>NC_069115.1:29453459-30175126 GCF_025612915.1 Magallana angulata
AATTTTGGTTGAATATTAGAAGTTCTATATGAATTAGAGTATGTTAAATACTTGTACAAACAAAATAAAAGAATGATATTCTGCACCGGTATATACCTACTCTCTGGGGCCCCCTCTTTATACAATAAATAATGTGAAATCTACATCAATTTTGATAGTTTTCCAGACACGAGTAAATAAAAACGACATCTTTAAAACAGTTTCCATAGTTCTGACACATTTCTGTTGCGGGAATAAAGTAATTATTGCTATTCCTAAGAAAATATCACAGCGGAAAATTATCCTGGTTTGTACGCGAGGTAAATAACAGTCAATTGATTTATAATGGAGAAGACAAATTAAATTTTTGAATGTTTTTAATTTGAGGAATTGAGCACATTGAGGTACAATGTTCTTTTTCACATCTATACATGTAGGATTTTTTAAATAAAAAAACAATAACTATTATATTTTTTTTTGAAAATACAATAACTAATAAGTATTTAATGAAAAAAATGTACCTATATGCTCTCATATATTTTGATCGCTTTACAAAATGTGTGTGTGGGGGGGGGGGGGGGGGCAGAACGAAAATATAGGGAATTGGAAGTTAACAACTTAACAGTGTACCCCTACCAAATGTTTAGTTTTATATCTTGCGTGGGATTTTCTTTTTCTGGTAAAAAATAGTATTTCATGAAGGTACAATGTCAAAGATTACGTGTATGCAAAAATAAGTGTAAAATTCGAATACTTTACAATATTTATTTTTTGTTATTCTACCGAGGGACCATATGGCACAATATCTTTTGAACGCCCATTGTTGCTCAGGTGAGCGATGTGGCCCCATGGGCCTCTTGTTAGAATTGTTTCCATAACTAATACGTACATACTAGAAGTTGAAATATATCTTTAAATATTACACAACATGATTAATATGGGGTTTCTCGAAATTCTTGTCGGAAAAGTCTAAAAATTCATATTATTAAAAAGTGCGTAATTCAAACACAAACTAGAAACTAATTGCCATGCAAGATAAATTGATTTTAAAATATATGATAAAGATAAAATCTACTCCCGTCAGAACTTCAGTACTTTGATTATCAAAGCAGCTTTATAAAGTCAGATACCAATGTAATAGCCAGTTGGTTGTTATGGCAACATGCTTCCAATATTAGGAAGCTTTAATACATAATGAAATTGCAAAATCTAAGATTGCAGTTTTTCATAAGAAAAAAATTCATAGATTTTTTATCATACATTCCTATACTTATTTCTTTACCCTCTCATGGGACCTATTTTTTAGTTAATATTTTATGGTTTAAACAAGTCAATTACTAAAATTTAATTGTATCCCTAGGTTAACCTTTGAATTTCGGTCCAAATGTCACAATTTGAAGGATTTAGAATATACAATTTATCAGAATGCTTGCATAGTTAATTAACACACATTAAAGCATTTAAGTTATTTGCAAATGTTAACCAATTTTTTATGTATATTCCCATATCAAACTTTAAACATCCTCTTAATTTTAATATTCCTTGAACATTGTATAGTTTAAAATAATCAACTTGTTTTAAATAGTATTCTTGTTTTGCATGCATGAGTTTCCTTAATTTCAATTAGGACATATGAGAAAAACTTTTTTGTAAAAAACATGTTGCAAACAATTGGGCACTGTTGAAAATTCCCCAAAGTATCAAATTTTCACTTACAGTAACGGTTCTTATTAAGTGTTGACAGAACAAAGTACTGCTCGGAATTTTTTTTTTTATTTGACAATTTTAAAATAGATTTTATATATAAGAAAAGTCAAATGTCTCCTTTTGACCTCAACGCACATAATTGATAAAAGAAGAAGAAATTTAGTTTAATAAATCTTCACTTGTAACTTTGGTAACAAATGAAAATCATTTCGTTTCAATTGATAATGAGAATGTTTTTTGTATTGGTAATTCAAACAATATGCTGTAAAACCCAGAGATGAAGTACTTTTTGCTTCTTATTTGGTATGAGATTTAGATCCTTTCCAAGAATAAAAACACCTGTAATGTCCAAAATTTAACATTTGCCTTCTCATGTATAATAAATTTAAGCTAGTTAAAATTATGATCCCCAGGGGCCCGAATGAGGCCAAAAAATTGTTCAGAGTTCATTATAGAAAGAAGTAGAATAACCATATTAGTGGGATTGGGTTCCTACAAATTATGTCTTCCGACATCCTATCCTATTTTCAGTCTTTCCTATTAAATGTATCTCCCCTTTGAAGAAGACATAACCTTTCATTTCAACAAATTTGGAAGCCCTTTCCCCTTTAATGCTCTGTGCCAAGATTGGTTGAAATTTGCCTTATGGTTTTGGAGAAGATGAAAATTTGGAAATTTTATCACGAACACAACGAAAGACAATGGACAAATTTTGAACAGAAAAGATTACTTGAACCTTTAGCTCAGGTGAGCTAAAGAAGTATAAAGTTCCGGTAAAGGAATGTTTTAAGATAGATAGATAGATAGATAGATAGATAGATAGATAGATAGATAGATAGATAGATAGATAGATAGATAGATATTGTAGAATATTACACAATGAGAACTAGTTTTTCCTACGTTAATGTATGATAATGACTTTCTTCGTTCGTCAGGATTGTATCTGGTATTTCCATGTATTCTCCTCTGCATTTGAAATCAAATATTAAATGAAATAAAAATGTGTTAAAGATTGTAAATGATTTTAATTTTCAATGCTTTTGTGATTTGTTTTCGCTGAAAAATCATCAAAGTTTTGGAAACTGTTCTTAAGAATACTACTTTGATAACACAGTCATTCATTTAATATAATTATTAAGTAAAGCACCCTTCTTAATTTTTATAAATTTTAATCTGGATAATTCATATTTATTGAACACTACATTATCTACATTTCATTCACAAAAAGAAACATACACACCTTTCAAGCGTAGTTTCAGGATCTAAAACAGTAAATTCTTTACGTAACTGTCAGATCAATTTTCATTTGTAGCATTTAAACAATGGATTTACCAAGGATTTATTTGAACTGTAGCATACTTTATATCACATACAATGAATAATTTATTTTGTACATACTCACAAATTATATTACCTTTGATTTGGTTTGAAACATCTTGATAAGGATGATCAGTCGCCGGGCATAAATGATCTACGTAATGTTTATTTTGTAATTCTACAATAGAAAGCAGTTCCAAGAAATTGTTTTTCTTTATATCTTTCACACACACACACACACACACACACACACACACACACACACACACACACACACACACACACACACACACACAACTTTACCAGTGTTTTGATTGGAAGAGATTTCTTGATAAGTCTGATCAGTCGTCGGACAAGGGTGTTTTACATAGTGTGCACTCGATGTAACTGCAAAAAAAAAATCCCATATTAAACTCTTTTCATCTTTCTTTCATTTTCTCTGGATCAAATTTCAATGCTATTTACCTTCTGTGGACTTTATTCGACTTTTCTAAAACGATAAAAAAAATTACAAATTTTCTTCGAATCGAATCAAAGCAAATTCTGTGAAAAAAATCTTATTTATTGGTTTGATTATTATATGATCCATCCAGATTTTTTTTTGTACGCACACTTTCTTTCTTTCTCTCTGTTCAATCCAAAAAAAATTAGAATTATTAAGGACAATTTGAAACCAGAACTAGAGACCGTTCACAATAACAGCATACTAGTACGGTAAGTAAGTTATCCAATCTAGAAAGCAGATTATATGTGATCATTATGGTTTCCGACAACAATAACTTGAATATAAGGTACAGATTGATTGATTGATTTGATTATTGATATTAGTTCTTACTTGTCTGGATTTACAAACAGTAACGACTCCAACACTAACAAATAACACTAGAAACAGGGCGCCACCTACTGCTCCACCAAGAGCTAGTCCCATGCTGTACTCGTCTTTATGACCTATTATCAAATCAGGCAATACTGCATTTTTGGGTTGTGTTAAACAAATAGAAACATATAAATAAAAAATACGAAGACTTTTGTGATAGCTATGTTACTTAACGTCATATCATTACTAAATTTGGTAGACATAATTTAGCAATAGTTTCAGACAATTTGCAAGAAAAAAAGTTAATAAATTTCTTTATTTCTAAGAATTATTTAGAATTTAATCCTGCAAAAATGAGGTCACGGCGCACGGTCAAAATGTGTGTTATGTCAACAATAAACCATATAATGTTGAAAGTATTATCTCTATAAATTTGGCTTAAAACCAAATTATATTGAAACTTCAAATTTAGTATAGGCATGGTATTCTATGTACCAAATAATGATGGGATATATTGTTTTGTCGAACAGATATTAGCAACTAAAGTCAGATAGTCCTCTTTAGAATTGACTAAAAACATCGACGTCGCCTGTCGTCACGGCGCAACGAGAAGTACAAATAAAATGGATTTAACTCAGGAAAAAGTTGATACAAGCTGTGAAAATGCTCAATCGTGCAAAAAATAATTCAACAATTATTTGCAAGTTTGTGTTTAACTGTAATAAAATTTGTGGGGGTGGTGGTCATTGTATTTTGAATAAAAAACAGTCCGAAAGAGAGTAGAGTATCTGTAAATATTTGGTCATAAAAGAAGTAACGTCAATCGACGTTCGGGGTTTTCCTTACTGTAAACTAAGATATACACGGTTAGAAAATGAAAACATTGAAGAAGTAACATATGATTCTCGAGCAAATGTGTGCAAATAAGATGTTAAGTGGTTCAGTGCCATTTTAAATTGTAAGAAGAAAGGCACAAGAGACTAAGCGTGATAAAAAGATGGGGTATATCTATAAACTGTGCATGTTTAATTTTGACGTCATGTTTTGAACGTTACCGTGCGCCGTGGAGACAAAACATGTTGTTTTTAAAAAGGGGTAACAAAAATACCCTTTCATCAAATGGACTAAAACTTCGCATATCAATAACATAAGTGTTGGTGCACAGATTAATCTGTTAAGTATGACTTTCATGAAAAATATATGATAGACAGCCGCATTGTCTTTGATTGACCCTCGTATATTGACGAATTCGATATATCTACTGGTGTTTAAGATAACTATTAGCAAAGTGGCAACAATCTAGTAGTACAATATTTTAACATGTTTATGTAATTTTAAATCTGATAATCACAAATACTTACTTTTAACTTTTTCTTCATCCGTGAAACATGTCTGAATGTTCATGGAATCACTTTTAAATCGATCGGTGACCATGAATTTGAATCTGTATTTTGTATTAGGTTTTAAATTGGTTACTTGATAAATATAGAAATTGCTTCTATTAGTTTCAATTCTTTCATACGTGCAGTTCACAAATGCATTATTTTCTGTGCTTATTTGAAGAAACGTTTCAAGTGGAAGAGATGAATTCAAGGAACTGTGATCGGAGGATTCTGTCCAAAATATCTTTGCAGAAACATCCTCACACTCGACTAAAAGTATTTCTGGCCTCACTATTGGTATTGCTAAAATGATGTTTATGCATTTTAATTAAAATAAACCGCTCACTTAATTTTTCGTATGAAAGATGATCTTTTTCTAGATATTCTATGATTCTTTCTATCGCTTAGATTAAATTAGATAAATTTTTTTTGTTGAATAAACGATAGTTTCAACTATAACTAGCAGAGAGGGGGAAGGAGACGGCTGGTTTCGCTAGCTACTTTTCTCCAAATAATGTAGCAGGTCAGTGCCGTATAGGTTTTTATCCGTACTTCGCGTTGTGTTTATTTTTGTTTTGAGACTGAATTTGACCTCTACATTAAGAATTAAACTTTACTAAATTATAAATAAGGTATGAAAACGACTTTACTCTCACTATAGATAAACCAGATATAATAAACCAAACTCGAAGTAAATGAAAACCAAGATTAACAACCCTTTATAAATTTATTATAACAAAATAAGAACACAAGTCAATAGCATATACTTAAAATCCCCCAACCCTAAAACCTAACTTTAACAGGGACCTTAAATAGACAGACGAGACGGGCCGGGACTCAGGAGAAAAGTAGCTAGGGAAACCAGCTGTCTCCCTCCCTCTCTCTGCTTTCCTCTCTCTTTTTCATTTCCATATTCAACCTCCATGTATGTAGACAAACTTGAATTTACTATTATACATGTACTATTTCATCGCTCAAAGTTCAAACCTTCAGCTAGTTTCATATAAGGTAAACTAATGAACAGATCGACATTTTCTATGTCACCTTTTTGTGTTTTCATATAACCAACCGAATCCAAAGCTTGTTTATAGTTTCAGGATGACTGTTTTAAGTATGTTTACTTCTTTATTATAGAGTGGTAAATCAATACTTATAAATCAAGACATTTCGTCAATAAACTAAGAAACGCCGGTACCAGAGTAATTGCTTATACATTTGGTATTTCAACACTTAGGATATGAATCTGTAAGCTATAATTGAATTCTGCCTGATAAATATTTATTGAGAAATGAATTAAAAACCTACTTCCATTTTCGATAAACTAGCTCGAAATAGAAAAATGAGAGTAAGGTGGTGGACACGCTTTGGCGGATCCAGGTGTGTGAAGTGTCATCAAGTCATAATTCAATACACGTTAAGAACTCCACATTTAGAAGTAGAGCAACAGATATTGAATGATTATTCCTTTTCAAGGTATGTTCGGCATTTGATAGAATCTATATAAGTTCATTCGAAATACTCATTTGATCTGCTCTCTAGATCAAGAATACCTTTTTGAACCTGACGTTACGTTTTTCTTATCTAAATTCTTACAAACTTTTCTATTGTCATCATTGTCGTAGTACTAGTAAATCAATTCATCAGAGAGAAAAGAGAGAGAGAGAGAGAGAGAGAGAGAGAGAGAGAGAGAGAGAGAGAGAGAAAGAGAAAGAGAGAGAGAGAAGGAGAGAGAGAGAGATTCATACTTGTCACGTTTATAACATATCTGTTTGATTCTACATGCTCTCCCTCGATGTTGTTGGCTCTACAATACACCTCTTTACCATAATCATCCCCAATACCCGTATAATGTAGCACTGAAATAGTCCTCGTCAGGTAGGTAGACTTATTATCTATGGTAGAGGTTATCTGATAGGTTACTTCTGATTTTCCTTTAAACCAGGTAATGTTTGCCGGAGGGCGACAATCATTTGTCAGACACGTTATGTTTATTCTTTTACCATCCACGACCGCCGATAATGGTGATAAAGTCACCGTTGATACAGGTACTATTTGTAGGGAAAAGAAGAAATCAATCTGTGCATTGGTCTGAGGCAGGCTTGGGGTAATGCTAAATGTAATGGTAATGCATTACAATGCATTACATGTTTTCAAAGTCGTGCTAGTAATGTGTAATGCCACAAAATTAGCATTACAAGTAATGGTAATGTAATTCATTACTTTCCAAAATCTAGTGTAATGCTGGCATAACATGGCATTACTTTGCATTACTATGCTTATTTATGCATGTTCATTTTAAAAATGTGTTGAATAAATGAATAGTTAAAATTGAATTTGATTAAATTTATTCTTAAAGAAGAAAAAAATAATTCTTGAGATAAAAAATGTTTTAATTGTAATATGTTTTACGGTGCGACCGTTGGGGCGAGCGCAGCATGTGATCAATCAATGAATTATAATAAATCAATAAAAATAAAATTAACAACGTAAAATTTTAATACAAAAAAATAAAACATACCTATTTTTCGGTAAATTTTCATTATTCATAGTTTATAAGATTTGTTATTATTTATTTATTTATAAGTAGAACAGTAGTTTAATCTTAGATACAATGTTGTTGAATAATAAAGATTTTAATATATGAATATTCATTGCACTGTATCTCCTCTTTCAAAGTCATTGTAACGTCAGTTCATTCCCCTTTTTTGCAGAAGACATTTTTTCTTAAACCTACATATAAAACTTGACTTATCATAGAGCTCCCCCCCCCCCATGTTAAAAAATTAATATTTCATTTTTTCCCAATTTACACATAGAAAATCGACTTATCATGGATTTGCCCCCTCCACTTTTAAAAAAAAAATTAATGTTTGATAATTTTTTTTTAATTTACACTTAAAAATATTTGCTTATCATATTAAAAGAACATGGTGCCCCCCCCCCCCCCCCCCCCATGTTATAAATGGAAGTGAAAATGAAGAAACCATTGAACTGCTAAAGAGCTGAAGGATTAGAATTTTCATGATTTTTTTTTCTTTTTGCTTGCAAAGATTTTTTGGATGATGAGGCTGCCATCCACCCACCCACTCCCTTTTATAAAAAGGCGATGCTACGTGTACGTTCCAGGAATTTACCGTACTTATAGTGAATAAAATAAATGTGAGTATTCATCCAAATGAGTGCAATTTACAACTGTTTCCTGTATCTGAAGAAATGTCCTTATTCTTCAGCTGTTCTTTAGCTTAGCCTTTGCAAGATTTTGAGAGGATTATGGTCATTTCAGCACTGAGATTTACAATAACTTCAATTAGAGTAATTTCCCCTTATCAGTGCTTATTGTGACGTCAAAGCTGACGTTGGTTAAGTGTCGCCTGACTCTTAATATTTAAAACTCCCCTGAGAAATAAAAGTACGCGAAGTGTACTGTTTTATTTCTTAAAAAAGCATGATGTTCTTAAAATTACACATCTTATATATGCTTCTCAAAAGTTGTACTTTGATTCTCGCGAGAACGTGAGGTTGGAAACCATTAGTACTATGAATTGTGGGTCAAAATTTACTGACTCCGAAAAAATCTATCGGATCAATGTGTAAACCTTTGTGACGTCACTCGATTATCTTTGATTGAGAGTGTGCTGAGGTGAACTTTAGAGGTACCGTTGACTGTATGTCGTATAGTAGGCTCATACATCGTTATTGTTTTTATTGTCTTGCTGATTCTCGTGAGAGTGTGAAGTGGTGAAAATTTCCATGATTACAGGGAACTACTGGGACGATTAAAACAATGCATTACTGGTCCGATTTACTGACGCCAAAAAAATCCGTTGAATGAATGTGCAACTAGTCCGAATTTTCTATTCACACACGCCTTGCCGGTAGAACTCGCTTCACGCCGGCGCTGCGTGCGCCGGCGAGCTGCGCTCGCTATTATTAAAAAAGATTTTTAAAAATTCATTTTTGAATTGTAAATACATGTATTACTAAATGTAACAGCACAATTTCATATCATTTTTAAGAGTGTTGTTATTAAGAGTTTTTAATCATTTAAACAATTTACTCTTTATACTATTAGTTTGCACTTCAATAAGAAATGTGTCAACAATACACTATGCCCCCTGGATAATCTAAGTATCAAAACAATCTATTGTCATAAGAAGTGCTAAACATTCCAATCCCCTTCCCTTCGCTATGTCCCAATAGAATAGGAGACAGACATGCACCTTTAAAAGCAAAATGAATGCACTGTCCATCCATAATGAAAATCAATATCACTTCCAATATTATAACCCATTTGAAAATTATTTTACTTACTATTTCTCTCTCTCTCTCTCTCTCTCTCTCTCTCTTATTAAGTACACTGTACATTAGTTTGGACTGATAGAAAACACAAGATTCATGCATTTTTTCTATTATTGCACGTAATATATTCTAAGATATTACGCAGCTTCGACTGCTTCTGTAAAACATTTATTTAGTATAGCTGGGAAGATTTTCAACTTACAGGATGCAGTTAAAAGATGAACCCTTTAAAACTTTGATCATAAAAGTGCAACAACAATCTTTTGTCTTAAAGTGTCCTCAGTAGAAAGAAATTCTATTAAAATACCATATCTTAAATTAAGAAAAATAACTGCGGAAAACCTATTGTTTATTAATTAATACAATTAAGTGTCCAAAATTATAAAGATTTGTGTAATTTAGGGAAATATCTCTATTTAGCTTTTGATAACCGCAACATTATTCCATAAATTGTTTTTTGTTATGCATGTAATTCTGTGTCTCCATTTCGTATCCTACATTGTATCATGCCAAATGTCTATAAATATCATTTTACTTATGTAATATGTTGTTCATAATGCCACACGATGATTATATATTGAGCAAATGAAGAGTGACTCTTGTATATACATAGTCATTGAATTTGAACCTGATACTGAGCATGAACTGTAGATATGTTAAAGAGTGTTTTATATTTGAAACATTTGCAAAAACTCTTTATTAGCTTTACTTTTTTAAAACAAAGTAATGGTAATGCATTACTTTACTCATGTAATGGTAATGTAATGCATTACTTCAAGAAAATCAAGTAATGGTAATGGTAATTTAATGCCAAAATTCATGAAGTAATGGTAATGTAATGCATTACTTTACAATGTAATTCGCCCCAAGCCTGGTCTGAGGTTTAAGACAAAGAACGAATATTAAAGATGAATGTGTTTGAATGTGAATGATGAAGTTTGAAAACAATAGTAGCTTACCTTTTATGAAAATTGTAGTACTTGAATTTGAGACCACTCGGTTTAATGTTCTGGCACAAAAGATAATTTGGTTATGAACTGGTGCTAGCAGTGTTAAAATGAATGTCCAAGGTTCTTCAAAACGACATTCGATTGTTACTAATTGTGTTTGATTCACACAATATTTAAATTCACCTCCACCGGTACCAAGTTCGATTTGCCTTCCATTGTCGTTGACTGTATAAAACCAATACACACCACCAGACCTGTTGGACTGACATGTAAGTTCAAGCTCTCGGCCTTCTTTGACGACAGCGTATGGTCGAGGACTCAGTATGAGATTGAGATCTTTTATTTAAAAAAATATTTCAATTTTTGTTTTATATTTTTTCTCTGTTTACATTTATTTTACACCTTGTTTTAATAAAAAAAATTATACAATGGATCTATATTATATGATTCTAATAACCTGTACATATATTAAGTCAATACCACAACACTAAACACTAGACACTCATCGTTCCCAGGAAGAAATCTCCAATGTTCCTTTAGAAATATTGGCTACTAATTTTATAGTTATCATAAATACAATGTTAACAATATGTGAATACTATTAATTGTGCCATGCAAACTGGGGGTTTTTTAAGTTGAGAGGGGGCACTGCAAACAAGTGTCAACTGTCATAACACTGAATTGGTCAGAAACAAACAAGCATGTAACCATTAAAAATACAATCAAGGAAAATGGGTACTTACCACACGAGAAATAAACAGAGAAAAACACAAAAGACCTCAATATATAAGCTTCCATTTCTACTCAAGAGGAAGTATTTTTGAAACAATAACCAGGTAAATGCTTGGTTCTAGGACACAGTAATGCAAACTTAACATTGAAAAAGTTACTGCGTTATTATGTACAAATAAATCACCTCAATGGCCTTTTCAGGGAAGTTTATTTTAACGTATTTTTTTGCCTTGTCGGAAATATTTTCAATCTATCTAAGCTAGATATATGCAAGTTTTACTTTTCAAATTTTTATGCTAAGGCTATACATGTCGAATTTAATGATTTTATTTTAAAAAACAAAGATGTTTAAGGTTTTTCGTTAAGCTTTAGAATTCATTAACTCTTTGCAAATGAACAATGTCATAGAGATAATTTTTAATTGATTACTGGCCGGTGCAGATCAAATATCATTGCGTTTGATGTCAGTATTTAACAAGATGTCGACACGAAAGCAATGTCGACATGTTGATAATTCACTAACGCTTTCGGAACAAAAGAAAAGGAAAATGGAGATAATTTTTAATTGATTACTGGCCAGTGCAGATCAAATATCATTGCGTTTGATGTCAGTATTTAACAAGATGTCGACGCGAAAGCGATGTCGACATGTTGATAATTCACTAACGCTTTCGGAACAAAAGAAAAGGAAAAAGAAAGGATTATGATAAATTCTTTTTTGCTAATTTTTCAATTGTCTGTGGATATGGTGTTTTTATGTTCATTGATATTGTTCACGTGAATTTCTTAAGTTGTAAAAATTAAGCTATTTGGCATCGTTATAAATGTATTTTTATGCGAATTAGTTTTGTAAACAAACTGTTTTTTCAGATAAATTTTCCCTCTGGATGCACAAAACTTTGCTGATCCTCACAAACATAAATCGTGCAAAATATGCATAACACTACATTATACAGACTTCCCTTACTTACGTAGCAATACACCTTCATTAACTGCATATGGACTTTTTGTTTCTCAGTTAATTCGATACGCAAGGGCATGCTCTATCTATGAACAGTTGCTATGGTAGCAAGGGACAGTTTCGGAAAAAGTTACCATAAATATTTTTGTAAAATTGAGAGTTGCTGTACTTGAAGGCTAATGAGTGTTGCTAAAATTCATGAAATGATTTTTAATGATTATCATTTGTTAAAGGGGTGTCTCTTGTTGAAATTGATATGAATATGTAGGCCCCATATGTTAGGTACATGAGAATCAGAAGTAAAATGCGAAACCCGCGGCTATGACTGTTGTGTTGACTTTACACAGTGAAATTGCAAGTTACAGACGGGAGGTAAAATAACACGAAAAGTAGGTGGATGGGACATTGTAAACTATACACCGGTAAGTTTCTGACATGTGATAGTGCAACATGCACGCGGTACGGAAGGTCAACTCTCTGCAGGGAATTAGCTGGGAGAGGTCTAAAAAGCTGAAAAATTATGAAAAATTTTGCAAAATATGAAAGGGTCAAAATCTCATAAAAACCAGTATGTAGAGAATTTTACAGGTTTTGACTAGTAATTTTCTTTAGAAATTGGTGATTGGCCTTATACAGAGTGAATTAAAGGTATTTGTGCTGAATGGGACCTTAGAAAATTCTAGGTACAGAGTTCAGAAGACATGCATCTCTTGGCTACAATAAATTGTATAAAAAAAACTGTCCCCTCCCACCTAAGGCGAGGCAAGCTATTGACAAATAAGTTGATAAAACAGGACTATCAACTGTCTCGATTGAAGTCATCTTTTCATAAGTTATATATGGTCAATAAAACGATCTTGTCAGCAAATGCAATCTTCCACTGGGTCGCATGCGGACTGACTTTGTATATACAATATAAAATGGTATTTTAAAATTTTGTTTTACAGTGCATTATTTCTTTGTAATGGATAAAAAATATCTTTTCATTAATAGATTAAATGGGGTAATTTTTTAGATTTTCTATTTGTCAGGGTACATAAAGTTTTAATAACCTTTTTCTAAATTTAAAAAAAATATGTTATTTTGAGTTATTGTCGGTTGTTTAACAGATCTTCTTTGTTGCGTTTATGAATAATAATATATGGAAATAACCAATTTCTCGATTGACAAAAAAATAAGAATAGCTACCTCTCGGAAACAATAAGTTGAATAAGTATGCAATTCAGCCAATACTGGTTTAGGATTTATTTAAGATTGGGTAATATATGCATTTATAAATTACAAATCACGTAGCAATCATCTATAGTATCTGCAGTCACACAAATCAGTGCTTTGATCTGTAAGAACAAAAAAAAACCTGAAAAGAGTCATTATCAATATAAACTTGATGCATTCATGTGAATGTCATTTCGCTTGCAATTTTTTTAGCCTTGCATTTGTTTTCATTGAATAAAAACTTTTAAAAATGAGAAATCATTTTTTTTATTATATTTATTTAAGTTCATATACATATACTACAAAATAAAAAAAGTTAACTTCATAGTTACTTAGTAAATAAGAATTTAAAAATACAGTAAAAACAGAGGCATAAATCATATATTTTAAAAAATTAAAAAAAATTTAAATTGGAAGTTTGTGTAGAATTTCTCCCTGAGTTTTTATTGTATTTATCTAAGCTAATACAAAGAATTTACAGCAAAAATAGAATTTTCAGGAGAAATTAAAATAAAAGTAAAATAAGTGCTTTTAAGAGATATTGAAGTTTATGTATGTAGCCAAAACATAACTTACTTTAAGGTCATTGTCCGTCATCGTTTGTATAAATGTTGTTCTCTAATTCCATATACTCAGCTCTGTGAAATAAATTACGAATAAAACCACCTTGTGTACATGAAAAATAGTAATTTTTTAAGGCATAATATCTCCCAAAATTTGAGTATTGAATACATGTATAAATAAAAATGCACATAATTTCGAACCATTGTTCTTTCCCTTAAAAGTATGGATGCATTTAACCATATCAATGCAATTTTACTCATAGTTTTCCACATGTTGTTAAAAACATAAATTAAGAGAATTCAAGTTTAACGTTAAATTTGAAACTAGCCTAGCTCTTTTGTAAAAAATGAAATCATATCTTAATTTTAGGAGTCATCGACTGTATAACGAAACACACCTTCTCTCTCAAGCAAACAAAAAAAAACAACACTGCACACCTTTCAATCACTTTGACTGCACCTGTTTCGTAAAATGCCACTTTTACAAATTTTTATAATACTTTATTGGAAAAGTCAATTTCAAAAGCTGTTTATATTTTCAATTGTTTAAGAATTAAAGGAAACTATAATACCTTTATTCTGATCGGAGATATCTTGATAATGATGTTCATTCGTTGAACAAATATGATGCACGTAATGGTCATTCTGCTCAGCTAAAATTTAATGGAAAAATGATATACTCTCGTTCACTGCACCTGTTTCATATGAGCTACATTAGACAAATATTTATATTTCATTCAAATTTTCAATCTATAAAAGCTTTTTTTATTCTCAGTTGCTAAATCAATAATCGAAAATATAATACCTTTAGTCTGATCGGAGATATCTTGATAAGGATGCTCATTCGTTGCACAAATTTGATGCACGTAATGGTCATTCTGTTCAGTTAATGGAAAAATGATATACTCTCGTTCACTGCACCTGTTTCATATGAGCTACATTAGACAAATATTTATATTTCATTCAAATTTTCAATCTATAAAAGCTTTTTTTATTCTCAGTTGCTAAATCAATAATCGAAAATATAATACCTTTAGTCTGATCGGAGATATCTTGATAAGGATGCTCATTCGTTGCACAAATTTGATGCACGTAATGGTCATTCTGTTCAGCTAAAATGTAAAGGAAATAGGAAATAAAATCTCTCTCTCTCTCTCTCTCTCTCTCTCTCTCTTTAAAATCAAATATCTCTTCTAATATCTACGTTTACCTCTTTGTTGTTTCTTTCGGTTTATCTAAAAATGTTTAATATTCTGTATTAAAAACAACGCACAACTGGGAGCCACTAAAATCACATAGTGTTACTTAACATCCCCTGTGGGTCCAATATCCTAATTATTACTGCTTAGTTTGTAAACTATTTTTCGGAAATATGTCAAGCAATTTTATAATCCTTGCTTTAAAATGTAGATACAATGATTAAAGGTTCATTGAGGATAAGAAACATAATTACACTTTCAATCAATAATTAAGTTTTATTTACTAGAATTAAATGACTGCAAGCAATGCATTTTTACTTGGAGTTATATGAAGCAGGCAGATCCTCCACTAAGGATAATGAGAAAGAAAACGCCACCTAGTGACCCGCCAATAATGAATCCCTTGTCACAATCTTTTGATTCACCTGAAAAGTAAGAAAAGGAGTAGGAAAAGGTTTTAATGATATCATTCAAAGGTCAGTATTATATCTATATTCGTAGATGCTAAAGATGGAAAAAGTTCAAATTAAGTTTGTTTCAACCACATGTTTCAAACATGTAAGTATGTACTTGCAAAAGGTTTTCCGGTTGTGAAGCATGCACGACTGTCTGAGACTGAAGAACCATGTACGTTGGAGGCCACGATTCTGAACTTGTATTGTGTAGAAGGGTTAAGATCAGTCGCTCGATAGATATATACAGAACTAAGGTTTGTTTTAATTTTTTCATAACTACAATTCAAAAATCCGTCGTTCTCTTCGCTGAGTTGAAGAGTTTCCTGTTGAAATGGAGGGGTGTATCGAAAGTTTACAGATGTAGATACAGTCCATAAAATCGTGGCACTAGTGACGTCACAATCAACTAGTGTAATTGTTGGTTTCATGGGTTTTGCTGTCATAACAGAAAACAAAATGCATTGTTGAATACTTTAAACAAATATAGTTTGTTTGGCCATCATTTAAAATAATCAAATAAATATTTTCAGGTTTTTCATTTTTTCAGGTGTAAAAACAACATTGCTTTTAACAAATACATTAATATTGCTATTAGTGTATAACAAAGAGATATGAGAAATGTTCATTAGTCTCACACTGTACATAGATGTCGACTGTTCCACTAGAGTTTCCAGCAGAGTTATAAGCGGTACATGTGTAGTTTCCCGTGTCCTCTTCAGCAGCTGATTCAGTGACATACATTTGTGCTGAAGAAACTACTGTGGATACGAGTGAATTTGACTTCGTCCACTTATAGGATACTTTTTCCGGGTTTGCGTTTAGAACATAACAATATATCCAAACATGTTTTGTTCCAGCTACAATGGTCAAGCTATTGACAGGAAGTATGTGTACCTCTGCAATATCTAATATATAAGAAAAGTAGGGATGTCAACGAGTACCCGGTTAACCGGGTACTCGGTCGAACGTCCGAGTATCGAATACTAAAATCGGTACTCGGTTACTCGGATGCATATTTTTTTAATATTTCTAAGTTTATTTAATAATGCATTAAAACATCGGTTTTAAAACTTAAAATGTCCATTGCACTTGTACATACAGTAATCTGGATTTCCTACGCCTCTAAATATGCTAAATGACCGTTATCGCCTGTGGCAGTGTTTAAATAGTAATTATCGTGACCAAACACCTCTTACCCAGCTTTTCTCACCTTTGGCTGTCTTCTACCATTATTTTTGGCTTACTTTAATGATTTGTTTTCAATGATCATCGTTTATATAGTCTATTATATAAATTAGATAGCACACAGTAGAGAAATTGAACAGACCTAAAATGCCTCCATCGACTTCAAAGGTCTGAAAATTTTTTAAAAGAACTGAAGACCAAGGTTTTACAGTTATTAATGTACTTGTTCATATTTATGTACACTTTTACCGAGTACCCGGGTACTCGATCGGAAAAACGTCCGAGTAACCGAGTACTAAAAATTGACCGATTTGACATCCCTAAAGAAAAGTGAATAATTGAATACAGAATTGATTTTTTTCTGCATCGTTTAACCATGCTGAACTCATTCTAACACATTTATATATATTTACATTTACACTAGACTTTGACCCGTGCGTGCACGGGTTGACATTGCATATGATATCGGACATTTACGAAATAGATACATCGACACACCGTATTGTTGACATGTACATAAGTTTCCAAGCTTTAAGCCTACGATAATGCTATTAATTTCACTACACTCTGCTTAGTTAGAATAATCTGACAGGCCTGCACCACAGTAAAAATGCCTCCAATACACCTGTAATGTAGCAGAAAATTACAGAATCGCTCCGAATCGATTTTGGAGAAAATTAATGAAGTTGCATTAAAATAACAGTCAAATTATTCATAACAAACCATTCTGAGGCTGTAAATACTTTTCAACTAAATATTTAAGTCATATTATTGAAGGATTCAACACTTTTTTCTCGCTTCAAATTAAGTTACATTACAAGTTGATATTCGGAAATCTCGGGATTTTTCATAGTAAATGCACTGTGTTAGAGTTACCTCCCGCACTTTCTTTGATGACAGAATATACATGTAGCAAATTTCCATTGAAAATTTACATGTTTTTGTATTATCGTTTCTGAGTTTATCCATACAAATGTGATATTGTGGAAACATAAACTAAAGAGCCTTCTGTGACGTAGGGTGAATGTAATGCGCATGCCCAAGATTGTAAAATTCAAAATATCCAGATTGTTTCCGGAATATTTTTAGAAACTTTCGTTAATTATTAATTAGCGAAGCCTGATTGAGAGAAAATAAAAACAAATTGGTAATCTTCAAGTACCCGTGATGTTTAAAATATATAAAATAAAAGACAGTACTCTTCTGATTTATCGGTATTAAAGACAAAAAAATCGAGTCTAATATTTTAATATAGTACTATAGATTTGCAAATTTGTGTCCTTATATGAATCTATAGAATAGCGAAACATTCAATTCTATATATTAACATTTGCAAATATGCTTCCCTACATGAACCTATAAGATAGAAAAAAATTATATGCGAACTTTTTAATGATTACAACACGCACTCATTGTGTAAATGTTGTATTATTATAATCATAACATTAAGGTTATGTGAATAGTTCTGAACAATTTTCCATTTTCAAACGTAAATATGTCATAAATAGCAATGTTAAAAAGTTGACTAGGATATGAGCTTCAAAGGATATGATCACATGAATAACAAAGTTCATGAATATACCGATGAACTTTTTAATTTGCTGTTTAGTCTTTGAATATTAAAATTTATACAATTACTTCTTACGTCTTTGGTTCAAAGGTGCCGTTCACTTCATTAATTTGACAGGTGATAATACATTAACAGATACGGTAAAGCGGGTTTTTGTGAGATGCGAATTTTAACTAATAGTTTGCTGATATTGTCTCAAAAATCGCTACATTTTGTGTAATGTACTTGATTGTAAGATTGTGAAACTCTTTGGTTGCGAAAATCGTTGACATACCTTTCAATCAAATCGGAAATACGGTTAAATACAATATTGTGTAGAGAGGGCTATTGGTGTTTTGCGGAACAGAACGGAACGAAACCAGTTTAGAGGCAACCAAGGGGAAAACAGAATTTTGAAGAAAAAAATATTATTTCGATTAAATCGTAGAGAGAAAGGGTCGTTACTTACAAGTCACGTTGAGAGTGTATCTATTAGATTCTACATGTTCTCCCTCGATGTTGCTGGCCCTACAGTACACCTGTTGACCGTTGTCCTCTGATACACCCGTATACTGGAGCACTGAGACTGTCCTATACATATCGTTAGCGTCAGGTTGTATCAAAGTGGTTATCTGAGTGAAGATTGCAGAGGTTCCTTTATACCAAGTGATGTTTGCTGCTGGTCTAACAAGGTCATTTGTTTTACAAGTTATGTTGATGGATCTTGATGCCATGACCGTTGTCGGAGTTGTTGATAATGTCAGTGTTGATACAGGAACTGGGAAAAACAATTTCCTTATTTTATGCATTTTTAAGCTGCGGTGCTCTCTATATATAGAAAATGCATAGAAACTTAATTTATATATTAACATTCTGCTGTGTTTTTTCATTAAATTATTTGATTTTTAAAGAGGTTCGTTCCTCTGTTTTTGGTAGCCATTTTTGATCACCTCTATTCTAGAAATTATGCATCACATATTGATTCTACCCATAAATTTCGAATTTTATAATGCCAATTAAAATGTCTTATATTTCATAAAAGTCAAGGAAATATAGCGTTTTACCAGTGCAAAAAAACAACATGTTTCTTTATGATAGTTTTAATTTTATTTAATTTAAAAAGTACAAATTTGTATTTGGTCCCATCGATCATTCCTATAATAGAATATAAAGGAAAAGCGGTTTATGTGCAATCTGCACTTTTGGTGCAGAAAGGTCATATTGAATACACCGTAGCGCCAAAAAAAGCATATAGACCTTAAAATTTTGTTTTGAATTTTGGTTAATTAGCTATGTGTGTAGATTTTTAAAATATTATTCAGAAAAAACTTTCAGACTTTTGATCGCAGGATCAAACGTCCTTAAATGCATTAACTTAATCTCTGCGTATGAATTTACATGTAATTTACTTATATGTAAATAGTTCCCAAACCTGATTTCTATGTTATCGGTTTAAGAATATATTTCATGCATATTGTTAAAACAATATGTTTTACAATAATTCAACAATAAAGTTAATGTTATTGTTTAAAGCAAAATTTCAAGGTTTTTTTGGTCATGGATTATATTATATTATATCAAGGCTCATCTCAACAGTCTATGTTGTAGTGTCCATTAGAAATCATTAATGCTTAAATCTAATCTGCCAGCTAGCAATTGATGCATGCTGTATGCTTCTGTTTGGGCAGCTGCTCACGACCAACATATTTATTTACATTTATTTATGAATTAGCATGCATATAGAAGTATAAATCTGTGTGAAAGTATAGTCATAATAAATGTAGCATTAGAGCCAAAACTAGTGTTATCTTTCTGACCGATACGAAGCCATTTAACAGACATGTAATAACCAGTGTAAACGGATCTTAGAAAACAGTTGTTCTTGCTGTAACCAATTTACTCCCTCCGTGATTTGCAATTTGTTCCAATTCATTTAATAAAATAATTGGTTTAATCAATTAGGGAATTTTAATAAAAGCATTGAGTAATTTATGTTTGATGTCTTGGTGTTAAAAACTGCCGTCGAATACGTTTACTGAATTGTATATTGACGTGACACATATGCGTAAAAAAAATTAAATGCCAGGCGAGTTCATGCCAGGTAAAAAACACATTTAGCATGGCCATGTTCATAAACTTTAAGATGTTTGCATGTTTAAGAAAATATAACATAAACGTAATAGGGTGCATTTGTCAAATACAAATATAAACAATGACTTTATATAGAGTACACTTGTTCATCTTTCTACCCTACTCAAATTAAATGTATTTTACTTCAATTAAATCGGGATTGTATAGGGAATGTGTTTTCTGGGAGAGGGGGTTTGTTGGGGGGTTTTTTCGGGTTTTTTTATTTTGAAAAACAGGTCTATTCTGCATGAGATTACTTGTAACAAGGTTTAAATAATTTGTGCAAAACTAAGTATAAAATCGTTTCAAGGGTTCTCCACACACCTAGGAAAAGTTCTGCACACAAGCCCATTATTCTAAATTACTTAAGACATCTCACTCCTCACGTTTTGATTTCATTGCGCAGAAGATCATAATATATTTAAAATGAATTTAATTTTATTTATATTCATCACAGAAAGATTCATATTTCATACTTTCACACCATTTATAAAGAAAATCCATTTGAATTCAAGAAACAAAAAAGTTTTTGGAGAACAATGTTTTCGGGCGGATGGTTTTTAGACGAAAATGACAGAAACAAGCAAATTATTTCATTAATGTTCAACATACCTATCTTTTCATTATACTTTATTCATTATTTACATTTTTAACATTTGATAGGTCTGTAACATATTCTACAGGATTTGTGTGACATGTACAAAATTAAGAGAATAATAGACGTTTAACATTAAAAATGCAAATAATAAATGGATTTTTGGGCCAAATTGTTCGAGAATTTTACCTTTGAAGCTTTATATAAAAAATTTGACATCACTGCCACCCATGTTTTATTATGTCAAAATGATACTGAATACATATCTAGGCAAACTGGATAAATCTTATAAAACTCGTGATATTCAAAAACTTTTTATTCAAAATCAATTTGTACCTATTATAGAAATTGTCTAATTTTAATTGCAAAAAGGTCAGAAAAAAGTTTAGGCAGCTTCGTAACTAATTTTTTCGTTCTTAAGTGACATTATCAATAGTAAATGTCTTGATCATTATTTGGTTTCAAATATTTTTTTTAAAAAACCAAAGAAGATTTTGTTTTATCTCTGTGGCTTGTTAATCTTAATTTTAGCTTTGTAAAACAATATTGCAATGTCCAATTTTCTAGATATAAAAAGTCTAAAAAAGATAAAAAAAATCCTGCCTATTTTAGGTTGATTTGATGGGGTATAGTTTGTTGATATCCTACTTCTTTAAAGAGAAAGAAATCCAAATGTTATTATCTAAAAAATTATTTTTCTTTATCATATGATTGATTAATTCCTAGGTCTCTGACTGACTCATATTCAACTATCTAGAAAAAAATAAATCGTTATATTCACTTGCACATGGCCTTTTAATTCCTCTATTCAGTGTGACCATTGTGCATAATAAAAACTGGATACTGACCCCCCCCCCCCCCATCATCTTTGTATTTTTTAAGTATGTTTTGTCTACAGATTTCAATAATATACTTTTTTCAAGAAATTCTTGATACAACAACATTGAGGAGTGGGATATCTTTTTTATATGGGTTTTTAGCATCGGATTGAAACTGACAAAGAAAAAAATCAATTTTTGGGAGGAAAATCAATTTTTAAAATTTTACCGCTGTTCAGGGAAATAAAAGTCCCTGCAGTATACGATCTCGGGACCTGCGAGTGGATAGACCAAAGCAACACCCATTGCGCCATGTTATGACGTACTGTCATGAAAAGAAGACGTCACGGGGTGTCAAGGACCCTTCATGTTAATCTATTCTTGAGGCCGTATTGTTTTTGATAAAAAAGAAGTAGGTAATTTTGCACAAAATAAAGCAAATTTTATAACTAATGTAAAACGAAAATGTTTTGAACAGTAGTTTTTATAAGTTGCAATATATTACCTTGTACGAAGACTGATGTACTGATGCTCCACATTGTTTGGTTGTAAGATCTGCTGCAAATAATTGTTTGGTTATGTATTGGGTTTAGCAAAGTTAACTTAAATGTCCAAATGTCCTCCAAATGACATTCAAATAGTGTTTGATTTGTTTGTGACAAACATGAATTGAAAACCCCTCCGCCAATTGCTAATGATATTCGGCTCCCTTCCATGTCAAACGTGAAGAAGCCAAAAACTTCTCCTGATTCGTTAGACTGGCATGTTAACTTAAGAGTTTGGCCTTTCTTGACAAACGCAGGCGTCGCTGGCTCTAAGATAAGATCTGAATCTAAAATCCACAACAAAATTATTATCCAGTACCTTAATTATTTACAAAGGTGACAAAAGAAAAAAAAATATTTTATTCTTCATTGATCTGATTGCATAATAGATGAACTATTCATTTCTAAAAAAAAATGTCCATATCGAGATAACTTAGACTTACATCAGGTCCCGGGGCCCGGGTCCGGGACGAACTCACTTTTGATCTCAGTCTCACTTTTCCAAAAGTAAGACTGAGATCAAAAGTGAGCTCGTCTAGCTTTTATGGCCAAAGGGTCGGTTCAAACTCAATTAATCATATCTTATCTGATTTCGATATAAATCTTACACAATTACTCGTCACATGCACTCTAGGGTTTTTTTTTTCGATCTACTGCATATTATAAATTATGCGTGTACTTTGGCTGAGTAATTGTCTTTCTTGGATTGATATAATTTTGTAATTATTGAGCGTTGTAAAAAACAAACCTAGAAAATAAGCATTACAAACTAAATGTCCAGATTACAGTGAAAATTAAATAAGACGATATGACATCCATTTGTGTTTTTATCTTTATTTTACATATCTCAAGTAAAAGAGTTTGTATGATCAATGCTGCGTTTTACAAACTTATTTACGAGTTAGTCGGTAATTTTTTCTTATTCCGTATAGTTTTAAACATGTTCTGAGAGCAAAACAGAATAGACTCTTTTTGCAAATTTTAATTCTTTGTTAAAATGAGTTTTAAAAAAAATAAAATTATATACGTAATCTACTTACCATATAGTAGGAATGACGATAACAACAATACACAGCTGTACTTCAACATATACCGAAAGTATCTGAATGCCTTCATGGTAAACTGGTAAATGTTACATTAAATAATGGCGATGTTTTTAATTGCAAGAAGATGTTGTTTGAAAGAGCATGAGATAATAAATTGAAGTGCAATACATGAATGTAAATTTACAATTTTAAACAAATTGTATTTCCTGTTAATAATAAGATGATGTTTTCTAAATAATAAACAAGGTAATTTAGTTCTTCCATGTGCGTAGCTTGTTACTAGTATTACAGAGTCAATGAACATATGAACTGGGTTTTTTTGTCTAACACAATAAGTATTTTTAGATTAATATAAAAAAGGAAATAATTATTTATATAAAAGGTGTTACGTCCGTGATAAACCACGGCCAATAATGTGTTCGATCCTTTCACATACAGAGAGCTTTGAGAGCTCCAGAACCGTGAATTGGACGATGGATACATTGCCTTCTATGATATATGGACGGTAACTAGAAACATTGAGATGGTAACCATCTAAACTATCATTTAGTAAAGAAAAACTCCATATATTCTTATTTCTCCATATTTTTATCGAGAGCTTTTTTCTTAAGGAGCTTACTACAAAGGCACCCCAGCTTATTTTGTAAATGAATAAATATGAATGTGTGTGTGTGTGTGTGTGTGTGTGTGTGTGTGTGTGTGTGTGTGTGTGTGTGTGTGTGTGTGTGTGTGTGTGTGTGTGTGTGTGTGTGTGTGTCTGCGTGTGTGCGTGCGTGCGTGTTCGTGTGTGTGTGTGCTATTATATTTTGCAAAAGTTGAGAAAAATCATACAGCTACAATTTAAAAAACTATATTTACATTCATTTTCTATTTTCCTTATGTTTGCATTAAAATCTGCAATGTTCAATTTTCTATGAATATAGACATCAGTATGAAAATATAGATATTTTCAATAAATATTTCAAGTCCACATCTACCCATTTCAACTCGTAAGTCATGTGCACTTATTCTGAATCTACAACGTTTTTCTCTTATTTCAAGAGATTAAATAAGCATATGTGTTTCCACTGTGAAGCTTTATATAAAACATAAGTATGAAGTTTTACAGATTCCAGTCCTTCTTCACGTTGTACTGTCCAGTAATTTTCAGAAATGTTTTCTTAAATGCTCTTAACTTGTTGTTTAAACCTACGGTATTGTTCTCTTTACATTCAGATAGTGAAATGTTATTTTTCTTGCTAATTTAGACTACACTTTTGTAAAAGCAATTAACATTGGATAGACTAAGATTAATACTTTCTTTATACGCATTGTGCAACAGGGAAATTCTTCACACATTTCCAATATATGTCAGCATAATAGAATGCTTTGAGGTAATGAGAAATACAAAGGATACTGTCCCAGTTCAGAGATAATTGCAATATGTGTGGCTTTTCCAGCTCCTTGGAGATATTTACAAAATTTGATAATTAAGTATTCTATTTCCCAAATTTTAAAGATATCATATAGATGTTTATGTTTTTCCTGTTTGCTTCTAAGGGTTCCCCAAAAGTTACAATCAGAAAATGCAATATTAAGGTTTTATCATATGATTGACGAGACGTAGAAAAGTTTTGATGGGGTTGAGTTTATGTCTTTAAATAGTTTGAAAGAGGCCTTGAGAGCTTTATTACTTTTAAAAATATTGTAGAACTCTTATATATTCCAAGATTTACAGTGCTGCTATCCTGAAAGTTGGCAAGGATATGATAGGATAGGATGCAGGATGCACGATACATGATAGAAATATAAAAGTTAAGTTCTATCATATCCTATCCTATCCTGTAGCCAATCAGATTCGAGTATGTATAATTTCAGAGTTATTTTGCGACACGAAAATTGACGTAACAATGTATTTTCAATGTAAATTTAATACGTTTTACAAGTTAAACCATTTAAGAATAATTTATTATATCAAGAACGCGGTGCATAACATTGATGCGCGCTAAAATCTATGTCAATTCGTACGGAGTTACTGCGAGAATTCGATGCAACATTTGACAACGTCTGAAATAGAGTTCTGTATATACTTCATCTAAAGTATGCAAAGTAATAAATGCTTGAATTTATAAACGCCAATTCGGCATTTAAAAAGATAAACATGTATATAAGAAACATACATTATTAAGCTTCACGTTTCATATAATTCCTTCGATGCCCAATAACAGGGACGCATATTTCTGTCCGATATTTACCTGAACATATCGAATCAATAAATGTTAGCTAGCTATAATGCTTAAGAATTTATACTTTAAAAATAATTCGAAGTGGTGTAACTATAAACGATATAGACTTTCTAAAGGAATAATTTATTTCCATATCATATTTACATTTATCGCCGAACGAATCGCTCGAATAATGATAATTAATTACGATCAGTTATATGTGATAAGAAAGTAATTTGATAAAAATATGTGACTAAACAGTTCCTCAATAAGTGCATCGAAGTTATTTATCAGTTTTTTATGCATAAATATAATAAAATCAAAAATCGAATAGCTTACCTCTTTTTTATGCTATTGTGTCCGTCCCGCGTACGATTTAATTTTACCGTAGCACAGTTAAGTAAGTTATCCCGTTCGAAAAATATTCGGTTTTAGGATTTAATTATTCATTTTGAGTAATACATTAAGGTAACTCCATAATCGTAAAATTCTCTGATGAAAGTTGAAAAACCGAACTGATTCCAACTTAATAGACTTACATGTGTAAATTTCATCAATTGTTAAAAAAAATATATATGTCATCACACTTTTTGAGATGACAGATAATCATGAACTAAAGCATATTTTAGCATTAGAAAACCGTATTTTTTTGGTTAAAAGTAAAAATTTTGTAGGCAGAAATTTGTTTATCTTGTTTGATTTTATTGTCAACTTTATCAGAAAACTTAAACTACAAAAATATTTTAAAATTAATCGTTGGGATTAGAAAAACTATGGCATTTAGACATACAACTGATAGAAAAGTCAGAAAAATAGTTATTTCCCCTTAGCATCGATAAAATGTATTAAAAAAAATTGGAAATTTAGGCTAAAATTAAGCTGCAAAACTATCTTGAACTTAACAGTATTTCTAATTACATCCATGTGATTAAATTCACAAAAAATAAAAAACTATCTTGCACAAATTTTAAAGAACTCAAAGTTTTACAAAAAAGTATGACATCACAAACCACTGGATCTACTTTAATTGATAAAATCTTTTAATTCTTAAATTTCGTTTAATTTAACTTGCATTCCTATATTTTGAAGGTATGGGATGGGATAGGATAGGATAGAGCTTATTTGCAGGATAGGATGCAGGATATACATGTAGGATAGGATAGGATAGTTTTGTCAACTTTCACGATAGCAACACTGTAACAATATATTTAACAAAACATAAAAAATCTTACCTTATGGATATCATATCCTAAGATCTAAGATGCGTCAACTAATCAATCTTTTTATCCTCGGTATCAATGTATTAAAGATTAAAAAATTCTAAAATGAACTATGAATAATTATAACTAAGTGAAAGAAGGTCACTGTGAACTGCATATGAGGAAATGAGGACACTTACATATAAAGTAAAATGCCTAAGCGTCGCATTGTATTTCTTGAAAAGAAGATTTTAAAACAGTTTCCCTTGTTCTTTCTATGAATTTTATATTTTTGAAAAAAAGTTTCATTTAAAAAGGAAATTCAATAACTGTATATATAAACCAATTGTCAATTGCATTAAACAATTTCTATACAATTATATTTCAACCAGAAATTAAAATGGTGAAACGCAAGG
Organism: Magallana angulata; assembly: GCF_025612915.1. Lineage (NCBI taxonomy): Eukaryota > Metazoa > Mollusca > Bivalvia > Ostreida > Ostreidae > Magallana > Magallana angulata. The sequence goes on from NC_069115.1 coordinate 29,480,723, forward strand.
AAGAAATAGAAAATCGAAAATTCGATTCGATCATAGACTCATAAACTGACCCGAAACAAAATTTATTTCAGAATTTTTATCAAAGTCCAGGTTGTTTACCTTTAAAACTGTTTTGTTCCTTTACCGATCTTACGAAGGTTGTTAGAAAAGTTCGCAGAGAAATTGGTGTAGGCAAAACTACTGTGTACTTTGTATGATGACTTATGTTTTATTAAATGACTACCAATTGAAAATAAGTGTGCAGGGATTTTTACTTTGCAGAATTAAATTAACAAGCACCATTTCATATATCCACGACGTCGGGTGAACGTCAACTGAAAGGCAAACCTGTCATTATTTTTGCAAAATAAATACCTTTAAGTTCCACACACTTTTTATCTCATTTGACCCATTCGTAAAATGTCAGGTTACTACCATTATTTGTCAAGATTTTGTATAATGTATTTTGTGGCATATTGTAGATCATTTAAGTCAGAAAATCTCTGTCCACGCAGTATTGACTTTAGATAAGCGAATTACATATGTGCAAGATCCGGGTGGATGGGTGGTTGGGTGCTGCAAGAGCTCAAAATATCAGTTCTTCCAACTATAAACCTCTTTTACTCCAGTTTTGAACCGTTGTCCTTAACAAAAGCAGCATCTTAGAACAGTTTAGTCACCATCGGAGATTTTCCTGCGTGCACACAAAATTTAATGACGGCCCTATACTCCAAGGTGACCATACACGTTAACGTTTTTCGACTCATTTTTCAAGCGTTGGTCGTCTATATTCGGCGATAAAACGGTCAGTTATTTTTGCTTACTTGACGTTAATACATCAGCCCCCCCTCCTCAATTAAATGTATATAAATGTGTATTTAAAAACAATGTTTAGATATATTTAAATTCAAATGTCCTCTTGCATTAAATGGTGAAAAAATTTGATGACATTGTATTGCACAAACTGCAATTTTAGACAGGTCCAATAATTATACATGCATTGGTCTATAGATGGCAAGTGTTAAAGATGAAGATAGCAGATTATTATGCTTGTGTGTGACTGATTTATTGTTATTAGGTTTTGTGTATTTCAAGATGAAGTTATTTATGGGAAACTGACAATAATATGGTAAACAAATTTTATATTTAATACCAAATTTGTTGCATAGATTTGCAATTTTATTACTATGATTTGAAATTTCATAAATGTACATAGTGCTTGTATATTTTGAGAATTTACCATTATTATTGTTATGCAATAAATTACTTTGATGATGAATGTCTTTCTTATCAATATATGAATACATGAACATCTGATTCAATTGGTCAGGAAAGGAACTATATACTACACAATATTTTTGTACTGAAAACAATTGATAAAAAATTAAGTTTATTAATGGTTTACGCATTGCGTAAACATAGGCTGTCCACCATTACAGGTGGTTTACGTAGTGGAAACTTCAGGTTTATGATTGGTTTCCGCAGCAACATTGAATTTATCTATGGTTTCCGCACTGCGGAAACAATTAGTTACCTCATGTTTCTGCAAGTTTCCGCTGCGTAAACCACCTGGAATGGTGGACAGCCTAAGTTTACGCAACGCGTAAACCTATGTAAACTTCAGGTTTTCAGATGAAAAACCTTGTGTAAACCATGCATTTTCTTGAGTTTCCGCACAGTTTTCATAAGGTTTCTGGTGTGCGGAAACTGTATTTTTCATCCAGTGAAAGTTTTTCAGTTTATTTGATGTGAAATATCGAATATCTTTATGTGCTTAAACGGTATATTTTCTTGATAAGAAAAACATGCATACAAAATAAAACAAATGACATGCTCCGTGAAGCATATCTTATCAAAAATTAGGCTGTATATTTTGTATGGTGCATTTAAAAGATACAAATCTTTACATATTTCTTGACAAATACGTCAAGATTAAATCTGAAAAAGTTTTGCTGGTATCAAGCAAATAATCCGCTTACAATCGAACTTGTCCGCGAACTTTTCTATATGAAATATTGGTTTGCCAAAGAACCATAGTCATTTACCATTACATATTGCATTCTTAGCTGTTTTATAAACTTAACTAAATATTGAAAATCATCATTGTCTAAAAGGATTCTTACGTTGTAATACTAATTCTTTTCTTTCAATAAACTTTATATCTTTTGTTCCTTTTATCACCATGTAACTCAGTGATGCCGGGATCGAAATTCAAAATAACTAATCGATAAACATATAACCAATTTTCTTTTTAGTGATGATAACAATTTAGAATGTACACTATTTTAGGATGCTTGCATAGTTATCTCGCAAAATGTAGCATTGTAGTTCTTGAGAAGAAGATTTTTAAAGCTGCTTGGTCCGATTTTTTTGTTATTACTGTATCAACATTTTTTCCATACAAACCATTTATCTTAGAAAGTACTGGACTTTCTCCTATTTACTCGAGCAGAATCAGTCTCCTTTCAAAGTAATAAATATTCAAAGTAAATAAAAATTATTTCTTTTTTGAGCAAACGAAAAAACAAACCAAAGTGCATCACGGGAATTCTTAGAAAAGGAAACCGTTTGGTTTCGTCCCCCGAATGATTGGGGCTATTTAACCCGCATGTTATAAATCGATTGTAAGAAAGCAAACTTCAGAAATATTAGCGAACAAAACGTACACATATTTATTTGTAATTTGTCTGATTATTTCGATTTTTATTTAATGCGATGTCAAAGTCGTAATACAACCATACTCGTCTCGTCGCCAGGGGTGAAATTTAACATGAGGCGAAATAACGCGGTACCCTTTTATGTCGTTTGTTTGTTAGCAAATTTTGTACGTATTTTTCTTCATTGAAATTTGGCTTAATTGACTAGAAAAAACTCCTGCAACGTCTATTATTATACATATACCAAGCATAACCATCGTTTGAAAGCGTGCATAAAATTTGATGTAAAATCGGACCAAGCAGCTTTAAAACTAGTCCATATAAATAAATATAGATAGATAGATAGATAGATAGATAGATAGATAGATAGATAGATAGATAGATAGATAGATAGATAGATAGATAGATAGATCCAAGAAAAACCTCAGTGGTCGGTGAAATATATATAAAACTTAAATAAATGAAAACACAAAGATCGAGTAAAACATAAGCGCTTTCATTTTCTTCAGATGTTTTACAATACTAACATGGTAACGTTTGTTATGACATCATAATAGTTTAACGGCTTCTTCAAGTCTCTGAATGACGTCATATTTTCCCGTATTTTTAGAGATCACAATACTAATAATAACAGATTATATAACACGGTTAAAACATGAATAAAACATTTAGAACACTCAGAGGTTACATTAAGCTATTTAATTTAGGTTTAAAAGTTCTTATAAAATGTTTTTCTTTATCACGCCTTTCAACAGTATTAGAATTGTACATTTTATAGAACGGAAAAACATTAAATGATTTTTTTCCGCACAGGTCAAGGTGTTCACTAACTTTTAGTTTGCGGTATTCCGGTTGGTTGATGTGCGGTTTTAACACGTTAGATAGTGCACTATCTTAGGATGTTTGCATTCTAATCTCACAAAATGTAGCATTATAGTGCTCGAGATAAAGAATTTAAATTATTTTCCATATATATTTTTGTGTTAAATATCAAACCCCGCTTAGGACCCAAAAATTAGTCCGGGGACATGAATTAACAATTTAGAATTGTCACTACATATACAAGATTTTGTGTACGTATTGGCAGTGTTGCCCTTAGTTTAACAACTAAGATTCTCCTTTTTATAAGAATGCTTTGTACGAAGTTTGGTTAAATTTTGCTCAGCGGTTATAGAAGAAAGTCAATAATCAACAGGTGATCAGATCAGCTCACTTGTACCTTCGGTTCATGTGAGCTAAAAACTTGAAAACTTTTTAACTCTAGCTGCCTTAACAACTTTTGAGCTCACAAACAATATTTCTCAAGAAAATAATAAAATTGCTTAGCCACATATTTGAACATAAGAAAATAAAAACAAACTCATAAATTAGGACCTATTGGGATACTACGGTATGTTTTGTCCACGATATGTTTATGACTGGGAAGCAGTCTGTGAATTTTATATTGCCGATATAAAGCTGATTTAAAACATCAAATGAATAAAAGCTAGAGGATATCAAATTCTAACAAATAAAAATACAGATGCTTTCACACCGGATCGGGAACTTCAAATTTGTAGAACGTCGGTCGTCTTCCTCTCAATGCTTCTCTTTTTCTTGGCAAAAAGATGTGCATGCTCGAGTATAAAAGCATGCATGTAAGTTACTTCATTGATAGCTTAAACATACTGTTTGAAGTTTTTATTTTAAAATTAAATACATAGTTGAAAAATACAAAAACATTGTCGCCTGATAATAAGTAAATAAATTGTTAAATGTTAAATCAATCAATCCAATTTGTTTCGTTAATTATTTTGATTCCGTTACTTGAAAGCTATATTTTGATTACATAATTATATCAGTACCGATGTTTGTTTAGTAAAATACGTTCAATTTCATCATATCCATTTTTAAAAGCGATATACAAAGGGCTAGCTACAGTTTTTCTGCGTAAAGTGACATCAGCACCATTGTTCAGTAACAGTTGTACTATGCTTTTATGTCCGTTTTCACTAGCAACATATGTAGGAATGGTTCCGTCCTTATCACAAAAATTAACATTAGAAACATGTTTAGTAAAAGTAAAAGCACACTTTTCTCATGGATTCTATTGACAAGCAACAACTAAAGAACTGACTTTGTCCTTAATGTCTTAGTTGATATTGACATAATTGTTTTGTAAAATTCGTAAAACGCCATCATGCCCGTGTTTGGAAGCGATAAAAAAAGGAGTGGCTCCGTCTTTTCTTTCTATATTAACATCAGCTTCGTTATTTAATAGTAGGAGCACAGTGTCCTCGTGTCCGTTTTGGCAAGCGATAAATAGAGGACTGGCTCCGTTATCACTACATAGATTTATATCGGCACCTTTGTTCAGCAAAAGTTGCACAATGTTCTCATGTCCTTTTAAGCAAGCGTAATAAAGGGGACTGGCTCCGTGTTCATCAGGTATATCGACTTTCACATCTTTGTTCAGTAACAAATGTTTTGCGATATTGGAATATCCTTTTGCAGACGTAACATTTAGGGGACTTACTCCGTCTTTTCTGCATAAATTGATATCCGCACCATTTTCCAGTAAAAGTTGCACAGTGCTCTCATGTCCATATTTACATGCGAGATATAAAGGACTGGCTCCGTCTGCTCTTCTTATATTAGCATTCGCTTTGTTTTTTAGTAATAGTAGCACAATGTCCTCATGTCCGTTTTTGCAAGCTATATGTAAAGGTCTGGCTCCGTTGTTACCATATAAATTAATATCGGCGCCTTTGTTAAGTAGAAGTTGCACAATGTTCTCATGTCCATTTAAGCAAGCGTAATGGAGGGGACTGGCTCCGCCTTCATCACATAAATCGACTTTCACATCTTTGTGCAGTAACAAATGTTTTACAATGTTGGAAAGTCCGTTTTCAGACGAAACATGGAGGGGACTTATTCCGTTATTTCTGCATAAATTGATATCAGCACCATTGTTCAGTAAAAGTTGCATAGAGCTCTCATGTCCGTATTCACAAGCGACGTACAGAGGACTTGCTCCGTCTTTGTTTCTTAGATTAACATCCGCTTTATGGTCAAGTAACTGCCGTGCAATGTTCTCATGTCCTTTTTTACAAGCTATGTATAGAGGGCTTGCTCCGTCCTTACTACTTAAATTAATATTGACATCTTTATTATTAAGTAAAATTTCCACGGTGCTGGCATTTCCAAATACTGTAGCGATATATAAAGGACTCCACCCGTTTTTATCATGTGAATTAATTTTCGCACCCTTTTGCAATAAATCTTGTACTTTTGCGTCACATCCGTTAAGGCAAGCTATAAAAAGGGGCTCGTTTTCATCTTCGTCGTAGTTGGAGTTGCGTGATGGTAAAGGAAATCCAACTGAAGAGTTTGTAAAGGTACATTCTATTTGTTTTCTACGAGACAACATCAGTGCTTCTTCTTCACTATCTCTACGTGTAGGAGAAAGCATCAATGCTACTTCTTCATCTGTAATGCTGTTTTCTATTTTTTGGAAGGATTTATCAACTGAAATATTTTTTGTAGGTTATTATATTAATCTGCCATGGTATAACTAAAGATGTTATGGAGAAGATCTAGCAAATGATTCCAGAGTGTATTTTTGTGCTAGAACCATTATGACGCCATGTTTGATTTGAAAAAAAACCTTTCCCTGTACTTTACAGTTTTAAAGGAATTATATGTAGAAAATAAAACAATTTCTTGACAATCTGTGTTAAATCATGGGAAAGGTAATCCCGATACCTACATTCAATTTGACATCACTTTCAAGAGGAGGTCAAGAACTTATTTAATTCCGTTTTTGGGGAGATTGTAGGCATTCTAGATATACTTTGTTAGTTAAAAATGGACACAACTCCGAAATTAGTTCCTCAATTCCATCATATTTCATTGAAAATGACAGTTTAAAACATGATTTTTCATTGTGTTTACCAAAAACTTTAGCCCCGGTACACCCTATCAAACAAATCTATTGTTATGAGGCATCATTGAAAGCATTTATTTCTTAAATTTTATGAACCTATAAGCACCGTTCATTTACTAGATCTTGACCTTAATTCATTAAAATTTAGAAATTTTGCATTTAACAAAATGATTGAAAGACAAAAAAGTGTAAGAAAAATTGTTTAATATGTAATTTATTAAATGACTTATTCACAAATGCGTTGTATTTTCTATCCCCTTACTTACACTTGGGATAGTATACACATCACGCGTTTGCTACATGTTAAAATTATATATCATAATAAATCTCATGTGATCAGATATATAGAGGATATCTATATTGTGTGATTTTATATTTGCTTTATCCAACGAGTTGAAATGGTGTATATATTCGCGAGGCTTGCCGAGCGAATATAACCATTTCAACGAGTTTGATAAAGCAAATATAAAATCACACAATTATAGATGTTCTATTTATTTCATACAACTTGATTTATATTATGAAGCTTTTGAGACAGTCCCTTGTGTGAACCAAACATTATTTGGGTAAGTTTTCGTATATAAACACAACCAGAGCACTCTGTTTTCATCAACTCTTTGATAGTTAACGTAATCTGTAGTTTTATAAACTTCACAAAGCTAATTGAAAGTTGGAAGTGAGGTAGATTTATCAAAAATCTTGACCAACAAGAAAACAGGGTCTAGTGGTTAGGGTTATGAATACCTTGCAAAAAAGGTGTGTGTGTGTGGGGGGGGGGGGGGGGGGGGGGGTAACCTCACAATAGCCCCCCCCCCCCCCCCCCCCCCCCCCCGGTTCCGACGCCTGTGCTACGCAGTTCTAGATCTGTGTTTTCCTTCATATTTGTAATTTAAATCTTTGACAAAATCGATTTTATATTAATTTTTGTTGTAGATATAGTTTTGTTGAAAGTACTAGCAAATCTTTGAAAATAGGTCACTGAAGCGTTGAAGCGAGGGGTTGTGTCAAAAGTAGTTCCGACCGGAAGTATTTGATATAGCATCACCTGTGTGATATAGCAAAGGTTTATCACACGGGTAATATACACCACACGTATGAGATAAATTGAAATTGTCTTATATATATTTTGATAACACACTTACACATAATGCACAATATACTGTATATATATATGTTTAAGGTACTGAAGAATGACATAATATTTCTGCTACTGTTTTTTTTTAAACAACCTTTTCCCGTTTTATATCCTTTTCCAATTTTGATTCTACATTAAAATGACAATATCGTCGATTAATTTCCTTAGTCGGATAAAATAAGTACCCATCCAATTATAATATCCAAATGTTTATTGTCAAGCTATGCCGGTGTCATATAATATTTTTTTTAGTCTTGCGATATATTGACCCCCCCCCCCCCCCACCCCCAAAAAATTATTGAACCCAGAGTTCAATATATTAAGGCCGCGAAATATTGAAACACCTTCTGCTTTCCAATTGCCATTGAAGAGATGGTTGTTGCTAAAACGCGGAACGGAAAACGGAACGGAAAGCGAACGGAATGGAATACGGAAAATGTTATATAATGTTTTTTACTTGAATGATGTGTTAAACAAGCTAAAACGATATGCTTTATATATATATTTTAAATTGTTTAAACTGTTATCCATATTCAAGTTTATTTATTTAGAAAATGTTTGATTTTCTCAAACTTAACATATTACATGCTTTGGCCACTTGCCACAGTTTAGCAAACTAAACATCATATTCAGCTCTCTATTCGGATAAAGTTGCAGAATTGTACATATCACGCAGGTAAACGAAAAAAAACTGTCCCACCTAAAAAACTAGAAATAAGTAATCTAAAACGGTAGAAGATGTAAACGACGATATAAGAAAAAAGAAAGGAGACTTTTCATGACATCTAGTTAGTCTAGATAGTGATGCAATAAAATGATTATGTTTTAGATAAAATGGTCTTTAAAATAGCGAGACGGAAAGGTTAGCAAAGAGATGTTTCACCAAGATCAGAAACATAAATAACATGTTATTAATAAATGAGCAAAACCTTGTAACAAAAATGACAGTGGATGTTGTTCGTCGGTCACATTTTTGATATCAATAATGGTTTTTAAGAATGATATCAAATAATTAAGATAAAATTAAGATTGAGTTTTGATAAAACCATTCATAAAATATGAATAAACAACACGAAGAAAATAGTTTGTGTCCAGCCTATTCATAATTTAAGCGATGAACAGAGTATTTTCCGTTTTCCGCTCCGTTCCGATTTCCGTTCCGTTTTTCGTTCGGGTTTTAACAACACCCTGGAGAGAGGGCTCAGAATATTATGGCCGCGATAAATTTTACCCCTACCTTTTTTCAAATACAATTTGAAAGGGGGTTCAATGTATTGTGGCCGCAATAGATTGATCCCACCCCGCTTCCTACTTCCAATTCCAACGGGAGAGGGGGTTCAAAATATTATGGCCACGATATATTGGAACCCCCTCCAATTTCCAATTCTTATTTAAGATGGGGTACAAAAATATTATGGCCGCGATATATTGACCCCCCCCCCCCCCATTTCAATTCGTATTAGAGAGGGAATAAAATTTTACGTCCGCGGTATTTTGAACCCCCTCTTGCTTCCAATTCCAGTTAGAAAAGGGGTATAGAATATTATGTCCGCGGTATTTTGAACCCCCTCTTGCTTCCAATTCCAATTCCAATTGAAGAAAGGGGTTCAAAATATTATGGCTGCGATATATTCAACATCCCCCTCTCTTATTTTCATTGCTACTGGAGAGTGGGTTCAATATAACAAGGCCATTATATCTGAACCCCCTCTCCATTGGGACTTGATAATAGGAGGATGTTCAATATATCGCAGCCATTTTTTTTAACCATTTATGCAAAAGGACAAGTATCCAATGGGATTTAAATATAGGAGGGGTTTAAAACATCGCAACCATAATAATCTAAATACTCCCTCTCCAAAGGAAATCAGAAATAGGAAAGGGGCTCAAAATAATATTTTGAACCCCCTTTCAAAAGGCAATGAGAAATATATAGGGGGTTCACTTTTTCGCAGCCATAATATTTTAAACCATCTATCAAGGGAATACAGAAGGGGGTTGCAAATATCACACCCATTATAGCATTGAATCATGATTTTTTGAAGTATACACTCTCATAACTGCAGCGGTGTGTGCATAAAAATTGAGTAACGCTCGTTAGCGCGTTATGAAAATTTGTATGCACACACCGCTGCAGTTATGAAGGTGTATACTTCAAAAAATCATGATTTAATGCTTATATTTACATTTTTTTTAACTTCTTGCCTTGTCTGCAAATGTGATTCATACCTTAAAATTCCTATTATATCCTTAGGGTAAGGTAATATTAATGGAAGAGCCACAGTAACAGCCACAAGCGTGAACTTTGATTTTCGCTTGTGACGTTGCAGTTTACAGCGTTCAACGTTTGAGACATCATAATAAAACTCATCGATTGACCTTTGACTTCTTGTTGCATTTAGAGGCATTTGAAGATCACAGAATTTAATGGAAAAACACAGTAGAATGTAAATATAATATTTTGAACCCCCTGTCCAAACGAATTTTGAAATAGAAAGTGGGTTCAATATAACGCGGCCATTATATCTGAACCCCTCTCCATTGGGACTTGATAATAGGAGCAATATATCGCAGCCATAATATTTTGAATTCCTATACAAAGGGACTTGGAAATAGAAGGGGGGTTCAATATATCGTGTCCGTAATATTTTTACCCCCTTTCCAAAAGGGAATGTGAAAAAGGAAGAGGGTTCAATATATCGCAGCCATAATATTTTGAGCCCCCTCTCCAATGGTAATTGGAAATCAGACGGGGGTTCAAAATACCGCGATCATCATATTTAAACCCCCTCTCCAAAGGGACTTGGAAATAGGAGGGGGTTCTATCTATCGCAGCCATAATAATTTGAACCCATTATCCAAAGAAAGCTAGAATTTGGGAGAGGGTTCAAAATATCGCAGCCATAATATTTTGAACTCCCTGCATGTATCCAAAGGGATTTAAAAATAGGTGGCGGTTCAAAATATCGTAATCATAATAAATTGAACACCCCCCTCCAAAGAAAAAAAACGGAAACAGGAGAGGGGGCTCAAAATATCATGGCAATAATATTTTGAGCCCCCTCCCTAAACGAAATTCGAAATAGGTAGGGGGTTCATTTTATCGCAGCCATAATATTTAGAATCTTCTATCCAAAAGGACTTGGATATAGAAGGGGGGGGGTGAATATATCACATCCATAATATTTTGAACCCCTTGTCCAAACGATAATATTTTGAAAACCCTTTACAAAGGGATTTGGAAAAACGAATGGGTTCAATATATCGCATCAATAACATTTTGACGCCCTCTCCAAAGGGAATGGGAAAAAGGAAGAGGGTTCAATATATATTGTAGCCATAATATTTTGAACCTCCGATCCAAGGGAATTGGAAAAAGGTGGGGTTCAAAATATCGCAGCCATAATAGTTTGAATTTAGAATTAGAGGGGGGTCAAAATATGGCAGCCATAATATTTCGAACCACCTCCTTCCAAAAGGACTTGAAAATAGAAGGGAGGTTAAATAAATCGCGGCTATAATATTTCGACTCTCTCTCTCTCTCTCTCTCTCTCTCTCTCTCTCTCTCTCTCTCTCTCTCTCTCTCTCTCTCTCTCTCTCTCTTGTGAATTTGGAATGGTGAGGGGGTTCAAAGTATCGCAGCTACATGTATAATATTTTAAACCTTTTACCAACGAGACTTTAAAATAGATTAGGGTTTAATATATCGCGGTCATGTAATTTCGCCCCCCCCCCCCCTCTCCAATACGATTTGAAATAGGTAGAGGTTCAATATATCGCAGCCATAATATTTTGAACCCTCTCTACAGTGGGCATTTGAAATAGGTGGGGGGGGGTCAAAATATCGCAGCCATATTATTTTTAACCATATTTCAAAGGGCTTTTGAAATAGAAGGGGGGTTCAATATATTGCCGTCATAATATCTTGAACCCCCTCTACAGTGGGAATTTGAAATAGGTAGGGGTGTTCAAAATATCGCTGCCGTAATATTTTGTACGCCCTCTCCAATAGCAAATGAAAAGCAGAGGGGGGTTAAAAATACCGCGGCCATAATATATTAAACCAGGGGTTCAATATTTTATAGGACAGTTTATTATTTCGCAGCTATATATTGAACCCGGTTTCAAAATATAGCATATTACATTGAACCCGGGTTCAATATTTCATGGTACATGTATCAAAATATTTTATGCTTTGTTAGAATCTTTTTTTTTAATTCTAGTTAATATTGTTTTCTCTCTCTCTCTCTCTCTCTCTCTCTCTCTCTCTCTCTCTCTAATCATCATCATCATCATCATCATTATCATCAACATCATTATTAAGGTCTTCCGTAATAAAACGGAAGACCTTACTATTATTGTGGGGTTAAGATTATTCTTATTGGTTGGAAACGGAAGACCCTCTTGTGATTCTACGGTTTCCTTTTTTTCTTATTAAGGTCTTCCTTTTCCAACGGAAGACTTTCTTGTTTTCGTTCTGTTTCTTTTTCTTCACTATTTTCTTTTTTTTTCAACTATAAATGCTTTCGTTTGACATCAAGAAAAAATGACTGGCCCTTTCAATTAGGAATCGTAAAGTTTTTAATTCATAGTACTTTACAGAGAAATGTTTTGTAATATGTTATAGAAGCAAATATGTTCTTCGTACAGTTTTTTGACCATACATTATAAAAATATTCTCTGACATTACGTAATTAGGGGTTTTAAGGGGCCAGACGTCCAAAACTTTGATCATTTATATCTCATCAAGGACAAATATATTAAAAAGCATCATAGAAAAGAAAATGCTTGGAATGATGTTCAAACAATATTCAACCATCAAAACTTTGGAAAACGGTCCCGATAAGGAAATAAGGTGTCGTCCCCTAAAATTTTCTTTTTAAGATATCTCTAAAAAGGTTTACAAATTCTGAATACTTGTTGAACATTTATTGAATAATTTTTGATATGTTATGTAAGCAAATAAGTTCATCTTACAGTTAATAAACCCTACATTATAAAAATGATCTCATACGTTATGTAATTAGGGGTTTTGTAGGGGCCAGAAGTATAAATCTTTGATCATTTATATCTCAAAAAGGACAACTATTTTTCTATTGGTTGAAGGGATTTCTCAAAAGTAAAAATACTCCAAAAAAGTAGTTCGGCGCATGCGCAGTTATCTAATCCCACATTTATACTTGAAAACAGGGCACTCAGGAAAACTGATCGTGCAATGCGGATTATTCATATGCAGGTCTAAAAATACGTTGAAATGCTTTATAAGACATGTTTCGATAGAATGTATTGAGCAAAAGTATACGTTCGTTTGGCAACTCGAATTTTATTTGCTGTCAAAGTTGGCCAATTCTGTTTCCGATGACGATGTCATTTTAAGTGAATAAACTAATGGTTTTTTTATGATTTCACTATGATTAAAGATTATTTATGTTCTAGGGTGTGAAATAAACTACTAACGCGAGTGTTATATCCCGTTTGTAGTCATCACACCTGTCTGTTGATCACGCAACACCTCGCTCAGTCGGCACTTCTTAAAACCTTGTATACATCGTAATTAGTCGTATTTTTTAAATAAAAACATTACAGTAACTTTTATTAAAAGCTTGAAGTACAGCATTTAAATTTCAATCTCCATACTTCCAAGTTTTAATTTGAAGTCCGATTTTTTAACCTTATAGGTCTTGGCCGTGCCAGTAGACCACGTGTGAATTAAAAATGTTGTATTTATTTTTCTTGTTGTTTAATGAAATATTTTCACATTTCTTTTGAAGTATAATTTTAAAATAAACCATTTCTGTATCTTTCCATTTTTTTTGGCGCTTCTGAAGGATTTTAACCTATTTTTCAATCACGTTTTCACGAAGAGGGGAGGTAACTCTTAATTATTAACATTAGTTACAAAACGGAAGTTGAGCAAATCGAAATGCATGACGGTGCCAAATTAAATACTCCGTTTTCGGAGTTTACTCCGTTTTCAGAATCCGCCCAGACTGTTAAACCATTCGTTATAAAAATATTCTTATGCATTACGTCATTAGGGGTTTAAAAGGGCTAGAAGTCTAAATCTGTGATCATTAGGACAAATGTTTTGTACAGCATTAAAAATGGAAGATGCTTAGAATGAATTGTTGAACAATATTCAACAGTCAAAATTTTGATAAACGGCCCCAATAAGGAGATAAGGGGTCGGCCCCTAATGCGTACTTTCCCAGATATCTCTAGAGCGGTTTAAGATTCCTGAATACTTGTAGAACAAACGTTGTTTAATATTACAAGATCTTTTATTTAAAATCAAGAAAAAAGGACTGGTTCCTCAAATAAGGGGCCATAAAAGCTCTAAATCTTTCTTTCATAGCATTTTTAATTACTGAGAAATATTTTATAGAATATTGTTATAGAAGGAAATATTTTCATCTTGTGGTTATTAAACTATTCATTATAAAACTATTCTTATGTGTTTATGTCATGTTATGTTATGAGCTACATATTATCAAATTATCAAATGATGACGTTACTTCCGGTCTCTGATATTAACGATTTTGTAATTTTTAAGGGCATTTTGTCAACGCATCCGAAAACTTACCAAGATAGAAGCTTGAAATGTTTAGGGATTGTAGATTAATGTCTGTAGTTGTACCCCCATGCTTCCAAATAATACATTTTTTAATAATAACCTTTTTGAGCGATAATTAGTAATTAATCATAATAGCAAAAAAATAAAATAAAAAAAAACTTATTAAGCTTAATTTAAAACTGAACCCCATTTTCTTCACATTCTCAAAAAACAAGAAGTTTCATCAACCTTTCCACAAAATCAACAGTGGAAATCATAGAGTACAAAGTTGCTTTGACACAATTTCACATATACGATATTAGCGAAAAGGTGAGAAACCAAAAAGTAAGTTTTGACTCCATTATATGCAGATTCAAAATCTGCTAAACATCAATCAATTTTTATATAATACGTGACCAATAAATTTCAAAACTAAACTAAATGCTGACATTAAAAAGAAATGCCCACACCGAGAGTTTGCCTTTAAAAAGCACAATCTTGTGCCAGTTTTAGAAAAAAAAAATGGGGGGGGGGGTCACATGCAATTTCTGGTTCTTTTTAAAAATCATAATTTTCATAAACAATGAGATCCAATCCCATAACACACATGACCGGCCTTTTACGTACAATTTGGGATTGAACTGTTTGCATTTGAATTAAAAAAATTTCAATAATTTTAACACTCTATGTCGTAGAAAATATGGTAAATACAATTATTACAACTAAATTAAATTACGTCCCAGGCGGTTGCCAGCACCAGATTTGCTTTGTCTGCCATCATCTTCGTGTGCCGGATTTAAGTAAGGGATGGGTTAGGGAGTCTAGACCTCCCTTGAAAAATTAATATATATTATAAAATTACTAAAGATAAACCTTTGACCCCCTACCCCTCCAAACACAACTTTAACTCTGACCCCCCTACTCCCCTTGGAAAACTAAATCGTTCCTAATTCTCGCATGTGCCTCTACTGCCAATGAAATATAAACATTAGAATATTTCTGTAAAAAGCGAGAGCCTGTTCATGTAGATTTTTACACCCCCTCCCCCCCCCCCCCCGCAAAAAAAGATTTTAACATTTTTGGAAACGTATGTTAGAAATTAAAAAAAGGCCCGGCAGAATTGGTACTCTCTACTTACAGACACGAAGGAAACGCTATAATTGATTGTGCTATGCTGTTAGGTATCAATTTCGTCTTAAAAATATTATATTTAAACTTAATTGTTCATTTCAATAGGAAGTCCTTACATTATGCAGGTGTAAAAAACCATTTGAAAGCTGAATTTGTACTTAACATGGTTAATTGTTACAAGTAAATAAACGTTGTCCAAAGTTACGTACACAACACAGGTCTACAGGTGCATTAGTGGGTACAAGTTTTAAATTACCTAGCTCTTTGATCAGATGGGTTTCACGTGGTGTACATATGTGGTTTTTTGATATGGAAACTAGGATTAGTTAACATCCATAAACGTTTCTTTTGTTGTGAAGCTAAAGGAATGCATATTGTGCTCTAATTGGATCATCATTATGATGTTGACCAATATAGGTAAGTATCATACATGTAGTAGCGCAATACTATAAACGTATTACATTTAACTATGTTTTCTATTTAGCGCTTTTGGCGGAATGTGGCTTTCGTTAAATCAAGTACATTGCTAAATTGCTAAATGCCATGCATATAAGTATAAGAATAGTCACATTCAGGAAGACGCTAATTAATTCACGCCAACTATCTAATATCCGCCAAATATTGTACACGCCAAATATAATATTATAATATTATGAGGCACCAGTATACATATGTATTACTTTCACTTTCTAAATAAAGGGTACTAGCACAATGTATCATTATCTTTTGATATTTGAATAAATTTACTACATTGCGTTTGTACAGTTTCTGTCATTTTAGTTGCAAAATATTTTTTTTTCATTTGTCAAACTTACACTTTTGAGATAACGCCATATTGACCCTGTGATATATTGTTTTAAATTTGTATACTAAATAAGAGCAGAAAAAGAGAGGAAGGAGGCGGGTCCTAACCATTCCCCAACCCCAGGATTTGTGAATTAAATATATTTCTAGTATTGTTTGCCCAGTGATTCTAGAGAAGAATTAAAAAAAGTGAAAAGTTTACAGACGGACGGACCGACCGACGACGGACAACAGGTGATCAGAAAAGCTCACTTGAACCTTCGTTTCAGATGAGCTAAAAAGCATTGCATGCACCCTTATACAAATGTATATGTTTGTCTCTATTTTATTATGATACCTCAAATGTTATGTAGGCCATGACCAAATTGGATTTTTCTGACCACCATGAAACAAGAAAATACCAAATATCTTGTAAACTGTTAAGATCCTCAATAAATAATATATATTCTAGTTTCAATTACAATGTATATTATGATACATTAAATTATGTCAAGAACATGATTCCCAGGATGTGGGTTTTTTTGTACCACCACTTCTCCCCCTTTTCTGATATAGAAAATAATAATATTTTATAACTGCTGAGATCCCAATCCCTTAACTAAATTCATTTTTGCTGTTTGTGTCATCATGTTAATAATCAAATATGTTAATATCTTATTCATATGTAATGTTAGACCCATATAGGTACTTCCTATCCCAACGATGACCCTGCTTTGTTCACAAGTTTTTTTAATTGCACCGATTACATGTAACATTTTGTTAATCTTAAATTCAAAAATCAATTACCAAAACTCTATGTGCATTTCGAGAAAAATACTTATCAAGAGATGTTATTGCTTTCGTAAAAATGTAAGAAGAAGTTTTGAATATTTTAAACCATGCACTATTGATGGGGCGGAGAATAAACATTAAATTTCAACCATTCATTGTCAGTAAGATTATCTTGTTCATAAGTTGATCCCTAGGAGAAAAATTAATGTTGATTAAGCAGGTTCAAAATATAAGTACTTTAGTTTGATAAAATTAAATTTTCTGCACTCTTTGACCCCCTGGATGAAATTTGATTATTTGACACATTTTTGCACATCTATAGGACACCCTCTTTCATATCCCTAGAGATGACATGCATGTATCTTCTGCATAAATTGTAAGAGGAACAATTTTTTAGCAGAAGTACGTCATTTTTCGTTGCTAAGACCAAAAAAAAAATATTAAACCTGATTACACATTAACATGACGTCCCATTCATATTCCAGTAGATCATTTGTCTGCTGCAAACGTTTTTCGTTTTTGAAACCAGACGATTGTTTTTTTGTTTTTGTTTTTGTCATTTTCAGCCTCTAAATGACATCCAGGACAAATTTAACATTTCCGAAACATTATTGCGCATTTGCAGGGCACCCCAAAACATATTACAAGAGATGATTTGTCAACTATTGAAAAAATAAGACTTTGAGAAAGCCATCATTTTTTTTGGTGAAAAAACCGTCATTTTATACCTATTCCTTGACCCCCCAGGAGTACAATGTACCAGATACCTTTTGAAACCTTTTACAAAGCTACACGATACCCCAAATCAAACTCCAAGAATTAAATTTTTTCTGGTTTATAAGATATACGGACAGTTTGAGAAAGTAAAACGTGTCGGACGGACGGACATACCAGGATAACAACAATTTACCCGAATTTTGTTTAGAAAGTGCGGGTATAAATAGGTGTGGCTATGACTTTTATTAATAGTTGTTGCTTCTATAATGCATAACAAAATCTTAATTGTTTTTAAGTTATTTGTAATTGAGTTTACAAGTCTCTTGGCCCTTAATTACATTTTTAACATAAGACACGTCATCTTTTGAATATGTTTTGGGTCCTCCTACATATGCCCATGAGGCTTCGGAATTTTCAATTTTGTCCTGGAGGTCATTAAGTGGCTGATAATGACTTTTTATTTTATTTATTTTTTTACAAAAAGTATGGTTTAATAAACGTCAACATTTTTTGAGAAGCCAAATGATCTAGAATAGAAATGGGGTGTCATGTTGATGTGTAATTAGGTTTCAGTATTTTTTTTCACAGGGGTCGGTGAACAACAAAAAATGACGTTACTTTACACAAAAGTATGGTTCCCAGAACTCCTCTTAAATTTAAGCAGTAGTTAAGTCTTCTCTAGTAATATTAATATGATAGAGCTCGAGGATGTCCTACAGATGTGTAATTAGGTTTGAAAAAATTATATTTCATCCAGAGAGTCATGCAAATAGTAGCTGAAATATAGATTTTAATCACTTCTTAAATAACCTAGTTCCCAGATCTTCCCTTGTGATTTTATGAAAAGGTCCATCATATTTCTGGATATGATAGGGACTGACTTATAGATGTAGACTAATAATATTATGATTTTTTTCTATATCATTTAAATCGAATACAATAAACAAATACAGATAAAAACAATTAGATCTTTGAAGGAACATTTTATTTTTTAACGATTTTTCCGTTATACGGTAGGTGAGCGTTGCCATTGTGATTTTATGACGTTATGATAAGATGAGGTTTGTCTGAGTGCGTTATGGTCCTCATGAAAAACCAGACGGTAAAATTTAGTATTTTCCCCATATAAGGTATAAAATGATATTAGTTATCACATATCACAATGTAATGATAAACGTTATTGTAGTATTTTTTTTAATCTGCTTTGAATATCGGAAAATGACAATTTCCTATAAATTCCTAAAGTAAATACTCCTGTATTTTGAGATGGCCTCTAAAGAGAATCAAACGGTCGGTTTTCTTGTAACTTCGCAAGAAAACTACAGTTTGTGTAAATTAAATATGGATACTAAATAAAGAGTTTTGCTATTGTAGTCTTTCCGCAGTATAACCCAAATCGGCCCCAAAGACGCATGCTCACGATTTTGATCAAATTCTATTTTTATGTTTTTATTATTTTCAATGCTTTAGAAATGCATTCATAACTACTTAAGACTCAGTCGTAGAGTTATAAGCAGGTAAACAAGGCCTGTGCCCTGTATTTGTTAACATAAGTTCAATATACCAGTAAAAATCATTTTCCAGCTTATTTGTCTATCTTTTTATATATTTTAAGCAGAGATTAACAGTTTCTAACGTTTAATACATTCGATTAAGGTTTAAAAGTGAAACATTTTACATGTACTACATCATTCAAAATGTTAACAAACGCTTTGTTTACATAGTGAAGAATATCAACGAATGACACTCAAATTTCTGTTGACTATTCAAAATTGCCTTTCTGAAGCATTGTAAATATCAAAATTGGAAAAAATAAAAAAAAATGTTGACCAAAATTGTGGCCATGCCCCTTTGAATGGATAAGTTTTCAAAATTTCATGAGTCATAAGTCTTGACCATTCTGTATCCATTTAAATACCACACATGTACATCTCTTAACATCAAGAAAAAGCATAATCACTGAAAATTCCTGGTTAACTTTTTGTCTATAACTGGTATGTGATGATGAGGTTGGGGATTTACAATGAAAAAAAATTGTTTTCATTCTTACAAGAAGAGTATCTAATTCACAAACTCTGGGGATGGGAAAGGGTAAATGTACAAATTTATTCCAAAATTTAACAAGGTCAATTTAAGGTCAACTTAATAGTCTGAAAAACGGAAAAAAAACTTTTGCAAATAAAATGACAGAAACTGTACAAGAGCAATAGGAAAGTTAACATCGTTAAGCTTGTTTAAATAAAGATGATGATACAGTGTGCTGGCAAAGGAAGATAACTTTTTAGAAAGTGAAAATAAAACTTAACTGTTATGCATACCGCTGTCTCATGTAATATGCAATGTATTTTGTCACAAATAATATGCATGTATTTTCACAATTTATTCTTTAAAACTTCTTGCACTATTTCATTCGATAACCAATCATGTAAAGCACAAATTCAGCGTTAAGGTGGTCTGGGATACCAATTGTGACAAACTCCCTATTGAAATAAACAACAAAGTATAAATATAGTATAGTCCTCCAAAACAATGTTATCTAGCAGAGTAGTGCAATGGGTTAGAGCGCTAACTACGTGTTTGAAGTAGATAGTTCTAAAAGTTTCTAAAAAAAAAAAAAAAAAAAAAACACTTTTTTTGCTTCTATAACATGTTACAAAATATTTTTCTTCAAAGCGCTATGGAAGAAAGACTTCAGAGCCATTTTGGTCCCTAATTTAATGAACTAGCCTATTTTTTTAAGTCAAACTAAATCTTTGTTTATAAATAAACTTTATTTGCTCGCTTTGTCTTAATAGACTATTCTCAAAAACGTGATCAAAGAAAACTTCGACAACTGATGGAAGTTTTTTTTAAATCTCAATTTTTGGATCCAAGCGAGGTTGAAAAAACTATATTGAATTGTAAAATAACTGTATGATGATCATTTTTGCTTCTAAAGAACGAAAAAAAATCCTATAGAATTACTATGAGGTCTTCCGTTATGACGGAGGAGCTTATTGAAGAAAAATCATTACAATCACTAAAAGGTCTTTTGTTGTGACCGAAGAACCTTCATAAACAGTAGACTTTCATAAAGGTCTTATGTTATAAGGGAAGGACATTAATTATCACTAAACATATGTAGCTATGGCAACAAAAAAGTCTTCCATTTTAACATTTTTTTTTAGAAATTGCTTTTTTCATATATTAAAAATAACCATGGATATTTTGCTTACTGTGAAGGAAATTTCCACAAATAACTTCCATTTAAAACAACGAAAATGGAAAAAAAAATCAGTTATACACGGTAATACACCTATACATGTATGCATAATTCTGTGTTCTGAAATTGTATTAAACGAGAATGTTTTAAGAATTTCTTGATAAATTTATCAGATTGTTTGTCTGTTTGTGAAAATTTCATTCAGGTTAAACCTCTGTTTTAGAGAAATTTTGTTTCCGATATTTCAGAGCCCGATTTTTAAAATCCTATTATAATAATTATAGTGCATATTCTTTATGGTCCAATGTCTCATAAACTAGAGATGACCATATCACCATATTTTTATAGTGGCAGTGGTTTATCACTTGAAGATGACTCTGAAAATTGCAGCCCTCAGGGTCGGGTCCCTTGATGTTTCAGGGCCCGATGATTAAAACCCCATTATAATGATTGAATAGTGTTATTTACGTGGGGACCCGAATCTCAAATTTTAGAGATGACCAATTAACCATTTTTTCTCAGTGATAGTGGTATACCACTAGTAGATGACACCGAAAATTTAAACCCCCATGCAGGGTAGGAGCCTTTGTTGTTTTCGAGCCCAGTGTTTGAAATCCAATTAAAAAGAATATATATTTTTAGGGCCCCATATCTCAAAAACAATAGATGACCACATGAACATATTTTTACGATCATTTAAAAGTAAAAAACATCATTTAAAAATACACGATCACTCATTTATTTCTTTATCAAAATGATTGAAAATTACGTTTAATTCCCCTGCTGTTTTTTTTTAATTTACGAACAAAATTTTTAAAAAGGTACCCGGGTAAATTTCATTATTCTTCAAAAAATTTAATCAATTCATAAGATGACTAATGATATAATAAATAATTAGATAAATAAATCAATGAACTTTTATTCAAAAATAAATAACCAACCTCAGTGCATATACGACTTTTTTTCTTGTTAGTTGATTAGAAGAACAAGCTTATATTTAAAAAAAAAGTCAGCTCATCACAATATATGTGTTGGTTGTTTTTGTTTTGTTTTTTGAATTACCCTAAGGCTTGTTTAATTGTTCGAAGAAATAATATGGTACACAAGTTTTTTGAAGAAAAACAACTCTAGGCAATTTTTTGCCAAATTCAGAAAAAAGGTCAAAATCAGTGGGAAATGTTCCTATGGAAATTTTTTTTGATCGTTTTAAAAAAAAATTACCCATGTAGTTGGAAGTTCTGATACCAATTGTGAACAAGCAACTGATGAGTGTGTTTTTTATGAATTAGATAAGGAAATCGAGTTAGATGAAAATAGAAAAGCTATTAGTAATTTGAAGCGGGGAAAATCCCATGGGGAAGATGGTATTCTGAACGAATATTTTATTAATTTTCAGGAGCATCTGCTGCATTTGTTATACAGTCTATTCAATTGTATACTAGATACTGGATTTTTTCCTAAAAGTGGGTCTTCTTCCATCATTGTACCTGTTTATAAAAAGGATGATTGTACGAATCCTGACAATTATAGAGATATAAGTCTGGTTAGCAATATGGCTAAATTGTTTACATCTATATTGAACAACAGACTGTTAGATTGGTCGAAAACAAACGATGTCTTCATGTTTGGTCGAAAACGGATGCCGAGTTTGAATTCAAACATAATTGTGGTACACGAGATTCAATATTTGCTCTCCATTCTATTATAACAAATACTTTGTGCAAACGGAAACGATTGTATTGTGCATTTATAGGCTTCAAGAAAGCTTTTGACTCAATTGATAGATCTAATTTATGGTTAAAGTTATGTAAAGTGGGCATCCAGGGTAAATTGTTAAATGTTATTAAAGCTTTATATAATGATGTTAAATCTTGTGTTGTCGTGAATGGGCGCTTAAGCTATTATTTTTGTAACAATGTTGGTCTTATGCAAGGTGAAGTGTTATGTCCAATTTTGTTTAATCTATATGTAAATGATTTTGAAATGATTTTTTTTAAAATCTGGATGCATACCGCACGAATTATTATCATTAAATCTGTTTCTACTAATGTATGAAGATGACATGGTACTTTTCTCTGAACCTGTTGAAGGTCTACAACTACTTTGAAATGAATTGTCACACTATTGCAAAACTTGGAACTTGTGTACAAATGTTGAAAAATCAAAAATTGTAGTTTTTAGAAATAAGGGCAAAATCAAATGTAAAGAAAAATTGTGTATTGGTATTGACGTATTAGAAATCGTGGAACGATTTACTTATTTGGGAATAATATTCCAGTATAATACTAAATTTACGCAAGCTGAAAAGCAATTATCTGACCAGGGTAGAAAGGCAATGTTTGCGCTTAGGAAAAATATTAGAGGCATGATACTTAATCATGAAACATTATTATCGCTTTTTCATTGTTATGTTTGTGGCATTATTAATTATGCTTCAAAAATTTGGGGCCCTCATAAAGGTAACAATGTTGAAAAACTGCACCTTGATTTTTGTAAGCAAACCCTGTGTGTGAAAAGGTCTTCATTTAATGCTGCTGTGTATGCAGAGTTAGGTAGAATACCTCTTATTACAAAAAGGTTTTGTTCAATTTTGAAATTTAAGTAGGATGTGTTATGTAGTAATAATTGTATTATACAAAAGTGTTACGAAGAAATGTACAATAACCGCGAATTACATGGACATAAAAATTGGGCTTCTGGTGTAAAGAAAATTTAAATGAAATTGGGTTCGATGAAGTTTGGAATAAACAAACAATTGATTCACTAACTCTAAAAGTCATAAATCAACGAATCGCAGACCTGGCTAAACAAGATATTTTTGGTAAAATAGAAAATTCGCAGAAATGTCATTTTTATAAATATTTAGTGGATGGATTTTATCTTCAATATTACCTTAGAAAGTCAATTCCTCTAAAATTTCAACAGTGTATATCAAAATTAAGATTGTCCTCTCATCGTTTAGCTATCGAAACTGGAAGGTACAATAATAAACACAGAGCCCAAAGAAACTGCTTTTCATGTAAAAATTATGTTGAAGATGAATTCCATTTTATTTTAGTGTGTCCAGTATATATTGAATAGCGTCAAAAATACATTAAAAAGTATTTTTATGAGAAACCATCGATGTTCAAGCTGTTGCAATTGTTTAATAACGAAAATGTTAAAGATATGTGTAACCTCGGCAAATGCATTTATTATAGTATAAAATTAAGAAACGATATATGTAATGAAGGTAAGATGTTGTTCTTTTTGATTCTTTTCGCCTTTACGTATGTCAATTTTTCATATTTATGTATGTACAATGTAATAGGGTCTCCTGTAAAATACCCACTTCTGTACTTTAATATGTTTAATTTGTAAAATCTGATGAGCTGCAAAGCTTAAAGAAATAAAGAATGAATGAAGTAAATCTTTATTGCAAAAATATGAAACAAATAGTATAAATTCTTTAGGTAATTGAATCGTATTTCTTGATTTAGATAGCATCGTTTTCAAAATTGTGTATTTATAAATCACTTTGCAAACTTAAAAGTGGAAAAATTAGCAAATAGTGAGTGACAATATAAACATAAAGTTAGTTTAGGCTCCATTTTACATTTTCCAGCACAAGTAACCAGCAAAGATACCGACATTGTTCTGGTTGTGAAGACATTTCATTGTTTTTTAAAATGTTTACATCATTATTCCTCGCGTTTCGTATAAATTTGCTTAAAAATATGAATATGCGTAACTTTAAAACGTAATGGTAAACACTAACTTTACACATGCTTTTAATACATAATTAAAATACCCCTTAACCATGATTTAGAACCCCATCAATCAAAGTAAAACTAAAACATTTCAGTTTCTCATCATATCATTGCATCCTGTCTCACGTTTGATTTTTAGAAGAAGACATATAGAATTGTTTTTAAGATCGTCAATTCTAACGGTATTAATTTAAAATTGATAGCCTTTTGGACGAAGGGAGTAATACATTTCAACTTTTTATTCCCCTCCTCTACAAAATAAATTCAAGATTGGTCATTTGTTCCCTGGGAGAAGCTTATACATTGGAAAATTAAATTTCCAAACCGGCGTATTTTCACTCAAATGTGTTCTCACGTGTTCATAACGCCGAAGTCAAAACTGTAGATAAACATCGATTAGATGAAAAAGATTCGAGGTATTCCGAAATCCGTGTAAAAGGTGTTTCAAAAAGGGATGAAATAAACGATGATGACACATGCATGTTATGAAGGCGCATGCCTTAGTTCATATTTGGGGTTGAAAAAGCATGTATTTTATTCTATGTATTAATAAAAGACATAATTATCCTTTTTTGTGAGAAATTAATATCATATCAGTTATTGCGAATTATTGTCACGAATGGTGCGCCATAAAGATGGCCGGAAAGTAAAAATGGGGGAAAATTTACTATATAGTAGGTTTTCCGTGGGGGTAATTTGGCTATAAAAAGGGGGAAAGACCACTATATAGTCAGCTTCCTGTGGGGGAAAAACTGCTATATAGCCATTTTCCGGGGGGAAGAACTGCTATATAGCCATTTTTCCGGGGGGAAAGGTGGCTAGGGGGAAAAGGCACTATATAACACCGGAAATTCAAACAATAACTTTTTAAAAATCTAAATAAAAAAGTCTATCTTTCCTTGATTGTTCAAGTTTCTGCCAATTAAAAGATCTCGTTAAGACAAGTTTTTTTGTCTTGGGGGAAATGAACAAATGGGAGTGCTCAATAAAAAGCGAATTGTAACTCTAAATATAACTCTACTTGTAAACTACATGTACATTTTCTAAATGTATGCGATTGTTTGTCAGGCTACCAAGCATTCCAACGTTATAAAATACTTAATTTGTTTAAACGCTTCCAGTAAAAACCGGAATTAATGTAGAAATTATTTCTTATTTCAAATTGCATAAATGATTAAATTAAGTTGGTTTTTTTTAATGAAATGACGGTTCCATGTAAAATTTCAAGAATGAAAAACAAAATTAATTTTTGAAGTACTTCTTGTCACAACCGGAAGTTATTCAGTCCCCCCAAATGACCGAATTCCCGCAAATTAGCGAACAAATGAAAATATTCTCATTTTTGCTTTACATTTTGCATTCGGAACTATAAAGCACAGGTCTGCTCAAAAACGATTTTAACATATGTTTTTCTTCGGATAATTATACACATTATACTAAAAAATGGTACTTGAGCAAGCCTGCGCTCGATGTTTCCCAGTCGAAAAACCATTCGAAAACACCCACATTTTGCTACAAAACATCAATTTATCAAAATAAGGCAATCTTTATGACGTCATTTCTACATTATGACGTCACTGTGGTGATAACCTTTTACATCCTCATTTTAAATATGATTTTAACTATCTTCCACCTTATTTTTAAAACTCGTTATAAAACTTAAATTTCGGGGGTAAAAAATGCACAATATCGCACATAGTCCTTTACATACATTAGTTTATAATCTAAAAACAGTTTGGTTGTTCATGTCATTACCGTTTTTGTGATCTCGTTGATACAAAGCTTTTGTCTTGAAACCTGAAATGGACAAATTGAAGTGCTATATAAGAATTGTCACTCTTGTACATTTACCTAATGTACTTTATTGTCCATCAGTATAACCAATAAGTCAGAGAATAAGTCAGAGAAAACCAGTAAAATTCAATAAAGACTTGATATGTTTAAAAGCTTTAGGTAAGAACCAGAAGTGACGGTTGAAAAAACAACACATGTGTAACACATCTTCAAACAAACGTCTTCAAGGTCAAGATCTAGTGAATGAAAGGTGTCTACAGGTTTATGAAATTTAAGATATAAATTCGTTTAATGATTCTTTACAACAATAGCTTTGTTTGATAGGGTATACCGCGTGAAAATCTTTGGTAAACAAAATGAAAAATCATGTTTTAAACTGTCTTTTTCAATAAATATAAAGGAAATAAGGAACAAACGGAGTTTTATCCATTTTTGACCAATGAAATATATCTAGAATGCCTCGGTCTCTCCAAATACGGAATGAAAGTTGTCTACAGGTTTATGAAATTTAAGATATAAATTCGTTTAATGATTCTTTACAACAATAGCTTTGTTTGATAGGGTATACCGCGTGAAAATCTTTGGTAAACAAAATGAAAAATCATGTTTTAAACTGTCTTTTTCAATAAATATGAAGGAAATAAGGAACAAATTTCGGAGTTTTATCCATTTTTGACCAATGAAATATATCTAGAATGCCTACAGTCTCTCCAAAACGGAATTAAACAGGTTCTTTACCTCCTCTTTAAAATAATGTCAAATTGAATATCGGGATTACTTTTTCCATGATTTAACATAGAATCTCAAGAAATTGTTTAACTTTCTACATAATTCCTTTAAAGCTTAAAGTACGGAAAAGATTCTTCAAATCAATCATGACGTCATAATGGTCCTAGCACAAAACAGACACTCTGGAATCATTTACTAGATCTTGACCTTAATTTATAAAAGATTTGTTTTTTAAGACACAGTTTCTAAAAACTCTGAAGTACAAATTTTGCAAAATGAAAGCTTATTGAGATATATGAGATGTCTCACTCATTGCATAAATGATGTATGCAACTATTTGTACTGAAAAATAAAGCAAAAATGAAAAAAAACACATTTTTGTGACGACCTTATGTTACAACGAATCAAACAAAATAGTTTTAACAAGTCTACATACACAATCTACTATCCTACAAAGTTTAACAATATTTTTGTGATATCGTAGAGACATAAATATTTTGTCTCGGGATCGGGTACGGCAGGTAACGGAGTGTTGAAAATATATTTTAAAAAACGTCTCGAGGTATTATCATTTTCTATTATCTTGAAAATTTCAACAATAACAACTGAATCACAAAAAGGTCGTCCGTGAAAACGGAAGACCTTAATAAGAAACAATAGAATCACTAAACGGTTTTCCGTGAAGACGGAAGACCTTAATTAGTATGTGAAGCTCAGTGAATAATTTTGAATATCCTGTTTTGATTTACGTTGTAGATAGTACGTACATACAGTCATTGCCACAATATGGTTAAGTTATACAGGAAAAGATATTCCAAATTCGTAAAAACATTCTACAGAAAAGATTTTCATTTTACACCAGTCTTACCTTTTATCTTAAGAAAATAAATGACGATTGGTAAACATATTAATGTTATCACACCAAGCAGTGTTACAATCCAGATCAAATCATTTTTTTGGGGTGTCTTTTGTGTTGCATCTTCAAAAGGTGTTGTACTTGAATTATCTAATATGATGTACGTTGCTGTGGTACTTTTGGAAAGAGAAATGGCAAAGATTCACAAAACATATATTAATAAACATTTCAAGTAACGTAATAAATGAATAAAAGAGAAAAAGGTCTACTGGCATTTCAGAAAATGTGTTTTTATTGTCAAATACATTTAAAATGTACAATAAACTTTTACCTGATACAGGCTGGTTCAGCAAGAAAGCATGCATTACCAATAGACACACAACTTTTATCTATGTATAAGAAAAGGTATGAATTAAGATATAACGCATTACAATCATTATCAACATACTTTCCTGTTATACGTCTTTCTTTTTAACAGTGAGAACAATTTGACCATTTAAAACAGCAATTTATTTTTTTTAACTTACATATGATTCGTTTTTTCGTCGATACCCATATGTGTGGCACATGTTGCCAACAATAAAGGTTGCATACATTTTGTGTAGTACATTTAAAAAGTTATAAAAGTGTAGCAAGCACATATAAAATTTGTTACAAATTGAATTCTTTATAAGAAAATCACTGTGGTGACTGTGGTTTACTTAACCGTTTTTATAAAAACAAATTTTCTTACATCTAATAAGGCTTGGAAATAAAACTATGCTTTAACTCAATTTAAGAAAAAAATGATTTTGAATACTCAAAGTTAGGTATTCATTCCACAGCTTAATGGGATTTCTTTTCAAATTCAAAGTAATGCAAGAAGCATTTTGACAGTATTGCATAGGCATCACTAGTCTCGTTCCGGCGCCTCTCACTTTTGAAATAATTGTCGTTTTATGTGCTAAATACACCAAAAAAATAACAATGTAAGATAAATAAAGATCATGATATTATAATTATTTTCAGTTATTTGTTTTGGTTTTAATATAGTCGCAGCTTCTATGTTTTTCTCCATATAAATTTACATCTTTTGTGGTGGTACAAACCTGTGTATTACTTCAATTTACCTGACACGCAGAAGAAAACCATTTTTTTTAATAAACAAACTCAATTATATACAAAATTAGTTGGAGCTTTTTATGTCATTTTTCACTACTCGAGAGATTGTACATGTATGTAAATATGACTGGTAAGTCATCATCCAATAAGGCTGAAATTGAAGGCTACATAAAAGCATATGTCGGGTAAAGACTCGAAAGAAACTTGCAAAGAACTATGTGATTTGTATGAAAACAAATGTATGAGACATGTTTACTGGTGGGTCAGCAAATTTAAAAATGGCCAAACAGACCTTGAGGATTAGCAACGTCCTGGAGCACCTCGTTTGGTTTCAACGGATGCAAAACTTGCTAAATTAACCGATTTCATTACTCTTTAGGATCGATTAACAATTAAACAATTAGCAAATTTAGTAGGCATCTCATCGGGGACAGTATTTACAATTTAATTTCAAAGGTTAGTGCAAGATGGATACCTCATATACTAACAAAAACAAAAAACAAAAACGATTGCGGGTTCAAATGTGTTAAAACTAATTAAAAACTACAAGTATTGTAATAGACAACGTTTATCGGGAATTGTTACAAGTAATTAAACATGAATACATTATTTTGAACCTTAGAGGAAAGTTGATAACAAGATATGGTTGACTAAAAAGGCACAACGACTTGTTATAGCATAACAATGCTAAAGTACAAAAAATATATAATAGACAATTTTCTGTTATAGTGAAGGTCCTGTAATTCAAGTCGCTATTCCAAAAGGGCGATCAATAACAGGACAAGTACACGTATACAATGTGCTATGCAGGTGTAAGGTACATGTTAGCTGAAATAATGTAGCCCGCTCCGATTTTTTTATATCTGATGTTTACTGGAGAGGGCTACAATTCCATAGGATCGCCGTAATGGTGCAAAATTCATTTTTTAATGCGGCTGACTTCGGTCTGAAAAGATCAATTTTATATTTGACTTCCTTTAAATAAAATGATTTTTTAATTCAAGTTGAACAAACTAACCGTATATAAATCAAAACCAGATACAACACATCAGCATGTTTACTCGTCGTCTTTTGCAGCAGTCATGACAGTTCTTGCGTGATTTTATGGGATTTACGCTAGGAGTTTTGATGGGCTTGATAACGTGAATGTCACTGTAAATAATTGATCTTACCTCGTTCTAGCACTAAAAGATCATTTAAGGAAATGGTATATAATGGAAAATTCATATTTACCGCTTTAATTATGTTTAAAATAGAGGAATTCCTATATTCTCTTTAAGATCCGCTCCTAAATTCTCATTGGCTGTCCCAAAATAAAACCGGTCAAGGTCAGTAAACATGGCGGACAAATTCAACTTGCGTTGTTGACATACACGAAAAATAACCCATATATGGACTATACCTGATATTTTTGGATTAAATTATGCCATAGACATCTACAATGTTTGAGTTCAGGTAAGAAATGCAATTGTTATTGTCATTTATATACGATTTGAGACGATATCGTTGCGGGAGTGAATCACTCCCGCACTTGCACCATTACGGAGATCCTATGGAGTTGTAGCTCTCGCCCAAAAAAAAATATCGGGAGAGGGCAACTAGGGCAACTAGGTACATGTATGTGCTATAGAAAATTAAGAAGTATTTCGAAAGGAAGAAACCAAAGTCTGGAATTCGCAACATTCGACTTCTTCATGAGAACTCCCCAGCAAATATGTGTAAATTTCAGATTGTGAGATAATTTTCGAAAAAAAAGTTCATGTTTGCCCCTTCCTCCCAATGCACGCGACTTACCTCCCTGTGGCTTCTTTCCTTAATTGAAAAGGCACTTTTCAGAAAGAAGATATGCTTCAATGAATGCTTTGGGCTCTGTCATTCATCAGTACATGAATACCATTCCCCCCCCCCCCCCAAAAAAAAAAAAACCAAAATTATATGAATGCATTTAAAGCTTGGATAAGTCGGTTGAAATTATGTATATCTGGTAAATTTCATCATTGACATTTAGAAATGTTAATTACAACAAAATACAGACAATAAAAAAAGTTTAAAACAATCAATGGTTAACGGCTCCTGTAAGTCAGGTTTTGTATGTATGTAATACTCGATCAAAAATAGTTAATATTTTTATTTGACGAAATTAGGACTAAATTAAGTTCAAAATGTGAGTTTACAACGGTTCACTGAAATATTAAATTACTAAAGCTTTTCGTATTTTATCATTTTCCAACCAACAAATTGTTTTATCAATTCTAATAATTTCATAATTAAAATAATTATTGGTATGGGCGGACTTTATTTTAAATAAATATTTAGAGGTCACTAGCTAAAAAGTAGGTCATTAACCTAGTTTTTTGAAAGTGAAACCTAGCACCACAATGTTGGGGCTACATTGTACAATGATTTTTTTTCTCCTTTTTGTGGAATATTTTCGCCCAATGTGTAAATGTAAACATGTTAAAGCTAAACACCGCTCGTAAATAGGCATTGTCCGCCATATATCTCTTTCCCCACTGCTGTCCCTACGATCCTCATTGGTTAATATCATAGCGGAAGTAGAGTGACGTATGGATCATTATATGTTCAACATCCAGACATTCAACATTCAGAGTGACGTATGAATCATTATAAGTTCAACATCCATGGAAGACGGACGTTGTGGTGTCAGTGCTGCATGGTGAAGCCGAAGACTAAAAGAAGGCAAAAATTTTATCAAGCCTTGGTGGCGATAAATACTTGGCCTTGGTGTTCGATATATTAAAGACCTCGGTGGTCAGGAAGGCCTAGGTGGCACTGTGAATAGCCGAGGGGTTGATTATATATGTTAACGAATAATGGAATTTGAAAACGTGAATGGGTAGAATAAAAAGTGCAATTAGGGTATACAATGGGTAGAATAAAAAATGCAATTAGGGTATACAATGTAAGTTGCATTAGGAAGAGAATGAATAGTTGAATTTAGTTCACCTGTTGACACAGTCACGTGTTCGAGTGGAAGATGTTCATTCAAGGACAAGAAGTGATTGGTTGTTTAGCGGATATATTTTTTGTGTATTTTATACACAATGATTTTGAATAATGAATTAATTGTATGATGTATAGAGCGGAAAGGTAATGATATATAAATAAATAATGATCATTTGAGTTACCTCTCTTGTTACAGAATAATTTTGCCGACAATCCTAAAGAGGAGGCACTTTTTAATAAGCGTGAAGATGATTCCTGTTTTTAAGGAGTGGACAGCCAGATGCATTAAAAGAATTTGCTAAGATTAGCAAGGACATAAGAACAGATATTTGAGAGCTACCTGACATTGAGGTATTCAAAGTTATTGGATGTATATGTATTATTTTTTTTTTTTATTATCAACATTGTTCATAAGAGTAAACAAATATACAAAAACTTCAAAAATTTCAATTATAAGCGTACAGACATCTTGTATAATTCCTTAATTTTTCATATTAATGCTACAAATAATGTACAAGTTTTCATTGAGAAGACATTTAAAAGTATCTAACTATTTGTCTTAAAACATGTATATTAATGCATGTTTATATATATATAAATATTTATACATAGAAATAATGTTTTTAATTTTGGTATATAATTGTTTATGTAATATGTATTTAGAGATACATGTACGTCGATAATCTATAGATATGCATAACTATGACTCACAATACTTGCGTCTAATATACATGTGCACACACACACAAAAATTGTGTACACAAATATGAAACAAGAGGCCAATTGGCCTTAACGGTCACCTGAGTAGCATATATCCAATAGACAAACTTGTCATGGAGTCTCATATATGCATCTAATTAATTAGGTTTCATACTGGAGTAGAAAAATTATAAATTTGTAATGACAACCACATTTAATTCAAAAAGAACTGTGAAACCTATAATTTTGGTGAAAAACTAAAAGATCTGGTCTACAAAATAATGAATTTAGTTTTCCTTTCAGGTGTGTGGGAGTAAAAAAGATAATTTTTTAACGTTATATGCATTAACATCTATACATCCATTTTGGCCCTGCCCTAGAGTCAAAACCCATAACCCAGGGGACATGAAAATTAAAATTTCAGTAGAGGACTTCCTGGTAAACATAATTATTAGTCGTTTTTTTTTATACAGATGTGTGAGAATAGAGAAGAAGATTTTTAAACATTATATGCATTTACACTTTATTGCCATATTGCCCCCCCCCCCCCATGTCCTGAACCCCTGACCCAGGGGCCATGAATTTCACAATTTAGGTAAAGGAGATTGTGGATATCATAACCATGTATTCAGTTTTTTGCCCACATGTGTGGGAGTAGAGAAGAAGATTTTCTTAGATTTAATACATTTTTACTATATGGCCATATTGGCCCCACCCTAAAGCATGAACACCTAACAAAGGGGTCATGAATTTCACAATTTTAGTAGAGAGCCTCATGGACATCATAATCATGCATTTAGTTTTTCACAAATATATATAGGAGTAGAGAAGAAGATTTTCTAAGATTTAATACATTTTTACTATTTGGCCATATCGGCCCCACCCTAGAGCCTGAACCCCTGACCGAGGGGTCGTGAATTTCACAATTAAGGTAGAGGGCTTCATGGACATCATTAACATGCATTTAGTTTTTAACAAATATATATGGGAGTAGAGAAGAAGATTTTCTAAGATTTAATATATTTTTACTATTTGGCCATATTGGCCCCCACCCTAGAGCCTGAACCCCTGACCCAGGGGTCATGAATTTCACAATTTAGGTAGAGGGCTTCATGGACATCATAATCACGCATTTAGTATTTAACAAATATATAAGAGAGTAGAGAAGAAGATTTTCTAAGATTTAATACATTTTTACTATATGGCCATATTGGCCCCACCCTAGAGCATGAACACCTAACAAAGGGGTCATGAATTTCACAATTTAGGTTGAGGGCTTCATGGACATCATTATCATGCATTTAGTTTTTAACAAATATATATGATAGTAGAGAAGAAGATTTTCTAAGATTTTAATACATTTTCACTATTTGGCCATATTGGCCCCACCCTAGAGCCTGAACCCCTGACCCAGGGGTCATGAATTTCACAATTAAGGTAGAGGGCCTCATGGACATCACAACCATGCATTTAGTTTTTAACAAATATATATGGGAGTAGAGAAGAAGATTTTCTAAGATTTTAATACATTTTTACTATATGGCCATATTGGCCCCACCCTAGAGCCAGAACCCCTGACCCAGGGGCCATAAATTTCACAATTTTGGTAGAGGGCCTCATGGACATCATAACCATGCATTCAGTTTTTTCCTCACATGTGTGGAAGTAGAGAAGAAGATTTTTGAAAATTTGGCTTTTTTTGCATATTTAGCCCCGCCCGTGGCACCCCAGGGGTGGTAGAGCCATAAATTTCAAAATTTAGATTCTTCCTACCATAGAGATGCTTCACACCAAAAATGGTAACGATTGGCCTGGTAGTTTCCAAGAAGAAGTTAAAAATGTAAAATTGTTAACGCACGACGCACGGCGCACGACGCACAACGCACGACGACGGACGAAGACCAATTGCAATAGGTCACCTGAGTGACTCAGGTGACCTAAAAACTTACATAGTAAGCTATCATAGTAAAAGGTAGAAATATATTAAGTAAATGTACATGTAATACCCTGGCTAACCCGGAGGACAAACACATCTACATACAGTCCATCACATGGTCCCCGGGTGTAGCACATATACCCATAGGCAGACCCTAAGTGTCTAGGGTATACAATAGTAATCACAATATATTTATTAATGTTTTAAGTTTTGATGAATATTTCGATGATTTTAAGTACATTGTAATGTAATTAATATCTCTAATTAAGTAATTCTTTACATATTCGTTTAGACTTTGAGAGGTTTCATTTTTTTCTTCAAATCTACATAACATCTTAAATTTGTAAATTATATAAGCAACATAAGATATAATATTATTCAAAAATTGTACCTTGAGGTTATTTTCATAATAGAAGCCTATGATTACATGTTTCCACATAATATCTAAATGCAAAGTCGTACACAGTTTTGACCATATTTCTTTGACATTGTCACATTCAAAAATAAGATGTTCAACGTTCTCTGTTGTGTCTTGACAATAATCACAACATCTGCTTGGTCTTAACTTACATTGATGTAAAAATAAATTGCAACTTAATATATTATTCAATAATTTGTAATTAAATTCACATATGTTCTTATCATATATGTTTTTAATTTTATTAATGTATATTCTTTTCCAGTTTTCTTTTTGAACGTTAAACATGTTCTTATAATAAGATTTATAAATGGGTTTTTGGAACTTAGTAGTCAACAAATTTTCATAAAAGAATTTACATTTTTTGTCTGTTATTGTATGCCATCCTAAATGAAATGTATAACTTTTCTCAACATTACTTTTTGTGTATTGACTACATGTCATATCAAAAGTTACACATTGTTGTCTTATTACGTTTCGTAAGATATTATATTCACATAGCCAATTACATTTTTTCAACAAAATATCAGATAATTCATTTAGTGTTTTCATTTTGCCATCTTTCTTGAAAAGATCTTTTACATATAATATACCACTTTTTATCCATCGTAAAAAACACAGCGTTTTGCCTTTATATTTAAATAGTTCGTTGTTCCATAGGGGTTGTTGTACAAATGTTACGTTTGACATGTTAAGAATGTTATTTTGTTTTTTACAACTATTAAAACAACAAAATATTTCTTGATAAAATTTAGGAATATGATTAATAACTGTAAAATCTTCCTTATTTCTCTCAGTCGTTGATAATATGAAGTTCAAATTAAGGTTGACCCTTTTCAAATAAGCATTTATGACCTCATTAATTAAACATGAATCTGATAATCTATTAACCCAAGATGCTTTCAGTGCTTTTAACTTGAGTTCTATGTCTATTACACCGATCCCGCCTTCTTCTATTTTTCCTATTAATGTATTTCGTTTAATTATGTCATGTTTGTTCCAAATAAAATTGAAAATGGCTCTGTTGACTTTCTTAATAAAATCATTTTCGGGAAGTGGGAGAATAGATGCACTGTAAATTAATTTTGACACAGCTAAATTATTAACAACACACGATTTGCCAAATATAGTTAGTTTTCTCTTTTTCCATGACTCAAACAGTTTTTCCATGTCGTTGTGAGTTTTCATCCAATTTAACAATTTAACTCATTACATTTATTTTTATCATGACCGATGTGAATTCCTAAGCATCGCACTGCACTGTTTGTTACTTTTACTCCTTCTATAATTTCATGTTTATCTTTTAAATTGCCCATGAGTATACATTGGGATTTATTCAAATTAATTTTTGATCCTGCATGGCAGCAAAATAGTTCAACAGTCTGTAATGCCTTTTTTAGAGATGAGGTGTTTTTTAAAGTAAGAGTTATATCGTCTGCATATTGCAAATATTTAATCTCTTTATGCGTATCGTTAAATTGAAAACCATTTATTGTATTATTGTTTTTTAATTTTAAAGCTAAAATTTCTGCTATAAAAATGTAAAGCATTGCTGAAATTGGACATCCCTGTCTTATTCCTCTTGACATTTTACATGACTTGGATATCCATCCATTATTTTTTACTTTAAAGACTGGATTTGTATACAAAATCTTAACCCAGTTTATGAAATTATCCCCAAAGTTAAATTTGTTTAAGACATTAAAGAGAAAATTCCACTCAACAGAGTCGAAAGCTTTCTCAAAGTCTAAAAATAATAGAATCCCATCATTATTATTTTCTGTACAATATTCATATATGTCCAATATTAATCTCGCATTAACGCCAATATAACGACCCTTAATGTAAGGCGATTGCTCGTTTCCGATTAATTTATTAATAACCTTTTGTAATCGTCTAGCAAATATGAATGCTATAATTTTGTAATCAGTATTAGTTAAACTTAAAGGTCTATAGTTTTTTAGACTTTTTCTGTCGCCACTTTTAAATAGAACTGTGATTAGTGCTAATCGTTGAGTATAACTTAGCTCTTTTTTTTCATATACGCTTATGAGTAAATCAAAAAATATTGGTGAAATATATTCCCAAAAACATTTATAAAATTCACAGGGCAGTCCGTCTAAACCAGGGGATTTGTTGTTTTTCATATTAAACACCGCTTCTTTGCACTCGTCTAAAGTTGGTAAAGCATCACATATAAGCTTATCTTGTTCATTAAGGGTTGGACATTTAATGTCATTAATATAATTAGAGATTTTATTGCAATCGATAGATTTCGTCGTGTACAGATTTTCGTAAAAATTGCATATTTCTTTAATAATTTCTGAGTTTGTATTGATTATTCTGTTATTAACATCTTTTAATTCTTTAATGGTATTGTTAGTTTGATTTTTCTTTTCTAGTCCTAGGAAATAGCTTGTATTTGTTTCACCTTCATTTATCCATCTCTCTTTTGATCTTATTTGCGCGCCTTTTGCAATTTCGTTTTGTAGTTTATCAAGTTCTGATTCAAGATCACGTTTTTCTTTCATATTAATATTTTCACTTGGTAGAGTTTCTATTTCATCGATTTTCTTTTCCAAATTTTGTATTTTTGATTTTATATTGTTTGATGACTTTTTTGCGAAGTTTATTGAGAAGTCGCGTACTTTGAGTTTAAGAGTTTCCCATTTAGAAAAAGCATCTAGTGAATTGTCTAGATCTTTAAAAATCTTTTTTATTCCTTCTCTATACTCATCGTTATCAAGATGTGATGTATTTAGTTTCCAGTACCCTGGGCCTCTTTTTAATTTATCAATTTTTACAATTATTTTCAAAAAACGGTGATCGCTCATTCTATTTCCTTTACTATGAGTACCTGGAATGCGTTTAACTTGAATTTTTTCAACTAGTTCAGAGGCTAATTTACTTGTAAATATGAAATCAATTCTGCTTTTTGGGTTGTTTTCCGAATCACACCAAGTATATCCCTCTGTATTAGAATTTTTTAGTTTCCAAATATCTACAAGATCTAAATAATTAATAATTTCTGCTAACTTTTTGTGCGATTTATCATTTTTTCTTTCAAAGGAACAATTAAAATCACCACATAAATATTTATCGCTTTCTTGTAAAGAATACAGTGTAATAAATCTTTTCATCCTTTCGAAAAAAGCTGTACGTTTTGAATCATCATTTGGTGCATATATATTTACAAACGTGAAGTTTTTATCATCTATTTTTACGTTTACTAAAAGTTTTCTACCATCTTCCGAACGGTGGGTATTTTGAATTACCAAATTTAGTTCTTTACGAAAAAGAATAGTGACCCCTCTGCTAAACTGAGAGTTTGAAAATGCATGCACAGATGTTCCATCCCAATAAAAATTACATTTGTTTTCAAATTTTTGAATAAAATGAGTTTCTTGAAGAAAAGCTATATCTACTTTTTTTTCTTTTAACCATGTGTAAATCTTATATCTTTTTTCACTAGAATTTAATCCTCTTACATTGACTGACAATATTTAATTCATTCATTTCTCAAAGGTTTTGTATTACTTTGTGTTATTTGTGTTTATATATAAATACCATAATTCAAAATATTAAAAAGAAAAAAAAATACAAATAGAAATAATAATCGATACATTGATATGTGTTCTTTTAGTTCATTCGTTTTTAACTATTTTTTCTTATGTAAACTACAGTACATATAACAATAATTTTCATATGTAGTTTTAAATACAGATTGACTGACCTAGGTCTCACCCTCCGATTCCGAACTCTCGGAGTTGGGATTGCAGCCAGATGCATCACTGTCTGATGCCGCAAGCAATGTTTTCAACATGTCAACGATGTTTCGTTGCTTTGCTTGTTCGCGGTTTTGTTTTTGTGCTTTCGGTGCGTTATCACTTAATTTTCTCTTGCGAACTTTTTTCGCCACTTTTTTAATGATCGTTCCCAAGGTGTTCTTACCAGGCCATTTATCTTGTTTTGTGTTGATGGTCCCTGTCCTATCCAGACCGGAGCCCCATTCGTCGTTGTAGGTGGTTTCCACGAACGTGGTAGATTGTTTAGCTGATCGTATTTTTTCTTGAAACAGTTTTACTTGCACGCTTTTATTTTCAATAATTTCTTGCATCACTGCCTCCTTAGTGGCGTTCCATTGTTCGTTCGTTTTAATTTTTTTCCCGAGTCGCATAGCTGAGAGGGCGTCTTCCGCAGCTGTTATTTTACTCGCAGCATCTAAATCACCACAACGAATCGCTTTGGTGTATTGAAACGCATGTTCGGCGGATTTATGTTTGACGCCGTAGATATCCAATTCGCACGGGTAAAAATTAGACAGAACGTCTTGTGATCCGCTGAATGGAGCGATATGCTTCTGGACTTCATAGTGTGGACATTCTTTCTGTCCCGGTAAATGACCAGGCTTTTGACATACTTTGCAGCAAGAATCGTTCTTACATATTGATTTTGTATGACCTGTTTTCCAACAGTTTGTGCATTGAAGTATGTGGTTGTTCTTTGGCTGTCCAAAGTGCAATATTTTACAACGAAGACCTACACATGTATTAAATTTCGGAAGACTTTCTCCAGCAGGTAGAGGCTCAATATACATGAAACGTGTACCATTGAGAATACTAGTCATTTTATTTGTAACTGGGTGACGAATCTTTTCGTACAGTATTTTGCTTGTGAGTTTGACTTTCAGTTTATTTAACATTTCATGTACGGCAGATTCGTCAACTGATAATGGTAAACCACATATGCGTATTTTAAGTGTTTGCTGAGACACTGATGTCGCTCCCGAAGAGTACGGATTTGTGTCGTAAAAAGAAGCAGAAATGTCGTTGATTTCTATGCCCTGTGTTAACAGTTTGTTTCGGCTTTCCAATGTTTTCAAATAAATGCGCCACAGATTGCGGTCTAACTGTAGACAATGTAGGTCATCACCAATAACACGCATAATTGGATCTATAAGATCATAATCTGATAATCTCTTGTCTTCAGATGTTTGAATATCTGAGTTTTTCAGGTAAAGCGGTTTCAATGTACGGTCGACTGGCTGTGAGTTTTCGCTCACACTACCTGTTTTACCTGTAGTACCTGTGGCCATCGTATGTTCAAGTATGCGTGACCGATTCACCCAGTTCAAAATATATACACAAAATATGAAAATGAATAATACGATGAAAAAGCGAAATATTTTACACATCCAAGAGAAACATATATACACTTATCTATATGCGAAGTCATCCTGTCAAAAAGGAGGTTTATCACTGGCGTAAACATCCAAAAATTGTCAAAACGATAGGAGCCCTGAGAAACACGTCCCTCAGTGTTCATATCACGTGACCAAAACTCAACATAACATTATAATGTTATGACATTTTACATGTATATTACATGATCGTATTATTAGTTTTAAAATATATATATATATATATATATATATATATATATATATATATATATATATATATATATATATATATATATATATATATATATATATATATAATCAAAAAAGAAAATGAACAGTTCCAAAGTTTCTATTCACTAGCGCTTTCTGGATTTACATCCTTCTTCAGGTGAATGTACATAAGTTATGAACCGGAACACAACTTACCGCCCGCATGCGCGTCCATCGCCAAGAGATCAATGATCCCAGTACCAGAAACACCCCATGCAGTGAACATTTTGACAGATGTGCTAAGGGAGATTATAAATTATTCCCATTTTATAAACTTAAAACCGATTCAACCGCCATGAGACTTGTGAAAGAGAACTATTTTATTAAATTATTTTCCCCAAAACTCAACAAACATTAAATATCTGTATAATCATCTTTGTTCTAGCCAGTCTTTGTATTTGTAAATTTATTGATGTCGTTATGATCATATTGTGTCTAATTCAGTTTTCCCGAACTTTAACGTTTTATATTGTATTATGACGTCATGGATTTATTCCTTCCCTGAAAAGACTCTCGTTACATCATGACGTCATAGTAAACGTTTCTAATGAAAACAACGCGGGGGTGTTAAGGAAGCATATGGGCAATTTAGCGTCTTAATTTGACTGTTATATTCAAAATCGTGAAATTAAATAACAATATTGAATTACGATCAAAAACTAAGTATTATCCTTTGAAATAGATGTAAGTGCAAAAAAATCGGGTAGTACATTACTGCCACATTGGTGCATTATCACGTGACAACTATAAATAGCTTACGTATATTCCTTAACATAAAATGAGATAGAACAACACTACCCCACGGTTTACAAAATAAAATAAATTAACCAAATGAAGGCAAAACATCTCAGTTTAATCAAAACTGCTGCTAGAATCCAATGTTTTTCTTAATTCAATAGTTATCCATCCAGTTCTCGTAAAACCTTCCCAACTTTTATAAAGTTTGCACGGAAAACGACAAGTTGCATGAAAACAACACACACCATGGGATTCTAGCAGCATTTTTCATTTTAAGCATTGATCGAACTAACGATACATATAAAATTCAAAGTTCAATATATGCGGGGTAGTGTTGTTCTAGTCGGATTTTTATATCGTAAACAACGGCAGAGGAAAGCCTGGCCGAGAAATAAAAGCAAATTTACATACCTTTTAGCGAATGATTGATGAAACTAACATCTATCCTAGTATTCTTATGTCCCATTCTCAATAAATCACACCACAATATTTTATTAGAGTTCTTAGATTAGTTATGTTTTGAATATGTTTACAATGCTTTCCGATCAAATTCACACGACATTCAACTTTTAGTCATGACGTCATCAATGTATAAATCTACGTAATACAAACTAATTTCTGAAAAAAAATTGACTTCAGTATTGTTATTTGCTTTTGGTCTACGTTTCGTTGCTTAGATAATTGAATATGTACATAATAACTAAGATTTGTGATATCACGAAATTACATGTAACTCAGAATCCATATGCTTCCTTAACACCCCCGCGAAGTTCATAACTTATGTACATTCACCTGAAAAAGGATGTAAATCCAGAAAGCGCTAGTGAATAGAAACTTTGGAACTGTTCATTTTCTTTTTCTTTTTTGATTATTTATACTGTGTGATATCACCTTTCACTCATTTTGGATTATATATATATATATATATATATATATATATATATATATATATATATATATATATATAAATATATATATATATATATATATATATATATATATCTATATATATATATATCTATATAAATATATATATCTATATATATATATATATATATATTTATAATAAAAGAAAAAAAGCAACACTAACTGCAAAACATAAGCGCTTTCATTGTTAAAAATCTTCAGACGTTTTACAGTCGTTATATATATATATATATATATATATATATATATATATATATATATATATATATATATATATATATATATATATATATATAACAGAAAGCCGATTCAAAACTCTACCGGTTTCATTATAATCTTCAGGAGATTGAACAATCACCATGGTATCTATGGTGATTGTTCAAAACTCCTGAAGATTATAATGAAACCGGTAGAGTTTTGAATCGGCTTTCTGTTATTTATATATAAATATATAACGACTGTAAAACGTCTGAAGATTTTTAACAATGAAAGCGCTTATGTTTTGCAGTTAGTGTTGCTTTTTTTCTTTTATTATATTTTTACCGGACACTGAGAAAATACTTTTGTGATTTGGATATATATATATATATATATATATATATATATATATATATATATATATATATATATATATATATAAATATATATATATATATATATATATATATATATATATATATATATATATATATATATATATATATATATATATATATATATACCATTATATATATATTAGAGAGTAAAATGTAAAATGGAGGCAAGATGGGTTCTACATTCATTTATAATATTTGCTTATGAAGTTGGTCAACCGAAGTGACAGGATTTACAGGATGTAAATTTTGTTAATATATTAGGATAGGAATGGTACATATACTTTGCTTTTTAATCTGTAGTCGGTAATCTTTAAAGGGATGTTATATATTTAATTGTAGACCCCTGGTACTTGTTCACAATAGCCAGTTAGAGAGACTTTAAAGAGGAGGATAGGCGGAGAAGAAGATGAGATACAGGATGTATCACTAGAGGAGCGGTTAAAATCCTTGGACAAATCTTCGAAAGATTCAGTTATGATCTAAAGAGCAAGGTGAGGTCCCTTTGTTTACAATAGGATCCAAGTATGTATTTGATTGTTTTCACCCTTGGGGATCTTGCCAAAACAGCAAGAAAGGTATCTCATGAGGAGGCAGAAATATATGAGGAATTGTCAAGACAGGCGACTCAGTACCAGACCAAGTTATACATTTCAAGCCTATGTTTATCTGCTTTTTGTTTTTGTTTTTGTTTTTGTTTTTTTTGTTTTTTTTTGTTTTTTTTTTGGGGGGGGGGGGGGTAAACCAGCAGATGTAATATCAAAAGCTATTATAAAGTGCTTGAAAGAGAAATAAGAATTTAAGAATAAGTAGAAGAGAGATGGGAAGAAAGAGGGTGAAAGTGGGTTTAGAAGAAATGACACATGTATAAGCCCTTTAAACAATTTGTATCCATATCAGGCACCTATTGTGATGTATCCTTCAGAACCAGGGTATTTCCTGGTTATCCCTAGTAGTTTGGTGGACCAGGTTATTTTGTTAATCAAGGTTTTTGATCTGCTAGAGCAGGTACATTCCGTCAAGATTTTTGTCCTAAGGGAGCATGTATGTTTTGTAATAGTACTACTCATCAGGTTAAAAATTGTAAGAAAAGGAAAGTAGCAAAAGGAAAGTTAAGTTACTAAGATTGATGTAACTGGATTAAGTCATAATATTTTCGATATTATTATTTTCTTTGAGTATTTGTTTGTTATAATGATATTTAATTGAATTTCTTTGTCTACAGTTCAAGGGACACTGATGCCATAGTGGGTTTAGGACGTGGATTGTAGGCATAGGGATTCTTCCTTTAAGTGTACCATTGCTGGCTTGTTCTCGTTTATTTGGTTGTTTTCTACAGAAAGCCTTCAATGGGAATATATGTTTATCAAAGTTCCTGATTGTGAAATGGCTAGTGGATTTTACCCTGTAAATGTTCAGGTCAGAGATCAGCCAGCATGCGTAACGCTTGAAGGGGGGAGTTCCTTTTCTTGCCAAATATGTCCCTTCAGCTGAGGATGTTCTTGGTGGCGGTGTACAATACGATATAAAATGTTAACCATCATGTGACCCCAAGTATTTTGTATCTGGTCAACTTCATGAATGTTTCCCTTTTTGGAAAGTTTAAGTGTTCATGTTTTACAATGGCTAAAAAATGGTGTAAATATTAATTAATTTTCTCGACATTATAATGAGAATTTTCATACTGACATTCCACCTAGAAAATATTATCAAAATGCTAATTGCTGTTAACAGTATGTTGAATTTATAGCACGAGAGTTATGCGAGAGAATTGCATCGGGTTCAATCAGATTGTTAGGTAAGGTGCGTTGTTGTCAACCTCCAAAAATGATCATGCCTCTGACAGTTGAGCTTTCGAAGCCAATGCTCAGTCATGATGAGAGATTTTTAAATCTTTGGATAA
Source organism: Magallana angulata (assembly GCF_025612915.1). Lineage (NCBI taxonomy): Eukaryota > Metazoa > Mollusca > Bivalvia > Ostreida > Ostreidae > Magallana > Magallana angulata. The sequence continues at coordinate 29,525,459 of NC_069115.1, forward strand.
AGAATTTACCCTTTATGTTGGACACTTTTAAAACATATTCATAGAATTGTGCCAAAAAACTCGTTAATGGTAACTTGTGATGAAAAATATGCTTATGATCATGTGAAGTTGACAGAATCATCTCATCCATTTTTTGGCATTTAGTTTGGTGGTTATTTGATGGTTTATAATACTCTGCCTTTTGGATGGCAGGCTTCACTGTTTATATATCAGACAATTGGTATGTGTTTGACAGCATATTTAAGGAAGCTTTCAGTTCAGAATACTTTATACATTGATGATCGGTTTATTGTTCAGGATGAAGAAATAGTTATTATTGAGACAAGAAAACTAGTGTATGTCGTGGTAGAATTACTGACGAGGTTAGGATATACATTGTCTTTAAGTAAATGCTCATTAGTTCCATCTACTTAACATAACACTATAATAATCCAGATGGTATTCAGTTGATTCTGTCGGATCTCTGTCTGATGTCTTTGTCAGTTCTGTCAATTAGTGAAGTTGATTTGAGGACAATACACAGATTTTGTGGGAAATGTATTGCTATGTGTTTAGCTGTTCCAGGTTGAAAACTTTTTTGTATAAAAATTAATTCTGCTATTTCTGCCTGTCATCGGAATAGTAAAAGTGCAAAAGTCTCAGATTCATTGAAAGAAGAACTTGCGTATTTGGAGATTTTGGGATAATTGGTCCAGATGTTCTAAATGCAGAACTGAGTTCCATAAAAGAACAGAGTTGTAAACTAATGCATCCGGGTTTAAGTTTTGTGCATCTGTTAAAATAGAGAATGGTGCGACTATAGTAGGGGACTACTGGGAAAATGATGATTGTAGACCAATTCATGAAAAGGAAGCCGATGCTGTTCTTAAATCATTGCAGTCCTTGAGAGAGGTTTTACAAAATTTTAGGGTTGACGTTTTGTCCAATAACATGGCAGTAATAGGGTCCTGGAAGAACCAGGGGGTAAGCAGGACCTCTTAATTGTATACTTGGGTTTGTTGTTGAACATAACACTGATTTACATTTAACTTTTTAACAATTAGCTCCCTCGGTTATGAATCTTTCAGATGCACCCTCACGTTCTTTGAACTCAGCTGACACTATGCTAATTGACAAGTCTTGGTCAATTGTTGAATCATATTTTTGGCCCTCATTTTGTGGACTTGCTGTCGTTGGATTCTTATGTCATGAGATCAATAGATGGTAAACCTCTGAAGCATTTTACACAGTGTCGTACTCCTTCACCAGCTGGTTTGGATGTGTTTTGTCATAATGTCAGTTAGTGGAGCATAGAACTTGTATGTGTATCCACCCTTTACTTTGATACCTCCTGTACATGTATTGAATTTCCTTGAAGAGCAGAGTGTTGCCTGTAATATCGTTGTTCCAAAGATGAATCTTCTTCCTATATGGTGGCCGAAGCTAGATTCATACTCAATTTGTTGAGTTTGCTTTGGGTTGAAAGGAGAAAAAGGTGTTGAGAAAGGGTTTCGTTTTTGATTCAGTTGGTTTAAGATGGCCCTTATTCGACTCCCGAGTGTCATTTATGTAAATATAAATTTGACATTCCATTCCATATCTATTGTAGTAAAGGATTTCAGATGTACATATTGATTGGGAAGCAATTGACAGTAGACTTTTACAGTTGGATGAAATTGCTTTGACAGCACCTGGGTTTAAGAAGAATACTAGTAGTCTATTTGGAGTTTTTCGTAATTTCTTGGGAAATTTTTCATTATCACTATCTAAATGCACACCAAATGATGTTAGACGATTTTTGGTGTGGAAAGATTTTAAAAGGAAAACAATTGTATATAAATTATGTTGCCCATTTTTAGGTTCTCAATCTAATTTTGAATGCAATTGCCCTAGATGCCTTGTTTCAGGAATCGTAGAGTGTATTATTCAGCAGTTGATTTAAATATTTGATGAGCAGGGTTTTGGAAGATATTGCGATATTGTTTCGGATGCTGGAAATATTGCTGCATCTTCTTTAGATAAGGAGTATTTAAAATTAAGCAAAGAAAAACAGGCTAAAGCACTTCTCCAAAACAAGCAAAACCAATATTTCTGTCAAACATTAGGGCAATAGCATTATTTATCGATTGGGAATTAAAACGTGATGATCTTCATGTCAAGGAGAGATATGTTTTGTTTAGAGATCAGGCGTGGTTAACACTTCAGTTTTTCACTGATGATTTAGCTAGTGATTTTTTCTTGGTTGTCGCTCAGGAGGGTCTTGATTAGTGTTTAAACATACTTTTGGAAAAACTCTTAGAGGTGATTAAAGTAAAAGTAATTCATTTGTCATTAAAAATATGTCCTGATCTTGTGGTCTGTCCAGTGAAAGATTTATTAGATTTTGCTAGGTTTGCAAAATCACATAATGTTGATTTATCAGCGGGATATTTGGTCAGAACAGTTGCAGAATATTGCAGAGTTTTGGATAAGAATATCGGCTATTCAGTGGTTTATGAGAGGATGAAATATTATTTGTCAACATTAAGAATTTATGTAGGGGAAACGCCGCATAGTTTTAGATCAGGATGTGCTATTACGACGACATTGTCAGGATCAGTAGAGAGAGTAGATCAAGTTATGAATCATGTGGAAATCATTTGGAAAGTCTAGCGCGGAGTATTTTTGTAGAATGGTAACACTTGTAGACTCTGGAGTGGTTGCATCAAAGTTTGCAGAATCTTTGTATCAGGCAGATGTTGTTAAGATGAAGTTTAAAGAAAAGGCAGACTATTCAGGTTAAAGAAAATGCATTTTAGACAATGGAGTGAAGAGTGCTAGATTGTATGAGTTAGTAAAGAAAAGTTGCATGTATAAATCCTGTGATGCATTTTGGGGTACTGTGACTTGTTAATAATATTGAGAATATTATTTATTAAAAATGATATGTACTGCTACGGGATTATTGAGTATCAATTAATTGTAACTTTATATTGTATGATTAAATAATAATGACAAATATTTACAATGATTGTAATGGTAATAAAATTGAGATATACATTTGGTATTGTTTTTTACTTTGAGCATTGGGAATAGATGTGTTGTTGTCAAATGGGTTTATTTAATGAATTTCTTACTTTAATGGAAAATTGTTAAAGGGAATAATCGTAGTGCAGAGTTTTCATTCCCAAACCTTAACGAAACTGAATACAAATAGAATTTGAACACGAAGGATATGGGTAGATCCTCATTGGTTAATATCATAGCGGAAGTAGAGTGACATATGAATCATTAGAAGTTCAACATCCTTGGAAGAGATTTAGGGAGTGTGCACATGTAAGAAGTGAATGTGTACTGATACATGTATTTAAATATGATTGCATTCTGTTGGAAGGTTTTCCCACCCTCCCACCTCAGAAGTCATAGTAATGCTACATGTATTAAAATAATGATTGTGATGGAAGAATAGTGTTTAATATCAACTTGCATTTAGTACCTCTCCATGCAGAGTTTTCATTCCTAAACCTTAACGAAACTGAATGCAATAGATATTAAACACTGGGGAATTGGGCGAACCCCTATATAATGCGCATACCTCTAAATTGTTTAAAGTATTTCGCTGTAGATGTCTCACCTGTGTGAACTTCATCTTGCATCGCCATGTTATTCCGTCGCGATGAAATAATCAAATTTGACGCAACTTTTATTAAACCAGGAAAATACTAACATCAAATAAATTGGTAAATGCATTGTTTGCAGACAGAATTTGCACATATAACAAGAAAACTAGACTCTTGTTGCAAAAGCAACAAAAGGTCTTCCGTTTTGATATACATGTACCGATTTAACTGTAAGACATTGCTTCTCTCATAAAAAAAAAGTGGATATGATAATTATTGTGAATGATATATCCAGACGTTACTTACATGTAAAAAAAAATGAAAAAGAAACCAATTTTGGAAGTACTTTCTGTGACGACCGGAAGTAGCGCCAAACTAAACAAAAATGTTAACCATTTGTCCAATCAATCATAAAGTCAATCTTTCCTTAAAGTTTGGTTGTTCACGTCTCTGCCAAACCTAAAATTTCTTTGAAACAATATCTTTTTTCTCGGGACCAGAAACGGACAAACGGAAGTGATTAATAAAAACAAAAGCTGGTATTTCATGTACATTTGCTTAGCGTACATCACTGTTTATCAGGCTAGATGACAGACCCAAGAAAGTCAGTTAAACTTGTTAAAAACATGATTTGTTTGAACCCTTCCGGTAAGAACCGGAAGTGACAGTTGATAAAATTTAACCCGTTAAACACATCCCCAATCAAATTTCTACCAATCATGAGAGCTTCGTGTCTCAATCACTTACAGTGACAAAAATCTCGCGGACATCAAATTTGTTAAAGGTAAGCTACATCGAGATATTTGAGATATTTCACCGGAAGTAAAATTTATTTTGTAATTTAACATTATATAGATGACAAATGTACGATTTTATACAGATATTTTCATCTTATGTAAAATGAATAAAATATGAAGAAAAAAACTAATTTTTGAAGTGCTTCCGGTGACAAAATATTTGCCAATTTTGAGATCTTAAAGGAACAAGGTTTTTTGACGCAGGACAGGAAACGGACGACCGGAGATGAATTTTTTAAAAATGAGGAAAAGCCCTCGAGATATTATTATTCTCTATCAGTCCTAAAAATTTCAAGAAAATCTATTGACCCATCTCTGAGAAAGTCTGCCGACAAAAAGTGGGGGGGGGGGGGGATAATAAGAAAAAAAACAAAGAAAGGAAAAACACTACACTCACTATAACGAGCAGTGTTCAGCTTTAAATGAATAACAAAAATATCTTACAGTCGTGTTTGTGTAGCAACAGTGCCATCATTAAATGAAGCCACTATTGAAACAATCTTGAATAAATATTGTACCCCGCTTCTCTTGAAAGTGGGAAACATTGTTTTGGGTATATCTGTCTACCTTAATGTTTATTTTGCATGATTCTATCCACTTAGCTTTTCTTAAACTAATTACAACTACAGTGTACTTACGTTTGAAGGCCTCATAAATTCGATACGTAGTATTTGGACATCCTTCGACAAAAGTGCGACAGCTATAAGCATCAACAATGGAATCTCGTTTTCTTAAAAACATACACAAACCTGGAAATACATTTTATATATCTTTTTTGATTATATATATATATATATATATATATATATATATATATATATATATATATATATATATATATATATATATATATAGGCAAATCAAAAAAGTATTTACTCAGTGTCCGGTAAAAATATACCGGTACTAAAAGAAAAAAAAGCAACACTAACTGCACGTTTTGCAGTTAGTGTTGCTTTTTTTCTTTTATATATATATATATATATATATATATATATATATATATATATATATATATATATATATATATATGTGCCGTTACACGGCTTATTTTGTGCGTTTATCCGTTTTTGTCCGTGTTGTGAAATTTGTGTATGTTCCGTTTATATCCGTGTGTTGTGATTTGTGGAATTCAGTGTGTCTCGTGCGGTTCGTGAGGAAACACAGTACAAGAAACATCAGTGACTGTCAATCTTTTTCATGTTTTAGACCACAATGGAGTAAGTTAACTAACTTTAACAAGTTTAATAGTAATGAAAATTCATAATTGTACATTCTGACTATTCTAAGCCTATAAATTTTGACTATTTTATTATCTTTGAAAGAAAACATTTGATGTCGTCATGTCATATGTGATTATGTTCGTCTTTGTTTTGTTGTAGTTATTACCACTGTCTATCGTCTAAATAAAACTATAAAAAAACGATGGTAGAAGCGTTACAGTAATAATCCATTCCCATATTTCAACATGGCGTCAGCAGATAAATCGAACCCACAAGAAACCGTCGTCGACGGAGATCACGAAGAAAAGGACCAAAATCAGACAGCTGAACAAACTGAACCTGAACCTGAACGTACGGAAGACGAAAAACGTGTAAGAACTCTTACTAACAAAGGTAAAGAACTTTACGAAAATGAAGTACAGAAATATTCTGCAAAAATTGACAAAATATGGAATGATATAGAAAATATTCCAAGTGAAATTGAAAACATTGGTAACGATATCAAAGCACTACGTGCTCTGGCTTCCAATCTTGATGACATGGGAAAAAGATATGAAAAAAAAAATAAAATGTTTTTCGAATACCTTACTCGAACCAATACATCTGAAAGCCAAAAGGAGTTGGACTCCCAGAAGGCTACCTTTGACAAAGGAAAAGATATTATTCAGAATTTAAGAAAAAGAATCCGGGATTCTCGCATGGAAATCACTGAAAGTGTCTCAAAGAGTTCACAAGGAACTATGTCATCTAGTGTTAGTTCAATGTTATTCAAGAAGCGCATGGAAGCAGAATCACAACGTGCAAATGTTCAGTTCCGTGAAAAAGAACTATCTCTTTTAAAACAGAAAGCATCCCTCAGAGAAATGGAAGCTAAACGTCAAGCTGAAAATGAAAGGAAAAAAGCAGAACTAGAGGCCACTCATCAATTTTTAGAAGAGGAGCGTAAAGCTGCTGTGGCGGAAGCAGAAGTACGAGCATTACAGAATTTTGATACAGATAGTAAACAGAGGTCCATCATACCAAAACACATTGATACCCCAGTTAACCGTAATCAGTACACTGCTCGTTATATCAATGATCACAGTGATGACAAATTTGACATTGATCCCTTTTCAACCTGTGATTCAGAAAGTGTTTTTTCACAAACTAACCATGAAAAGTCAAACAACAAAGAGACTCCGACTATTCAAAAATCTATATTGAGAGAATTATCAAGTCAAAATGTAAAAACTCCTGAAAGTCCAACTGTTGTGAGTGATCTTACAAGATTTTTACTCAAGAAAGATTTGTTGTTCTCAAGATTCTCACATTTCAACGATAAACCAGAAACATTCACTACATGGAAAACTAGCTTCAAGAGCATTACTGAAGAATTACAAGTTACCCCATTTGAAGAGATGGATTTATTGGTGAAATTCCTGGGTCCTGAATCCTCCAAATTTGCAGCTAGTATCAGAACAGCAAATACAACATATCCAAAGAGAGGACTTGAAAGAATTTGGTCAAGACTTCAAGAACGTTATGGAAGCCCGGAGTTAGTTGAATCTGCATTGAAAACAAAACTCAGAGATTTTCCCAGAATTACCAATCGAGACAGTAAACGACTATACGAGTTAGTGGACATTTTAGCAGAAATTGAGGCTATCAAAGAAGATCCAAACTATTCCGCATTGTTGTCATACTTTGATTCATCGTCCGGAATCAACCCAATTGTAAATAAACTACCGTTCAACATTCAAGAAAAGTGGACAATGCGTGCCTCAAACTATAAAACCAAAAAGAGTGTTCCATACCCACCATTTTCATATTTTGTTGAATTTTTACAAGAAATGAGCAAGATCCGTAATGATCCGGGATTTCAGTACGAAGCATCCTCGAGTGCTCCTACACCAAACCAGTACAGGAAAACAAAAAATACTACAGTTCTATCATGCAAAACTGAAGTGGAACCCAACAGAAATTTAGACTACAGAGGGCAAAAGTGGTGTCCTATTCATAATGCTAACCATAGTCTTAAGGACTGTAAAACATTTCGCTATAAACCATTATCAGAAAGAAAAACAATCCTTAAAAATTCGGGTTTGTGTTTCCGATGCTTGGACTGGAATCACCTAGCTCGAGATTGCAGAACAGTCGTGAAATGTGAGTACTGTGATAGTGAAAATCATCACACTGCACTTCATGATGACCGATTCAGTCGTCAAGACCAATATAAGGAGACAACTTACCAAACGAAAGTTGATGTGCAGAAAAAGTGTACTGTGGTATGTGGAATGAACTTTGAAGGCAAATCATGCTCGAAAACTATTCTTGTTAATGTTTATCCAACAGATAATCCATCCGACAAAAAATCTATGTACGCGATCATAGATGATCAGAGCAGTAGAACTCTTGCACGCTCAGATTTCTTCAATATGTTTGATATACCTACCGACTCTGTGACTTACACATTGTCATCGTGTAGTGGTTCTGTGACACTTAGTGGGAGATGTGCATCAAACTTTACCGTGGAACCAATTTCAGAAGGAAGTCCGGTCTATTTACATTCAGTGATAGAATGTGATGACATTCCCAACTGCAGAGAAGAAATTCCCACACCAAACATAGCACGTGCTCATTCTCATCTAGCAGATTTAGCTACCGACTTACCAGAATTAAACGAAAATGCAGAAATTCTCTTACTAATTGGAAGAGATCATCCAGATGCTCATCACGTGTTGACGCAGAAAACTGGACCTTCTGGTACTCCTTTTGCATAAAAGTTGTCATTAGGGTGGACAATCATAGGAGAATGTTGTCTTGACAAGACACATATACCACATGTTGTGACTAATAAAACATATATCTTACCATCAGGAAGAAGTTCAACCTTTCTACCATGTCCAGCCTACATGAAAGTGTCAGAAGTTAGAAATAATTTGTATGATACATCAAACGAGGAAATCATAACTTCTGATATCTTTGTGAGAACACCCGATGATGATCAACCTGGCCTATCAGTGAATGACAGAGAATTCATGAAGATCATGGATAGTGAATGTTACAGAGATGAAAATGGGTCCTGGACCGCACCTCTTCCATTTAAAACAGATCGAAAAAGACTTCCCAACAACCGTGAACTAGTTATGAAGAGAACTTTATCATTCTTAGCATCTTGTAAGAAGAACCCTTTGAAAATGGAACATTCAATTTCTTTTATGGAGAAAGTATTTTCCAAAGGACATGCAGAAATAGCACCAGTACTTAAAAACGAAGAAGAGTGTTGGTATCTTCCTATATTTGGAGTTTACAACCCCAAAAAACCAAACCAAATACGCATGGTTTTTGATTCGTCCGCAACATTCCAAGGACAATCCCTTAACTCCATTTTGTTAAGCGGTCCAGATTTAACTAACAGTCTTCATGGAGTACTGTTAAGATTCAGAAAGGAGAAAATAGGAGTGACAGGTGACATTGAACAAATGTTCCATTCATTCAAAATTCGAGAAGATCACAGGAACTTTGTTCGCTTTATTTGGTTTCAAGACAATGATCCCACACTACCACTAACGGAATACCGGATGTGTGTTCATCTCTTTGGTAATTCACCATCTCCGGCAGTAGCAACCTATTGTTTAAGACGATGTGTTCAAGAGAGAAGAGACTGTGACCCAAGAGTATGTGAATTTGTAAACCGAAATTTCTATGTCGATGATGGTCTCGTATCTTATGCAGAAGAAGACGAAGCATTGGAAATCTTACAGAGTACGCAAACTATACTTAAAGAGGAAGGGAACTTGAACTTTCATAAATTTGCGTCGAACAGTCCACAAGTCATGGATAAACTTCCTCCAAAAGATAGGGCGAAAGACTTAGGGGATGTGAATTTAGACTTTCATCAAATACCTTTACAGCGAAGTCTGGGACTCGCGTGGAATTTAAAGTCAGATACGTTTACATTTCAATTCGTACCAAAAGTCAAGGACTTTTCACCTACAAAGAGAGATATTCTTTCATGTTTGAACAGCCTATATGATCCACTTGGATTTATAGCACCTGTGATTTTGCAAGGCAGATTCATATTTCGGGAAGTGATCAACTTACCTATTGGTTGGGATGACATTGTTCCATTGAAAATTGCAAACAGATGGAGAACTTGGTGTAATTCCCTGTATCATTTGTCAAACATACAAATTTCGAGAAACATTGTTCCAACTACATTTAAAGATAGTGTTCGTACAGAGATGCACGTATTCTCAGACGCATCAGAGAAAGCAGTTTGTGCAGTAGCTTACCTGCGTGTGATCTCCAACAAAGGACAAACTTACCATGGACTATTAACAGGAAAGTCGAAATTATCACCTCAACACAGTAACACTATTCCCAGACTAGAGTTATGTGCAGCAGTTTTATCAACAGAAATTGCATCATTTGTGTTAAAAAATATTGACACAACCATTCATGAAGTGAAATTTTTTACAGATAGTCGCATAGTCCTTGGATACATCCATAATCAAACGAGGCGTTTCCATACTTACGTCGCCAATCGTGTCCAGCGTATCCGTCAACATTCAGATCCAGAACAATGGAATTATATTTCTACCGAAGACAATCCTGCAGATGTCGGAAGCAGAGGAGTCCTAGCAAACGAATTAACACAAAGCCTGTGGTTTCAAGGACCTAGTTATTTACAAATTGACAAAACAGAAAAAGAAGACTATTCTCTTGTCAACCCAGATAATGACAGTGAAATCAAAAATGTGAATGTCATCTCGCAAAAAATGTGTATAAAAACTTTTGAAGTGTACAAGAAAATAGAGAAATTTTCCTCCTGGACGTCTATGGTTAGAGCTTTTACTGTTCTTAGAAGAGCTGTTAGGAAGAAGCTTAACCTACCTCCCTTGGACACTGTGCACATGAACCGTGCTACCGAACTATTCCTAGTGAAATCATGTCAGAATACTACATTTGCTGCTGAAATCTCAAATCTTGCTGGTAACAAACCTGTACCCAAAGATAGCTGTTTACGATATCTGGATCCTTACCTTCATGATGGAATCATACGACTAGGAGGAAGAGTTCGTACTGGAGATGCTCTATCCAATGAACATGGTCCAATCATCATCCATGGGAAAACCCACCTAGCTCGCCTTCTTGTTCAACGATGTCATGAAACTATTAAACACCAGGGGAGACATTTGACGGAAGGAATTGTTCGTTCATCTGGATATTGGGTAATTGGAGGGAAAAGATTGATTTCATCAATCATACATTCGTGTGTAATCTGCAGAAAACTCAGACGTGAATTAGAACATCAGAAGATGGGAAATCTTCCGGAATGTCGTACAAGACCATCCCCTCCATTTACCTATGTAGGCGTTGACGCCTTTGGACCATGGGAGATTACTACGCGTAAGACAAGGGGCGGATCAGTGAACAGTAAACGTTGGGGAATCTTATTCACATGTCTGACATGTCGTGCCGTGCATATTGAACTAGTAGAAGATATGTCATCACCTACTTTTATCAATGCTTTGAGAAGATTTGTAGCCATCCGGGGAAAAGTAGCAGAATTCCGTTCTGATAGAGGGACAAATTTTGTTGGTAGCACAGATGCTCTAGGGATCGCTGCAGTCAACGTAGAAAGTTTATCGATGAAAAATTTTCTTACCAACAATGGATGTACTTGGATCTTCAACCCTCCCCATTCTTCCCATATGGGAGGAGTGTGGGAGAGGATGATTGGAATGACCCGACGCATATTGGACTCTATGTTCCTTAAGGAATCAAAGAAAAATCTTACCCATGACGTATTGAACACCCTCATGGCGGAAGTTGCAGCAATCATAAACAGCCGACCTATAGTGCCTGTATCAACAGACCCATCTCAACCCTCTGTGTTATCTCCATACACTCTATTAACACAGAAGACCGAATTGGACGTTGGACCTTTTGAACATTTCGATATTAAGGACATGTATAAATCTCATTGGAAATATGTCCAGATCTTGGCTAACCAATTCTGGAAAAAGTGGCATTCCCAATATCTACAGTTGTTGCAATCTAGACGGAAATGGATAGACCCTCGAAACAACCTTGCTGAAGGCGACGTCATACTATTGAAAGACCAAGACTCTCCCAGAAATGAATGGCCGATGGGTATCGTACAGCGTGTGTTCCCGAGTGAAGACGGACGAGTGCGTAAAATCGAAATACGTGTCGTAAAAAATGGCCGTGTCGTTACATATGTGAGACCAGTTACAGAGACTGTTCTGCTGTTTGTACCGTAAGAATGTTTGCGATGTTGGACATCACAGGGGGGGAGTGTGCCGTTACACGGCTTATTTTGTGCGTTTATCCGTTTTTGTCCGTGTTGTGAAATTTGTGTATGTTCCGTTTATATCCGTGTATATTGTGATTTGTGGAATTCAGTGTGTCTCGTGCGGTTCGTGAGGAAACACAGTACAAGAAACATCAGTGACTGTCAATCTTTTTCATGTTTTAGACCACAATGGAGTAAGTTAACTAACTTTAACAAGTTTAATAGTAATGAAAATTCATAATTGTACATTCTGACTATTCTAAGCCTATAAATTTTGACTATTTTATTATCTTTAAAAGAAAACATTTGATGTCGTCATGTCATATGTGCTTATGTTCGTCTTTGTTTTGTTGTAGTTATTACCACTGTCTATCGTCTAAATAAAAACTATAAAAAACGATGGTAGAAGCGTTACAATATATATATATATATATATATATATATATATATATATATATATATATATATATATATATATATATATATCATGATTTTCAATTATCTGATTTTTATCCAACTCACTGTGCCTTTTCTATCCCCGAGCCATGGCTCAGGGATAGAAAACACACAACTCGTTGTGTTGGGGGGGGGGGAAGGCATCGCTGCTGTGTGTGTGTATGTATGTGTGTCCATTTCAGCCTTTTTAGCAAACTTTAAAGAAAACACTCGCATGCATGTTTAATGATGAAACAACTCGCTGGATAAAAATCATATACAGTGCCGATCAGACCTAACCTAACAGAAAGTAAACCCCAACTAAACCCTGGGTTTACTTTCTGGGTTTACAGAGGGGAAACAGTGAGTAAACCCGGCCAGAAGTATATCCAGGGGTAGGAATTACAGGCAGTAGGATAAAAAGATTAAAATACTAGTCTGCTTCACACTTCAGTGCATACCGTGGAACTCAAAACCAATTTCAAAATACCCAGAGTAAACCCTGTGTAAACCTAAAGTAAACCCAAAAATAAACCCCGGGGTTTAGTTGGGGTTTACTCTGGTGTAAGGTTGGGTCTGTTCGGTACTGTACAATCGCAAGTCATGAGATATTCTTTTTATCACGTTTTACCACGTCTTTTGATAAACCTTAATCTTTTCTGTAAAAGTTATAATCGTGAGCCGCACAACACATTTACTGCAAGACGTAAACAACTATACGCATGTAAAAAAAGTTTCTTGAACATTTAACAAAGAAACGTTAACATTTCATTTTCGAACATATCAATTCATAAAAAAAATAATAAATAAACTGACATTAAATGCCGTTTAATGTACAATTCCACACTTTTAAACTAAAATTGATTATTTTTGTACATTTTTATTCTACGTCAATCAACCGTCTCAACCTACGTAATGTTTAACTATGACGTCACATAGCGTAAGAGCATCCAGTGGAATTTCAAAAATTTATCGCATGAGTGATATATATATACACGTGTGGTGTATATTACCGGTGTGATAAACCTTTGCTATATCAAACGGGTGATGCTTTATCAAATACTTCCGGTCCGAACTATTTTTGACACATCCCCTCGCTTCAACGCTTCAGTGACCTTTTTTCGAAGATTTGCTAGTACTTTCAAAATAACTATATCTACTACAACAATTGATATTAAATGGATTTTGTCAAAAATTTAAATTCAAATATGAAGGAAAACACATAAGTGCGTAGCAAAGGCGTCGTAACCGGGGAGGGGGGGGGGGGGGGGCTTAGCACCCCCCCCTTCCCCTTCTTTGCAAAGTTATACATACCCGTAACCAAAAGACCCTTTTTTTGTTTGTTAAGTTTTTTTTATAAGTTTAGCCTCTTTCCAACTTTCAATTTGCTTTGTGTAGTTTATAAAACTGCAAATTACGTTAACTATTAAAGGAGTTCATCCTGACGACGAGCTGAAGGCTGTGTTCATATACAAGAACTTACCGAAATAATGTTTATTAGACTTTTATTCCACCACCAGTAAGCATCCTTATTCACTATTTTCAATTTCGAATCATTAGGCTAGGCCTAGTGTTTGTTTTATAAAACATCAACAACTGTCCCTCGTTCGAGTCAATTCAAACTAACGAGCATTCCCAACTTTGTGTATGTCAACAAACTTCATTCTTCAATTCTTCTGATCAGTATTTCTATTTAATCAAGTAAATAGTCTCTAAGAAAAATTATTTAGAGCTAAAAAATTATTTCAAGGTTTATTTCAGTGAAACTTTACATTAAAACAGTTAGATTTATATCAGAAATAACGTACTAAATTGTATTGCGCAAGGTCACAATAACCGCATAACACAACGTTGCATCATAGTCTTTGATCTTTGAAAAATCAATTCGGGTCATATAAGGGACTTTCTCAAAAGCTTCTGTTCATAATATAAATCAAATTGTATGAGATAAATAGAACATCTATAATTGTGTGATTTTATATTTGCTTTATCCAACTCGTTGAAATGGTTATATTCGCTCGGCAAGCCTCGCAAATATATACACCATTTCAACTCGTTGGATAAAGCAAATATAAAATCACACAATATAGATATCCTCTATATATCACATGTCTATCTCAATATGCGCTTCGCGTCGGTTGGCAGTAGTTTCCTCGGGGTGTCAATTTCAACTGTTATCCTCCCAAAAAGGCACTACTTATATAGTGTAACCCGTTGCCAAGTGTGTTGATTACGCTGAGGGTAATAGAACGGATTACCAACTGCATCTAAACCAATCAGATTTCAGTATTTAACATGAAAGTATAATAAAACGAATTGTTACATGTTAAAAAATATTACATTTTTATTGCACTGTTAATAGTTTTATATCTTATGAGGGTATACCTTCTTCAATCAGTATTTGATGGTCAAAATAACAAAACTCTAAGAGTTCTGTGAGGTCTTCGCTTGGAAGACACAGGTAGCCATTGCTCTCGGTACAGTTGATGGCAGATGATCTCTCCATCCACTCTGTCTGATTTCTTGGACAGGATTTTGTTGTAAACACCGGAAACCTGTAGCCGTCCAATGGTTTCTTGAAATATTACAGAAACAATAATAATGGTATTTTGAACTTATGCGTGATTATTTAAATAAAAATATGACACAAGCGTCAAAAACATGTCGCAAGTTATTCGGTTTTTTTTACCAAAATTATTCAAATGAAATAGAGTTTTTGCAGTACAAAAAATAAAATGAACTTATAGACATATGGACAAGATTGTTTACATCAGTCTATTGTTTTTTAATGGTAACACAATGCAAAGAATCACAAACATTTAGTTCAGTTACACCTATTTAAGCAAATCTCCATTGCGTAGACACAGCGTCTGGTGGAACAATATAGCTCCGCAGAAAAGCACAGCTACCTTTTACTTTTAATGTTTTTACTTTTATATTATATAATCGACAGTCTTCTATCGGCAAGTTTAAACACTTGATGTATGAGATGAATTGGATAGCGAGAAATGAAAATATGAGGTGGATAATAACTATTGGTATGATAAAAAAAAAATTAAAACTTTGATTCACTTGATAAGGCCCTCAAAAAACGTGTTTAGTTAACAATAACCCATTTCGATTTCATGTGATTCAAATATTGATTAACTTGCAAAGAATATAATGACGTGTAAGTAAAGCAAATAAGATATGTTTAAAATCATACGTGATCAAATCTACTGAGAAGCCCATCGGGCTTCACAGGATTTGATCACGTGAACAACCAACTTCATATCCCAGTGAACTTTCTAAATTGCTGTTTATTACTTAAATATTTACATTTGCAAATTCATTTCCTTATATGAACCTATTGTATAGCGAAAACGTTCAATTCTGTATGAACTTTTTCGTGACGTCACAACGTTTATAGCACGCGATTATCGCTTGTCGCTTGGATTATTGTAAACATAATAACAGTTCTGAACGAATTGTCTTTTTCAAACGTAAATATAAGTAATAAACAGCAATGTTAAAAAGTTCACCGGGATATGAAGTGGGTTGGTACGTGATCAAATCTACTGAGAAGCCCTTCGGGCTTCACAGGATTTAACACGTGACCAACCAACTTCGTATCCCGGTGAACGTTTTAACATTGCTGTTTATTTCCTAAGTATTTCGATGTTAAGGTATCACCTGTGTGGACGCATGTCTTTCATCGTCGTGTTACTTGGTCGCGATATTATCAAAATTTTAAGTACTTTTTTTAAGCCAGGTGAATATCAAATAAACAGGTTAATTATCACCAAAGAAAATGCACAAAAAAGAAATAAATGCACAAAAGCTTAAGTCATGGAAGGGACACTTCTCGTCGGCTTCGAGTTTCATGTGTGCAGTCGGGAGTAACAAACTTGAAGAGTGTATATACCTGTGTGACTGTGTCTATTTTTAATAATATTCAGCTTTAATTAGATTGTATGACAGTAAACTACAGGCGTTTCGTGGCTCTAAAACAATTAAAAATTTTAAAAATCATAAGCCCAAATAAACTAATACGTAGCATGAATCCATTTTTTACCAAAAAATCTCGGACGAGATAGCTTAGGCTTGTAAATGTACAGTTTAAGTGCAATCGGGATTTAAATACATTGACATGTAGTAGTCAGTTATGTTGAATTGATCACCAACAGACATGTAATGGCAACGCTTCTTTAAAACATTAACAACTTGTACTTCTTGAGCACGGTAGCATCCATATTCTACATGGAACAATAATGCCACCTCCATATCATATTTTCATTATTTAATGATATAAACTAGTAAATGTTTTTACAGAGCATAAAAAATTTGATCAATGTTGTTAACACGAGATAAAGATTTTAACCGTTTATCAAGTAGGTGTAATGAGTAAACGTTATAGTAGTTGTACTTACGCAATCACAAACAAACAAAACAAAGGTGCTAAAGAGCAAAGCAGCCCAGTGTATATGATCAGCCATTTTGAAACTATAGAAACCGAAAGTGGAAAATCCAAATATGTACAAAATGATAGGTAACGCGGGCAAAGAAATTACATCTAGTCTACTCTTTTGGATCAAACATCAATGTATAAGTGATTAAAATTTTAAGTTAAACTCTTGTTTCTAGATCTACACGACTGGGTAATTTTGCAAATGTGTTGAAAAGTAATTTCAATAGTCGTATTGAGCCAGAAATAACGATTTGGTACTATACACAATGCTAGTTGTGACTAGTACGTAGTCGCAATATTTATTATTTAAGTATAATGTTGACAGGTAGACCGAAGTTTTTATGACGATGAAGACTTTCTGGAGAATGATGACCGTTGTTTTTCAATGTTCTTGCCACTAACCTTAACCGACCCTAGAAATATATTTCATAGTATGGTAATCTATACAAAATATTTGCGCTTATTAAAATTGAAAATTGGAATCACTGAGGGCGCTAAAGGTTTATGACCGATAAATTTTAATTAAGATAATTAATATGTGCATAAATGGTTGTCTTTGGTGTGCATTTATATATTTTACAAAAGTTATGCCAGCACTGTATACTTGATCAGTTCTGATTTTTGAATATTTAGAAACAAACTGAATCGGTATGATTTGAAGCGATATCAAGGATTTAGATAAAAAATCAACTACCTTTAAAAAGATTTTACCCGTGATGGCATATCAAGCGATACACTGCGTTCAATGTTGAAGCCAAATTCAGAAGAAAAGGAAACATTTATTGATAAGGATTTTTTGGAAAATACTTATTAGAAAAAAAAAACATTCACATCAAATATGTCTTTAAAAGTAATAATATGTGTAGCTAAGATAAAATATCATAGAAATTAAAACATTTATGTGACATCATCTTTTGCTAAGCCGAGTCCACAAGAGGAAATCTTTTATTGTCCTGCATCCGTCCAATAAGTTTCTACTCATAAGTCGGCTACAGGTGAAACTGCCGCAGATAAATAGGTTAAACACAAACTCAGAGAAATACAATACTACAGAAACAACAAAAGTACTGGTTTCTCCTATTTCACAGAAATTTATCAGCTTTCACATGCAAACTGCGGAGAATATACGGATCCAAACTCAAAGAGAAAATGATTGTATAATCAAACGAACATATTAAACGAATTTTAAAAACATAAATTCACTGAGATCAAAGTTATCAAACATAAATCTATTGGATAGTGCCAGAAAAATGAAATAAAGCAGATCGATCGTAAAATCTGTTCATAAGCAATGAAAAGACAAAATGTTTTAAGGTAGTATTAAGCCTCAAACGGCCCATCCTGTCAGATATTGAATTTCCTCTAGGTATTGATGCGATAATTTTGAATTGATTGAGCTAGTGGAATACATTGTCCGCCATATTTCTCTCTCATCGTCGCTTTCCCTACAACCCATACATAAACCGCAGACCTTTTAAAGCTGACATGAATTCATTCATACGCATTATTTCCTTTTATCTCCGACTACCGCCATATTATTTGACGAGTTTTATTTTTATGCTCATCGCATCAAAACCCCTGTATAAGGCCGAGAGCACTATTCATGCTTCACTGCATTTAGATATTTCATTCACCCGAACATAATACATTGGACAGAAATTTTTGTAGAAACGCTTTTTGAACAAAAATATACTGACAGCCACTGCACTGGTAAGGAATATCCAGTGAAAGATGAAACAAAACAAACTGAAATACAAGCACACATATTTAAAAAAAAAATCTTGATCATTGTAGAACGTATTCCTGTGTCGCAAATGCGCAAATCCAAAACTATCTGATAAAAACGATGTTTGGTTGTTACATTGAATGAACAACTAACTTTTTTGATGTGCAAGCGTTGTAAGGTAAACCTAGCACATCATGTTAATGTAATGCAGATACTACGAATACCTTGAAAATTCATTAAAATAATAACCCCTCTTTTATGGTTTATTTTATTGTGGTTCCTTTACTCTTTTTCACAAACATATTAATACAATATTTCATTCAAATAGAAGTCCGTGCAATCTGAATGCCGAGCAACCGACCGTAACTATCTCGACCGGTAAATATACTCCAGTAAGCATTTGACGAGCGATCGAAACTAATATGGCGACCAAATGCTTTTATGACTTTATGTCAGCGTTAACACTTCGAAATATTTCCATTTGCAAATATGTTTCCTTATATGAACCTTTGTTTTCCCTTGGACTGAAATGTCACACTTTCATTGGTTTAAACATAGCACGTGATTGCCTCATATATCTCTAACATGTATTTGTTCGGTGAGAAATAATATTAGGAAATATGGCCGTCATTGGCCGACGCTTCGCTTACTCATTTCGACATTTCATAGAATTTAATACACAAACCGCATGCCGTAAGTTCTTACAGTATTTGGAGTAGTTGCCCTTTGAAATTCTTTAAGATTAGAGTAGTTGCCCTTAGAATATTGACGTTACATTGTTTTGTCTGGAGCAGAACAAAATGACAGCGTCGAAATTTGCTCAAATCTCTTCAGAGAAAGGGGGAAAACATTTAAAATTTAATAGCAACAAAACATTGTAAGTAAACATGGGTGAAGCAAAGATATTTAAAGAGTATTTGAAAGTTGAGATTGAAAATTTTGAAGAGTTTAACGTTAAATGAGTAAAATTGAACGAGATGTTAGGCATCTTGTACATGGCTTAGCGTAGATTATCGCTATTTGTGAATAAATATGTCGCTTGTCGCTCTGCTGAGAAGTCCTTCGGGCTTCACAGGATTTGATCACGTGACCAACCAACTTCATATCCCAGTGAACTTTTTAAATTGCTGTTTATTTCTTAAATATTTACATTTGCAAATACATTTCCTTATATGAACCTATAGAATAGCGAAAACGTTCAATTCTGAATGAACCTTTTCATGACGTCACAATGTTCATAGCACGCGATTATCGCTTAGATTATTGTAAACATAAAATCTCGATAATAATAACAGCTCTGAACGAAATGTCTTTTTCAAACGTAAATATAAGTAATAAACAGCAATGTTAAAAAGTTCACCGGGATATGAAGTGGGTTGGTACGTGATCAAATCTACTGAGAAGCCCTTCGGGCTTCACAGGATTTAACACGTGACCAACCAACTTCGTATCCCGGTGAACTTTTTAACATTGCTGTTTATTTCCTAAGTATTTCGATGTTAAGGTATCACCTGTGTGGACGCATGTCTTACATCGTCGTGTTACTCGGTCGCGAAATTATCAAAATTTTAAGTACTGTTTTGAAGCCAGGTGAATATCAAATAAACAGGTTAATGCATTATCACTAAAAAGAAAATGCACAAAAAAGAAATAAATGCACAAAAGCTTAAGCCATGGAAGGGACACTTCTCGTCGGCTTCGAGTTTCATGTGTGCAATCGGGTGTAACAAAATTGAAGAGTGTATATACCTGTACATGTGTGACTGTGTCTATTTATTAATAATATTCAGCTTTAACTAGACTCTTGTTGCTATAGCAACAAAAAGGTCTTCCGTTCCTCATGTATTAATCTGTACAAAACATCCATTTATCTTGTAAACAGAAAATATATATAATATAGACTGTACAGGGATTCCCAAAAAATAAACAAAACAAAAAGACAAAATGTCAATTTTCGAGTACTTTCTGTGACGACCGGAAGTTAGGCGTGATCAAACAGAACATAGTATACATATCTTAAAACATTGTTTTGTCTTTCCTCAAAGTTTGTATGGTCAAGTTTTTGTTAATTTGTTGTTAATATCTCGTTGAGAAAAGGTTTTTGTCTCGGGACCGGAAACGAACAAATGGAAGTGATTAAAGAAATTGAAATTACATATTTTAATACATTTACGTACGATACGTTACTGTTCATCACATTGAGTTAAATGTTTAAAAAAATCTAAAGTTAAAAATAAAAACTTCTGTTGCTTGAACGCTTCGTAGTGAGAACCAGAAGTGACGTACGACTAAATGAAACCTCTTGAACACATGTTCAATCAAATGTCCATTATCCATACAAGTTTTTTGTTTTGACCTCTCACAGTTTCTGAGCTCCTGGGGTACTTTGTTTTTAAAAAAGAAGGCTACCTAAGATATTTGAGAGTTCTGACCGGAAGTAGAATTTTTTTTTTACCATCTGTAGATGACTTTTCTATTTTTATAGCTAAAATGTTATCCTATGCTAAATAACTGACAGATTTTTAAAAAATCAAAATTGGGTGTACTTCCTGTGTCAACCGGAAGTTACGCCGGATAAAACAAAATAGTGTTAACACATATACAAACATAAGTCTATCATCCCACAAAGTTTGGTTGTTCAGAGATCTCGTCGAGATCTCGTCGAAATAAGGTTTTTAGTCTCGGGACAGGAAACGGACAAACGGAACTCCTCAATGAAAATTTAATTTATTATTTCTTGTTTACTTGCCTATCTCACATTATTATTTATCAAAGTAACTGAAACTATCGAATGAAAACAGTTAAACGGATAAACAACTTGATTTGTTTGAACTTTTCCCGTGTGGACCGGAAGTGACGGTCGACAAAATGAAAGTGGTTAAACATATCTTCAATCAAATGTTTATCATCCGTGAAAGTTTCTTGCTTTGATCACTTTTAGTTTATGATATCTCGTGGGTACAAAATGTGGTTTAAAAAAACTACCTGAGATAATTGAGATATCTCACCGGAAGTAGAATTTTTTTGTTGATATAACATCGCATAGATAACGTATGTATAGATTTTTACTTATATATTTATTATATGGAAAAGGAATTTAATGCTTAAAATAATTATTTTTAAAGTGCTTCCGGTGACGACCGGAAGTTACGCCGAACAAAACAAAATAGTTTAAACACATCTACAGCTTTGGGTCTATCATCCCACAAAGTTTGGATGTCCAAGTGCTTGCCGATTCTGAGATCTCGAGGGAACAAGGTTTTTTGACGAGGGACAGGAAACGGACGACCGGAAATGAATTTTTAAAAAATGAAAAAAACACCTCGAGATATTATCATTATCTATCATTCCTAAAAATTTCAGGGAAATCTATCAAGCCATCTCTGAGAAATTCTGCCGATAAAAAAGGGGGTAAAAAAAAGAAAGAAAGAAAAAACATTACAATCCGTTTTCAACGGAAGACCTTAATTAGATTGTATGACAGTCAATTACAGGCGTTTCGTGGCTCTAACACAATTAAAATTTCAAAAATCGTAAGCCTAAATAAACTAATACGTAGCATGAATCCATTTTTCACTAACTAAAAAATCGGACGAGATAGCTAAGGCTTGTAAATGTACAGTTTAAGTGCAATCGGGATTTAAATACATTGACATGTGGTAGTCAGCTATATTGAATTGGTCACCCATAGACATGTAATGGTTTGCTTCTTTTAAAACATTAACAACTTGTACCTCTTGCGCACGGTAGCATCTATATTTTACATGGAACAATGATGCCACCTCAATATCATATTTTCATTATTTAATGATATAAACTAGTTAATGGTTTTACAGAGTATAATAAACTTTGATCAATGTTGTCAACACGAGATAAAGATTTTAACCGTATATCAAGTAGGTGTAATGAGTAAACGTTATAGTAGTTGTACTTACGCAATCACAAACAAACAAAACAAAGGTGCTAAAGAGCAAAGCAGCCCAGTGTATATGATCAGCCATTTTGAAACTATAGAAACCGAAAGTGGAAAATCCAAATATGTACAAAATGATAGGTAACGCGTGCAAAGAAATTACATCTAGTCTACTCTGTTGGATCAAACATCAATGTATAAGTGAACAAAATCTAAATTTAAACTCTTGTTTCTAAATCTATACGAATATATCTTTGCAAATGTGTTGAAAAGTAATTTCAATAGCCGTATTGAGCCAGAAATAAAGATTTGAGACTACACACAATGCTAGTTGTGACTAGTACGTAGTCGCAATATTAATTAGTTAAGTATAATGTTGACAGGTAGACCGAAGGATTTATGACGATGAAGACTTTCTGGAGAAAAATGGCCGTTGTTTTTCAATGTTCTTGCCACTAACCTTAACCGAGGAATTTTCAACAGCTTAGAAAAATACTTCATAGAATGGTAATCTATACAAAATCTTTGTGCTTATTAAAATTAAAAATTGGAATTACTGAGGGTGCTTAAGGTTTATGACTGATAAGTTTTAATTAAGATAATTAATATGTGCATAAATGGTCGTCTTTGGAAATCTCTTTTTGTCCTGCATCCGTCCAACAAGTTTCTACTCATTAGACGGCCACAGGTGAAACTACAGCAGATAAATACAATAGGAGGGAAACAACAAAAAATACTGGTTTCTCCAATTTCACGAAAGTTTATCAGCTTTCACGTGCAAACTGCGTAGAATATCAGTGAGATTTGAAATATACGGATCCAAACACAAAGAAAAAATGATTGTATAATCAAACGAACATATTAAACGAATTTTAAAAAACATAAATTCACTGAGATCAAAGTTATCAAACATCAATTTATTGGATAGTGTCAGGTAAATGAAATAAAGCAGATCGATCGTAAAATATGTTCATAAGCAATGAAAATACAAAATGTTTTAAGTTAGTATTAAACCTCAAACGGCCCATCCTATCAGATTTTGAATTTCCCTTAGATATTGATGCGTCAATTTTGAATTGATTTTTAGTTGGTGGACTTTTAAATAATTTTGTTTCCAAATATGAAGGAATAAAAGCAAAATATTCTTCCGTCCCGTGTCTTTATATTAGAAGTTAGTTGAAATACATTAATTTGATTTGCACAAAGAGATTATCTGATTTTGGCAACACACACAAATAAAAAAATATAAATTTAAGCCAAAAAACAGATGAGTGTTATGAGGAAACTCCAATTTATAAAGAAGGGTGTGTAATAGAAATGATAAAAAAATGTAATTTTTTTTAGTTTCAATTCCCTATACATTTATAATGCAGTCAGACTTTTGAATAAAGAATGACCGTGTGTTGCAACCACTATTGAAATAAAACCACTATTGAAATAAATTATTTCAATAGTGGTTGGGAATGCATAGCATCTATTCTAGGCATTGGTCTAGGATCAAATACTGTAATCTTATTCAACTCCCGGAAGTCAACGCAGAATCTCAGCGAGTTGTCTTTCTTCTTTATGAGGACGACTGGTGCTGAATACGGACTGTCCGTTTCCTCAATGATACCAAGGTCCATCATTTGCTGTAACTCACGCTTCACTTTGTCTTGTAATGCATAGGGGATCGGATATGGTTTCATCTGAATTGGCACCTCCGTAGAAGTTTTCAATGAATGTTTCATCAAATGCGTTCTCTTGGGGACATCTGTAAAAATATCACCAAATTCTTCAACTAACCTCTGAATCTGATCCATTTGCTCTGCAGTCAGGTTTGTTGAATACTGTATCAATGGGAATTATAATTATACACAACGAATTTTAGTTTGTTACATCTATATAGTAGAAGTTATCAAAGTAGTTATTTCTGAGTTTCCATTAAACCGGGTAAAGGAAGGCGACAATCATTTGTCAGACAAGTTATGTTCATTATTTCACTCCGACCTTGGGTAGAGACGAAGAAAGAGTCAACATTGATACAGAAACTGCAGTTAAAAAATTGAGAAAAACTTATTGCTTATTAATCAAAAATTTCAGACTTAAAAGAAGAAATAAGATGTTACTTTAATAAAGATCGTTCAATTTTAAAAACTACATTGCATTCTCAATATTTCACCTTGTATGAAGATTGTAGAACCTGAATTAAATAGGGTTCGGTTTAGGCATTTGCTGCAGAAAATGATTTGGTTATGGACAGAAATAAGCAGATTTAATGTGAATGCCCAATTGTTTTAATGTTCTTTAACAACAGCTAGATAGATGTCCTGAACTCAGTAAAAGGTTTGAACCTTAATAACAAGAGCGTTCACCGTAAAGTATAAAAAGTTCTCTATGTTTACGTACTTTAAGCACTAAAAATGTATTATATTTACATTTACAAAGTATTATTTCCTCTATTTCATGCGGAAACATATCATAATAGCTAATTCGTAAATCTATAGAAGCAGCCAAACTGAAATATACACGCTCCATTTATCGATTGGTCGAAATCTACAGCGGCTGAAACAGAAAAGAAAGACAGATAGGTAAAGTTAGCTACTAGTAACTGGCTACGAGAAGTAAGAAAACCTAGCTACTAGTAACTGGCTACGAGATAAAATCAAAGTTGGCTACTCGTAATTGGCTACTAGTAACTTGATTCGAGAAGTAAGAAAAGCTAGCTACTAGTAACTGGATACGAGATGAAAGAAACTTGGCTTCTAGTTACTTGTGACTGTCCATGTGAGAACACATACCTAGGATTTCTATTTGTGTTCCTAAGATGTACATTGCACTATATCATTTTCAATTGTCAATATATCTCAAGTAGCTGTATATATCAATTGAAGATATATGCCAGACCTGCTAAGTTCCTTCAAGTCATCCACATAATATTACGACATAATTACTCAGATATATCTCTTTATGTAGTCAGCTACTAGCGCATTTTGTTACAAATATCTTTATCTTTTGGCGGTTTTGGCAATTCATCTCAAGTATCTGTATATATAAATTGAAGATACATGCCAGACTTGCTAATATCAACATTCTGTCAAGTCATCCACATAATATTACGACACAGTTTCTCAGATATCTCTCTTTAGGTAGTCAGCTACTTGTGCATTTTGTTACAAATATCTTTATTTTTTGGCGGTTTTGTCAATATATCTCAAGCAGCTGTATGTATTAATTGAAGATATATGCCAGTCTTGGTAAAATCAACATTCCTTCAAGTCATCCACATAATATTACGACACAATTACTCAGATATCTATCTTTATGTAGTCAGCTACTTGTGCATTTTGTTACAAATATCTTTATTTTTTGGCGGTTTTGTCAATATATCTCAAGTAGCTGTAGGCTATATATTAATTGAAGATATATGCCAGTCTTGGTAAATTCAACATTCCTTCAAGTCATCCACATAATATTACGACACAATTTCCCAGATATCTCTCTTTATGTAGTCAGCTTCTTGTGCATTTTGTTACAAATATCTCTATTTTTTGGCGGTTTTGTCAATATATCTCAAGTAGCTGTATGTAATTATTTTAGATATATACTAATTTTGGTAAACATTCTGTCAAGTC
Source organism: Magallana angulata (assembly GCF_025612915.1). NCBI lineage: Eukaryota > Metazoa > Mollusca > Bivalvia > Ostreida > Ostreidae > Magallana > Magallana angulata. The sequence goes on from NC_069115.1 coordinate 29,551,490, forward strand.
ATCCAAATAATAATACGACACAATTACTCAGATATATTTCTTTATGTAGTCAACTTCTTGTGCATTTTGTAACAAATATCTTTATTTTTTGGCAGTTTTGGCAATATATCTCCAGTAGCTGGATATATTAATTGAATATATGCCAGACCTGCTAAGTTCCTTCAAGTCATCCAAATAATATTACGACACAATTACTCAGATATCTCTCTTTATGTAGTCAGCTACTCGCGCATTTTGTTACAAATATCTTTATCTTTTGGCGGTGTTGGCAATATATATCAAGAAGCTGTATATATAAATTGAAGATACATGCCAGACCTGCTAATATCAACATTCTGTCAAGTCATCCACATAATATTACGACACAATTACTCAGATATCTCTCTTTAGGTAGTCAGCTACTTGTGCATTTTGTTACAAATATCTCTATTTTTTGGCGGTTTTGTCAATATATCTCAAGTAGCTGTATGTAATTATTTTAGATATATACTAATTTTGGTAAACATTCTGTCAAGTCATCCAAATAATAATACGACACAATTACTCAGATATATTTCTTTATGTAGTCAACTTCTTGTGCATTTTGTAACAAATATCTTTATTTTTTGGCAGTTTTGGCAATATATCTCCAGTAGCTGGATATATTAATTGAATATATGCCAGACCTGCTAAGTTCCTTCAAGTCATCCAAATAATATTACGACACAATTACTCAGATATCTCTCTTTATGTAGTCAGCTACTCGCGCATTTTGTTACAAATATCTTTATCTTTTGGCGGTGTTGGCAATATATCTCAAGAAGCTGTATATATAAATTGAAGATACATGCCAGACCTGCTAATATCAACATTCTGTCAAGTCATCCACATAATATTACGACACAATTACTCAGATATCTCTCTTTAGGTAGTCAGCTACTTGTGCATTTTGTTACAAATATCTTTATTTTTTGGCGGTTTTGTCAATATATCTCAAGTAGCTGTATGTATTAATTGAAGATATATGCCAGTCTTGGTAAATTCAACATTCCTTCAAGTCATCCACATAATATTAAGACACAATTACTCAGATATCTCTCTTTATGTAGTCAACTACTTGTGCATTTTGTTACAAATATCTTTCTTTTTTTCGGCGGTTTTGTCAATGTATCTCAAGTACCTGAATAAATAGATTGACGAAATTTGCCAGACATGCTAATATCAACATTCTGTCAAGTCATCCACATAATATTACGACACACAGCTACTTGTGCATTTTGTTACAAAATAATAAAATATCTTTATTTTTTGGCGGTTTTGTCAATGTATCTCAAGTAGCTGAATATATAGATTGACGATATTTGCCAGACATGCTAATATCAACATTCTGTCAAGTCATCCGCATAATATTACGACACAATTACTCAGATATCTCTCTTTATATAGTCAGCTACTTGTGCATTTTGTTACAAATATCCTTATATTTTGTCGGTTGTGTCAATACATCTCAAGTAGCTGTATATTTAAATTGAAGATATATGCCAGTCTTGGTAAATTCAACATTCCTTCAAGTTATCCACATATTATTACGACACAATTTCTCAGATATCTCTCTTTATGTAGTCAGCTACTTGTGCATTTTGTTACAAATATCTTTATTTTCGGCGGTTTTGGCAATATATCTCCAGTAGCTGTATATAAAGTTAAATCATGTTGTATGCTTTGCTATGGTATACTATGACGAATGTGATTATATGCTATGGTATGAGATTCCAATGCTATGCTATGAGATTTCAATGCTATGCTATGAGATTTCAATGCTATGCTATGGTGTATGTTGTAAAGGATATGCTTGAACTGACTGTATATCTCAAGTATCTGTATACATGTATATGGATTAAAGATATATGCCAGACGTGCTAATATCAAAATTCTGTCAAGTCATCTGCATGATATTACGACACAACTACTAAGATATCTATCTTTATGTAGTCAACTACTTGTGCATTTTGTTATAAATATCTTATTTTTGGGGGGTTTTGTCAATATATCTCAATATATATCAAAATGTATTTTTTCAAGGATGTCACCTGGACTATTTTTCAACCCACAGACTTTTTGGTTTAAATTTTTCTAATGATTTAAGTTGGTTTCAATATATTAATGATATAGTAAACAGTGCATACAAAAAATTTGGACTTTTGAAAAAACTAAAGTTTACTCTAGGTAGAACTAATTTATCAAAAAAGTATATCACGTTTAGTAGACCAGTTCTTGAATATGCTTCTGTAGTAGGGGATGGTTGCAATATGTTTGACATGTAGAGATTAGAAAAAGTTCAATTAAGTGCTGCATGGATTGTTACTGGTTTACCTATTTTAGCATCTACAGAATCTCTCTACACAGAAACTGGCTGGGAACCTATGGCAAGTCGACAAAATAAGGCTAAATTAATAACCATGTTTAAAATTCATACAAATCAAGTACCTAAGTACTTGAGCAACATTATTCCTCCTGTAACAAAAATAACTCGATATATCACGCAAGAAATAGCGAAAATTAAAGTGTTCCAATCAGCAGATTAGAACTTTACAAAAAATCTTTTGTACCTGACACCATTCGGAAATGGAATTCTCTCAAATTAGAAGTTTGGGAAGCAACGTCTCTTAACATATTCAAGAAAAACATTACTGAAAGTATTCCTCACCCTCTAAAATATGATTCCTTTGGTAAGCGCACTATTAATACTCTACATACCAAGTTGAGACACAACTGTATTTTGAATTAAGATCTGTATAGAAGAAACATTATTGAATCACCCAATTGTATTTGTGGTCAAAAGGAGGAGGTTTATCACTTTTTCTTTGTATGCAAGAATAATGTAAATGCTACAAACAATATTTTTGAATTACTTTTTAATAGGCTTGAAGAAACAATTTTCATTAACTCACATATGCTTCTTTGGGTAGTAACAATTTGTCTTACAATACAAACTGCTTGATTTATTTTTTCAGCAGTTTAAAAGTTCATTAAAGAGTCTGGAAGATTTAATATTTAGATACCGTTTTGATTTTGATTTTTTTACTGTATATTAACGTTATCTACTATATATTAGCAAGTATTTTGTATATGCATGTCTATGAATTTAATTATTATAAAGTCAATAACTAAAAGTCAATAACTATAAGTAACATGTAATAATACTATGATAATTGTATATGTTGTATGTATTATCATTAGGAGAGGAATTTGTAAGTTGTAAGAACTTGTTTCCAACCCTTTTGTGTAATTTACACAATTAAATATGTTCAAATCAAATCATTCCTTATTCGCAGTTTCATTTATGGCATGCTCCTACAAAAGTGGAGGGGGGGGGCAAATCCATGATTTTTCCATTCCATTCCATATAAAGTTAAGAAAAGTGCCAGCTGCCAAAAAAGTGGGGAGGGGGAAACAGCCCCCTCATCTCAAACCCCGATGCTACGTGCCTGTGATGTAAACACATGGTGTGCTCTGGGGTATTTGCATGATCCCAACGGACTCGTCAACTAATCGGTGTGCAAAATCTATGAATGAGATATTGTGGCGCGAAATCCTGCTATTACCGTTCATGCAACGAATGAACTCATGATCCATGGGGAGGGGGGCAGATGAATTTTTGACATTTGTTTTGTAACAGCTACATACATGTATATTATACTTTGGATCGGATGTTTTGAAGGAATCTAACGAATTAAGAAACACACTTGATTAGTAATTGTTAAATGTAGTGATGTACAATTAGTATGAGACGCGTGTTATGATCCCATTTCAAGATTAATGAAATCGCCCAATTGAACGAAAATCGGGTCACACCCCGCTTCGGCGATTTAGTTCCTCCAGTAAACATTCCAGCTGTATAAATATATATTTTTTTTAATCAAAACTGATGACTGTCTTGTAATAATGAAAATCCAACACCAATTATTACTTACATTGTACCGTAATCGACAATATGTTGCAACTTGTTGCAATAACCCCCTCCCCCTTTTCCACCGTTCAAATATAGTGGAATTCTGATTTATTGGATTACACACGTGCACTGCATGGTGAACGTACCTTTTACTTGAAAACTCTTGCTCGCTGTTGTTATTACATGCCATATAACATTTTCATCATTTGTGAATGTTAATGCTGACATCTTAAACATGCATCGGTTAATCTTTTTTGTGAAAAATCCTGATATTGCTTGTCCCATTGTCTGCACTGTTTTGGAGAATGCAACTTTTAAACCTTAGATATGCCTGACGTCATGAAGTCAGACAATGAATCCTTATACAGTTTTGTCCCGGATTTACTCTCACTGGAATCTGCTGTCGGTAAAGTCGGTTATTTAAAATTTAGTCGAGACAATAAAAGTGTATGCTTTTTTTGCACAAGTATGCTTAGTTTTGTAAGAAACATGTATTTCCATACGTATCTGCTCCGTATAGTAGTGCTTATAAATGTGCATGGAAAATATTTTCGGTTAGAAACCTGTGTGTAAGGAAAGATAAAATCCTAAGCAGAAATTTGAAGCTGTAAACACAAGCGTTTCAATGTTTATAATGTATTCCTCTTTTGTATGCGTCTCTTCAGAGGAGAGAGACCTTTCCTCGCTGCAAATATTTTTCATCTAAAAAGGGATTTAACATAGAGTTTCTCCCCATACGTTTTTCGTGTGCACGTAAAAAGATGAAGTGAATGAAAGAAAATAACCAGTGAAGTTGAAATTATAAGTAAACTTTGCCGCCCCTCCCCCATACCCTTACAGACACGATTTTTAAAAATTTTATGATTTTAAATTTTTTTTGTCAATATATAAATTAAAAATAAGATATCTTTAATCTTTAATCTATATGTATATCAACTTGAGTAACATGGCCCATGGAAAGTGTTAAAAATGAAGATATTTGTAACGATATGCACTAGTAGCTGACGAGATTAAAAGAGATATCTGAGTAGTTGTGTCGTAATATCATGTGGATGTCCAAATAGAATCTTGAAATAAGCAAGAGTTGTCAATATAAGCAATCTATATATACAGCTACTTGAGATATTGTGACAAAACCCTATATAAATAAGGATATTTGTAACAAATTGTACTAGTAGCTGACGACAAAAAGAAAGATATCTCAGTTGTTGTGTCGTAATATCATGTAGGTGGCCTTACAGAATGTTAAAATTAACAAGACTTGTAGATATCTTCAATCTATTTATACAACTACTTGAGGTGTATAAACTAAATATTTAAAAATGGAGATATTTGAAACAAAATGCACGAGTAGCTGACTACATAAAGAGAGATATCTCAGTAATTGTGTCGTAATATTATGTGGATGACTTGAAGGAATGTTGATATTAGCAAGACTGGCATATATCTTCAATTTATGTATACAGCTACTTGAGATATATTGACAAAACCGCCGAAAAATAGAGATATTTGTAATAAAATGCGCTAGTATCTGACTACATAAAGAGAGATATCTGAGTAATTGTGTCGTAATATTATGTGGATGACTTGGAGAAATGTTGATATTAGCAGGTCTGGCATATAACTTTAATTTATATATACAGCTACTTGAGATATATTGACCATTGACAGTGATTTAGTGCAATTTACATCTTTAGAACACAAATAGTAATCCTAGGTATGTGTTCTCACATGGACAGTAACAAGTTACTAGAAGCCAAGTTTGTTTCATCTCGTAGCCAGTTACTAGTAGCTAGCTTTTCCTAATTCTCGAAGCCAGTTACTAGTAGCCAGTTACTAGTAGCTAACTTAACCTATCTCAGAAAGACAGGACAAAAATTGACACGCACTGTTTATCGATTGGTCGAAACCTACAGCGACCTCAGAAAAATAACGGACTGCACGAGATAATCATGATGATTACTCACAGGAGACGATCTAGCTGTTTCTTTTGGCTAACCTACATATATAAATTAACAGTAATTTAGTGAATTTTACTAACTTTTTATAATCAATTCATCAATTAGTTGAAAGAAAGATGTTAATATAAACAATAAATTGCTTTCTTTGATCATTCATTCGGGTTATGAAGATAGCGATCGTTGCAAAAAAAATAAACATAACCCGCTAACGCGGGATATGTATTTTTTCTGCAATGTCGCTACCTTCATACCGCAAATGATGATTTATTTGGGCTATGAAGATATCGATCATTGCAGAGAAAATTGCATAACCCGCGGGTTGTGTATTTTTTCTGCATGTCGCTACCTTCATATCCCGAATGAATCACCAAAGAAAGCATTTATTGTTTAAATAAGTTTAACGTGTATTTTTGATTCAGCTATTTCATGATCACATCATTTTTGCAACCGAAATATAAAGCAAACACCAAAGTTCTCAAATGAGCATCAGGATATATCCATAAAATAAACAATGCAAAGGAAAAGCTAATGTTACTTTCGATGCTTCTTTAATTGTATTACTATGGTATGATTTTCAAATTTATTTGCATTTTATATTTAGTTTCATTTCGTATATTCAAAAGCAATCGCAAGCATCATCTTATGAATCTTCATGTGCTGGAAAATACGAATATTTTTAAAATGTAAGGAAAATATTAAACATTAGTTTTTAATTAATAAGTTACATAAGTTCTCCATAGAATTCTTCCTGTTAAATATTATCTTAAGAAAATCAGAATTACTACCTCTGACTGCTGTACGTTCTGTAATGATATGCCTGAAACTATAAAACATGTTTTTGCAACTTGCAAGAAAATCCAGCCTCTATGGAATGCACTTACTTATACTTATATATGAGAAATGCAACAACAATGTTAATTTTGATGTTTGTAATGTATTATTTGGTGTTTATCCCATTGTTTGGGAGAACAGAATTCTAAACTTTGTAATCCTATATACAAAACAATATATATTTTTATGTTTAAAACAAAGTAAGACGCCACATTTTTTAGGGCTTTTACACTATTTAAATCAAAGATACAAGACTGAAAAGTATATTTATATTCAGAAATCAGAAATTGATGAATTTGAAAAAGCATGGTCTCCTTGGATTGATTTTATTAATCATCTGGCAGTTTAGAATTAACATGTGTACAATAATGCATCAATTTAATATTTTTATGTTTTTTGTTTTTTGGTATTCTGTTTTGTTTTCTTTCTTTGGTTTGTTTGTCTGGTTTTTACATTTAATAATGCGTTGTCAAATAAAAAATACTAACGAAACACACTTATAAAAACTTAAGAATTCACTTTCCCATTGGATATTAACATAAACTGTATGCCTTGAAAGTAATAGCCAATGCAGTTGTAAAATAAATACTTACCACATGGCAAAATTACAGAAAGAGGGACAATGCATTTCAGGATACAACCAACCATTTTGTTTCTCCAATACGATGAATTGTGTGTATCAAAAAAAAGTCCGTGTAAATATATTCTTCATTAGGTACAAAATCACAAGAAGTTGAAAATTGATTAGAATAATCTTTGCTGACTTTCCATACTGATCACTCTGACGATAAATTCATTTAAGGAAGTTGTATTCAACGTTTATTGTAACATTTTGTGTGTCACTTTAATCTAAATTTAATTTACCGGTACATGTATCCTCAAATTTTGATTTCACAGTACGTGCATCGGTATATGTATATACACACAATTTATACAGTTTTCCTCTTCATTTACACCCTGTTCAAGTAAGAGTATGTGCTTATAAATGATATCAATATACACTTTGGGGAAATTACTTGATTTATATTGACAATTCAACGTAAAGTAAAACATATACTGGAGCCTGTTATGTGACGATTTCTTTTTGTTCATAGCAACGCCACATTTTCGATTTGACAGCTTAGACAGCCGTAAACAAAAGAGAAATAATATCTGATTGGTGCAGAATTTTTTATCAGCCAATGACAGGCAGATAAGTTAAAAGGCAGTAAGTTAGATAATATTAAGTAACATTTAAGTTGTTTTGCTCCCTGTGTCCCCTTTTTTACCACGTAAAATTTACTTAAAGAGGTTCGTTCCTCTGTTTTTTGGTAGCCATTTTGGGTCACCTCATTCTAGAAACTATGCATCATATATTGATTCTACTTATAAATTCAAATTTTATTATTCCAATTAAACTTTCTTTAACAAAATAGTAAAAGAAAAATTACATATTTACAGAGTTAAGTACGGGACTATATTTTGTGGCGGAAGGTTTTCAAGAAGAAAATGAAAAGTTTTCATAATTCGGTTGTTTTAGTGTACCGTCACTTTAGCTACCTTATTTTCAGTGGAAACACAATTTCCAGATAGTGTGTGCAGTAGGATATCTTCATTTTGATACAAACAACATAATTTTACAGTTTTTCAATATTTCTATCGACACATATTGGCTTTAACTTATATTTCATAAAAGTCAAGGAAAAATGAATTCCAATTTTTGCCTAAAATCAGCTTATTTCATGCCATATCTTTAATTTTACATAATACACCCATACTTTTTGTTTTATTTTCTGAAATTTTAAGATTTTTCTGACAAGTTTATTAAATTTGAGAAAAAGTTTTAGACATTTAATTAATTTCATTGCATGCTGAATTGGCAATGGATAAAAATAGCGTTTTATCAGTGCAAAAAGGTCAAAATATCAATTAGCTGAAGAAATTGAAAGATTTTTCTTTATGATAATTTTACTTTTTTTATTATAAATAGTATACTTTTTTTTTGAGGCCATGGTTCATTCCAATAATAAAATATAGAGGGAAAAGCGATTTATGTGCAATCTGCACTTTCAGTGCAGAAAGGTCATTAAATACACCGTACCGCCAAATGGGGCATATTAACCCCGTTTTGTTTTGAATTTTGGTTAAGCTATGTGTGTAGATTTTTAAAATATACTTTAGAAAACAACTTTATGACTTTTGATCACAGGATCCAACGTCCTTAATATAATGTAACCATTACTTAAATCACGATACCTGCTGTATCAAATTTACGAGAGACCATGGCATCATATTCTTCCTGTATCATTTAAAAGTAGTACTAAAAACTTGATGTTTTAAAACCAACAAGTGTTTTGAAAGAATTGATCTTTAGAAGTGTAATTTTTTGTACGAATTTACATATCTCTTAATACATAGGACTATTACGGTTGCTATTTTTGTGGGGAAAAACCCAGTCATGATATTCAAAAAGCTGTGAATATGGGGTTGTGAAAGATGAATCGTACACAAGCACCAATTTCTTTAATCATATAGCATAAGATACAAGTCATAAGAAATCAACTGCATTTCCAGAGCGGTTTCTGGCAGAAATGATTATCTACATGTTCCAAAATAAGCGAGGATGATACAACAATGATAAATAAATGAATGAAAAATTATATCTCTAGTAAATATTTTGATACATGGCTTGCAGTGATCAAGCATAGCACATCAACTGATGGTATATAACTGACCCGCAGGCGTATATATGATGACAGGTGATGGTTTAGAAATTTTTAAGTGAATCACGGACTTCTTCGATCCCTTCGCAATGGCTATGTTTGTGAAAGAAATGCAATTTAACGGCACTTGCACAGTATCTTAGTACTCGATTGTTTTCAATTTCGTTACACTTTCTGTATTATGTGCGAGGTTGTAAATAACTAATTGTCAGATACATTTATATTGCCAGTACAGAAAATTGATATGCAAAAGTAAGTCTGACAAAACAAAAGGGCAATATTCCATGAAATTACAAAAATATAGGCCAAAATTGGGATTAATTTTGAGACGTGGAATGCAAGCCAAAATTTGTTTGAAATGAAGTTACAAAAGTTAAACTTAGATGCAAGAAAAAACTGTATTAAACTAGATACAATAAAACATCGTTGTGTTTAAAACATAGGAAAAAAATTATAGCCAAAAAGTAACGGGTTAAGCTTGGGTGGATATGGAACAGACTTAAATTATTTCGTTGTAATCGATTTCCTTATAGAACAGCATTACTGTAGTCTTGAGGAAACAAAAAAACAACACAACGTCAAATATGCATTGTTTAAAAAAAACAATCACTTTTACATTTAGCATTACTTCGTTGCCCTTTCTTATCGATATGTTTCTAGTTAACTATCATTAAGATAAGTTGGTTCCTTTTATTTGAGCAATTTAATACAATTTCTATCGTTTCCTTTATGTATTCAATCCGAGAAACATTGTTATTTCTTAATTTATTTATCACATGTATACTTCCTTGATTTACTCTTAAGCTGAAAATATAAAGATAGTAGTGTTTTGTATTCATTTCGTTTCCTTAATGTTTGCGTGTCTCTTTCGAGTTATTAGTTTATGATTTGAAACACTACATAAAAGGCTTATAGCTTTAATGAAGGCCTCAGTACATGAACAAACCTTCGTTTTTGATCGGCGCAGATCTGCTTTGTGCTGATATTTTTTATCTAGTGTGAATGATTTTGATATTTTACCGTGGTGTTACGATCAATTTCAAATTACTTCTATTCAAAGAAAATATTTTACAATGTTGTTCAGAAAATGGCTTATACAGTTTGCAGCTTCAAACTGTTTTTCTGTAACAGTATTACAAATGTGTTCATTTTTAAAAATTCAATTTACTTATTTACTTATTATAAGTATTTAACAAGCAAGCTTTTTCCTTGTAAATCAGCAAGCACAAACTGTCAATTCTGATTACTGTATACTTAGAACTCTTTCTGAAATGCTGTAAATTGTAAAATATGAAATAGTAATAACAATAATGTTGTACTACACAGCTAATTGTGCCACATACGTTTCACATATGTTTGAACTTAACACATGTACAACATACGTTAAACATATGTGACACTCATGTGAAGTCAAACCGTATGTTACACATATGTTGAGAAACGCATGGTTAACATACGTGTGATAACATAGGTTCAACATCACATATGTTTAACATACGTTAGATTTTACATATGTTAAACGTATGTGAACCATATGTTTTACATATGTAGATCTCAACCACATGTTACACATATGTTAATAAACACATGGTTAACATGAGTTCTAAAAACCATATGTTACACGTGCGTTAATAATATATGTTTTACATATGTATGAAGGCATGCATTTGAATAACTTGACAAATTATCTGCATGCGTGGAAAGTTAATGAAATTTACACAGTAAAATTATCGCAAATATACCTCGGATCCTTCCCCTCGGGAAAACACATTTATCCTCGGACCCCCCCCCCCCCCCCCGGAAACATTTCTGGATCCGCGCATGATCTGCATGTACATGTTGCTTTATCACTCTTGTCTCTGAAATGAATGCATGTGTGAAGAAAAGCCTTGCTACTGTGCATGTTTATTGGTTTAAATTTTTTATGTAGTTATGCATAAATAAAGTTGTTTCATTAACAGAATCCACGTGTCTTCTTAAAATTAATTCGATAAGGAATCCGGAATTAATACGAAATCGGTTTTAGTTTTGTCGATGACAAAACATACGTCACATTTTTACGTCACGGAGGCAGCAGATCGAACATGCAGGATGAATTTAGCTTAGCAGAGGTAATGATTGTCAAGCATTCGTTTTTATTTACTTGCATTTGAAAATTATATCGTAAAATTACCGATGGCAAAAGAGTAATCATGTAGAACGGAGCTGTAACTGTGTTCTCCGGGAAAATTCGGGTTGAATTAATGACGATAAAAATGATGTTTCCCCAGAGAGCTACAACTAAGCAGCTATTTGGTTTAGTTAATTTAGAAGAATCAATACTTATTAAAACCCATAAAATATATGTCGATCTTGGATAAGACGCATTTGAAAACTGAAATATTGAAAGTAGAGAAAAACTAGAGCAAAGCCTATGCAAAGTAACGAGTAGGTCTTCCATTGCAACTAAGTGAAATGGTTACTGAATTGCCTCTATTAAGTTGTATTCTTATTGCATGGTAATTGAAACATTTTTATAGGTATGCATTGACTGCTTGACATATCCCTGGAAGAGGACATCAACTAGCTAACAGTCAAAGACAGATGTCTCTTTGAATAATGTAAGTATACATACCATTGCATTTCACAGTTTTTCAACCATTTTTTAAGGGTCATCAACACCGCTGGGAAAAAATTTTCCATACAAATTCAACCTAATAAATAACTCAATGGTATGGATTTCTATGACATTGTCATTGACTGTTTTTTGAAAAAAGTAGAAGTCATTGGGTGTTCAGGATCATTAATAATAATCTGTTGCATGACACCTACATTTGTATTTCTTAGTAAGTAAGTGTAAAATTTTGATATATCTATTTATCTAATGCATGTATTATAATTTGTAGCAAATGGATATGATACAGAAGTTTCAAAGATCTGTTTTGATGTTGCCTGAAGATTTTGTAATGAATGATCCAGGATCCAAATGTTCTTCGCGAAGTTCAGACAGTTGCAATGTGGTTGCTAATTTAGTGACAGATTAAGGTAATTCAATCTAGATAAGGATTAATGCAGGCATGTATCCAGTCACCCCCCCCCCTTTACATGTATAAATTATATTTTTTATCATGTATTTAAATGATTGTATGTACTTAAGTTTATATTAATATTTTAGAAAGAAGTTCAAACAAGCATTTTCATGGGAAAACATTAAAAAGGAAGGAATTGGAGGTGGACAAAAATCAGGATGAATATACTAGAGGTAAAAAATTATTTTGTCTTGTGATTGACCTTCTATTTGCCCCCCCCCCCCCCTCTCTCTCTCTGAGAGCTTGCAAATAAAAGAAAAAATTATTAACAATTGTAAACTTTCTTCATGTTGTAATGTATTTGCAATAAAATCTAAATGGATCCTGTTATTCTTTAACAATATTGTTGAATAAAAAAGCAACCGAGGCATTTGTAAATTTTACTTTATCATAAAATGAAATTTAATGGTAAATTCTTTGTTTTTTTTCCAGAAACTATTAAAGCACAGAAGAATGACAACAATATAAATCTAAATGTAATCATTCAAGGAATTAAATTCATTTTTAATCTCGAAACTGTCTTTTTTCTGTAACTCTAATTTTAGATTAACAAGTAGCTGGAAATGCAAAATGAATGTTTCCAAAGATCCACTGAAGTCACTGAGTATCAAATAAAGTGATTCAAGCAGCAAGATGAAGTATATCATGAATGAACTGAAAAATTGAAAATATTCAAGTAATTTAATTTTAAGCAATTTACATGTGATATGTATGTAATTCATGTGAAAAACGTACGTTGGATCCACATACGTAAAACGTATGGACTGTATCACGTATGTCTAACACACGTGTAACATACGTTTCACATATGTTCATTAACGTACGTTAAACACATGTGGTACTTAAATCACGTTAAACGTACGTGAGGTCACATACGTATCACACATGTTTAACGTATGTGAAACGTATGTGGCACATTTTGCTGTGTATTAGTAATAGAATATAATGAACTAGAGGGCGACCTGGCTCTCGTACTTTTATACGGTATAGGACAAAAAGAACTGTGACTGTAGAAGCAAGTCCTACCGCATAGTACCGCATTTTATATTCTCTATATTCACAATTGTCAATTCCTATTACATGTTTATTCGTAAATTGTATTTAAATTATGACTTAGAATTGTTTTCATATATATATATATATATATATATATTTTTTTTTTTTTTTTCGATAAATCTTTACATAAGGAAAAAAAATGATAAATTCGCACTATTAAGTTAGATTTGTGTATGATCTACTATGATTACAATTATATTACTTCACTTTATTAACTTTACTTTGTAAAAATATAAATGTATAAGGTATCCTCATTTTTTTTTTTTTTGCTACATAGTTACCGATCCAGGGGGCCCCTGGCACCCCAGGTAAGGTATACAAAGAGGGCCTCTGCGGAGGTATTACCTCAAGCAATTTGTATGTAATTTCAAATAAAATCATTATTAAAAAAAAAAAAAAAGTATTCAACAAAACTCTATTTTAAGTGTAAAATAATTTTACTACACTGTACTCAGTAATATATGAGCGTAATGCTTTAAGGTTGGTTCATGAAATAAACATTATATTATGCTTTAGCATTAAACCGAACTTAATTTACATAAGATAGCACGTTTGTAAAAACTGAGTGATATGTGGTTTTTACGTACTTTATTTCAAATATACTGATACAAAATTTACGTATTTCAGACACCTCTTTAAACATCTTGGTCACTCGACGTTCGAATACATTTCGATGTTATCTGAAAGTTAAACCAAAAAACACGAGTCAGACTTGGTATGTTAAATTAAAAATATTCACTACCATTCATGAATACAATATAGATTTACTTGTACTTATGGTTGTACTTGCAGAGAGTTCAAGTCATTGTTGAAAATTTTAAAAAATCACAAATTAAACAAAACCAAATTTGTAATTTCTATCGACTTTTATAAAAATAATATGATACCAACAAAATTTATGTACCTATAATGACTGGTAAAATAAAAGCGCTTGTAAATATACTAAATAGAAAGCAAACGAATGATCCATATGTAGATATACGTAAATTCTTTTTATTTATTCATTGATTTTTGCATTCTTAGTAGTCATGTCTCAGAACCTGCACACAAATCAATCAGGTTGGAGTATTGCATACACATCATTTTAAAAACAAATCTTCAACACCTTTCCCCCCTCAATTTTGGGCTTTGAGGAAAACAAACACATTCTCTGTAATCTTTAATTTAAATGAGAGCTTGATGTTGGTTAAATTTCTCGTGTAAAAATGATTCATCTATTTTTTATGATACTAATTTTCATGTTCTTTGGAAAAAAAAACTCTAATGAGAGACTAATATTATTAAGTCAGACCTGTATATAAATAAACTTGCACATCATTTTCATTTGTTTTTTAATATCCTTTGACGGTTGATTCACTATTGATGGCGATAAATTGTATCACATATTTTCAAGCCAAGGAAAATCATGAACCTTCCAAAAGTACATGAATCACACGCCTATATTTTACAGAATGGGAAATAAATAAAGCTTGACATTATATATATCCGAGAGTGGAGAATAAATAAAGTTTGACGTTGTTTCTATCTGAGATAAAGAAATAAATAAAGTCTGACATTGTAGTTATATGGTATTTCCAAATTGTTTGTTATACTCATAACGTTTTACTTAATTCGCTATCTCGCATTAATGACCCAGAATACAAATGATATTCAATTTGATGTGCTACCTGCAGTAGCAGATGTCGGTAATATTCCATCATAATGATGATCTTTGCTTTCACAAAACTGGTCTTCATATGTCTCAGTGATTTTGTGACTTACTGCTGCTACTGAAAGATAAGACCATACTTCTGATGAGAGGTGGCGTTTTAAATAAACAGGTGGGTCTTAAATATTATTTTCTATTGGCAATGTATTTTTTCTATATGTGTGAGTGTTTATTGATAATGACATATTACCTGTTTGTTTCCTTTCTTTTGCCTAAAATCAGAAATGAATCACATTCTTAACCAAAAATTAAAATACAGAGTATGCTGAATACACATGTTGATTACAAAAGTGAGTGTGAAACATTCTAATAATAGATAACGTTATGTATATTTTATTGTTATGTAATTGTCGTTTATGTTTTGCAACTTTTTACTTGATTAATCTTTTTACATAATGCAGTAAATAACAAAGTTTGAGTATTATTCTTTAGCTGCATTATGCATTATGCATCTCATTTCAATATTGCAAAAACGGTGTGTTTTTAACTGTCAGTCTTGCAATTATAAACAACTCCTGAAAAACGCGTTTGATATGGATTCAATGTGTACATCACTTGATTGTCTTAACACACCTTTTGTGACGTCTTATTACGGGAAAAAAATTATAAATCAAAGTCTTGAACACACCTTTCTGTAAAATATAGCGCCAGTGACAACCAAAACGCTAATAAACACAAAGGCACCCAACAATCCACCAATTGCCACTGCAATCTGAGTATTACAGTCTCCTCTGATTTCTTTAAAATATCAAAATATTTACTCCAATGATCTTTATGATCTTCGCATAAATAGAAAAAAATTGTATATTGAGATGCTATAAAAATTCATGAAGCATAAACTTACCTTCGGCTGTTTCTATATTAGTAATGCATGTCTCGTTGTTAGAGTTCGCTGAGCCATGTCGACTTAAAGTCAAAACACTGAATAAATATTCTGTATTAGGCTTCAGGTCGGTCACTTCAATAAGTTTTATGTTAGTGTTGGTTCCATTCCAATTTGGTTTTTCTAATGTTGCAAATAGCAAGTCATTCGAACGTTTGTACTTAAGGATTTCTTTGTAAGTGTCATCGCTAAAGTATGTGTTAGAGGACGTCCATAGAATGAAAGCACGAGTGTCCTGACATATCACTTCAATAATCTTTGCTGCCAGTGGATCATCTTCAAAATCGATATGATGTTTAAACATATGAAATCTATATCATCATAATGTTGTGATAATAAATTATAGAACTTAAATAAAAGTGACCAACTTGGATGAATAGTTGCTAACCCTAACATTTAAGTGCATATCTCTTTTATAAAACTGATAATTACGAAGATTGAGAAAAGTTGACAAGCAATATAAAAAATATTCAATGATGCTAAAGACTTTAAGCTACCTAATTTAAATGCTTAATTCAAAAAATGAAAGTTTTCGCTTGCAATCGCATATGGCTATTAAGCTATGATCGTATTTATCAATAACAATGTAAAGACAACTCAAGAATTCAAAATACATGTACTTAGTAAAACTATACTTCGAATTAAAGAAGTAAACATACATTTGTACATGTCCCTAGTGACCTACATTGTACGATGACTTGAATAGTACTGGTTGATGTCCCTGCTACATTTGTTGCTCTGCATGTATATTGACTGTTGTCCTGAATGTCAACTGTTTTAAAAAAAAGGGTTTGGGAATGTGACAAAACTGTGAGGTTAGAAGAATGTCCCTTGAACCAGTTGTACTCTACGACATCCGGATTGTCAGCGTAGCAGTGAATCCAAACATGTTTTGTCCCCGCGACAACATGTAAATTACCAGAAGGAATAATGTAAACATCTGAAATATCTTAATAAAGCAACACACATCATCTAAATCTTTGGTTTTATATTTTGTAAAAATAAAAATTACTAGATTAGGATATTTAAATGTGTTTAACTTTTCTAAAATTGTTACATAAAGATCAACATTGATGTTCATGTATTCGTTGAACATACTTACATCTGACGTCAAGTGTTATTTTATCTGAAACAACAACCCTCTCTCCCAGAATATTGCTGACGATACAATATATTTCTTTACCATTATCTTTTGGCATAACAGTAAACTCTAATTTGGATGTCATCCTTGAAAGGAAATACGGATTTTTATCAACGGTAACAACTGTATGATCCGAAATCTCTTTATTGTCATTGTACCATGTGACAGTTGCAGGTGGATGGCAGAAACTTGTCTGACAAGTCAGGTACATTATTGTTCCCGAATCTAGAGACGTTTGGTTCGTACTGATGATGGCAGAAGTGACAGGAACTGATAAAGATTTATATCAAATAAATCACATTCATTGCTTACATGAAGGATCATTAGTACACAAACTATATGAAAAATACACATTATACCTGTTACATTCAATGTTATTTTGCTCTTTGTCCCTCCGAATGGCGATTGACAGGAAAAAGTTATATTGTGCCATGACGGCAACACGGTGACATTGACAATGTATGTCTGGTTGTTAGGACATTCAATTGATGACAAAGTGCCACAACCTCTTGCACAATAACCAAATGCTACTAAACAGCTAATATGTCCAGGGAAATTAAATCTAACCCCAGCCTGTCCAGATCTAAACAAGCATTGTAAAGCAATTGTTTAGTTTACAGCTACATTTGATGAAGGTGTGACTGATAGTGTTGCATCTCCTGAAAAAAATATTTAATCACAAATTATCTATTAATTTCCTACTAAGGTCTTGAAATCAAGATTCTGAATTTGTGAATAAATGTATATATATATATATATATATATATATATATATATATATATATATATATATATATATATATATATATATATATATATATATATATATATATATATATATATATATTAGTGAATTGTTTATACATTTATCATTTTAGCATTCCTCTTTATATCTTTATACTTGACACTATATATTAAACATGTACCAACATGTAAGTACGTTAAGTTCATTTCAACATTTAGGGCTCATCGAATCAAATTGTCTTAAAAGTTTTTGTGATACTTAGGGGACAAACACAAAATGCCTTCCCATTATTGAAACACTGGCCAATCGTAGTTTACCTGCCAACAGAGGTTGGCACCAATTTCAACTGGGTAGTGAAATGACGTGGATAGAGTGCCTAGTCTAGTGTTAAACCATCCATTAAATGTAATTATAACTAGTGACGTTTCCTGTTTTGGCCAAAAGCATGAGATTACTAAGTCAAGTGATACGACACTCTTCGTTATAGGTATTCGAAAATGAAATAGTTTATTGTTTTTGTCAAGATAAAATTATTGATTCTGCGCTCTGATGTGAATATACAAAATAAGCAACAATTAACAGGAAGTTGACGTCCGATTGGTACAAAAATAGATCCCAACGTATGACATGCCTAAACACATTTTGTTACGGATAAACATACAGACAGACGGACGGACAGACAGACAGACAGACACACAACGATAAAACAGTATGCCCACATCTCCTTTGGAGCGAGGATGTAAAAAAATAATTACTTTTCAGTCAAAAACTTTACCTTCCACAAATATCGTAGTGCTAGTTAACCACTCTTGGCTGGATTGTACCCCTCTGCAGTATACGGTTTGATTATGAACTGGATGAGTGATTGTCAATCTAAATGTCCAATGACTGCCAAATTCACATGCCATAAATGCTTGACTGGTTAAATTCGTGCATGAAAGAAACGAGCCCCCACCATTTCCATAGTTAATTTTATTTCCATGGTCGTCAATGTAGAAGAAACTGTATATCCCACTTGTTTCGTTAGACCGACATGTCAATGTTAAGGGTCGACCCTCTTCTACTGTTGCTATATTCTCCGGACTAAGAATTAACTCTGAACCTTAATCATAAGAAATACATATACAAATGCTTAAGTAGATAAAAAATAATTACATAAATCATTTTGTAGAAGACGCACTAAATGATTTCGACTTTCTTCAAAATAATCCATATAAAACAACATATACATCTAAATATTGATGGTATTTAAATACCAAGTCGTTTTCTGTATCCATGTCAACCGTATCGACTAACAAAAGCACTTACCACATTTCCATATCAGCAGAACATATTTTAAAATATCAAAACCGATTAGACGCATTTTGTTGTTTGTTTAACGTTTTTCTTCCGCATGTAAGAAGATATTAGGTCAGCGGGATTTCATTTCTCACATTTTATGTGAATAAGGCATAGTCTAAAACATAGCTTTGTATATCCTATGTGGGTGTTTTATCTTTATGTCATATTTTTGATAGCGACACAGTTAAAACAGCTGTTACTTAAATGTTTCCTTTTGATAAAACTATTTTTAAAATATCTGTGCCACAATAATAGTATAAATCTTTGATTCCATCGTATGTAGTTGTTTAATTAAGGAATGAATTCAATATTTATTTGTTTTATACGATATAAAATGGTTTGAAACAGTTTACGCTTTTTTATAAACCGCGAAGCGGTTTATAAAAAAGCGTAAACTGTTTCAAACCATTTTATATCGTATAAAATTCGCGGTTTATAAAAAAGCGTAAACTGTTTCAAACCATTTTATATCGTATAAAACAAATAAATATTGAATTCATTGCTTATAATTTAATTTTTTTACACTTCATTGTAGATAAAAACGATCATTTAACCTTTAAAATGACGTAATATTGTACAAAATTCAAACGTAACGTCAGGCGTATTGATATGTTTTTGACGTTAGTCTTACTATGACGTAGGCAACATTCTTTATACGATATAAAATAATTTTTTAGCCAATCAGAAAGCGCGTTACAACCAGAATTAAATTATTAAGTTTTAAATCAACTGTGTGAAATTCTGATTGCAATGTCAAAAGGTGTTTAAATGAACATCATTTACCTACTGGGTATTTATTTGGTGACATTTTTATCAAGATCAAGTATAAATTCGAAATGTGGAAAAGTAGTTTTGCAACCGCAGCTCTAAATAAATCTCTTGGAGTTGTTTGTGTTTTTTATGGGGTGGGTGGGAGGGGAGGGGGAGGGGGACATTTCATATGATGACTACGTTTTTTAGGTCTTATTTTATAAATAGTTTTTCAATCATATTTTTTTTTCATTATCCATTAAGCCGTTTTCCAGTCTATGTGTATGTGTATTTATCGTAATATGTATAATTTATGCTGATCGATCATATTTGCTTAATAACATGTAATGTTTTAAATGTTTTATTGAAAATCGAGAGCATTTAAGAAGAAAATCCCCGTACGTTATATTTTTCTTCCAAATATCTGTTTCCGTAATCATAATCATTTCCTTATTTATTTATTTACAATCCTTCATTACGTTTAAAACCTGGTTTCCCTTATGTGGTGTTTAATGATATTGCTTGAGTTTGTGTTAGATCACGCTTATACGAATGATATCTATTATAATTTGAATTTAATATTAACGATGCCTGTTAATTGGCAAGCATTTAATTTGAAATGGCCCTCTACTGCTTATTTGTTAAACTCTCTTTGGGATAAATTACCCTTTTTCATAAATCTTTTTACTTTCAAGGAAAAATTCTTTTATTTGTTTCATTTAATAAAAAGTATGTGTATGCGTACAATTTCTTACCTTCTTGGATATTTTAAAACTTGCATATTCCACGTCAAAAAGCTCACTACATTTTGATATTACGTTTTAGAGAAAAATAAAGCAATCAAAGATGGACGTGAATAAAAGAAAACGAAGTTTAGAAATGTTGTTAATTTTTGTTAATATTTATTTAATTTCTATATAATCGTTTAACACATGCATATATGCCATATAAAAAATTATAAACAACAAAATTTAAAATAAGGAAAGTTATTATATATTCGATATTTACAATTATTTTACAATTCTAGGACAGATTTCTGCATAATAATATACCTTTCAAAATATGTTTTTCGAGTTTATTATTAGAAATATGATTATAGGCCGAGGAAAATCCGTAACTTCTGTGCAAATTAAACTAAATTTGAAATAACAAGGATAAAAAGAATGACACTTTTTACAACTTTCCTGGAGGATCTGAGCACGCGTCATTGCTCTAGCAATTTAACGAATAATCTAGCACCGTTTTTCAGTCTTGATGCGTTTATGGGTACTTTAATGGCCATTATCAGATCTGCTATTTTTCAATTTTTCTTGTTAATTTTTCGGGTATATTTTAATTTGATTTCTTTTCCATTAGGTTTTCTTTTTTACAGTTCATTTTGTCTTTAATTTGATATTAAACATTGCCTAATCAGCTCCAAGAGCAATAAACAATGAAAACATTAGGTTAAAAATTTTCGGACACAGAAATAATTATCAACACTCTTTAAACAAAAAAGGAACAGGTTAATGAATGCATTCATTAATGACAAAATAATTTAAAGTCCATGGTAATATGTTCAAGCCAGGCATATAAAACTACATTTTGTTCAGCTGTAGTCTCGGCCACTCCTTGTTGAAGTAACAGTATAATTACCTACAATGATTTAAACGTATGAATAGATCTAGAAATGGACAACAAAACTAATAATAAAAACTATTTCATTTTTGGGACAACTAGACTCTTCTTCAAGTCAAAAGAAAACTTTTTAAAAAAAAAAACGAACAAGATACCCAGGGGCCACATGGCTCATTCGAGTAACACTGCCATAACTCAAATCAAAGCAGCTATTTATTCTAATCAAAGAAGCTTTGCAGAGTCACATACCAATAAATCAGTCAGTGTTGTTACAGTAATTGTTATGTCAAAATTTAAGAATCAGGATGCTTTAATACATAATGAAATTGCAAAATGTAAAGATTGTACGTAGTTTTTGATAAGAATAAAATTTTAGATTTTTAACTATACATTCCTATACTAATTGCTTTACCCTCACATAAGGCCCATTTTTCAGTTTATAAGTCATGGTTTAAACAAGCCAAAAACTGTATCCCCAAGTTAAACTTTGACTATCTTTTGGGGGTCTCAGTATTGGTCCAAATGTCGCAATTGGAAGGATTTAGAATATTCACTTTATCAGGATGTTTGCATAGTTAATTAACACACTATGTAGGATTCAAGTTCTTAGCAAATGTTAACCAATTTTTTATGTACATTCTCATATTAAACTTTAAACAACCCCCTAATTTTAATATTGCCTGAACATTGTATCGTTTAAAAATAATCAACATGTTTTATATAGGAGTCTTGTTTTGCATGCATTATTTTCCTTTAAAACATTTAGGACAAATGAGAAAAGTTTTTTGTAAACTTCTTGCAAACAATTAGGCATTGTTCAGACTTATGTTGATAATTCTGCGAAGCATCAAATTCTCACTTACAGTCACGGTTGCTTGTTAAGGATGACGTTTACTCAGAATGAAAAAAAATTCCACTGATGATAATGAAACCCCATCTATTGTATGTTATAGACCTTTGATTGTATTGTTATTTTTCACTTTCAAAAAAGTAGGTCAATGACCTACTTTTTGAGTAAATGGCCATTGAATATTTTTTGAAAAATCAAGAAAAATCCCTTAAAATTTTACAATACAATTGACATTTTCTTAATTGTAAATATATTTCAAATAATAAAGCACTTTAAAAAATGTAATGTTACATTTTATGAATGGCAGTGGCACTAAATAGGTACAAAACATTAAGATTTCAGCTACAATTTGAAAAAATATTCCAGTCCGAATGTCCTCTATCAGTTTTCAAATTCCTACCCATTTTTGATCTAAGTTTACAAAAAATTGAATGATGATAATACAAAAACATTTATAGCATTGAACTACTTATATTGTCCTTATTCTGTTGGCATAAAATTTATATTAGGTAAATGATCAAAATTTTGAGATATGGTGTCTTTTATCGTTTTTAAGCATTTTTTAATATTTTCGCAATTCGTGCCATACAATTATTTTAATGAATAAGTGAGGTAAAACCAGCAGATAATATGAAAAATTATATAGACTAAAATATAAAATCTTAACTTTCAATATTAGAGTACTTCCAAAAATGTTTTAGCGGAAAACAAAATCTGCAAAATTTAGTCCGAATTTCCTCTGTTTGGCTAAAAGTCTATTTTTGTTTGAGCCTAATTACGTAATAAAGTAAAAATATCAAATGTTTTGTCAATAATAATTCATTTTATTAATACTTTTTTTGTTTAGAACAAATTTTACTCATTACATTGAACTTTATAACAATCCGAATTTGAGAACTCAAATCCTGAGTAAACAACACCCTTAAGTGTTGACAGAACAAAGTGCTCTATGGGATTTTTTATTTGACAATTTGAAAATAAATTTAAGATATAACAAAAGTCAAATGTCTTCTTTTGACTTCAACACACATAATTGATAAAAGAAGAATAAAAATTTACTTTAATAAATCTTCACTTGTAACTTTGGTAACAGATGAAAATCATTTCGTTTCAATTGATAATGAGAATAATATACATATCCCTTTTAAAATTAATTCTTCTAACATCCTACCCTATCTTCAATCTTTCTTAATTACATTTGTCACCCCCTTGAAGAAGACATGGCCTTTCATTTCAACAAATTTGTAAGCCCTTTCCCCTAGAATGCTTTGTGCCAAGATTGGTTGAAATGCCTCATGGTTTTGGAGAAGAAGATGAACATTTGGAAATTTTACGACAACGTAACGACAGACAACGAACAAATTGTAATCAGAGAATCTTACTTAAACCTTTGGCTGAATTGAATTGTTTAATATTACACAATGAGATCTAGTTTTTCCTACTTTAAAGTATGATAATGACTTTCTTCGTTCGTCAGGATTGTGTCTGGTATTTCCATGTATTCTATTCTACATTTGAAATCAAATATTAAATTTTAAAAAAATGTGTTAAAGATTGTAAATACTTTTAATTTTCTGAAAAATCATCAAAGTTTTGGAAACTTTTTTAAGAATACTACCTTGATAACACAATTAATCACTCAATATGATTATTAAATAAAGCATTTTAAATTTTAGAAGTTTCTATCTGGATTATTCATATTTATTAAACCCTATATTATCTTCATTTTATTCACATAAAGAAACATACACACCTTTCAAGCGTATTTTCAGGATCTAAAACAGTAAGTTCTGGACTCAACTGTCAGATCAATTTTCATTTGTAGCATTTAAGCAATGGATTTACCGAGGATTAATTTGAACTGTAGCATACTTTAGATTACATACAAAGAATAATTTATTTTGAACATACTCATAAATTATATTACCTTTGATTTGGTTTGAAACATCTTGATAAGGATGATCAGTCGCCGGGCATAAATGATCTACGTAATCTTTTTCTTGTAATTCTACAATAAAAAGTGTTTCCAAGAAATTGTCTTTCTTTATACCTTCTCTTTCACACACACACACACACACACACACACACACACACACACACACACACACACACACACACACACACACACACACACACACACACACACACACACACACACACACACACACACACAACTTTACCCGTGTTTTGATTGGAATAGATTTCTTGATAAGTTTGATCAGTCGTAGGACAAGAGTGTTCTACGTAGTGTGCACTCGATGTTACTGCAAGAAAAAAAATCCCAAATAAAACTCTTTTCATCTTTCTTTCATTTTCTCTAGATCAAATTTTAATGGTATTACCTTACCTTCTGTTGACTTTTTTCGACTTTCCTAATATGAAAAAAATGAAAAGTGTAGGTTTTCTTCAAATCGAATCAAAGCAAATTCTGTGATAGAAATCTTATTTATTGGTTTGACTATAACATGATCCATCGAGCTTTTTTTTTTATTTCGTACGCAAACTCTACTTTATAAGTACATTCAAAACATGAAACATTTAAAAATTATTAGCCAGAAAATTTAGAATTATGAAGGAAAATTTGAAACCGAGACTAGAGACCGTTCACAATAACAGTATATTAGTACGGTAAGTATGTTATCCAATCTAGAAAGCAGATTATATGTGATCATTATGGTTTCCGACAACATTAACTTAAATATAAGGTACATATTGATTGATTGATTGATTGATTTGATTATTGATATTAGTTCTTACTTGTTTGCGTTTATAAAGAGTAACGACTCCAACACTAACAAATAACACCAAAAACAGGGCGCCACCTACTGCTCCACCAAGAGCTGGTCCCATGCTGCTCTCGTCTTTATGACCTATTATCAAATCAGGCAATTCTGCATTTTTGGCGTGCGTTAAACAAATAGAAATATTTAAGTATATTGACGAATTCGATATATCTACTGGTGTTTAAGATAAATATTAGCAAAAAAGCAACATTCTAGTAGTATAAAGTTTTAACATGTTTACGTAATTTTAAATCTGATAATCACAAATACTTACTTTTAACTTTTTCTTCATCCGTGAAACATGTCTGAATGTTCATGGAATCACTTTTAAATCCATCAGAGACCATGAATTTAAATCTGTATTTTGTATTAGGTTTTAAATTGATTACTTCATAAATATAGAAATTGCTCTTATTAGTTTCAATTCTTTCATACGTGCAGTTCACAAAAGCATTATTTTCTGTGCTTATTTGAAGAAACGTTTGTGGAAGAGATGAATTCAAGGAACTGTGATCGGAGGGTTCTGTCCAAAATATCTTTGCAGAAACATCCTCACACTCAACTAAAAGTATTTCTGGCCTCACTATTGGTATTGCTAAAATGATTTTTATTCATTTTAATTAAAATAAACCGCTTACTTAATTTTTCGTATGAAGGATGATCTTTTTCCAGATATTCTATGATTCTTTCTATCGCTTAGATTAAATTAGATTAATTTTCTTTTGTTTAATAACTTATAGTTTCAACTATTTCTTTTTCATTTCCATATTCAACCTCCATGTATGTAGACAAACTTAAATTTACTATTATACATGTACTATTTCATCGCTCAAAGTTCAAATCTTCAGCTAGTTTCATATAAAGTCAACTTATGAACAGATCCGACATTTTCTATGTCACCTTTTTGTGTGTTCATATAACCAACCGAATCCAAAGCTTGTTTATAGCTTCAGGATTGCTATTTTAAGTATGTTTACTTCTTTATTATAGAGTGGTAAATCAATACTTATAAATCAAGACATTTCGTCAATAAACTAAGAAACGCATGCACCAGAGTAACTGCTTATACATTTGGTATTTCAACATTTGGGATATGAAGTCTGTAAACTATAACTGAATTTAACCTGATAAAGAATTTTTAGAAATAAATCAAAAACCTACTTTCATTTTCGATAATTAAACTAGCTCGAAAGAGAAAAATGAGAGTCAGGTGGTGGACACGCTTTGGCGGATCCAAGTGTGTGAAGTGTCATCAAGTTATAATTCAATGCACATTAAGAGCTCCACATTTAGAAGTAGAGCATCAGATATTAAATAATTATTCCTTTTAAAGGAATGTTCGGCATTTGATAGAATCTATATATGTTCATTCGAAATACTCATTTGATCTGCTCTCTACATCAAGAATACCTTTTTGAACCTGACGTTACGTTTTTCTCATCTAAATTTTTACAACCTTTTCTATTGTCATCATTGTCGTAGTACTAGTAAATCAATTCAGCAGAGAGAGAGAGAGAGAGAGAGAGAGAGAAGGAGAGAGAGAGAAGGAGAGAGAGAGAGATCCATACTTGTCACGTTTATAACATATCTGTTTGATTCTACATGTTCTCCCTCAATGTTGTTGGCTCTACAATACACCACTTTACCATAATCATCCCCAATACCCGTATAATGTAGCACTGAAATAGTCCTCGTCAGGTTGGTAGACCTATTCTCTATGGTAGAGGTTATCTGATTGGTTACTTCTGAGTTTCCTTTAAACCAGGTAATGTTTGCCGGAGGGCGACAGTCATTTGTCACACAAGTTATGTTTTTTCCCTTACCATCCTCGACCGCCGATTGTAATGGTGACAGAGTCACCGTTGATACAGGTACTGTTTGCAGAGGAAAAGAACAAATCAATTTGTCTGAAGGTTAATACAAAGAAATAATATTAAGGATAAGGGTGTTTGAATGAGAATGTTGAAGTCTCAAATCCATGGTAGCTTACCTTGTATTAAAATTGTAGTATTTGAATTTGAGACCACACGGTTTAGCGTTCGAGCACAAAAGATAATTTGGTTATGAACTGGTGCTAGCAATGTTAATTTGAATGTCCAAGGTTCTTCAAAACTACATTCGATTGTAACTAATTGTGTTTGATTTACACAATATTTAAAGTCACCTCCACCGGTACCAAGTTCGATTTGCCTTCCGTGGTCGTCGACTGTAGAAAACCAATACACACCACCAGACCTGTTGGACTGACATGTAAGTTCAAGCTCTCGGCCTTTTTTGACGACAGCGTATGGTCGAGGACTCAGTATGAGATTGAGATCTTTTATCAAAAATAATATTTCAAAATGTTCATTTTGCTCTCTTTTTTGTCTATACGTATGTTTTACCATTAACAAAACGATTTTGCTACAATGGTTCTACTAATTATTCTAAAAACCTGTACATGTATTAAGTCAAGACCACAACACTAGACACTCATCTTTCTCAGGAGGGACTATCCGATGTTCCTTCAGAAATATTGGCTACTAATTTTATAGTAACCATAGATACATTGTTAACAATATGTGAATACTATTAACTGTGCCATGCAAACTGGGTTGTTGTTTTTTTTAAGTTGAGAGGGGGCACTGCAAACAAGTGTCAAAGGTCATAACATAAAAGACAATCAAGGAAAATAGGTACTTACCACACGAGAAAAATATAGAGAAAAACACAATAGACCTCAATATACATGTATATGTTTCCATTTCTACTCAAGAAGAAGAATATTTGAAACAATAACCAGGTAAATCCTTTGTTTTAAGACAATATAATACAAACGAATAAAATGAAATAAATTTAACTGCGTTATTCAGTACAAATTAATTACCTCAATGTCCTTTTTAGGGAAGTTTTATTTAACGCTTTGTTTGCCTTTGTCGGAAATATTTGTAATCTTTCTAAGCTGGATATATAAATGCAAGTTTCACTTTTCAAATTTTTGTTGCTAAGGCTATACATGTCAGATTTAATGATTTTGTTTAAAAACAGAAATGTTTAAGGTTTTTCGTAAAGCTTTAAAATTCATAAACTCTCTGCAAATTACAAAAGGAATGGAGATAATTTGAAATCGATTACTGGCCGATGCGGATCAAATATCATCATTACTTGATGTTGCGAACTTGTAGTATTTAAACAAGAAAGCGCGGTCGGCAAGTTGATAGTTCACTAACGCTTTCGGAAACAAAAGAAAAGAAAAAAGTAAAAGATTTTAATAAATTCTATTTTACTGATTCTTCGACCGTTTGTGAATACGGTGTTTTTATGTTCATTGATACTGTTCACGTTAATTTCTAAAGTTGTAAAGAAATAAGGTACATGTATTTGGCATCATCATCGATGTATTTTTATGAGATTTAGTTTTGTAAACAAACTGATTTTGTAGATACATTTTCATTTGAATGCGCAAAATTTTAATTAATTCTCACAAACATTTATCGTGCAAAATATGCATAACCCTATATTATACAGACTTTCCTTACTTAATATGTTGAATAATACCTTCATCAACTGCATATGGAATTATTGTCTCTCAATTAATTCGATACGCAAGGGCATACTTAGCTGCAATAATGTAGCCCTCTCTGATTTTTATATATCTGATGTATACTGGAGGAGGCTACAATTCCATAGGATCTCCGTAATGATGCAAAATATAAATTTTTTCATGCGGCTGACTTCGGCCTGAAAAGATCGTTTTTATATTCTTTTAGATGAAATGATTTTTTGATTCAGGTTAAACAAACTAACCGTACATAAATCAAAACCAGATAAAACATAACAGCATGTTTACCAGTCGTCTTTTTCAGCAGCCATGACAGTTCTCGCGTGATTTTGTGGGATTTCCGCTTGAAGTATTGATGGGCTTGATAACGTGAATGTCAATGTAAATAAGCAGTCTCACCTCGTTCTATCTCTAAAACATCATTCAAGGAAATGGCATATAATGGAACATTCATATATACCGCGTTAATTATGTTAAAAATAGGAGAATTCCTATACTCAGTTCAAGATCGGCTTCTGAATTCTCATTAGCTGTCCCAAAATAAAACCGATCAAGGTCAGTAATCATAGCGGACAACTTCAACCTGCATTGTTGACATACACAAAAAAATAACCGATATACGGAATACACTTGATATTTTTGGATTAATTAATGCCATACGCAACTACAATGTTTTAGTTCAGGTAAGAAATGCAAATGTTATTATCATTTATATACGATTTGAGTCGAAATCGTTGCGGGAGTGATTCACTTCCGCACTTGCACCATTATGGAGATCCAATGGAGTTCTAGCCCTCTCCCCCAAAAAATCTAGAGGGCTACATTATTGCAGCTAGGACATGCTCTATCAATGAACAGTTGCGAAGGCGGGGCAATCTATTGACAAAAAAGTTGAGAAAACAGTATTATCAACTGTCTATATTGAAGTAATCTTTTCGTTAGTTCTATGGTCGATACAACGACCTTGTCAGCAAATACAATCTTACACTGGCTCGCATGCTGACTGAATGTGTAATACTTATTTTTAGACCATAATTAATCACCTATATGTCTACAGACCTTTCCCGTTTTTTCCCGATTACGACAAAGAGCACATGGCGGGTGTAACCAGTCAGCAGAAGATGCTCACTACTCTATGGCACCTGATCCTACCTTTAATTTTTTTAGAGGCCCGTGTTTGCTCTGCTCCTGTTTTGTATATTTGCTTTGGACTTTTGATTTTGAACAACGTTCGTCATTACCACATGTCATACGGCTTATCATATAGACACCATTTGGATCTGGTTTCCAACCTCTCTCAAATAGCATCAGATGCGGCTTATATAGATTAAACAAAGTGGGGTTTTTTTAGATATTTCCAACAAGCAATCAAAATGTGACTGTTGGTTGTCGCGTTATAAGCAAGATACATAACTTATAATTATTCATTATGTAAACAAAGCTCGAATTCGTGATCTCTGTATTTCGCTTATTACACGATTTCCAATATTCAAATTGAGCATCAGAAAGATGACACTGAAACGATAAAAACATTAAAATTTAAAAGAAATTTAATTGTTCAAATAAATTATGTCCCTTTAAAGTTCAAAAAATTACCTTTTCGTAATATATTGATAAAATGATGTGCATTATATAAAATGATGTGCATTGTATTACCCTTATTATCTTTAAACAACACACTTTCACTGCTGGTATTAAAAGAATAATCGTGGTAAATATTATGATGATTATTTTAAAAAACGAAATAGATAAAAACTTATAAACATGAGAGTGTAAACTCTAGGAATTGCGAAATCATTTTCTTTGAAGTCCTCTACCTTATTGAATAAAACTGGAGAAGATTCATATAGTTTTGATTTAAATGGTATGTGATTTGACAACGTGTGCATTTTTGGCATCCATATATCCAATGAACAAACTTAAAAATTGGCCTATCCCAATATAATGAAAACAGTTGAGTTTTCATCATAGATATTGAATTAACGATGTTATTTCTTAGAACAATATCTTAAATTGCCTTACTACAAGTCAAGAATGCATAGTATAGCAGATAGATAATCATAAGCATTGTGGCGACTTTTTAAGCATCCAGAGCATTTATACATTTAATACTAATGTTAAAATCGTAAATTTGTGTTTCGTATAATGGGAAATCGTAAATTCAAATCATTTTCTATATACAATATAAAATGATATTTTAAAATTTTGTTTTACAGTGCATTATTTCTTTGTAATGGATGAAAAAATATCTTTCTTTGATAGATTAAATGGGATTATTTTTTAGATTTTCTATTTGTCAGGGTACATAAAGTTTTAATAACCTTTTTCTAAACTTAAAAAATATGTTATTTGAGTTATTGTCGGTTGTTTAACAGATCTTCTTTGTTGCGCTCATGATTAATAATATATGGAAATAACCAATTTTTTATTGAAAAAAGAATAAGAATAGCTACCTTTCGGAAACAATAAGCTGAATAAGTATGCAAATCAGCCAATACTGGTTTAGGATTTATTCAAGATTGTGTAATACATGCATTTATGAATTACAAATCACATAGCAATCATCTTTAGTATCTGTAGTTACACAAATCAGTGCTTTAATCTGTAAGAACAAAAAAAACCCTGAAACGATTAAAGGAGTCATTATCAATATGAACTTGACGTATTAATGTGAATGTCATTTCGCTTACAATTTTTTGAGACCTTGCATTTGTTTTTATTGAATAAAAACTTTAACAAATGAGAACTCGTTTATTTTGATTATGTTTATTTTAGTTCATATACATATACTACAAAATAAAAACGTTTAGTTCATAGTTACTTAGTAGATATGAATTTGAAAAAACAGTACAAACAGAGACATAAATTATATATTCTAAAAAATTTAACAAAATTTAAATTGAAGTTTGTGTAGAATTTCTCCCTGAGTTTTTTAATGTATTGATCTAAATTGAAATACAAAGAATTTACAGCAAAATAAAATTTTCATGAGAAATTAAAATAAAAGTAAAATAAGTGTTTTTAAGAGATAGTGAAGTTTATGTAGGTAGAAAAAACATAACTTACTGTAAGGTCATTGTCCGTCATCGTTTGTATAAATATTGTCCTCTAATTCCATATACTCAGCTCTGTGAAAAAAAATTACGAATAAAACCACCTTGTGTATATGAAAAATAGTAATTTTTTAAGGCATAATATCTCCCAAAATTTGAGTATTGAATACTTGTATAAATAAAAATGGGCATAATTTCGAACAAATGTTCTTTCCCTTAAAAGTATGGATGCATTTAACTATCTCTATGCAATTTTACTCATAATTTTCCACCTGTTGTTAAATATAAATTAAGAGAACTCATGTTTAACATTAAATTTGAAACCAGCCTAGCTCTTTTGTAAAAAAAAATAAACATATCTTAACTCTGGGAGTCATCGACTGTATAAGGAAACACAACTTCTCTCTCAAGCAAACAAAAAAAATTACATACCTTTCAGTCACTTTGACTGCACCTGTTTCGTAAAATGCTACACAAGTTATACAAATATTTATAACATTTCATTTGTAAAGTCAATTTCAAAACCTGTTTATATTTTCAATTGCAAAAACATAAATGGAAAAATATAATACCTTTATTCTGATCGGAGATATCTTGGTAAGGATGTTCATTCGTTGAACAAATATGATGAACGTAATGGTCATTCTGTTCTGCTATAATTAAAGAAAATATGAATTAAATCTCTCTCTCTCTCTCTCTCTCTCTCTCTCTCTCTAAAATCGTATAACTCTTCTATTATCTACGTTTACCTCTTCGTTGTTTCTTTCGGTTTATCTAAAAATGTTTAATATTCTGTATTAAAAACAATGCACAACTGGGAGCCACTAAAATCACATAGTGTTACATAACATCCCCTGTGGGTCCAATTTCCTAAATATTACTGCTTAGTTTATAAACTAATTTTCGGAAATATGTCAAGCAATTTTATAATCCTTGCTTTAAAATGTAGAAACAATGATTAAAAATTCATTGAGGATAAGACAAAAATAATTATATTACACTTTCAATCAATAATTAAGTTATATTTACTAGAATTAAATGATTGCAGGCAATGTATTTTACCTTGAGGTATATGAAGAAGGCAGATCCTCCACTAAGGATCATTAGAAAGAAAACGCCACCTAGTGACCCGCCAATAATGAATCCCTTGTCACAATCTTTTGATTCACCTGAAAAGTAAGCAAAGTATTAGAAAAAGGTTTTAATGATATCATTTAAAGGTCAGTATTATATCTCCTACAGTATATTCGTAGATGCTAAAGATGGCAAAAGTTCAAATTAAGTTTGTTTCAGCCACATGTTTCAAACATGTAAGTATGTACTTGCAAAAGGTTTTCCGGTTGTGAAGCATGCACGACTGTCTGAAACTGAAGAACCATGTACATTGGAGGCCACGATTCTGAATTTGTATTGTGTAGAAGGGTAAAGGTCAGTCGCTCGATAGATATATACAGAACTCAGGTTTGTTTCAATATTTTCATAACTATAATTCAAAAATCCTTCGTTCTCTTCGCTGAGTTGAAGAGTTTCCTGTTGAAATGGTGGGGTGTATCGAAAGTTTAGAGATGTAGATACAGTCCATAAAATCGTGGCACTAGTGACGTCACAATCAACTAGTGTAATTTTTGGTTTCATAGGTCTTGCTACCATAAAAGAAAAGAAGAACTAGAGCAGAGCTCGTGGCAAAGCCACGAGTAGGTCTTCCGTTGTTGCTGCGAGTTGAAAATATATGTGATATGGTGTCAAACGATTATAATTACTAAACTTTCAGTTCTGCTTTTGTTATAAAAACGTGTTGTGATTGAAAGCCGGCATATAAAACGTGTTTTGAAAAAGAAAATAAGAAAATGTTTCAGGAAAACTATTTGTCGCACACAGTTTATGTAATCGTAACAAACATTATTTAAAAAATGAGATATTTAATGGCGAGTTAAATTTTCAGAGGGTAGCAAGCATTGTTATAAACAGTATGTACTCATGTGTCATGTCAGGAATTGTGTTTTTTTTTAAACCGAACCCGTTTACAAAACATGTAACCTTTCCTCTAAGATAACTTCTTTATTTAGATATTTCTAAATTTTTTAAGACAATGTGCAATTTAGAATTGTTGCATGCTGACAAAATTTACAGACCCTGAAACGTACTACTACACCAAAAAAGCGTGTGACTTACGTGCAAGAAACTTTTCGTGTTAACCGTTTAGCGTTTCGTGTGAATCGTATTTAGCGTTTCGTGTAAACCGTTTAGCGTTTCGGACAAAGCGTGTAAATCGTTTCGAGCAAAGCGTGCGAGAACCATGTGAAACGTTCATCAGATTTCATTCGGAACTCTCTGACAATTTGTTTCAAAATGGCGCCCGTGTTTTACATTACATGTACTTTAAACTGTTTGTGATTGGCAAAACTCTTTTGTATGTATTTTCATGAAAAAAAAATCTAGAAGAAATGAAATACTTATCTTTTTACAAAATTGAATTTATTTTTAACAAACAAAAGAAAGGTACATGTATATGTATTAAAAGACGACTAGTTACAGAGTACATGTATATATAACGTTTTTATACGATGTTTCAGTACTGGTACAGTCGTTTTACCGGTAACGAGTATTTGCCAGTATCAGATTGAACCACGTGTAGTTTTCCTAGTTTCGGTTCATTGCGACAGAAGTATTATTTGGCTGCATATATTGATAGATATACGGGAAAAACAAAGGAAAATGGCAACTACTTATCATCAATTACTATTATAAAGTGTTTTTATGAAAACTCAATATTATAAAGTAACGCAAATGAAAACTGTTCAAGTCCAGTTTCAATTTGACGGGAAAACGGTATGATAAAAATAACGATCATATTATTTGTTTAAATGACATATTCCCACAATTGTTTTTCCTTCTTCATTTATAAGTCCATTAACATGTACCTCCAGTATATTTTTGAAATCAATTCGCCTCAAAATATTCGGTCAGAAGTGATAAAGGGCGCTTAATTCGATACTGGGAAACGAATACGAAACTAGGAAAATGGAGAGGGTGTTGAAATTACTGTCTCCGTAATTCATCCTTTATATTTTCGGAAGTTTGATACTACAATTTAGAAGGACAAAGAAACGCGATTTAAACAAAAAATAAAAACATTTGGAATTCCGATAGTAATAGTTGCATGCACGACGAAACCGCATACTGATTCGTTACCGGTAAAATGACTGTACAATATTAAAATTCGCTATAAATAAAAAAAAATATTAAATACAGTTAGCAAAACATGATTTCTGTTGGAACAAGCCTTAATCAACTTTAACTTACAAGACATCGGGTGAAACCTGACTGAACCTGTCAATCAAACTCTTTATATTTGTTTTCATTGGATGGTCAAGCGTCTCTTTTTTTTTGTCAATAACCAATGGAAAAATTAATGACTTCAAGGTAATCGGAATCAGTATTTGATGAAGCACACAATTTAAATGATAGAAAATTTATTAATTATTTGAACAAAATTAAATGTAAACATAGAAAGAAAATATACTGATCATTTCTATGAATTGCAGGAAGTAAGTTCTTTGGAATCCCGATTCTAGATATTTTTTACAAGTAATTATTCTAATTATTTAAACCACTGTTAACGGAAAACAATTATTATTATCATTATGGGAATCTTTACGTATGGTACTTAATTCAAATAGATAATGATAATCTATACACTGTACGCCGTTATACGTGTAAGGAGCGCCGGTATTGTATTGTATTGTTTATTACCAAGAACCATACGATTCATAGGTAATATATACGAATATTGAGTCAAAAATTTAAATCATTATTATTTCTTGTTCTTTTCAATACCATGTTAAATTACTTTGGAAAAAAAAATCAGAAATAGTAATTACAACTTTCTTTGTTGTTAAATCATTTGAATTTTTCTGAGCTACATGAATATGTACAGACCATATTTATTTACGCAAATGATACGACATAGGAAAAAATGATCGGATGTTTGTATAACATTGTTTTCTAACGAATGTGACTAATTTAATTTTAAATATTTTTCAATATTATCAATGTAAATAATATCAGATTTATTTACTATTTGTATTTTTACATCGTATTCTCTGAAACCAATAAAAATACTAATGTTAAAAGAAAAATCAAATCCCGTCGAATACTGTAAAACCGATTTAAGTTTGTAATCATACGGATTTTATTTTTGGTATTGACTATTGAGTTACGGTAACCTTTTTTCTGGATGATTTTTTTTAATTTATTATTTTATGTAGTAAACGCACCATTTCAACTGTCACTCAATTACATAACAATTGATGACCCGGGGCTATATATGTTCTGAGCTGTGTGCGCTGAAGCGACACACGATTCTCGGTCGCACGTGGCGATTGAATTAACACAGACTGACCGAATAAACAAAGGGGTGGGAAAGTGAAACAAAATGTTACACATAAGAAGAAGCCACCAAAAATGACTTCGACAGATCTTGATATCTTTTCGCCAATTAAAAAAAAATACAGCGCGAGCTCCTGTCAGGGGGGGGGGGGGGGGGGGGCAGCAATGAGTTCGCTTCCACAATGAAACGAACATGTAGAAAAACTACAGAAGTGATTAATATATGACCGATAGAATCTAATCTAAAGTTGTTTAAAACTCATGTGAATATTCTTTTAAATAATCATCGAATGCCTCAACTCAGGACATTCTTTTATCGTGCTAGCACCTACCGCAAACATGTAACATGGAACTTTGATTATAATTTGATTTGATTTTTAAACTATACCTTGTACGCTATCGTATACATCAATGCTTAATCAACTATACAAGTAAAATAAATTTATCTTTTCATATAAAACCAATATAATAGTTGAAAACATAACAAAATATAGTTGTGTCCGTGCAAAATTTGAAACATGAGCGCGTGATAAGGTACATGTAGAAGATCACGAACCGACCGCGGGTCACTTGTCCACTCGCGCCGGATCTCCTCAGCCATGTGCGATGGATGATCATCATTTAAATGTTTAATATTTAGGGGTTGTTGTTGTTGTTGATTTAAAACATTATTTGTACAGTTTATAAAATATTTTACATAAACAAACCAACCATTAATTTCTGTCTGACGATGTTTCCGATTTGGAGTAATATCGTTCATTAATATTCATTTACACTCAAATTTAATTAAATAAATCCAAAATGGACAAACTTTTATAACATAAAATTAAAACAGTTCTTGTATTTACGGCTATATTAACTCAAACACCTTCATATGCATGGAAGTGTGCGTCTCGGTGTGCCAATCTTGTGTATTAAATAACCGCTAAGTAGTGCAGCCGTGGCTGATCTCCTCGGCCGTGGGTGAACGATAGATTACGTAAAGGTACAACGCACAGAACCGCACAGCTCAGAATCCAGGAAGCTTTGAAATGATTGCCGTATAATGACCTTACTCTATCAAATAGAAGTTATGTATTTTAAACTTAAAACCCATAATTGATCTATGTCTATTATTGCTTTAGATTGAGAATGACATTGCTTTTATTAATTAACTGAACGATTTCTTAATTGACACCAAATTGTTTAATTCATAAAAAAATATGTGTAATCAAAACGAAAACAATTCTTGAGTTTGCGGATAAATAAACTCATATATGAGAGACGCAACTCTTGTGTATTAGATAACCGCTGACCGCTAGGTATTCAAGCCGCGACTATCGTGCCCCGATTTTCTCGGCCGCGGACGAGGGTGAGCTTACGTAATGGTACACACACACAGCTCTGATTCAAGGTATATTTTTAAATGCATGGAGTTAATAACGAAAATGTAATGCATAGATTTTTTTAATTCCATATTTTGTGGTTTACTAGAAAAGAAAAACAATGATTTGTTTTCCAAAACCCGTTTTAAGGATTGTGCATTATAAAAACTTAACAGCAATGACTTAAACTCCTAAAAAAAGCATGTATTCTAAAAAAAAAAAATTCTTATGAATTAATGCCTCCTGTATAAACCAGCATACTTTCTGCGGTAACTTCATGCCAGTTGTACGCACAAAGTCTTTCGTTAACTTGTCAAATAAAAACAGGTACATGCTAACATGTAAAGCTTTTTACACTCATACTACACAAATCACTTACAAAATAACATTGAAACGACCTTCATGAGATCCCAACAAACAACTTTTCCAGCGACAGCCATATCAAAATTTTAACCGTTTTTGAGTTATTAAGCAAATTTTTTTAGGGGCCATTGGCCCTTAATTTAAGGGCCAGCCCTTTTTTATTGGTGTCAAATGAAAGCCCTTGATATTTTGCACAACTTTTATTCTACATGTCTTATCAAAATATTTTTCGTTTAAAAGATATAAAGGAAAACATGTCTGAATTTTCGCACTTTTTTGAATCCTGTTTTTTGACCCCCTACCTTTTCCTAAATAAAAAACGTAATCTTAAAACAAAAACAGATGTGCACAACTACAATGTCTCTGTTATTCAAATTCGTTGGATTCCTATTCCCAGCTATCATAGTCTCGGAGCCTTTGTCTGGAAACAAAAGGCCCTAAAAAAATTTAAAAGGGGAATAACTCTTTAACGGAAAGGGAATTCTACATTTTATGAATTGCTTAAGATAGTATTTTGTCAAGTACATTAGCCCTGAAAATTTGAGCAAAAACCGTTCAGAAATGAGCAAGATATGAAGCCTCAAAAGTCGCGTCTAGGAAACAAAAAAAAAAAAAGAAAAATAAGAATAATCTTAATTTTTTCCCGCACAATAATAGAAAGGTCTTCCGTTGGAAACGGAAGACCTTAATAATTTTCATTTAGCCTACAATAATGTTTCTAGTTTGTTATGCTATTAATTTGAAATACTCATACAAATATATTTTAGGTCTTTCATTTTTAATGTATAAAAACAGCATTGCTACGTAAAAGACATTAACGTTGCCAATTTTATATACATGTATTACAGTTATATGGGGAATGTTCATTAGTCTCACACTGTACATAGATGTCGACTGTTCCACTTGAGTTTCCAGCAGAGTTGATAGCGGTACATGTGTAGTTTCCCGTGTCCTTCTCAACAGCTGATTCAATGACATACATTGGTGCGGAAGAAACTACTGTGGATACGAGTGAATTTGACTTTGTCCACTTATAGGATACTTTTCCCGGGTTTGCGTTTGGAACATGACAATATATCCAAACCTGTTTTGTTCCAACTTCTATGTTCAGGCTATTGACAGGAAAAATTTGTACCTCTGCAATATCTAATATAAAAGACAGGTGTACAATTGAATACAGAATTGTATTTCTTTTTGTTTGGATCACTCGAACAAAGCGATCAAAATATAAGTATTTTAAAGCGATGACCACTTAATTAACGATGAAAAGTTGTCTTGTATTACAAGAATAATCATTAAGTAATAAAACAATAATAGATACATTATTAAGAGCGGGTTTATCTAATTTTAAATATATTCTTGACCTAATTAGCGGTTTAATAGTAGCTCGTTACTGTCTTTAAATCGCTTAACATGCACATGTAATGTACATAATTGCAAAGTTATGGAATTCTGTATTGGGGAAAATTGTTCGCTTACATTTAAAACAAACTGGGCATAAATAATATATCAGAACACTGTGAAGAGAGAAAGATTCATTACTTACACGTCACATTGAGAGTGTATCTATTGGATTCTACATGTTCTCCCTCGATGTTGCTGGCCCTACAGTACACCTGTTGACCGTTGTCCTCTGGTACACCCGTATACTGTAGGACTGAGACTGTTCTATACAGATCGTTAGCGTCATGTTGAATCGAAGTGGTTATCTGAGTGAAGATTCCAGAGTTTTCTTTATACCAAGTGATGCTTGCTGCAGGTCTAACAAGGTCATCTGTTATACAAGTGATGTTGATGGATCTTGATGCCCTGACCGTTGTCTGAGGTGTTGATAATGTCAGTGTTGATACAGGAACTGTAAGGAGAAAAAAATTGTTTTACTTCTATTATGCATTTATGAACTTTCTATAAATAGAATGAAAGTATTCATGTTTGTTTCTGAAACTGGAAATATAATTCATCCTTAGTGATGGTACTTTAAATTTCTTTACATTATTACTCTTACCAAATTATTACTTCTAGAAAAATAAATAGGGATATATGTAAATTCACCTTCAGTGTAGTTAAAGAATATTTTCAGCGACCTCAACGTTTATAATAAACTATAAAAATATTTGTCGAACAAGAGTGGATAAAAATGCATGACGCCTTCTGTATGGTATCAACGGTTTAAGGGGGATGTGCGGCCATCTTTCGACAGCTGTTCTGATGTGATTAAAAAGACATCGTCCTGTTCTTGTATGCATTATACCTTTCAAACAAAATGGCATGTAGGACTTCATATTTATTGCTTTTGTATCTTTTGGTAACATTTTTGGCCAGTTTCGGGAAGAATTCGAAACAATCCAGTCCAAGAAATGTTTACAATCGTATCCTCAAATGTACAAGATGTCCTCACATCCTCCTTAAATAGTTAATCAGGTGAAGAATAAAGCATTGTAACATTGTAACTAAATAGATGAGAAATTAGTCTTGGTTTGTGACCCTTTTTTCTTAAGCGATTGACTCGAAAAGAATAGATGAATAGATGTGCATGTTGATAGATAGATAGATAGATAGATAGATAGATAGATAGATAGATAGATAGATAGATAGATAGATAGATAGATAGATAGATAGATAGATAGATAGATAGATAGATAGATAGATAGATAGATAGATAGATAGATAGATAGCAGTGTCTTTGTCTGTGATAACACTACGAATTGATTTTGTATTGTACATTCCAATATTTCGCATAATTAAAAGAAATGTAAATCAAGAACATGTGTCAATATTCAAAGATTTAATCGTACGATTCCTGATACCTGAACATTCAAAACATATAAGTAATAAGAAATCATTCTTCGAATATTATGAGGTGATAATTTCGGTCGGAGCGTGATCAAATCTATCATGATAGCATCATTTCGGGCTTTATCTGTAGACTTTTTACTGAATTAATCGTAAAAAGTATGTAAAATTATCTAAATTATTGTTATTGTACATCAGTACGTTAGAACAAAAGAAACAGCCAAATCTTCTTCTGCGGGAATTTGGGTCTGACATCCTCATGATTATTTAATGCAGTCTGTGATTTTTCTTAGGTCAATGAAATTTCGATCAATCGATAAACGAGGCGTATAGATTTCAGTCCTGTTAGTTTCTACAGAGCTATGAATTGCAATCAATTTTCATAAGAAATTTAGCAAATCATGGTTGGTGGATGTAAATATATACGGAAATAAATCAGTACACAACCCGCCAAAGCGGGATATGTATTTTTTCTGCAATGTCTCTACCTTCATATCCTGGATAAATCACCAAAGAAATCATTTTGTTGTTTAAATAAACCAAACAAATAGAAGGATTACAACTAATAAAACTATGTGATAACTCTAAAGAAAAATGGCAAATGTGCGTTGTACACATTTATTTGTAGGTATATCATATTACAAACACAAGTAAGTTGAATTTTAAAAGGATAGACGGGACAAAAACGCATATTTGTTATGGAGTTTTTTTTTTTTTTTAGAAAATACAATATGGGCGCAATTTACATTTTTTCAATTCTCATCGAGAAGATTTTGAAGAAAAGACAATGACCTGAGACGGCTAAAATTGGAATTCATTCATGCCTTAAATACTAGTAGTAGTTCCTGTTAGTTTCAATTACCCATGTATAATTACCTTGTACAAAGATCGTAGTACTGATGATCAACGATGTTCGGTTGTAAGTAAAAATTCTGCTGCATTCGATTGTCTGGTTATGTATGGGGTTTAGCAAGGTTAACTTAAATTTCCAAATTTCCCCAAACTGACATTCAAAAATTGTTTGATTTGTATATAATGACACACATTGTTTGAAACTCCCTCCGCCATAACCTAATTCTATTCTTCTCCCTTCGACGTCAATCGTGTAGAAGTCATACAGTCCCCTAGGGTCATTAGACTGGCATGTTAACTCCAGAGTTTGGCCTCTCTTGACAAACGCAGGCGTCTCTGGCTTTAATATGAGTTCGGAACCTACAAACCATAAAAATCATGAATTTCTTCTCTCGTACTGATTTTGTTAAAGTGACTAAGAAAATGATTGTTTAGAATGCAATTGATTGCTTTAGAAAAAATGGTCACATTGTCTTATCTTAAAAAGTTAAGTTTCTTGATTAATTGAAATCATTTTGATAATAAAAAATTAAATTTATCAACAACAAAAAATAAATGAACAACGCACGATTTTGTTCTTTGTTAATACAGGTAAAATTTGCAGGTAAAATTTAAATATGTGGGGGAGGGGCCAAAGATTATAACTGAACTCTTTAAGATCTTTCATTTTGGGTTAACCAGTACTTGTACAAGTTCCGACGTTATCTGATTGCGATATATTTGTCATCGATTAACTTCCGCATCACATGCGCTCAATTTCTTTTCTTTTCTTTTTTTTTTTTCTTTTTTTTTTGTGGAGCTAAAAATACATGTACATTACGCGTGTATATCCTAGTATTTTTGTTGGGATATTGTCTTTTTCATGTAATTATTGACTTTTGTTAATCAACAAGTTATTTAGCATTACTTACTACATGTACATATACAGAGAGCAGCGGAAAGTAAAAATAACGATATATAATATGACATCCATTTCATGTACAGTAACTTTCGTGTGTTTGTTTTATATTTTACTTATCTCAAGTAATTAAAAATAGTCCACTGAAGAAATAGTTTATATGATCAATGCTGCGTTTTACAAACTTATCTACGAGTTTATATTTTTTTTATTTCTAAAGGCAAGGTCGTATATAGTTCAAAACGTGTTCTGAGAGCAGAAAAGACCAGACTCTATTTGTAAATTCTTATTTAAAGTTAAAAAATGAGTTTTAATAAATCACGATTTATACACGTGATTTACACAAAACAAGGTCAACACGTGACTCACTACTACCCGTGCACATGACCAAATGTCTAACGGTTACCCGGTCACGTAATTATTTCCCTTCAAGTAAATTTTTTTTCAAGGTTAAAAAGTAGTGCTAGTTAATTGCATAATAAAACATTTTTACGTCTTCTAGGGAAACAGTTGAGCAGAAGTGGAGTTATTGACCTCAGCCTACGGCCTCGGACAACAGTTTTTCGGGATCGGGACAACTGTTCAACTGTTTCCTGAATAGGCAAAAAGTAACTGTGTGAGATGTAAGCATACTTGAATTTAGCTACTAGGTTAACGTTTTTAACTTCATAATCAATTAATGTTAATTAAACTGACAGACGAAAATACAAAAAATAAACGTACATCATGTAGCAGATTTGCATTCTTTTTAAATATAAAATAAATCAATGTGCGCTTACCACATATTAAGAATAAAGATAACAGCAATACACAGCTGTACTTCAACAAATCTGTATCTGAAAGTCTTCCTGGTATAAATGTAACATTAAATAATGTTGTATTTTAATTGTAAGAGGATGTACTTTGAAAAAGTATTTAGGTTGAAGTACAATACATTTGAGTTTGAAATAGACATTTACGTAGTTTGTGTTTCCTGTTAATACATAATGATGTTGTCTTAATGATATCCAAGATTATTTAGATCTAGCGCTTAGCTAGGTTGTTCTGCCGAGCGCTACATGTAGTATTGTACAATAAATCAAAGTACTGAAGTACTGACGGGAGTTGATTTATGGATTTTCATTAATTTTAAAATCAACATATCTTGCATGGCAATTAGTTTCTGGGGCCCGTTTCTCAAAAAGGCGTAAATCTGGGCTGAAGTTAGTCCGACTAACAAAGTTACGCCAATATTAAGTCGGGTCTAAGTTGCGTTTCTGAAAAAGGCGTAAGTTAGGGTTTAAATGTCGAAAAACTTAGACATCTCCGCTGAGTACTAAGCATGCGCATATCGTATTTTGTTTTGCTTTGAGGCTATGATTATATGTGGTGGATCAATTTTCCAATTCATAGTACATGTAGTACCCGAAAGTACGCATGTTATACTTTACAACTGAATATGCATAGTTCAAGCTGTTCATGACATTTTATATTAATAAAAGTAGAACAAATGCCTATACACTTCTTTACATAATGAAATTTTAGAGAAATACAGTTGATATGAAAGCGGCATATATAAGAGGTTTCAG
Source organism: Magallana angulata (assembly GCF_025612915.1). Taxonomy (NCBI): domain Eukaryota; kingdom Metazoa; phylum Mollusca; class Bivalvia; order Ostreida; family Ostreidae; genus Magallana; species Magallana angulata. The sequence goes on from NC_069115.1 coordinate 29,595,678, forward strand.
AAACCAAATATGTGACAATTAAATGCATTGTAGATGATATTGAGGCACAATCTTACATATTGATTGAACGAAACAATACATAGAAATAAACTTCAATGTTCGTGTAAACTTCAAATATTATTAGAATACAGGGACAAGGTACAGTGGATATGCCCCAATACGTCTGCAGAATGAGAAGTATGCTTCATAGACACTGTAGATCTTTAGACATTTTCAGATGCTGGGATAAGGCTTGATTCTTTTTTATCAATTCACAATATTATTTATAGAAAATAATATGACCATGATGATAACAGCAACCAATTGAAATCGAAAATATCTACTGTATAAATAATATTATATGATCCTTGTCCATCCTCTGTTCCAATATTGAAAGAATGTAGACAATGACATGGAAACGATTCTTGATTTTCTGCGATTCAAATGATAATAGTTTTGAAAGATATTAATAGTCAACAATTAACAAGACAGAAATTATCAACATTTGAGGCCGGGGTCTCCCCAACTCCCTTTCCTGTTTTTGGTTTAATCGATCGATTGTTTTGTTTTGGTTTTTTTCGGGGGGGGGGGGGGGGTTGAAAGTAATATACACCATAAACAGGGAATAATTCGCCCTGTTTAATTTTCAATCATTTCACCCTCGTTGTCAGCGGACGAATTTATGTTGATTTTCAATATCTAAGATTAAGTAACTTAAGTAACAGCTGTGACTGGGCGACGTCACGACAGAGTGAGACTTTTTGCAAGTGTAGAAGGACGGAAATTACACGGGACCAAAATAACCCTGTATACAGTATCTTGATTAAAATAAAGATATAAAAGCAGTTATCTAAGGACATCCTTCCTATTTAAAGAAAGTTTTATAAATAGAAGGTTTTTGCAAGTTTAATGGAAAAGGCATCTTAAAAAATCCCCTATCGTCTTCCGGATAAGACATTTTGAATCTTTGCGGTTTTAACAAGACTAAGTGCATGTGAGCTTTACTTTTTTCCCTATCTGCTTTGGGTTATTGGGGTGGGGGTGTATACAATTGTTTATATAATAAGTATGACAAATACAAACTAGTTAAATTTGTAAATAATGCACACTGTTGTAAAACTGCTAAAACAACGCTTTTGTATTGCAAGTCGACAACTTCGAAATAAAAAAAAAATCCCTTGATATACGTATATCTTATATATATATCTTAAATATGATGAAACAAAAATATAATGAAATTAAGTAATTAAAGATCAATTCAATTAAATGAGTACAAATAAACAATGCATATGAATATGCACGAAGATCATTGATAGTACATATGCCCCATACATATTTTAAAAGAATTACGATCGATGTTAAATATGAACGCAATTGATCACTTCATCCTAGAATTGATAAGATTAATGAATTTGATTTCCAAAAGTTCAAGGTGTGCGTGTGAAATATAATATTCGATAACCTTGACAAACGCTTGTCAACAGATATAAAATTGATACACACTCTGCACGCTTCTAAAACATATTTTAAGCAATATTTTAACAAACAAAAATTGATTGTATCTAAAAGCGAGTTTATAAACATTCCAAAATACATGTAGCTTTCATACGGTTTTGTACAGATACTAGGAGTAAAAAACATAAAAATGAGAATACATATGTGTTGTTAAGTTTTCAGTTATACATGTATAGGTAAAGAACAAACAACCACACACAAGGACAAATTACAAATGTAAACGTTTTGAGTTGCTCCTATTCATAATTTTAAAATAAGTTTCGTTTAACAGGTTCAAATTTGATTAGAAACATTAAACTCTAGTTCATGCTTACTGAGTATTGATTAAAAAAATCAATAATCTATTCGTACTTATATACATCTATCATGTTGGGGAATACATGTTTAATTTAGAAATAAAGCATCTTTTTAATTATTGTTTTTATATCATTTATCGGGGTACACCCATTCTTCATACTTTAGGTAAATTTTATTACGAGTAGTAATGTATATTACATACGTTTAATAAGGTTTATCAAATTGATTTAATCATAATTTATTTAGAAATAGAAACAGTTATCGAACAATAGGTAATTTTTTAAGTTATACGTACATGTACAAATATTTAAATAAATGTGAATGTTTTCTTTAATAACACATAAAACAAACCAAAAAATAAAATTCTCTGCATATTTTGCCTTAGAAACAAAACACTCGCTATTTTTGTGCACCGACTTAGAACTTACGCCTACCCATTAGCACGCGTAGATTTAAACCCAAATTTAGTCCCGACTAAGTTTCCGCCTTTTGTGAAACGCAACTTAGTCTGGTTTTGAGGTTTGGTCCCTGATTTAGTCCGGACTAAGCTTACGCATAAACGTAGGCCTTTCTGAGAAATGGGCCCCTGGTCACGTAATTATTTCAAGTTCAAGTGACAATATTTTCAAGGTTAAAAAGTAGTACTATACTATGTCCCGAGTTTTTGCTTCCACCACTTTTTGCTTAATCTTTCAATAATAGTAAATACCTTTGTGCTCAAACTACGTTCATCCACTAATATGAAAAATGTCCAGATTATCTGTTTTGAAACGCCCCCTCTACCGCTTCAGGTTTCAATACACATCCAAAAATTGAAAGTCTACGGAGATTTTGCATTGCATCAGCCATTTAAAAGCCCGGATGATAATGTTAAAAAATTGCGCGATGTATTCCGAGTGAATTCCGAATGGAGAAAAGATGTTAACATTTCCCATTACAAATCTCTATAAGAAAATTGTTTTCGTTCCTGTGAAATTTAATGAGTGAAAAGGGATAATTGTTTATTGAAGATATCTTGGATATATTCCCTTTCATCGATTTCAATTGTATTTCTTTCACAGGTATGTGTATTTTTATTAAAAATCATCAAAAATTGATGGAAGCAATAACTTGGGACAGACTATAGTTAATTTGATATTAAAATATTTTTACGCCTTCTAGGGAAACAGTTGAGCAGAAGTGGAGTTATTGTGACCTCAGCCTACGGCATCGGACAACAGTTTATCGGGCTCGGGACAATTCTTCAACTGTTTCCCGAATAGGAATAACTGTGCAAGATATAAGCATACTTTAATTTAGCTTTTTTTTTTTTTACTTCATAATCAATTAATGTTAATTAAACTGACAGACAAAATAACAAACAGATCGTACATTACGTAGAATACTTGCATTTCAAATATAAAATTAATCAGTGTGCGCTTACCACATTTTAAGAATAAAGAGAACAACAATACACAGCTGTACTTCAACATATCTGTATCTGAAATGTCTTCCTGCTATATATTTAACATTAAATAATGTTGTCTTTTAATACGCAAGTTCCGAGATACTTACTCTTTAGTAAGGGAGGTACATTTAATACCGTCGAGTGCGCTTCGGTGGGTACAAATATCCAAGGACGCTTCGAATGAAAATGGCAGAATCGAGTGTTGTCAGTGATGTTAAAAACATGCTCAAACCCGAGCTTAGGTCATTTCTGTTGGCAAGAGGAATCACTGTTACTGACTATAATGTGTCACAACTTCGAGAGCACGCTATTAAAGCATCGGAAATGAAATTACCGGTTTTATCGCAGAAAGATGACGCCATCGATTCGTTCAAAAAACGCTATACGATTGCCCTTAAAGATCGAGTGATAAACTTTCCATTTGTGTGCGATGTAAGTTTGAAAAGTTGGACATATGATTTGTCATGCATGCCAGACATAGTTTGTGCAGATATGTTCGTCCATTTACTGTCTAATGCCCAGTGGACAGCAGACCGCACCAAGTGTTACAAACAAGAGAGGGGGTATAGATTGTTTAAATGCAACCATATCAGTGCCGTTCAGTGCCACGCATTACCCGAAGACCATATGTACATTCGAGCTAAGTGTCTGAGAGAAACTTTGCAAAGTGAAAAGCGATACTTCGTCTGGTGTATGACTGACAGCAATGCCACCATCAAATCAGCTGGATGTGAATGTACAGCGTAAGTTTCTGTTATCATAGTTTTCTAATTTTTATGATCAATAAGCTTTTATGAAAATTAGTTTTTATTCCTTCAAACTTGCATTGTTTATCAATATATATTCCACGTACATTATGTATGTTTATTTATTCAGTAATCACTTAAGGCCCCTCAAGGGTATTTACTCATTTAAAATGTAGGGCTTACAATGTTTACATATGATGGGCTATTATTAAAGTTTTATATGAGTAAAAATTTGGTTGCAAGTGACTTACATGTATAACCGTAGTTTCATATATATATTCAAGCTGTGATTTATCAATGATTCAATTTTTAATCTGAAAAATTGTATTATTCTATGAATTAAAATTACATTTATATGATATATAAATATTTAATTACTATTAGTAAGATATATTATGCACTGGGAATCATTCAATGAGACTGAACTGACCATGGGTAATCACTTCGGTAAAAACCAGCCTGGTATCAATCTGGTCTCATATATACATGTATTCTTGAATTTTAAGGTTACCCCGCTCTCTGTTTTAGGGATGACAGTGGTTGTAAACACATCGTAGCTCTCCTGTTTAGCTTAGTTGAGTGGAGTGAGAGGCATACCGACAGGAACACAGCAACATGTACAGATGTCCAGTGTTTGTGGGGCAAGCCGAGAAGAGGGTCGAAGCCCAAAAAACTTGATGATATTAGTAAATCTGACATTAATAGGGTCCATCCTTACACACATATCTATCCTATCTATTCCTATTCATGAGGAAAATGTTACAGATGATGATTTTAAAATGGATATTTTTGGGCTTGTTAAGAATTATGATACACAAATCTTAGAAGTTTTAGATTGCACAAATAATAATGTTAATGAACCCCAACCTGTACCATTACTTGCTTTATCATATAGACAAAGTAAATGTAGTATGCCATTTGTCAAATTTATGCAAGAAAATATAGATAAGTCAGATTGTATGGAGATTGACCCTTTAACTGAGGGTCAGAGTGAACATGTGAACTGGTTTAAGTATAGAGTAGGCAGAATTACTGCATCAATTGTGCATTATGTTGTTAAATATAAAGATACAATGTCCACAACTCTATTGTTTTAAAGATTTTAACAGAAAAGTTAGATGTCTCAAGTCCTGCAATTTTATATGGGAGAGAAAGAGAGTCATTAGCACGAGAATTGTATGATACTCAATGTAAAACTGATCACTGTAAACACAATGTAAAAATTCCAGGTCTTTTGGTAAATCCAAAATATCCACATATTGCTGCAAGTCCTGATGGTGTTGTTACTTGTGGTTGCTGTCTGAAAACTTTATTAAAAATCAAATGTCCATATAAATACAGATATTGCACTGTGGATCAAATTTGTAGAGAAAATTATCACATTTTTCTAGATTCAAATAATGAAATGAGGCTTAAGCACACCTCTTCATGGTATTATCAGATTCAGTGTCAGTTAGCTGTTGCAAATGTATTGTATTGTGATTTTGTGATGTACTTAGAGGGTGTAGCAGCTTGTAAACACAAAATTCATCCGTGAAACATGTCTGAATGTTCATGAAATCACTTTTAAATCGATCAGAGACCATGAATTTAAATCTGTACTTCGTATTAGGTTTTAAATTGATTACTTGATAAATATAGACATTGTTCCTATCAGTTTCAATTCTTTCATACGTGAAGTTCACAAATGCATTATTTTCTGTGCTTATTTGAAGAAACGTTGGAAGAGATGAATTCAAGGAACTGTGATCGGATGATTCTGTTCAAAATATCTTTGCAGAAACATCCTCACACTCGACTAAAAGTATTTCTGGCCTCACTATTGGTATTGCTAAAATGATGTTTATGCATTTTAATTAAAATAAACCGCTCACATTATTTTTTGTATGAAGGATGATCTTTTTCCAGATATTCTATGATTCTTTCTATCGCTTAAATTAAATTAATTTTTTTGCTTAAATAAATGAAAGTTTCAACTCTAACTTTTTCATTTCCATATTCAACCTACATGTATGTAGACAAACTGAAATTTACTATTATACATGTACTATTTCATCGCTCAAAGTACAAATGTTCAGCTAGTTTCATATAAAGATAACTAATGAACAGATCAACATTTTCTATGTCACTTTTTGTGGTTTCACATAAACAACCGAACCCAAAGCTTGTTTATAGTTTCAGAGTGACTGTTTTAAGTATGTTTACTTCTTTATTGTAGAGTGGTAAATCAATACTTATAAATCAAGACATTTCGCCAATAAACTAAGAAACGCCTGCACCAGGATAATTGCTTAAACATTAAGTATTTCAACATTTGGGATATGAAGTCTGTAAGCTATAATTGAATTTAACCTGATAAATAATTATTGAGAAATAAATTTAAAATACTACTTTCATTTTCAATAAACTAGCTCGAAAGAGAAAAATGAGAGTAAGGTGGTAGACACGCTTTGGCGGATCAAGTGTGTGAAGAGTCATCAAGTTATAATTCAATACACATTAAGAGCTCCACATTTAGAAGTAGAGCATCAGATATTAAATAATTATTCCTTTTAAAGGAATGTTCGGCATTTTATAGAATCTATATATGTTCATTCGAAATACTCATTTGATCTGCTCTCTAGATCAAGAATACCTTTTTGAACCTGACGTTACTTTTTTCTCATCTAAATTCTTACAACCTTTTCTATTGTCATCATTGTCGTAGTACTAGTAAATAAATTCATCAGAGAGAGAGAGAGAGAGAGAGAGAGAGAGAGAGAGAGAGAGATTCATACTTGTCACGTTTATAACATTTCTGTTTGATTCTACACGTTCTCCCTCAATGTTGTTGGCTCTACAATACACCTCTTTACCATAATTATCCCCAATACCAGTATAATGTAGCAATGAAATAGTCTTCGTCAGGTTGGTAGACCTATTCTCTATGGTAGAGGTTATCTGATTGGTTACTTCTGAGTTTCCTTTAAACCAGGTAATATTTGCCGGAGGGCGACAGTCATTTGTCACACAAGTTATGTTTATTCTTTTACCATCCACGACCGCTGATTGTAATGGTGATAGAGTCACCGTTGATACAGGTACTAATTGTAGGGAAAAGAAGAAATCGATCTGTGTATTTGTCTGAGGTTTAAGACAAATAAAGAATATTAAAGATGGATGTGTTTGAATGAGAATGTTGAAGTTTGAAAACAATAGTAGCTGACCTTGTATGAAAATTGTAGTACTTGAATTTGAGACCATTCGGTTTAGCGTTCGGACACAAAAGATAATTTGGTTATGAACTGGTGCTAGCAATGTTAATTTGAATGTCCAAGGTTCTTCAAAACGACATTCTATTGTAACTAATTGTGTTTGATTTACACAATATTTAAAGTCACCTCCACCGGTACCAAGTTCGATTTGGCTTCCGTGGTCGTCGACTGTGTAAAACCAATACACACCCCCTGACCTATTGGACTGACATGTAAGTTCCAGCTCTCGGCTTTCTTTCACTACAGCGTGTGATCATGGACTCAGTATGAGATTGAGATCTTTTATCAAAAATAATATTTCAAAATTTTCATTTTCCTTTTTTTTTCTATACGTATATTTTACCATTAATAAAACGATTTCACTACAATGGTTCTACTAATTATTCTAATAACCTGTACATGTATAAGTCAAGACCACAACACTAGACACTCATATTTCTTTGGAGGGACTCTCTGATGTTCCTTCAGAAATATTGACTACTAACTTTATAGTTATCATAAAAGCAATGTTAACAATATGTTAATACTATTAACTGTGCCATGCAAACTGGGTATTTTTTTTAAGTTGAAATGGGGCACTGCAAACAAGTGTCAAAAGTCATAACACTGAAGCGGTCGGAAACAAACAGGAATGTAACCATAAATAAATACAATCAAGGAAAATAGGTACTTACCACACGAGAAAAATATAGAAAAAAACACAAAAGACCTCAATATATTTGCTTCCATTTCTACTCAAGAAGAAGAATATTTGAAACAATAACCAGGTAAATCCTTAGTTTTAAGACAATATAATACAAACAAAAAAATTGAAATAAAATTAACTGCGTTATTCAGTACAAATTAATTAATTACCTCAATGTCCTTTTTATGGAAGTTTTATTTATCGCTTTGTTTGCCTTTGTCGGAAATATTTTTAATCTTTCTAAGCTGGATATATATATATATATATATATATATATATATATATATATATATATATATATATATATATATATATATATATATATATATATGTGTGTGCAAGTTTTACTTTTCAAATTTTTGTTGCTAAGGCTATACATGTCGAATTTAATGATTTTGTTTAAAAACAGAAATGTTTAAGGTTTTTCGTAAAGCTTTAAAATTTATAAACTCTCTGCAAATTACAAAAGGAATGGAGATAATTTGTAATCGATTACTGGCCGGTGCGGATCAAATATCATCATCACTTAATGTTGCGAGCTTTTCAGTAGTATTTAAACAAGAAAGCGCGGTCGGCATGTTGATAGTTCACTAACGCTTTCGGAAACAAAAGAAAAGAAAAAAAAGATTTTAATAAATCATATTTCACTTATTCTTCGGCCGTTTGTAGATACGGTGCTTTTATGTTCATTGATACTGTTCACGTTGATTTCTAAAGTTGTAAAGAAGAAATAAGGTACATGTATTTGGCATCGTCATCAATGTATTTGTATGAGATTTAGTTTTGTAAACAAACTGATTTTGTAGATACATTTTCATTTGAATGCGCAAAATTTCAATTAATCCTCACATTTATCGTGCAAAATATGCATAACACTATATTATACAGACTTTCCTTACTTATGTAGCAATATACCTTCATCAACTGCATATGGAATTATTGTCTCTCAATTAATTCGATACGCAATGGCATCCTTAGCTGCAATAATCTGATGTTTACTGGAGAGGGCTACAATTCCATAGGATCTCCGTAATGGTGCAAAATAATTTTTAATAATAAAGACTTCGGTCTGGAAAGATCGTTTTTATATTTTACTTCTTTTAGATAAAATTCTGGTTCATCAATCTAACCGTATATATTTACATTTTCCAGTGTCTTCGCCTGTGATAACACTACGTATCAAATTTGTACTATATAACCCATAATACAAATGACGCCAAATCGAGGCGCCAGCGGGGTTTGCTTATCTCTCATTTAAATATATAATGGTACGATGGCTTAAAAGTATATAAATCGCGGGGGTGTTAAGGAAGCATATGGAATCTGAGTTGCATGTAATTCCGTGAAATCACAAATCTTAGTTATTATGTACATATTCAAATATCTAAGAAACAAAACGTAGATCAAAAACAAACAAAAAATACTGAAGACAATTTTTTCCAGAAATTAGTTTGTGTTACGTAGATTTACACATTGATGACGTCATGACTAAAAGTTGAATGTCGTGTGAATTTGATCGGAAAGCATTGTAAACATATTCAAAATATAACTAATTTAAGAACTCTAATAAAGTATTGTGGTGTGATTTATTGAGAATTGAACATAAGAACACTGGGGGAGATGTTAGTTTTATCAATCATTCGCTAAAAGGTATGTACATTTGCTTTTATTTCTCGGCCAGGCTTTCCTCTGTCGTTGTTTACGATGTAAAAATCCGACTAGAACAACACTACCCCGTATATATTGAACTTGAAATTTTGTACGTATCGTTAGTTTGATCAATGCTTAAATTGAAAAGTGCTGCTAGAATCCCATGTTGTGTGTTGTTTTTATGCAATTTGCCGTTTTCCGTGCAAACTATATAAAAGTTGGGAAGGTTTCACTAGAACCGGATAAAAAACTTTTCAATAAGGACAAACATAGGATTCTAGCAGCGGTTTTGATTAAACTGAGATGTTTTGCTTTCACTTGGTATGTTTATTTTATTTTGGAAACCGCGGGGTAGTGTTGTTCTATCTCATTTTATGTTAAGGAACATACGTAAGCTATTTATAGTTGTCACGTGATAATGTACCGATGTGGCAGTAATGTACTACCCGATTTTATTGCACTGACATCTATTTTAAAGGATAATACTAAGCTTTTGATCTTATTCAAAATAATTATTTGATTTCACGATTTTTAATATAACAGTCAAAATATGACGCTTAATTGCCCATATGCTTCCTTAACACCCCCGCGATATAAGTAATAAGGAATCATTCTTTGAATATTATGAGTTGATAATTTCAGTCGGGGTGTGATCAAATCTATCATAAAGCCCTTCGGGCTTTATTGGATTTGATCACGCCCCGACCGAAATTATCACCTCATAATACTCAAAGAATGATTCCTTATTCCTTATATAAATCAAAACCAGATAAAACACATCAGCATGTTTACCAGTCGTCTTTTTCAGCAGCCATAGACAGTTCTCGAGTGATTTTGTGGGATTTCCGCTTGAAGTATTGATGGGCTTGATAACGTGAATGTCAGTGTAAATAAGCGATCTTACCTCGTTTTATCTCTAAAACATCATTCAAGGAAATGGCATATAATAGAACATTCATATATACCGCGTTAATTATGTTAGAAAAAGGAGAATCCCTATACTCAGTTCAAGATCCACTTCTGAATTCTCATTGGCTGTCCCAAAATAAAACCGATTAAGGTCAGTTAACATAGCGGACAACTTCAACTTGCATTGTTGACATACACGAAAAATAACCGATATACGGACTACACTTGATATTTTTGGATTGATTTATGCCATACGCAACTACAATGTTTGAGTTCAGGTAAGAAATGCAAATGTAATTGTCATTTATTACCGTCTTCCTTGAAAGACGGTATAAAGAGTTGAAATAATTTACAGTCTCCGGACTGTGCACTTCCTCTACTTTGTGATTTATAGAAAATAGATGATGTGAAAATTTACATTTATTTCATTGGTTGATATACTGTTCGGCACAAGGGAGATAATTTTCTGATGATCGTTTTTACTTACGACTTAACAATTTTTGTAGATTTCAAATCTTAAAAAGTAAGAAAACGAAAGAACAATAAAAATGGCTCTTAGTGAAATTCAGGCTTTCATTTTTCTGTTAACTAGTTAAAAGCAATATTCTGTAACATCTATTGAAATAATTTGTTCTTTTCTTTTTGTTCTGATTATACAAATACCAGTGAAATTTCATACGGTATGGCTAATATCAGAAAACAAGTTTGTAAATTAAATACGGTGAAACTAATATCAGTAAAACTGAATGAAACTGAATGCAGTTGTATTAACTTTGATTTTACTACAGTGATTCAAACTTCCCTAAGATCTCTTTTTTCTACTACAGTCGATTTCAAATAAATAACACGCTGTAAATAATTTTCAATTTTATGCACGCACGCTTAAAAGGCACATATTTTTTTTTTTTAAAAAAGTTCGGCACGCTATTGCATGGAATAGAAGGCGACATTTATATAAAAAATAATTAAATTGTCTTTGATATCTTATTGCTGTTAAGAGTTTGCTCTAAAGACGGTAAGCTTTTTTAAAAAGCTAAACTTGTATACGATTTGAGTAGAAATCGTTGCGGGAGTGAATCACTCCCGCACTTGCACCATTACGGAGATCCAATGGAGTTGTAGCCCTCTCCCAAAACATAGATATTGAATTAACGATGTTATTTCATAGAACAATATCTTAAATTGCCTTACTACAACTCCAGAATGCATAGTAAAGCAGATAGATAATAATCAGCATTATGGCGTTCATTTTAAGCATCCAGAGCGTTTATACATTTAATACATTTTTAAAATCCTAAATTTTTGTTTCCTATAATGGGAAATCGGTAATTCAAATCATTTTCTATATACAATATCAAATGATATTTCAAAATTTAGTTTTACAGTGCAAATTGAGTTATTGTCGGTTGTTTAACAGATCTTCTTTGTTGCGTTCATGAATAATAATATATGGAAATAACCAATTTTTTGATTGAAAAAAAAAATAAGAATAGCTACCTCTCGGAAACAATAAGTTGAATAAGCATGCACATCAGCCAATACTGGTTTAGGATTTATTCAGGATTGTGTAATACATGCATATATAAATTACAAATCACGTCGCATTCATCTTGAGTATCTGCAGTCACACAAATCAGTGCTTTTATCTGTAAGAACAAAAAAAACCCTGAAACGGTTAAAAGAGTCATATCAATATGAACTTGACGCATTCGTGTAAATTTCATTTCGCTTGCAAGTTTTTGAGACATTGTATTTGTTTTTATTGAATAAAAACTTTAAAAAATGAGAACTCATTTATTTTGATTATGTTTATTTAATTTCACATACATGTACTACAAAATAAAAACGTTTAGTTCATAGTTACTTATTAAATAAGAATTTGAAAATACAGTTAAAATAGAGGCATAATTTATATATTTTAAAAAATTAAACAAAATTTAAATTGAAGTTTGTAAAGAATTTCTCCCTTTAATATATTGATCTAAATTGATACAAAGAATTTACAGCAAAAAAATAAAATTTTCATGAGAAATTAAAATAAAAGTAAAATAAGTGCTTTAAAGAGATAGTGAAGTTTATGTAGGTAGCAAAAACATAACTTACATTAAAGTCATTGTCCGCCATCGTTTGTATAAATTTTGTCCGCTAATTCCATATACTCAGCGCTATGAAAAAGAAAATACGAATAAAACACCTTGTGTACATGATTAGAAGTCATTTTTTAAGGTAAAAGATTTCCCAGAATTTGAATATTGAATATATAATTATAAAAACGTTCATAATTTCGAACGATTGCTCTTTCCCTTAAAACTATGGATGCATTTAAACATATCAATGCAATTTTACTCATGATTTTCCACATGTTGTTATACATATATTAAGAAAATTCATCTTTAACATCAAGTTTGAAATCAGCCCAGCTCTGTATGTAAAAATGAAATCATATCTTAACTTTGGGATTCATCGACTGTTTAAGAAAACACAATTTCCCTCTCAAAAAAAAATGCATACCTTTCAATCACTTTGACTGCACCTGTTTCGTAAAATGTTGTACATCTTATACAAATATTTAGAATATTTCATTCGTTAAGTCAATTTCAAAAGCTGTTTTTATTCTCAATTGTTAAGGAAGGAGTGTTCTCGTTATCAAACATACTTATTATGACAAGAAATTCATGAAATTTTGACACAGCCAAACGGATCATATTACTAAATGATTCTATCAGTTTAATCAAATTTGACCTTTTTGTTTTCGCATAAAGGTCAGGTCAAGGTCACTACCTTTTTTTCTCAACGAAAAGGATGATAAAAATAAGTGTAGCTCTTTGTAATTTTGTAGACATTTGTTTAAGATTTGAAGATTCTATTCTTCAATGAAATGCTAGAATATCAGAATGTCTATCAGCTTATTCTACTAAATTGGAATAAATACTTATACTAAAATTGATATTGCTTAGCCCGCATTTCCTCTTATTTTCTAAAATTTTGAAGATTTTTTTTTAATGCTTCCAATAATAAAATATTTCTGATTTTTATGTATTATGAAGACTTATTATAAAGATATGAATTCACAGAAAAGCTAATATACTGACCATTTAATAAGAGAGAAAAACTGATTTTAGTGATCTCAAAAAAATAATGTATAGAATGGGCGTTTTAAAAAGCTTATAAAAATGTCATTTGATAGACAAAACAAATTTTAAAAACATATTCTGAAAACAGACTCATTAATCTGCAGCAATTCTGAATTGCAAAACGTGTGATATTTTCCTACGCCAATATTACGCCAAAATATAGTCCTTGTTAGATTATAAACATTGATTACTTTTCTCTGCCAAGTTGTATGATAGTAAAAAAAGGAAAGAAAAATATACTATTTTAATTTCCTTTTATCTTGATTTAATGAACAATTAATTTAATTTACGTTTGACAAGTCAAAAACCAGAAATGACTCCTTCCTTAAGAAATAAGGTAAAATATAATACCTTTATTCTGATCGGAAATATCTTGATAAGGATGTTCATTCGTTGAACAAATATGATGTACGTAATGATCATTCTGTTCAGCTAAAATGTAAAGGAAATATGAAATAATCTCTCTCTCTCTCTCTCTCTCTCTCTCTCTCTCTCTCTCTCTCTCTCTCTCTCTCTCTCCATTTATTTCTTCTGTTATCTGCAATTACCTGTTTGTTGTTTCTTTCGGTTTATCTAAAATGTTTAATATTATGTATTAAAAACAATGCATAACTGGGAGCCTTCAAAATCACAAAAGTTACATAACATCCCCTGTGAGTCCTGATACTGCATTCTCATTTTCCTAAATATCACTGCTTAGCTTGTAAACTATTTTTAGAAATATGTCACATTACAAGCAATTTTATAATCCTTCTTAGAAATGTGGATACAATGATTAAAGGTTCATTGAGAATAAGGAAAACATAATTACAATGCACTTTCAATCATTAATTAAGATACCAATTAAAAGATTGCAAGCAATGTATTTTTACTTGTAGGTATATGAAGATGGCAGATCCTCCACTAACGATGATAATAAAAGCGCCACCTAGTGATCCGCCAATAATGAGTCCATTGTTACAATCTTTTGATTGACCTAAAATGAAATCAAATGAGAAGAAATGTTTTGATAAAATCATACAAAGAAAACCTCAATATTATAATTATATCTAGTATATTCTTATATGTTTAGGAATAGCAAAAGTTCAAATTTTAATTTGTATAAAACACTTACTTATAAAAGGTTTTTCTGCTGTGTGGCATGTACGATTGTCTGAGAATGAAGAACCATGCACATTGGAGGCCACAACTCTGAATTTGTATTCGGTAGAAGGGTTAAGATCAATCGCTCGATAGATATATACAGAACTCACGTTTGTTTCAATTTTTTCATAACTACAATTTAAAAATTCGTCGTTCCGTTCGCTGAGTTGAAGAGTTCCCTGTTGAAATGGAGGGGTGTATCGAAAGTTTAGAGATGTGGACAGAGTCCATAAGATTGTGGCACTAGTGACGTCGCAATCAACAAGTGTAATTGTTGGTTTCATAGGTCTTGCTACCAAAAAGAAAACAATTTTTTTTTAGTTAGCCCATATAATTGTTTAAAGTTTGTTTAGCAATTCATTTCAAATTCTCATACAATTTCTCAGGTCTTTTCAAGTAATTAAAAACAACATTGCTGTGTAAAAATACATTAACATTGCCAATAGTAAGAAAGACGAATAAGGCCACATACAAAAATATTTTTATCTCGTAATTACGATATATGATCTCGTTAAAACGATTTAAATATCTCGTTATTACTATATATTTCTTGTACGAACGAGAAAATATCTCGTTATTACAAGAAATATCTCGTTATAAAGACTAAATTATCTCAATGTTAAGAGAAAAGGTCTCGTAATAACGAGTAAATTATCTCGTTTTTACTAGAAAAGATCTCGTAATAACGACATAATATCTTGTTATTTCGAGAAAAAGATCTCGTTATTACGAGTTGGTTATCTCGTTATTACGAGAAAAGATCTCGTTATTACAAGATAAGATCTATCTAAAATGGCGCGTATCTTTGTTCTACTTTTTTTATGTAAAGTGTACGAACTACTGCAATGTCTATTATTATACACATACTTACCATAATCATCGTTTAAAAGTGTACACAAAATTTGATATAAAATCAGACCAAGCAGTTTTAAAGAAATTTCAGAAGAAGGAGTAAAGCAGATTGATTAATAATTTAATTGAAATATTTGTTAATATGATGGATACATGTAATTTATTTTCAGACTCCAAAATGTTAATATACAAAATCAATTATTTTCAATATACATATAGGTTGTGTATGGATATATAAAACTTAATTTGGGGTTAATCCTGTATACCCCTGTTTGAAACTACATGTACATGTATATTGTCATTGAAGTCATCTGTAACTAATAGAATTGTTTTTTACGACTGAGACTACATGGTATTAACTTCGGATTAGAATTGTAATACATAAGTTGAAAGTAAAATTACATGACGATCTTTCCATTAATTTATAAAAGATAAAACGTCAAACCCGATCATTTTATCTAAAAATCAATATATATTGGTCGTTGTTATTTAAAAATTAATCAAAATTGAATTAACGTTTCTGAAAAGAAAAAAAGAGACTAAAAGGGTGAACTAGTCGACTTGGGGGTCTCTTCAGAAACGCACCATTTTATATAATACTTTCCTCGTAATAACGAGATCTTTCTCGTAATAACGAGATAATTCATTCGTAATAACGGGATCTTTACTCGACTCGTAATTACAAGATAAAAATAGTTTTTATTTGGTCCTATTAGTCTTCGTACAATAGTTTATATCAAAAAGATATGGCAAATGTTCATTAGTCTCACACTGTACATAGATGTCGACTGTTCCACTAGAGTTTCCAGCAGAGTTATAAGCGGTACATGTGTAGTTTCCTGTGTCCTCTTTAACAGCTGATTCAATGACATACATTGGTGCGGAAGACACTACTGTGGATACGAGTGAATTCGACTTTGTCCACCTATAGGATACTATTTCCGGGTTTGCATTTGAAACATGACAATATAGCCAAACCTGTTTTGTCCCAGCTACTATGTTCAAGCTATTGATAGGAAGTATTTGTACCTCTGCAATATCTAATATATAAGAAAAGTGAACAAATGAATACAGTATTGATTTTCTTTGATTGTTTAACCACGCTGAACTCATTAATTTACTATTTTCTATTTGCAAATTTATTTCCTTATATGCACCTATAAAATACTGGTAGCGAAACGTTCAATTATGTGATATTGACATTTGCAGATATGCTTCCTTATATGAACCTATAGAAATGAAAAAAAGCGTCCAATTTTGTGTAAACTTTTTAATGATGTTCCATTGATTACGTTGATTACGGCACGCGCTTATGTTTTAAGGTTGCATTATTATAAGCATAAAATTACGGTTATGTGAATAGTTCTGAAGGATTTTCTTTTTACAAACGTGAATATGTAATTAATTGTAATGTTGAAAGTTAACTAGATTATGAGCTTGGTTGGTACGTGATCAAAATTATGTTAGAAGCCATTTGGTGTTCAAAGGATATGATCACGTGATTAACCAAGTTCATATCGCGGTAAACTTTTTAATTTGATGTTTAGTTTAAATTGACAGCTAGTAATAATACATTAATAGATACAGTATAGCGGGGTTTGTGATATGCAAATTTTAACTTATTTAGGGTTTGGTAATAGCTCTCTAATATTGTCTTAAAAATCGCTAAGTTTTGTGTAATGTACTTGGTTGTAAGGTTGCGGAACTCTTTGTTTGCGAAAATTGTTGATAAACCTTTTAGACAAATTAGGAATACGGTTACATATCAATGTATTGTGTTGAGAGGGCTTTTAGTACTTTGCAGAACGGAAAAGAAGGAAACCAGCCACCCAATGGGAAAAAAGATTTTTTTTAAAAGCACATTATTTTGATTAAATCGTACAGGGAAAGATTCATTACTTACACGTCACGTTGAGGGTATATCTACTGGATTCTACATGTTCTCCCTCGATGTTGCTGGCCCTACAGTACACCTGTTGACCGTTGTCCTCTGGTGCACCCGTATACCGGAGCACTGAGACTGTCCTATACAGATCGTTAGCGTCATGCTGTATCGAAGTGGTTATCTGAGTGAAGATTGCAGAGGTTCCTTTATACCAAGAGATGCTTTCTGCGGGTCTAACAAGGTCATTTGTTATACAAGTTATGTTGATGGATCTTGATGCCATGACCGTAGTTTGAGTTGTTGATAATGTCAGTGTTGATACAGGAACTGAAGGAGTAAACAATTGTTTTCATTCTTTTTGCATTTACAAACTCTCTATAATTAGAATGAAAATATGCATGTTTGCTTCTGAAACTGGAAAGGTAATTTATCCTTAGTGATAGTACTCTCAATTCCATTACAATATTACTCTTATTAAATTATCACTTCTAGAAAAATAAATAGGGATAAATGTATTTTCATTTTCAGTGTATTCAGGGATATTTTCAGCGGCCTCAACGTTTATAGTAAACTATAGAATTATTTGTCGAACAAGAATGGATAAAAATGCATGACGCCTTCTGTGTAGTATCAATTAAGGGGGATGTGCAGCCATCTTGTACATTTGAGGATAGGAATGTAGACATTTCTTGAAATGGCTTGTTTCTTTCCGAAACTGGCTAAAAATGTTGCCCAAAGATATAAAAGCAATAAATATGAAGTCCCACATGCCATTTTGTCTGAAAAGTATGCATACAAGAAAAGGACAATGCTTTTTAATGACTCAGAACAGCTGTCAAACTGCGCAGCTACAGACTTTTTTTAAAGATTTAAAATCTGAAAAGATATGAAGGAGGTTCATTGGTGTCCTCTCTACAACCATTTGTTGAGGAAAAGCTATCGCGAGTTATGTATTTTTTCCGCACCAAGAACATCATAGTGTTTTTTTAATAATTAAATAACAACAAAACAATGTGATAACTCCAAAGAGAAATGGCAAATGTGCGCTGTACACATTTACTTGTAGATAAATCATATTACAAACACAAGTAAATTGGATTTTAAAAGGACAGACGTGAGGAAAACGCACATTTGTTAGGAAAATATTTGCTTCTTTTTTTCTTTTTTCTTTTTTTTGGAAAAAACAATATGGACGGCGCAATGTACGTTTTCTTCAATTCATATAGATTTTGAAGAAAAAACAATAACTTGAGAAGGGTAAAATTAATTTTCATTGCATGCATCTATACCGCAATTAAACCATTTATCTTCAATTTGATCGTTTAATTCTTTTTTTTTAATTTGGTAAAAAGTTATGATCTAAGATAACTTTATCAGGGATTAATTATATGCAATTAATATATGCCACCAATGACTTGGTATAAAAAGAAGGGAATATTTTTTCAAA
This sequence comes from Magallana angulata, assembly GCF_025612915.1. Lineage (NCBI taxonomy): Eukaryota > Metazoa > Mollusca > Bivalvia > Ostreida > Ostreidae > Magallana > Magallana angulata. Next base: position 29,614,621 of record NC_069115.1, read on the forward strand.
ATAAAGCAAATCATTAGTAAAATGAAAATGCTTTGAATAGTAGTTCCTGCTACATGTAGTTGCAAATACCCATTTATTACCTTGTACAAATATTGTAGTGTTGATGCTCAGCGATGTTCGGTTGTAAACTCTGCTGCATTCAATTGTCTGGTTATGTATGGGGTTTAGCAAAGTTAATTTGATCGTCCAAATTTCCTCAAAATCACATTCAAAAATTGTTTCATTTGTATATGACACACATTTTTTGAAACTCCCTATGCCGACACCAATTGTTACTCTTCTACCTTCGACGTCAATCGTGGAGAAGACATATGATCCTCCTGATTCATTAGACTGGCATGTTAACTCAAGAGTTTGGCCTTTCTTGACAAACGCAGGCGTCTCTGGCTTTAATATGAGTTCGAAACCTACAAACCACAAAAATCATGAATTTCTTCTCTGGTGCCGCTGATAGTAACAAAGGAAAAGAAAATGATTGTTTAAAAAATGGACACTTTACCTTATTTTAATAAGTTAAGTTTATTGATTACTGTATACAGGGAAATATTCGCCCCTAATTTATTTTCACCTCTATCACCTTCGTCGTCAGTGTGCGAATTTAAGACGGTGCGAATTCTTAGGTCTCATATTATCTCTCTTTAAATACAACTTTGTCCGGGCTAATTCAATACGGGGCGAAACTGTTTGCAAGTGTAGAAGGGCGAAAAAATTACACGGGGCGAAAAAAAACCTTTTATCCAGTAATTGATATCATTTTGATAATAAAAAATTTAAATATATCAACAACGAAAACTAAATGAACAACACACGATCTATTCTTTGTTAATACAGGTGAGATTTGCAGGGGAAAATACATTACGGGTTTAAGTGTGTGTGTGTGGGGGGGGGGGGGGGCTCCAAAGATTGGTTTTCCCTGTAACTGAACACTTTAAGATTTTTCATTTTGGGTTAACTAGAACTTATACACGTTCAAGCTCCAGTATTCCGACGTTATCTGATTGCAATATATATGTCATCGATTAACTTCCTCATTATATGCACTCAATTTTTTTTAAAATTTTTTTTTTGAGCTAAAAATACATGTAAATTACGCGTGTATATCCTTGTATTTTTGTTGGGATATTGCCTTTTTCATGCAATTATTGACTTTTGTTAATCAACAAGTTATTTAGCATTACTTACTACATATTCAGAGAGGAGCGAAAAGTAAAAATAACGATATATATGACATCCATTTTATGTACAGTAACTTTCGTGTGTTTTTTTTTTATTTACATATCTCAAGTTATCAAAAATAGTCCACTGAAGAAAAAGTTTCTATGATCAAACTTGATTTACAAACTTATCTACGAGTTTATATTTTTTTTATTTCTAAAGGCAAGGTCGTATATAGTTCAAAACGTGTTCTGATAGCAGAAAAGACCAGACTCTATTTGTAAATTCTTATTTTAAGTTATACACGTGATTTACACAAAACAAGGTCAACACGTGACTCACTACTACCCGTGCACATGACCAAATGTCTAACGGTTACCCGGTCACGTAATTATTTCCCTTCAAGTAAATTTTTTTTCAAGGTTAAAAAGTAGTGCTAGTTAATTGCATAATAAAACATTTTTACGTCTTCTAGGGAAACAGTTGAGCAGAAGTGGAGTTATTGACCTCAGCCTACGGCCTCGGACAACAGTTTTTCGGGATCGGGACAACTGTTCAACTGTTTCCTGAATAGGCAAAAAGTAACTGTGTGAGATGTAAGCATACTTGAATTTAGCTACTAGGTTAACGTTTTTAACTTCATAATCAATTAATGTTAATTAAACTGACAGACGAAAATACAAAAAATAAACGTACATCATGTAGCAGATTTGCATTCTTTTTAAATATAAAATAAATCAATGTGCGCTTACCACATATTAAGAATAAAGATAACAGCAATACACAGCTGTACTTCAACAAATCTGTATCTGAAAGTCTTCCTGGTATAAATGTAACATTAAATAATGTTGTATTTTAATTGTAAGAGGATGTACTTTGAAAAAGTACATAAGATATTTAGGTTGAAGTACAATACATTTGAGTTTGAAATAGACATTTACGTAGTTTGTGTTTCCTGTTAATACATAATGATGTTGTCTTAATGATATCCAAGATTATTTAGATCTAGCGCTTAGCTAGGTTGTTCTGCCGAGCGCTACATGAAGTAGTGTTAGCTTGCACAATAAATCAAAGTACTGAAGTACTGACGGGAGTTGATTTATGGATTATCATTAATTTTAAAATCAACATATCTTGCATGGCAATTAGTTTCTGGGGCCCGTTTCTCAAAAAGGCGTAAATCTGGGCTGAAGTTAGTCCGACTAACAAAGTTACGCCAATATTAAGTCGGGTCTAAGTTGCGTTTCTGAAAAAGGCGTAAGTTAGGGTTTAAATGTCGAAAAACTTAGACATCTCCGCTGAGTACTAAGCATGCGCATATCGTATTTTGTTTTGCTTTGAGGCTATGATTATATGTGGTGGATCAATTTTCCAATTCATAGTACATGTAGTACCCGAAAGTACGCATGTTATACTTTACAACTGAATGTGCATAGTTCAAGCTGTTCATGACATTTTATATTAATAAAAGTAGAACAAATGCCTATACACTTCTTAACATAATGAAATTTTAGAGAAATACAGTTGATATGAAAGCGGCATATATAAGAGGTTTCAGAAACCAAATATGTGACAATTAAATGCATTGTAGATGATATTGAGGCACAATCTTACATATTGATTGAACGAAACAATACATAGAAATAAACTTCAATGTTCGTGTAAACTTCAAATATTTATAGAATACAGGGACAAGGTACAGTGGATATGCCCCAATACGTCTGCAGAATGAGAAGTATGCTTCATAGACACTGTAGATCTTTAGACATTTTCAGATGCTGGGATAAGGCTTGATTCTTTTTTATCAATTCACAATATTATTTATAGAAAATAATATGACCATGAGTATAACAGCAACCAATTGAAATCGAAAATATCTACTGTATAAATAATATTATATGATCCTTGTCCATCCTCTGTTCCAATATTGAAAGAATGTAGACAATGACATGGAAACGATTCTTGATTTTCTGCGATTCAAATGATAATAGTTTTGAAAGATATTAATAGTCAACAATTAACAAGACAGAAATTATCAACATTTGAGGCCGGGGTCTCCCCAACTCCCTTTCCTGTTTTTGGTTTAATCGATCGATTGTTTTGTTTTGGTTTTTTTCGGGGGGGGGGGGGGGGTTGAAAGTAATATACACCATAAACAGGGAATAATTCGCCCTGTTTAATTTTCAATCATTTCACCCTCGTTGTCAGCGGACGAATTTATGTTGATTTTCAATATCTAAGATTAAGTAACTTAAGTAACAGCTGTGACTGGGCGACGTCACGACAGAGTGAGACTTTTTGCAAGTGTAGAAGGACGGAAATTACACGGGACCAAAATAACCCTGTATACAGTATCTTGATTAAAATAAAGATATAAAAGCAGTTATCTAAGGACATCCTTCCTATTTAAAGAAAGTTTTATAAATAGAAGGTTTTTGCAAGTTTAATGGAAAAGGCATCTTAAAAAATCCCCTATCGTCTTCCGGATAAGACATTTTGAATCTTTGCGGTTTTAACAAGACTAAGTGCATGTGAGCTTTACTTTTTTCCCTATCTGCTTTGGGTTATTGGGGTGGGGGTGTATACAATTGTTTATATAATAAGTATGACAAATACAAACTAGTTAAATTTGTAAATAATGCACACTGTTGTAAAACTGCTAAAACAACGCTTTTGTATTGCAAGTCGACAACTTCGAAATAAAAAAAAAATCCCTTGATATACGTATATCTTATATATATATCTTAAATATGATGAAACAAAAATATAATGAAATTAAGTAATTAAAGATCAATTCAATTAAATGAGTACAAATAAACAATGCATATGAATATGCACGAAGATCATTGATAGTACATATGCCCCATACATATTTTAAAAGAATTACGATCGATGTTAAATATGAACGCAATTGATCACTTCATCCTAGAATTAATAAGATTAATGAATTTGATTTCCAAAAGTTCAAGGTGTGCGTGTGAAATATAATATTCGATAACCTTGACAAACGCTTGTCAACAGATATAAAATTGATACACACTCTGCACGCTTCTAAAACATATTTTAAGCAATATTTTAACAAACAAAAATTGATTGTATCTAAAAGCGAGTTTATAAACATTCCAAAATACATGTAGCTTTCATACGGTTTTGTACAGATACTAGGAGTAAAAAAAAATAAAAATGAGAATACATATGTGTTGTTAAGTTTTCAGTTATACATGTATACAGTGGTAGCAACGTTATTGTTGACAAACGACACGCACGATTCTTATACACGAACGATCACGCACGATACACGAACGATCACGCACGATACACGCACGATCACTAACTTACTGAACCTTCACGATACACGAACAAAAACGATAAAACACGCAACCGAACGATTCTACACCATTAAACACGCAAAATCAAAATTAATTTTTAAGATTAGAATTAAGGAAACGTATTACTTTGTATTGCTTTATGTTTGTGTGTTATTGAATAGCGACATGTACTTAAGTCATGCACTGTTTTGTATTTTACGAGTTAACACTTTTACACATCCATACACAAATATAAAGGATTCACACACAAATTAATTTTTTTGTCTCCATAATGAATATTAACTTCTATCATAAGTTAAAGAAAATTACGTGTAATAGAAATGAATATAATGCATAAACTACACCAAATTATTTACACACGAGTTCACTGTTTATGTAATTTCATTCTCGTATGTACGATTTAATTATGCGGGATACAGGTAAATTTGTTACCTTGTTCTATAGAATTTCGATTTTTCACATCCAATATTTTCATAATTTACAGTACATAATTGATTTATTTCTATTTAATCTAAATTTTAAAACGTCTAAATAAATTTTATTTCAAACAAATGTGTATACAATCTACTAGATAATAATGCGTCTCGTATTCTAATTTGAAAGAAAAACGTTGGGAATAATCGTTTAGTTTAAAACGGGGAATGGGTAAGCTTGGCCGCTTTCATTCAACGTGTGTCGCTTTCGCTAATATGATTGAAATTTTTTGTCAAGACACAATTGATGCTTGATATAGGCTGATTATAAAATTGATTAAGCAAAACTAACTCGACCGAACAAAGGATTGAATGAGTTATGGAAATAAAAAAAATGTATTTAACGACAAAAGAGAGAATGAATGTTAACAACTGTCAATGTTCTTATATTAAAAAAAGTTTTAAATTCACATTGTTTTACAAAAACTACTTGTCTTTGTTTTAAGAATTTATAAATCCTGGCATTCCGTAAAAAAGGTTACAAAACGAAAAACCCGCACGATCACGCACGAACACGCACGGTAAAAAACGCAAACCAATTTTCCTGATACACGCACGATCCCGCACGTTACACGAACGATCACCAACGTTACACGAACTATTAAACACGATTAGCTTGTCAACAATAACGTTGTTACCACTGTAGGTAAAGAACAAACAACCACACACAAGGACAAATTACAAATGTAAACGTTTTGAGTTGCTCCTATTCATAATTTTAAAATAAGTTTCGTTTAACAGGTTCAAATTTGATTAGAAACATTAAACTCTAGTTCATGCTTACTGAGTATTGATTAAAAAAATCAATAATCTATTCGTACTTATATACATCTATCTTGTTGGGGAATACATGTTAATTTAGAAATAAAGCATCTTTTTAATTATTGTTTTTATATCATTTATCGGGGTACACCCATTCTTCATACTTTAGGTAAATTTTATTACGAGTAGTAATGTATATTACATACGTTTAATAAGGTTTATCAAATTGATTTAATCATAATTTATTTAGAAATAGAAACAGTTATCGAACAATAGGTAATTTTTTAAGTTATAAGTACATGTACAAATATTTAAATAAATGTGAATGTTTTCTTTATAAACACATAAAACAAACCAAAAAATAAAATTCTCTGCATATTTTGCCTTAGAAACAAAACACTCGCTATTTTTGTGCACCGACTTAGAACTTACGCCTACCCATTAGCACGCGTAGATTTAAACCCAAATTTAGTCCCGACTAAGTTTCCGCCTTTTGTGAAACGCAACTTAGTCTGGTTTTGAGGTTTGGTCCCTGATTTAGTCCGGACTAAGCTTACGCATAAACGTAGGCCTTTCTGAGAAATGGGCCCCTGGTCACGTAATTATTTCAAGTTCAAGTGACAATATTTTCAAGGTTAAAAAGTAGTACTATACTATGTCCCGAGTTTTTGCTTCCACCACTTTTTGCTTAATCTTTCAATAATAGTAAATACCTTTGTGCTCAAACTACGTTCATCCACTAATATGAAAAATGTCCAGATTATCTGTTTTGAAACGCCCCCTCTACCGCTTCAGGTTTCAATACACATCCAAAAATTGAAAGTCTACGGAGATTTTGCATTGCATCAGCCATTTAAAAGCCCGGATGATAATGTTAAAAAATTGCGCGATGTATTCCGAGTGAATTCCGAATGGAGAAAAGATGTTAACATTTCCCATTACAAATCTCTATCAGAAAATTGTTTTCGTTCCTGTGAAATTTAATGAGTGAAAAGGGATAATTGTTTATTGAAGATATCTTGGATATATTCCCTTTCATCGATTTCAATTGTATTTCTTTCACAGGTATGTGTATTTTTATTAAAAATCATCAAAAACTGATGGAAGCAATAACTTGGGACAGACTATAGTTAATTTGATATTAAAATATTTTTACGCCTTCTAGGGAAACAGTTGAGCAGAAGTGGAGTTATTGTGACCTCAGCCTACGGCATCGGACAACAGTTTATCGGGCTCGGGACAATTCTTCAACTGTTTCCCGAATAGGAATAACTGTGCAAGATATAAGCATACTTTAATTTAGCTTTTTTTTTTACTTCATAATCAATTAATGTTAATTAAACTGACAGACAAAATAACAAACAGATCGTACATTACGTAGAATACTTGCATTTCAAATATAAAATTAATCAGTGTGCGCTTACCACATTTTAAGAATAAAGAGAATAACAATACACAGCTGTACTTCAACATATCTGTATCTGAAATGTCTTCCTGGTATATATTTAACATTAAATAATGTTGTCTTTTAATACACAAGTTCCGAGATACTTGCTCTCAAGTAAGGGAGGTACATTTAATACCGTTGAGTGCGCGTCGGTGGGTACAAATATCCAAGGACGCTTCGAATGAAAATGGAAGAATCGAGTGTTGTCAGTGATGTTAAAAACATGCTCAAACCCGAGCTTAGGTCATTTTTGTTGGCAAGAGGAATCACTGTTACTGACTATAATGTCTCACAACTTCGAGAGCTCGCTATTAAAGCATCGGAAATGAAATTACCGGTTTTATCGCAGAAAGGCGACGCCATCGATTCGTTCAAAAAACGCTATACGGTTGCCCTTAAAGATCGAGTGATAAACTTTCCATTTGTGTGCGATGTAAGTTTGAAAAGTTGGACATATGATTTGTCATGCATGCCAGACATAGTTTGTGCAGATATTTTCGTCCATTTACTGTCTAATGCCCAGTGGACAGCAGACCGCACCAAGTGTTACAAACAAGAGAGGGGGTATAGATTGTTTAAATGCAACCATATCAGTGCCGTTCAGTGCCATGCATTACCCGAAGACCATATGTACATTTGAGCCAAGTGTCTGAGAGAAACTTCGCAAAGTGAAAAGCCATACTTTGTCTGGTGTATGACTGACAGCAATGCCACCATCAAATCAGCTGGATGTGAATGTACAGCGTAAGTTTCTGTTATCATAGTTTTCTAATTTTTATGATCAATAAGCTTTTATAAAAATTAGTTTTTATTCCTTCAAACTTGCATAGTTTATCAATATATATTCCACGTACATTATGTATGTTTATTTATTCAGTAATCACTTAAGGGCCCTCAAGGGGTATTTACTCATTTAAAATATAGGGCTTACAATGTTTACATATGATGGGCTATTATTAAAGTTTTAAATGAGTAAAATTTGGTTGCAAGTGACTTACATGTATAACCGTAGTTTCATATAGATATTCAAGCTGTGATTTATCAATGATTCAATTTTTAATCTGAAAAATTGTATTATTCTATGAATTAAAATTACATTTATATGATATATAAATATTTAATTACTATTAGTAAGATATGTTATGCACTGGGAATCATTCAATGAGACTAAACTGACCATGGGTAATCACTTCGGTAAAAACCAGCCTGGTATCAATCTGGTCTCATATATATTCTTAAATTTTAAGGTTACCCCGCTCTCTGTTTTACGGTGCTTGTAAACACGTCGTAGCTCTCCTGTTTAGCTTAGTTGAGTGGAGTGAGAGGCATACCGACAGGAACACAGCAACATGTACAGATGTCCAGTGTTTGTGGGACAAGTCGAGAAGAGAGTCGAAGCCAAAAAAAACTTGATGATATTAGTAAATCTGACATTAATAGGGTCTATCCTTACACACACATATATATATCATCCTATTCATGAGGAAAATGTTACAGATGATGATTTTGAAATGGAAATTTTTGAGCTTGTTAAGAATTATGATACACAAATCTTAGAAGTTTTAGACAAAGATTGTACAAATAATAATGTTAATGAACCCCAACCTGTACCATTACTTGCTTTATCATATAGACAAAGTAAATGTAGTATGCCATTTGTCAAATTTATGCAAGAAAGTATAGATAAGTCAGATTGTATGGAGATTGACCCTTTAACTGAGGATCAGAGTGAAAATGTTAACTGGTTTAAGTATAGAGTATGCAGAATTACTGCATCAATTGTGCATGATGTTGTTAAATATAAAGGATACAATGTCCACAACTCTATTGTTAAAAAGATTTTAACAGAAAAGTTAGATGTCTCAAGTCCTGTAATTTTATATGGGAGAGAAAGAGGGTCATTAGCACGAGAGTTGTATGATACTCAATGTAAAACTGATCACTGTAAACACAATGTAAAAATTCCAGGTCTTTTGGTAATTCCAAAATATCCACATATTGCTGCAAGTCCTGATGGTGTTGTTACTTGTGATTGCTGTCGGAAAACTTTATTAAAAATCAAATGTTCATATAAATACAGATATTGCACTGTGGATCAAATTTGTAGAGAAAATTATCACATTTTTCTAGATTCAAAAATGAAATGAGGCTTAAGCACACCTCTCCATGGTATTATCAGATTCAGTGTCAGTTAGCTGTTGCAAATTTATTGCATTGTGATGTTGTGATGTACTTGGGTGTAGCAGCTTGTAAACACAAAATTCATCCGTGAAACATGTCTGAATGTCTGAATGTCTGAAATCACTTTTAAATCCATCAGAGACCATGAATTTAAATCTGTATTTTGTATTAGGTTTTAAATTGATTACTTGATAAATATAGAAATTGCTCCTATTAGTTTCAATTCTTTCATACGTGCAGTTCACAAATGCATAATTTTCTGTGCTTATTTGAAGAAACGTTTCAAGTGGAAGAGATGAATTCAAGGAACTGTGATCGGGGGATTCTGTCCAAAATATCTTTGCAGAAACATCCTCACACTCGACTAAAAGGATTTCTGGCCTCACTATTGGTATTGCTAAAATGATGTTTATGCATTTTAATTAAAATAAACCGCTAACTTAATTGGTCGTAAGAAGGATGATCTTTTTCCAGATATTCTATGATTCTTTGTATCGCATAGATTAAATTAGATTATTTTTTTTGTTAAATAATGATAGTTTCAACTATTCCTTTTTATTTCCATATTCAACCTCCATGTATGCAGACAAACTTGAAATTGAATACATGTACTATTTCATCGCTCAAAGTACAAACTTTCAGCTATAGTTTCATATAAAGATAACTTATGAACAGATCGACATTTTCTATGTCACTTTTTGTGTTTTCACATAAACAACCGAACCCAAAGCTTGTTTATAGTTTCAGAGTGACTGTTTTAAGTATGTTTATTTCTTTATTGTAGAGGGGTAAATCAATACTTATAAATCAAGACATTTCGCCAATAAATTAAGAAACGTCTGCACCAGAGTAACTGCTTAAACATTTGGTATTTCAACACTTGGGATATGACGTCTGTAAGCTATAATTGAATTTAACCTGATAAATATTTATTGAGAAATAAATTAAAAAACCTACTTTCATTTTTGATAAACTAGCTCGAAATAGAAAAATGAGAGAGACACGCTTTGGCGGATCCAGGTGTGTGAAGTGTCATCAAGATATAATTCAATACACATTCAGAGCTCCACATTTAGAACTTGAGCAGCAGATATTAAATAATTATTCCTTTTAAAGGAATGTGTGGCATTTGATAGAATCTATGTTCATTCGAAATACTCATTTGATCTGCTCTCTAGATCAAGAATACCTTTTTGAACCTGACGTTACGTTTTTCTCATCTAAATTTCTACAACATTTTCTATTGTCATCAGTATCGTGGTACTAGTAAATTACTTCATGAGAGAGAGAGAGAGAGAGAGAGAGAGAGAGAGAGAGAGAGAGAGAGCGATTCATACTTGTCACGTTTATAACATATGTGTAATGTAGCACTGAAATAGTCTTCGTCAGGTAGGTAGACCTATTCTCTATGGTAGAGGTAATCTGGTTGGTGATTTCTGAGTTTCCTTTAAACCAGGTAATGTTTGCTGGAGGGCGACAGTCATTTGTCAGACAAGATATGTTTATCCTTTTTACCATCGTTTTGCCATCCACGACCGCCGATTGTAATTGTGATAGAATCACCGTTGATACGGGTACTTTTTGTAGGGAAACGAACAAATCAATCTGTGTATTGGTCTGAGGTTTAAGACAAGGAAAGAATATCAAAGATGAATGTGTTTGAATGAGAATGTTGAAGTTTCAAAACAATAGTAGCTTACCTTGTATGAAAATTGTAGTACTTGAATTTGAGACCACTCGGTTTAACGTTCGGGCATAAAAGATAATTTGGTTATGAACTGGTGCTAGCAATGTTAATTTGAATGTCCAAGGTTCTTCAAAACTACATTCGATTGTAACTAATTGTGTTTGATTTACACAATATTTAAAGTCACCTCCACCGGTACCAAGTTCGATTTGCCTTCCGTGGTCGTCGACTGTAGAAAACCAATACACACCACCAGACCTGTTGGACTGACATGTAAGTTCAAGCTCTCGGCTTTTTTTGACGACAGCGTATGGTCGAGGACTCAGTATGAGATTGAGATCTTTTATCAAAAATAATATTTCAAAATGTTCATGTTGCTCTCTTTTTTGTCTATACGTATATTTTACCATTAATAAAACGATTTCGCTACAATGGTTCTACTAATTATTCTAATAACCTGTACATGTATTAAGTCAAGACCACAACACTAGACACTCATCTTTCTCAGGAGGGACTATCCGATGTTCCTTCAGAAATATTGGCTACTAATTTTATAGTTACTATAGATACATTGTTAACAATATGTGAATACTATTAACTGTGCCATGCAAACTGGGTTGTTGTTTTTTTAAGTTGAGAGGGGGCACTGCAAACAAGTGTCAAAGGTCATAACATAAAAGACAATCAAGGAAAATAGGTACTTACCACACGAGAAAAATATAGAGAAAAACACAATAGACCTCAATATATATGCTTCCATTTCTACTCAAGAAGAAGAATATTTGAAACAATAACTAGGTAAATCCTTTGTTTTAAGACAATATAATACAAACAAACAAAATGAAATAAATTTAACTGCGTTATTCAGTACAAATTAATTACCTCAATGTCCTTTTTAGGGAAGTTTTATTTAACGCTTTGTTTGCCTTTGTCGGAAATATTTGTAATCTTTCTAAGCTGGATATATAAATGCAAGTTTCACTTTTCAAATTTTTGTTGCTAAGGCTATACATGTCGAATTTAATGATTTTGTTTAAAAACAGAAATGTTTAAGGTTTTTCGTAAAGCTTTAAAATTCATAAACTCTCTGCAAATTACAAAAGGAATGGAGATAATTTGAAATCGATTACTGGCCGATGCGGATCAAATATCATCATTACTTGATGTTGCGAGCTTGTAGTATTTAAACAAGAAAGCGCGGTCGGCAAGTTGATAATTCACTAACGCTTTCGGAAACAAAAGAAAAGAAAAAAGTAAAAGATTTTAATAAATTCTATTTTACTGATTCTTCGACCGTTTGTGAATACGGTGTTTTTATGTTCATTAATACTGTTCACGTTAATTTCTAAAGTTGTAAAGAAATAAGGTACATGTATTTGGCATCAGCATCGATGTATTTTTATGAGATTTAGTTTTGTAAACAAACTGATTTTGTAGATACATTTTCATTTGAATGCGCAAAATTTTAATTAATTCTCACAAACATTTATCGTGCAAAATATGCATAACCCTATATTATACAGACTTTCCTTACTTAATATGTTGAATAATACCTTCATCAACTGCATATGGAATTATTGTTTCTCAATTAATTCGATACGCAAGGGCATACTTAGCTGCAATAATGTAGCCCTCTCTGATTTTTATATATCTGATGTATACTGGAGAAGGCTACAATTCCATAGGATCTCCGTAATGATGCAAAATATAAATTTTTTCATGCGGCTGACTTCGGCCTGAAAAGATCGCTTTTAGCCGGGCTCTGCTGAAAGCAGAGTCCTGGCTATAGGTAGGCCAATCACCAATGTTACTATAAATAGCACAAATAAACAAAAAACCAAACAGCGTCAATGTAAAGCTTCCGCTATACCAAATAGTAACCCAAAGAGCCACATTTTGTCAAAAGTGTTGGCATTTTGTTTCTTTTTTTAAATTTCGAATGAAGTGTCTCTCTTTTTTAGTTTTCTTATTAATAACGTGTTTTTAAAACATTACTATGCATTTTGGACACATACAATGCGCATGAATTTCCATGAACTACTTTGCTGCATAATGAAGAAACGGGGATTAAATATATAATGCTTGTTGCAAACTGTTGAACTTTTTAACTTCTACTAGACAGACTTATTTTTTGTTTATAGCCGCTTACAAAATTTGGTCGCTCTCTGATGCTTTGCCGACATTAAAAGCATGAGAGAGAGAGAGAGAGAGAGAGAGAGAGAGAGAGAGAGAGAGAGAGAGAGAGAGAGATTTTTCAGTCTTTACTACACAATAAGCATAAAGACACACCAAAAGAGCCCGGGTTTCAGTACTTCAGTATTTTGATTATATTCTTTTAGATGAAATGATTTTTTAATTCAGGTTAAACAAACTAACCGTACATAAATCAAAACCAGATGAAACATAACAGCATGTTTACCAGTCGTCTTTTTCAGCAGCCATGACAGTTCTCGCGTGATTTTGTGGGATTTCCGCTTGAAGTATTGATGGGCTTGATAACGTGAATGTCAATGTAAATAAGCAGTCTCACCTCGTTCTATCTCTAAAACATCATTCAAGGAAATGGCATATAATGGAACATTCATATATACCGCGTTAATTATGTTAAAAATAGGAGAATTCCTATACTCAGTTCAAGATCGGCTTCTGAATTCTCATTGGCTGTCCCAAAATAAAACCGATCAAGGTCAGTAATCATAGCGGACAACTTCAACCTGCATTGTTGACATAAACAAAAAATAACCGATATACGGAATACACTTGATATTTTTGGATTAATTAATGCCATACGCAACTACAATGTTTTAGTTCAGGTAAGAAATGCAAATGTTATTATCATTTATATACGATTTGAGTCGAAATCGTTGCGGGAGTGAATCACTCCCGCACTTGCACCATTATGGAGATCCAATGGAGTTCTAGCCCTCTCCCCCAAAAAATCTAGAGGGCTACATTATTGCAGCTAGGACATGCTCTATCAATGAACAGTTGCGAAGGCGGGGCAATCTATTGACAAAAAAGTTGAGAAAACAGTATTATCAACTGTCTATATTGAAGTAATCTTTTCGTTAGTTCTATGGTCGATACAACGACCTTGTCAGCAAATACAATCTTACACTGGCTCGCATGCTGACTGAATGTGTAATACTTATTTTTAGACCATAATTAATCACCTATTTGTCTACAGATCTTTATATATCTTATATATATTCGTATAATGGGAAATCGTAAATTCAAATCATTTTCTATATACAATATAAAATGATATTTTAAAATTTTGATTTACAGTGCATTATTTCTTTATAATGGATGAAAAAATATCTTTTCATTGATAGATTAAATGGGATTATTTTTTAGATTTTCTATTTGTCAGGGTACATAAAGTTTTAATAACCTTTTTCTAAACTTAAAAAATATGTTATTTGAGTTATTGTCGGTTGTTTAACAGATCTTCTTTGTTGCGCTCGTGAATAATAATATATGGAAATAACCAATTTTTTATTGAAAAAAGAATAAGAATAGCTACCTTTCGGAAACAATAAGCTGAATAAGTATGCATATCAGCCAATACTGGTTTAGGATTTATTCAAGATTGTGTAATACATGCATTTATGAATTACAAATCACATAGCAATCATCTTTAGTATCTGCAGTTACACAAATCAGTGCTTTAATCTGTAAGAACAAAAAAAAACCCTGAAACGATTAAAGGAGTCATTATCAATATGAACTTGACGCATTCATGTGAATGTCATTTCGCTTACAATTTTTTGAGACCTTGCATTTGTTTTTATTGAATAAAAACTTTAACAAATGAGAACTCGTTTATTTTGATTATGTTTATTTTAGTTCATATTCATATACTACAAAATAAAAACGTTTAGTTCATAGTTACTTAGTAGATATGAATTTGAAAAAACAGTACAAACAGAGACATAAATTATATATTTTAAAAAATTTAACAAAATTTAAATTGAAGTTTGTGTAGAATTTCTCCCTGAGTTTTTTAATGTATTGATCTAAATTGAAATACAAAGAATTTACAGCAAAATAAAATTTTCATGAGAAATTAAAATAAAAGTAAAATAAGTGCTTTTAAGAGATATTAAAGTTTATGTAGGTAGCAAAAACATAACTTACTTTAAGGTCATTGTCCGTCACCGTTTGTATAAATTGTGTCCTCTAATTCCATATACTCAGCTCTGTGAAATAAAAATTACGAATAAAACCACCTTGTGTATATGAAAAATAGTAAAAATTTTTAAGGCATAATATCTCCCAAAATTTGAGTATTAAATACATGTATAAATAAAAATGCACATAATTTCGATTCATTGTTCTTTCCCTTAAAAGTATGGATGCATTTAACCATATCAATGCAATTTTACTCATAATTTTCCACATGTTGTTAAAAACATAAATTAAGAGAATTCATGTTTAACGTTAAATTTGAAACCAGCCTAGCTCTTTTGTAAAAAATGAAATCATATCTTAACTTTGGGAGTCATTGACTGTATAAGGAAACACAACTTCTCCCTCAAGCAAACAAAAAAAATTACATACCTTTCAGTCACTTTGACTGCACCTGTTTCGTAAAATGCTACACAAGTTATACAAATATTTATAACATTTCATTTGTAAAGTCAATTTCAAAAGCTGTTTATATTTTCAATTGCAAAAATATAAATGGAAAAATATAATACCTTTATTCTGATCGGAGATATCTTGGTAAGGATGTTCATTCGTTGAACAAATATGATGAACGTAATGGTCATTCTGTTTTGCTATAATTAAAGAAAATATGAATTAAATCTCTCTCTCTCTCTTTCTCTCTCTCTTTAAAATCGTATAACTCTTCTATTATCTACGTTTACCTCTTTGTTGTTTCTTTCGGTTTATCTAAAAATGTTTAATATTCTGTATTAAAAACAACACACAACTGGGAGCCACTAAAATCACATAGTGTTACATAACATCCCTTGTGGGTCCAATTTCCTTAATATTACTGTTTAGTTTATAAACTAATTTTCGGAAATATGTCAAGCAATTTTATAATCCTTGCTTTAAAATGTAGATACAATGATTAAAAGTTCATTGAGGATAAGAAAAACATAATTATATTACACTTTCAATCAATAATTAAGTTATATTTACTAGAATTAAATGATTGCAGGCAATGTATTTTACCTTGAGGTATATGAAGAAGGCAGATCCTCCACTAAGGATAATTAGAAAGAAAGCGCCACCTAGTGACCCGCCAATAATGAATCCCTTCTCACAATCTTTTGATTCACCTGAAAAATAAGCAAAGGAGTAGAAAAAGGTTTTAATGATATCATTTAAAGGTCAGTATTATATCTATATTCGTAGATGCTAAAGATGGCAAAAGTTCAAATTAAGTTTGTTTCAACCACATGTTTCAAACATGTAAGTAAGTACTTGCAAAAGGTTTTCCGGTTGTGAAGCATGCACGACTGTCTGAGACTGAAGAACCATGTACATTGGAGGCCACGATTCTGAATTTGTATTCTGTAGAAGGGTTAAGATCAGGTGCTCGATAGATATATACAGAACTCAGGTTTGTTTCAATTTTTTCATAACTACAATTCAAAAATCCTTCGTTCTGTTCGCTGAGTTGAAGAGTTTCCTGTTGAAATGGTGGGGTGTATCGAAAGTTTAGAGATGTAGATACAGTCCATAAAATCGTGGCACTAGTGACGTCACAATCAACTAGTATAATTTTTGGTTTCATAGGTCTTGCTACCAAAAAG
This sequence comes from Magallana angulata, assembly GCF_025612915.1. NCBI lineage: Eukaryota > Metazoa > Mollusca > Bivalvia > Ostreida > Ostreidae > Magallana > Magallana angulata. Next base: position 29,631,426 of record NC_069115.1, read on the forward strand.
AAAACAAAAATTATTTTTAGTTAGCCCATATAAATATTAATGCTTAAAGTTTGTTTAGCGATTCATTTCAAATTCTCATACAATTTTTCAGGTCTTTCGTTTTCAAGGAATTAAAAACAACATTGCTGTGAAAAAATACATTAACATTGCCAATAGTAAGAAAGACGAATAAGGCCACAGACAAAGATATTTTTAATTCGTAATTACGAGATATGATCTTGTTATAACAATTTAAATATCGCGTTATTACGAGATATTGCTTGTAATATCGAGAAAATATATCTGGTTATTACAAGAAATATCTCGTGATAAAGTCTAACTTATCTCATTGTTACGAGAAAATGTCTCGTAATAACGAGTAAATTGTCTCGTTTTTACTAGAAAAGATCTCGTAATAACGAGAAAATATCTTGTTATTTCGAGAAAAAATCTCGTTATTACGGGTTAGTTATCTCGTTATTACGAAAACTTATCTCATTGTTACGAGAAAATGTCTCGTAATAACGAGTAAATTGTCTCGTTTTTACTAGAAAAGATCTCGTAATAACGAGAAAATATCTTGTTATTTCGAGAAAAAATCTCGTTATTACGGGTTAGTTATCTCGTTATTACGAAAACAGATCTCGTTATTACGAGAAAAGATCTACCAGGGTAATCAAAATGGCGCGTATCTATGTTCTACTCTCTTTATGTAAAGTCTATGAATTACTGCAATGTCTTTTATTATTATACACATACTTACCATAATCATCGTTGAAAAGCGTACATAAAATTTGATATAAAATTGGACCAAGCAGATTTTAAGAAATTTCAGGAGAAGAAAGCAGATTGATTAATAAATTATTTGAAATATTTATTAATATGAAGGATACATGTAATTTGTTTCAGACTCCAAAATGTTAATGTACAAAAATCAATTATTTTCAATATACATAAAGGTTGTGTATGGATAAATAAAACACAATTTGGTGTTAATCCTGTATATCCCTGATTGAAACTACATGTACATGTATATAGTCATTAAAGTCATCTGTAACTAATAGAATTGTTTTTGGGAGTTGATTTTAATCAACCCTCCTATGCAGTTACTCTGGCAAACTCAAAGTGAAACAGTGTTTGGACCTAAGCGCAAATCATCACCACTGGCAAGACTAAGTTCTTGAAAATAATAGAAAACATTTGATGTAATGAATGCTGAAGCATTGTTTTTCAAGGAAACTTATCTATAAACACTTTGAAAATAGTCAAATTTTATATTCTACGAACAATAAGATATTTTTGTAGTCTCGTGTATTACTACGCCAGAGTTCAACCAGACGCTCGGCTGTCTCCGTAAATCTGCGACAAGAAGAGAGGGGACTCTCTTGCTTGTCGGATATTAACGGAGACAGCCGAGCGTCTAGTTAAACGAGACTAAAGTTCGATATCAATAGTGATTGGATCTATACAATTTTTAGAATTGTTTCGATAACTAATATATACTAGTAGTTGAAATCTATCTTTAAATATTACACAACATGATTCATATAGGGTTTCTCGAAATTCTTGTCGGAAAAGTATAAAAATTCATATTATAAAAAAATGCGTTATTCAAATACAAACTAGAAACTAATTGCCATGCAAGATAAATTGATTTTAAAATAAATGATAATCGATAAAATCAACTCCCGTCAGTACCTCAGTACTTTGATTTATGACTGGGACTACCTGGTATTAACTTCGGATTAGGATTGCGATATGTAAGTTGAAAGTAAAATTACATGACGTTCTTTCCATTAATTCATAAAAGATAAAACGTCAAACCCGATCATTTCATCTATATATTAATATATAGTGAGCGTTGTTATCAAAAAATTAATCAAAATTGAATTAACGTTTCTGGAAGAAAAAAAAATAGACTAAAAGGGCGAACCAGTCGACTTGGGGGTCTCTTCAGAATCGCACCATTTTATATAATACTTTCCTCGTAATAACGAGATCTTTCTCTTAATAACAAGATAATTCATTCGTAATAACGGGATCTTTACTCGTAATTACGAGATAAAAATAGTTTTTATTTGGTCCTATTAGTCTTCGTACAATAGTATATATCAAAAAGATATGGCAAATGTTGATTAGTCTCACACTGTACATAGATCTCGACTGTTCCACTTGAATTTCCAGCGGAGTTATAAGCGGTACATGTGTAGTTTCCTGTGTCCTTTTCAACAGCTGATTCAATGACATACATTAGTGTGGAAGACACTACTGTGGATACGAGTGAATTTGACTTTGTCCACCTATAGGATACTATTTCCTGGTTTGCATTTGAAACATGACAATATAGCCAAACCTGTTTTGTCCCAGCTACTATGTTCAAGCTACTGACCGGAAATATTTGTACCTCTGCAATATCTAATATAGAAGAAAAATGAATAATTGAATACAGAATTGATTTTCTTTGATTGTTAACTACGCTGAACTCATTAGTTTGCTATTTACATTTGCAGCTTTATTTCCTTATATGCACCTATAAAATACTGGTAGCGAAACGTTCAATTATGTGATATTGACATTTGCAGATATGCTTCCTTATATGAACCTATAGAAATGAAAAAAAGCGTCCAATTTTGTGTAAACTTTTTAATGATGTTCCATTGATTACGTTGATCACGGCACGCGCTTCTGTTTTAATGTTGCATTATTATAAGCATAAAATTACGGTTATGTGAATAGTTCTAAAGGATTTTCTTTTTACAAACGTGAATATGTAATTGATTGCAATGTTGAAAGTTAACTAAGTTATGAGCTTGGCTGGTACGTGATCAAAATCATGTTAGAAGCCATTTGGTGTTCAAAGGATATCATCACGTGATCAACCAAGTTCATATCGCGGTAAACTTTTTAATTCGATGTTTAGTTTAAATTGACAGCTAGTAATAATACATTAATAGATACAGTATAGCGGGGTTTGTGATATGCAAATTTTAACTTATTTAGGGTTTTGTAATAGCTCTCTAATATTGTCTTAAAAATCGCTAAGTTATGTGTAATGTACTTAGTTGTAAGGTTGCGGAACTCTTTGTTTGCGAAAATTGTTGACAAACCTTTTAAACAAATTAGGAATACGGTTACATATCAATGTATTGTGTTGAGAGGGCTTTTAGTACTTTGCGGAACGGAAAAGATGGAAACCAGGCACCCAATGGGAAAACATTTTTTTTAAAGCACATTATTTTGATTAAATCGTAGAGGGACAGGGTCGTTACTTACACATCACATTGAGAGTGTACCTATTGGATTCTACATGTTCTCCCTCGATGTTGCTGGCCCTACAGTACACCTGTTGACCGTTGTCCTCTGGAACACCCGTATACTGTAGGACTGAGACAGTTCTATACAGATCGTTAGCGTCATGCTGTATCGAAGTGGTTATCTGAGTGAAGATTTCAGCTTTTTCTTTATACCAAGTGATGTTTGCTGCGGGTCTAACAGGGTCATTTGTTCTACAAGTAATGTTGATGGATCTTGATGCCCTGACTGCAGTTTGAGGTGTTGATAATGTCAGTGTTGAAACAGGAACTGTAGGAATAAACAATTGCTTTACTTCTTTTCAACATTTACAACTCCTTATAAATAGAATGAAAATATTTATACTTTGCTTCTGAAACTGGAAAGATAATTCATTCTTTCTGATAGTACTTTCAATTTCATTACAATATTACTCTTATCAAATTATTACATCTAGGAAAATAAATATGTATATATTTATTTTCTGTGTAGTTAAATGATATTTTCAGCGGCTTTAACGTTTATAGAAAATTATAGACATATTTCTCGAACAAGAGTGGATAAAAATGACGCCTCCTGTATGGTATCAACGGTTTAGTTAGCTTATCAGGTAAAGAATAAAGCATTGTGACATTTAACTGAATAGAATAGACTTAGTCTTTCTTCTTTGAAGTGGTAATTTTGGCCTTCATTGCATGCGCCTTTACCACAATTAGAACATTTATCTCCAATTTGATCGTTTAATTTTTATTTTTTATTTTTTATTTTTTTTTTTTTTTTTTTGTACAGAGTTATTATCTGAGATAACATTTATCAAGGATTAATTATATGCAATTATGTGCAACTAATGACTTATTATGAAAAGAAGAGAATAATTATGTTTTACAAAAGAAAACAAATAATATGTAAAATGAAAATGCTTGATCATGTAGTTGCAATAACCAATTATTACCTTGTACAAAGATTGTAGTATTGATGCTCAACGTTCGGTTGTAAGTTCCGCTGCATTCAATTGTCTGGTTATGTATGGGGTTTAGCAAAGTTAATTTGAATGTCCAAATTTCCTCGAAATCACATTCAAATCTTGTTTGATTTATAAATGAATGACATGATCTGAAAGCCCCTCCGCCAGCACCTAATGATATCATTCTTCCTTTGACGTCAATCATGTAGAAGTAATAAATTCCTACTGGTACATTAGACTGGCATGTTAACTCAAGAGTTTGACCTTTCTTGACAAATGCAGGCGTCTCTGGCTTTAATATGAGTTCGAAACCTACAAACCACAAAAATCATGAATTTCTTCTCTGGTACCGATTTTGTGATAGTGACAAAGGAAAAGAAAATGATTGATCAGAATAGAATTGCATTTGAAAAAATGGACACTTTATCTTATTTTAATAAGTTAAGTTTATTGATTACTGTACACAGGGAAATATTCGCCCCCCGTTTTATTTTCACCCCTTTCGCCTTCGTCGTCAGTGGGCGAATTTAATCAAGACTGGGCGAATTCTTTTAAGTCTCATATTATCTCTCTTTAAATACATCTTTGTCCGGGCGAATTCAATACGGGACCAAACTATTTGCAAGTGTAAAAGGGCGAAAATTACACGGTGCGAAAAAAAACCTTTTATCCAGTAATTTGATAATAAAAAATTCAAATATATCAACAACGAAAACTAAATGAACAACACACGATCTGTTCTTTGTTAATACAGGTGAAATTTGCAGGGGAAAATACATAACGGGTTTGAGTGTGGGTGTATGGGGGAGGGGGGGGGGGCTCCAAAGATTGGTTTTCACTGTAACTAAACTCTTTAAGATCTTTAATTTTGGGTTAAGTAGAACTTATACAAGTTCAAGCTCCATTATTCCGACGTTATCAGTTTGCAATCTATATGTCATTGATTAACTTCCTCATCACATGCACTCAATTTTTTTTTTTTAAAATTTCCTTTTTTTTTGTGGAGCTAAAAATACATGTAAATTACGCATGTATATCCTAGTATTTTTGTTGGGATATTGTCTTTTTCATGCAATTATTGACTTTTGTTAATCAACAAGTTATTTAGCATTACTTACTACATATTCAGAGAGCAGCGAAAAGTAACAATAACGATACTGTATGACATCCATTTCATGTACAGTAACTTTCGTGTGTTTGGTTGTTTTATATTTTACTTATCTCAAGTAATTAAAAATAGTCCACTGAAGAAATAGTTTACATGATCAATGCTGTGTTTTACAAATTTATCTACGAGTTTATATATTTTTTTATTTCTAAAGGCAAGGTCGTATATAGTTCAAAACGTGTTCTGAGAGCAGAAAAGACTAGACTCTATTTGTAAATTCTTATTTTAAGTTAAAAATGAGTTTTGATAAATAAAAATTTATACACGTGATCTACACAAAACAAGGTCAACACGTGACTCACTACTACCCGACCACATGACCAAATGTCAAACTGTTACCTGGTCACGTAATTATTTCACGTTCAAGTGAAAAAATTTTCAAGGTTAAAAAGTAGTGCTAGTTAATTGCATAATAAAACATTTTTACGTCTTCTAGGGAAACAGTTGAGCAAAAGTGGAGTTATTGACCTCAGCCTACGGCCTCGGACAACAGTTTTTCGGGATCGGGAACTGTTTCCTGAATAGGCTAAAAGTAACTGTGTGAGATATAAGCATACTTGATTTAGCTAATAGGATAACGTTTTTAACTTCATAATCAATTAATATTAATTAAACTGACAGACAAAATTACAAACAAAACGTACATTACGTAGCATACTTGCATTTCCAATATAAAATTGATCAATGTGCGCTTACCACATATTAAGAATAAAGAGAACAGCAATACACAGCTGTACTTCAACATTTTGTATCTGTAATGTCTTCCTGGTATATATTTAACATTAAATAATGTTGTCTTTTAATTGTAAGAGGATGTAATTGGAAAGAGTACATGTACATAGTTAAGTTATTAAGTTGAAGTACAATGCATGTAAGTTTGAAATAGACATTAACGTATTTTGTATTTCCTGTTAATAAATAATGGTGTTTTCTTAATTATATCCAAGATTATTTATAGATCTACCGCCTATCTGGGTAGTTTTACCGAGCGCTACACATGTATTAGCGTTAGCTTTCACAGTAGAAAATCTTGTCGAAAGTCAAGAATTATTATCACATACAGTCAGTAACAAACATAGTGTTTGGCTTGGTCCAACCCAAAACTTTACTTATACTAATAAATAAAGGAAAGCAATCCAATGGAAAAAATGGCTCCGTCCGTGACATTGCATAAAACATGGTCAATAATGTGTACGATCCTCTCCTCTACAGAAAGAGCGATGCGGACTCCAGACCGTGGATTGGACGATGACGACGTTTCCGTTAGCGTTATTTTGATGGCAATTAAAATCAAAGTACTGAAGAACTGACGGGAGTTGATTTTGTCGATGTTTATCAATGATAATTATGTTATTTTGCATGACAAGTACATGTAGTTTCTAATTTAAATTACGCACATTTTTATAATATGAATTTTTGGACTTTTTCGACAAGATTGTCGAGAAACCCCCATATGAATAATGTTCAATAATATTTAAAGATAATATTTATTCAATCAAACTATGTATCAGTAATATAAATATTTCTCGAAAATTGTATGGATCCAAGCAATACTGAACTCTAGTCTCGTTCAACCAAACGCTCGGCTGACACCGTACATCTCCGACAATGATTTACCTAGACAGCCGAGCGTCGAGTTGAACGAGACTATATTGAACCCTGGCGTAGGAATACATACGACTACAAAAATATTTTAATTGTTCGTACCATTTAAAATCTGACTATTTTCAAGGTATTTATAAATACGGTTCCTTGAAAAACAATGCTTTAGCATACATTACATCGAATTTATCAATTATTTTCAAGAACTAAGTCTTGTCAGCAGCAATGATTTGTGCTGAGGTCCAAACACTGGTTCACTTTCGGTTTGTCTGAGTAACTGCATAGGAGAGTTGATTAAAATCAACTCCCAGTGACGTGTTTTATCGAATGACAGTCATTCAAATCCAAGCAAAATAAACATTTTACTAACTACTTTTTATCAAGCTGCTTCATACATGGATATCATGATTGAATCATGCTTTAATTTCTGATTTCTGTCATCTTGTTCAACTCTTGTTTACATGAAACTTTTAAAAAAGAGTGTTTCATTTATCCACCCCCCCCCCTTTCCAACCATCAAGTTAAATAACGTTTTTCCTAGTCGAATTGCTTAATTAATTGTAATTAAAAATACTTAGAGGTAAATATTGTCTTTGACCAAGTACATTACATCATAAAAAGTACTATTAAATATCGATCTAACGAGGGGATTTCCTCATTTATATATTATGAAATCTGTTTAAGCAACAGTGTATTCACTACATCTTATAACCTATTAAAAAGGAAAAAAATGTGATTTCTGGTCTAAAACATCTCAAAAATGAACATAATATAAGTAATACAAACAATCCACCCGAACGACCAATGTTTTAATATTTTATGGTAAAAACAAAGAAAACATATCCATGTATAATTACATACTATATAAATACAGATGAAATGTTTTAAACATTACTTTGCAGATAATTAGATTCCACATCAATATAAACATTTCAAATATATGTAGCAATGGTCAATTTATGCTATTCACAAATGAGAATTACTTAATCGATCAAGATACGACAGCTTTTTGATCTCGACGACTCGTTAACAAAAAAAATTAATTAAACCTGTTTCCATACCTTTTTCTTTCTATCTGAAGTACATGGGTATGGGTACCTATCTTACTTCAGTTCAGGTACTCATGAACAACTACTATAGTAAGCTGGTCAGATAAAATCCAAAATCAATAGTACCAGTACATATGTAATTTCCATATAATGAAAGTTAGTAAACATACAGCTTTTGATCCAAAAGAGGCGGGCAAATTCAATAACGTATTGAAATCGAAAACGACTCCTACAAACGAATTAATAGGAAATATAATTTTTGAGAAATCAATACAAGTCTGTAAAGGGAAGGCGTGTTTTTTGTATTTGCAATACAAAAATTTCTCAGATAAATTTTAAAGAAAAAGAATCTTAAAACAACAATAATTTTGGTTCATTTAGTCACAAGAACTCGTCTATGATTATAAAGACTGGTAATATTTTTTTTTCTGCAAAAATACAGAAACACGTACAGCATATACATAGTAGAGCGAAAAAGTTAAAACATGAATAGCACACTATCTATTTAAAGTGGCTTACTAAACCTGGAAATAGTTTTAGATCTTAAATCAGTGGCTCAATACATCTTTAAATGCTAGTAGTTTCTCAAATCAGCAGATAACTAGCGTACTTGATTATGAAGGATAGCATGATGCATCAAAAGTATACAAGTCAAATAGGCGAAAAATATGCAATTTTGGATAAAAATTATCATTTTCAAAAATTAAATTCAGTAAATATAAACAAAAGCCCAAGGCGGATTCGAACTCACGATCTGCAGTTCACAAGCACGATATTTTAACCAATTGAGATATGATGATATTCAACCAAATTGATGAATGTACAAACAATTTAACAAAACATTTCAATCGCCATCTTGTGACGTAGTGTCTTAAAAATTATAGGTCTTGATTTAATTAATGAGGTACCTTAAATATTTTTGGCAAACCAGTATCCAAAAATTAAATAAAAATACATGTATAAATGAAAAATAGTGACCAAAACCTCTACCACCACAAATATAAGGGACAAACATTAAATACCAATTTTTTTTTTAATCCGATCCTTTCAATTATCAGGATTAATTAATAAAAAGAAATAAAGGATGGTGTTAGGCCTTTATGCAAGTTTTATTCTTAACATTTAACAGTCTATTTCATGGACATTAAGATTAAAAATAACTTAAAATAATGGACTTTCTCCAAATATCGCAATTACACAAGGAATTATGGCTCACTTGATTTTCAAGTGAAGTTGATTTTAAGTTCTTCAAAATCTAGCTCACAACATTTTGACAGAAACCTTTAAATAATACAAGAATTTGGTGAAGTAAAATTTCAACCCAAAATCTCTTATAATGAAATCAGGTGAAGAACAATTGACTGTGTATGAAAAATTATTCATTCTTACTTGAATATACATTTATGACCACAGTTTATACCTTGTATTATTTTTTCATAATTAATAAGTTTTGAGTGACTTCTGCAAAATTTCTGGACATGAAAAGAAGTTATATTCCTCAGTATCTCTTATTGATAAGTTTTGTGTGTATTAAAGCTGACATTCAATATTTTTTTTCAGATTTATTTGAGAAAAAATGCAACTTAGGTGCCTGTAGGTTATACTAATCAAATTAACGCAAGTAGAGGATACAAAAATGTAAATATTCTTCTTTTAATTTCAAAAGCCTATGATTTAAAGATAGTACAATCATATTTCAAGATGACACAAGCATATATACAAGTACAAATCTTTCATTTAATTCATTTGCTTTACAATTACAATAGATAAATAAAATCACATTTTCAATTCAACATTTTGTCTTCAAATTAACATGTGATTTGAACACAAACTTTATCATGAAGGCAATTTTTCAACACAAAAATTTTCAATTAATAATTATACACATTATTTTCTTCTAGAAAATGTCCTGTTTTAAATTTCTAGATTGTAACAAGTGATATATCTCCACTTTTTCATTTGTCATCTGCCGGAATTCTTACAAACCGACAATGGTGGGTTGGATTACAATAAGATGTGTAGTCTAATAATTTCTCAGCTTTGAACTCAGGTTTTATAAAATCTTGGGCAAGCACTAGTATTCTAAAACTTACACCACACAACCAGTTTTTTAAGTAACATTTTAATAGTTACATATATAAAATAGTTACATACTCTTATCATATACATGTACATGTACATATAAATTTCTCATAATATGTATATATACCAATACATAATTACATGACATGTAAAATGGTTCATACTTTTAACAGATCTCTTTTGACACATAAAAACTAAAAAAAAACATTCTCAAACAAAACACACAACAATATTCATTTCTCTCATTCACACATTTACTCGGTAAATGTAAAGCCTGTCATTACATATTACGATATGCATGTTTGCAGATTAATTAGTTTTGAAAGTGAAGAATAAGAATAAAATAACCTAAATTAATTTACGGGGGGGTTGGCAAAGTGAATATCTGTCCAATTCTTCACTCATCAACAAATTAACAACGCAACTTTCCAAACATGAAAATGTGTTCACATTTACATTCAACTCTCTCGAAACTAACGATCCACAAAAAATAACGTCTATTGCCTGTATTGCACAAATTAAAAAAAAAAAAAAAAACGTCAGCTTCCAGTTCTCCACAAATTAAAAAAAAAATAATAACCGTCAGCCATAGTTCTTAGACAAATGATCAGAGGAGTAAAACTTAATAAATAAGAAGAAGTAAGAAGAAATGTCACAAATATTGAAGCAAAGACATTTATATAATTATATATGTACAGGATCCAATGCATAAGATCTTGCATTAGTCTAATCATTTATAACCGGGGTAGGCTTGGGCAGGTTTAGGATAACCTCCAAATGCCGCCGGCCCCCCTCCCCCTCTGGCGTAGGGGTTGGACTGATTCCCTGGGGTGGGTCCTGCACTGCTTGGTGGGGTGGCTCCTGGCTGGGGCTGGCCTGCATATCCCCCTTGATACATCCCCTGTGGAAAAAACTCTTTCTTTAGTCAGTTGCCATTTATTTATGGATTCACTCTTCCATGTTTATTCTATGATACAAGAATTAGTCAAACTTTTGTAAATTTGGAAGAGCATTAATACTTCATATGCATTACAAATATTAAAAGATTACCAGCTTTGTTTCGATGGTTATAGAAAAATATCAAAGTTTTTTGACATATTATGCCAGATTGAAAAAAGAACAGAGAGGATAAATAATGCATTTGATTTACAATCTTCAGAGGCATAAAAATTAAACTTAACAAAAAACAAATCATCGATATGTGTGAAACATAGATTATAGCTTTTACTTACTTTTACCACTAACAAGTATTCAATAAATATATTAAACCTACTTTTTTATCCTCCCAAACTAGTGTCTTTAAAAAAATCAAACGAATTGTTAATAAAATTCAGGATACACACACTGACTTCACATTTTATTCCAATGCCATGTGCACATCAGATAACACAGTACACTGCAACTCAGCCTCCTTTTGTAGAAGAGCTCTTATCATATTTAGACTTACAGAGTTATCTCTCTTAGAGAATTACATGTAACAGAATATTAACACGAATTGTATTCTATATTTCATGAAACTGAAAAAGTTACCGGTTGTTGTTGCTGTTGATTCCAAGGTGCGGAGGACACAGGAGGCATCTGACCTTGCCCAGGTTGAGGCTGGCCTTGACTTTGCTGAGGCATGCCTTGACCTCCATACTGCCCGTAACCATAGTTACCACCTCCCTGCTGTGCGGGATACCCAGGATGCCCTTGGGGAACACCTTGTGGAGCTGACTGAGGAGGAACTTGAGGCATGCCTTGCTGTTGGCCTTGAGGCATTCCAGGCATGCCTTGCCCTGCCTGACCAGGTGCCATGCCCTGAGCAGGCTGCCCAGGGGTCATTCCATGGGTCATGGGGCTGGGTTGTCTCTCTGGCTGTGAGGTGGCGGGGCTCTGGAAGGGTCTCTGCTGGGGACCAGCCTGTGATTGGGGAGCTTGTTGCTGGGGCCCTCCAGGGAAACCTGAGGTTAGTTAAAAAATACTGGATATTAATCTTCATAACTTTAAAATAGTAAAAAAAATAAACCAAATTAATTTTTATTTTACCAATCAAAGATTGGCTTTACAAGTATGATAAAACAAAATACAGAGTAAAAAGAAACAAAATTTCAATTTTCAAGTTTTCTTTTTCAATTTGATAAGATTTGTTTGAAATAACTATCACTCAAAACTAGACCTTTTTTCTTTAAAGGCAGATAACAATAATAAAGCAGTTTGAGTTAGCAAGCTAGTGCACAGCCGTATACCTGGGTTCTGTTGAGGGTAACTCGGCTGCTGCCCTTGGTAGCCCATGGGCTGCTGACCAAAGTTTGGCTGTCCGGGGTGCTGCTGGGGGGTGGGTCGCTGGGGCTGACCCTGAACTGGCTGTGGGGACACAAAAGCTGAGGGGTGGGAGACGGGGGTGGCGGGGGCAGGAGAAGACTGCACGCTGGGTTTGTGATTGGATGAGGAGCCGACACTTGATATACTGTCTGGGGTTCCTGATCTTTCAGGGCCTACAGTAACAGATATTCAACTGCTAATGTTCTTACAGTTAATGAAAAATAGAATGGAATCTTCAACAAACATTAAAGTTTTATCTTTCTTTTCACTGGGCACCATTGTAAGAGTAGTTTTTCTGCTCATAGAATCCATAAAAAAAATTCACTTTAATTAATTCTTCGGAATAGTCATGGCACAATTTATTTCATAATTATTTGTATAATCAAACATCATTCGTATAACTTTTGACTCATCAACATTTACTTGAAATGAAATGGTTTTGCAATGAATTGTATGTGATGAAATATTTCTTGGAGAATTACCACTCATTCCAAAAGAAGACATGACTTTGCTGGCACTGGTTTCTTCCACCGACTTCTGACTGGAGTAAGGATCAAACTCCTTGCTGTGAGACGTGTCCCTCGGCTGGCTGGAGGAGGCCTGCTCCGTGCGGCGACTACTTTCTGACACCACCATTGGCTCATCTACACAACAAAACAAACACTTCAGTGCTTCAAATCAACAGAAAAGCTCTCTCAGACATTCTAGTTTTCCATTAGTTCGACAATATCCAAAATAATATTGTTATTTCTGTTAATATGGAATGACACAAGAAGAATTCATTCTAAAGTTTCCAGAAAAGCTATCACATTAAATTAGACAGTCAGGATTATTCAATTCTCATTTTACTTGCTTAACTTTCATGTAAACTAACACACAGCTTTGAGATACCTTCAGTAGAGATTTGAATTACTCTCCTTTTTAAAATATCAATACAGGACAGTGCCTGAGAAACTAATGAAATCTAAATTTTAGATCATTTCTAATTCAATCTCAACTATAAAATTTTATAATATTGTGCACAGTACAACAAAAACTACTTTTTATTTAATAAATTTATTAAAAAATATCACATAACAAAAAAATAACCCTCCTAGAAACACAACAGCTTCACGGAATAAAAATGAAAGAGTAGCAGGAGTTACTGACCTTTATTAGCAGGTGCCCTTTTGCTGTCGACAGAGCTGGAGATAACGTTTTCCCCCACCTCTAACTGGTCCAGCAGCTGAGTGACTCGATCTCGGATCTGTCTGAGTTCCCTCCTAACCGTCGTAAGCTGTGGGCTGTTTCCAGAGGCCGAGTGACTCATTGAACCATTGACTGAAACATACAAACAAGTTTTAGATAGTTCTATTTACTCTACTTACTGCATATATATCAAAGTTAAAGCAACATTTACACTTGTATTTTCAAGATCAATCTTTGAAGCTGAGTGGTTTGAGCACATCATAACTTTTCTGAATCGTTTTATAATAAAAACTTTAAATTTAAAATCAAAAGGAATTTATATATAAAGTGAAAATGCACTACTTTGCTTAATTCTGCCATTAAATATATGGATATAATAAAGTACTTTATAAATTAACAGACTTTTACATTTATTTACAATAATTTTAAAAAATTGAAGAAAAATGAATTAACAAAAATTATTCTACTTACCAAATAAAGTGATTTTAAGAATTCTGCTACACTGGATGGCAAAGGACAGATCAGAATCATCAAAGATTGTCACCAGATCTTGATCTACAAAGATTGTGTAAATCTTTCAAGACTTTCATGGAGAAAACCAGATTCAATGTGTTTTCTTTCTCTCTTTATTCATGCCATTATAATTATATGCTGTTATTTTCATCATAAAACTTACACTTAATCCAAATAACATAACAGAACAATTACACAGTTAAAATTATCAATACATATCAGGTATATTTAAGCCTTAATGTATACAGTTTCTTTCATTTGTTTTGTTCCAATTTTGTTGTTAACCTATATATAGTTTATAGAACACCATAAATAGTTATAGATTAATTATGCAGGTGTAACGGGATGGGAGAAATAATGACGGACCAGACCGGGTTTCGAACCCGGGCCCCCTGAATCTCTAGTCAGGTGCTCTACCAACTGAGCTATCTGGCGCCGGTATTCGAACCGGTCTGACCGTCACATTCCTCCCCCCTTAAATGATCTTCGTCCCCGAAGATCACCCCAGGCTCTTCCCCTGGCAGGAGTTCACCTGTCAGTTCCAGGGGTTGGTCATGGCACCAAATGTAACGGGATGGGAGAAATAATGACGGACCAGACCGGGTTTCGAACCCGGGCCCCCTGAATCTCTAGTCAGGTGCTCTACCAACTGAGCTATCTGGCGCCGGTATTCGAACCGGTCTGACCGTCACATTCCTTCCCCCTTAAATGATCTTCGTCCCTGAAGATCACCCCCAGACTCTTCCCCTGGCAGGAGTTCACCTGTCAGTTCCAGGGGTTAGTCACGACACCAAATGTAACGGGATGGGAGAAATAATGACGGACCAGACCGGGTTTCGAACCCGGGCCCCCTGAATCTCTAGTCAGGTGCTCTACCAACTGAGCTATCTGGCGCCGGTATTTGAACCGGTCTGACCGTCACACAGGTATGAATTTTTCAATACATACACACCAAAAACTCAAGAAAATTGAATTTTAATTGCTTTTACAATACACAAGAAAAAATACAGAATGTTTTAATTTTTTTTTACAAAATGCATATACATGTAATGTCAATCAAGTTATCTATTGTTATACCTTCGTCTTTGTATTTGATTAGAATGTCATCGTCATTGTTCAGTTTTCCACGAAACACTCTCTGCATCATCAGGACCAGCTCATCATAAGTAATGTCTTCATTGTGTATAGGAATCCTCCTTATATCATCCCCCAGCTGGACTTTGATAATCAATTTCCCACTCAAATCCATTATCTTTCTATAATTATCCTGAGTGATAAGAAGCAGTATCATTTTAAGGTAATCTTCATAAGTGAACTAACTAGCACAAAACGCACTTGTGGAATATAAGGAGTATAGGGTTTTAAATACAAGTACTTCATTAATCATAACATACATGGGCATTTCAGACATTGACACAACAGAACAAACCCGTTTTGGACACAATACTTATTCAATAATAAATTAATTATTCAGAAATATTAGGAAATAATTTTTGTTCAACAATATATTTCCGAGCTATCTAATAAAACGATAACATTTGTCTAAAGTTTTAGTTATTCTCAAACTAACACAAACAAAAATTCTAGAGGAAATTCGAACAACTTAATGATATGCAATATTTCGTTTCATCTTCTTAAAATACCCTTTTAATGAAGCCGGTGTTGAGTCAGACAGTAACAAATGGTTGTAATTCAGGGGTATTTATTGTTTTTCATCATTTACTTACCTCACACAATATATTTACGTCAGTTTTCGTTGAGTCAATTTGTCAGATGTGGCGAATAGCCGCTTACATCCTCTATTAACTTTGTTGTCTGTGAAGGCCGCTCATGTACAGGTAACTGTGTATATCAAAATGATTGAACGAAAAAATAGCAAATTTATCTCGTATACCAAATTACAAAAAAAAAAACATTTAAAGTCGTTTCATAAAAGTAAAATGCATGTTTCTCTCTTTTTTCCCTTTTTTTTTGGGGGGGGGGGGGGTGGTCAAAGGTTTAGTTCGCCCTATCTATAACAGCATTTTGCATTAATCGTTCCGCCCAGAGTCCGTTCGCCAAAATTCTTTAATTCAATACTTGACGTAATGCTATAATGGGCCTATAAATAAAAAAAACAACCTAATTTGGTGAAATTGTTGGATTTTTTCCAGTTAGCATGGTTAGGCTTACGTAAATTATGGCCTGATATTCACCTTCTTCCTTTTTTCTTTTACTACAAATACGTTATATTTTGAAAACAAAGTTTAAGAAGATATATATGTTATCTATTGAAATGAGCACGCAGTGAATCTATACATGTATTTTCAAAGAATATGTTATTTTCAACTACAAACAATTTCTTAGTTCTCAAAATGCCATGATCTATAATTAAGGAGCTGATTTGACGGGGTTTTTTTGTTTTTTTTTTGTTTGGGTTTTTTTTTTTTTTGCAGTTACACTTAAAATCAAATATAATTATTGCAGACCGTATACGTAGCGCCGGGTGAAGACGTGCATGTACATGTACGTGTACATGTAATTCAAAATACAAATAAGAATATTCCTTACATGTACATGTATAAACAAATCAAAGAATTTAATGACAGGGATAGCCTTAATTATGGTGATGTATTCGTCTGTAGATTGGCAAAGCGACTGTCCCCATCTTATTTTCTATATGCATGATCATCGTCATAGCTCAAGGCTATTTGAAAATATATGATTTTTTAAAATCAAAATTGCATTTATTTTGCCTATTTGACTTATATACTTCTTCTTCATCATGCTATTTACCATAATCAAGTAATTTTTTTGCTTATTTGAGAATCTATGTTTAGGTATAGTGAGCCACCTTAAAAATGCAGCAAACTACATGTAATATATAAAAACAGCCACTATTCCATGTTAAAATTACCGTTATTTATAGTTAGTAAATATATATTGAGCTTATCTTTGCTTTACTTGACCAATTTATTTATTTTGCTCCAAGGTCATCGGACATGCACAAACGTGAAATAATTTTTTTGGCGCGAAACCCTCTATGACGTCAAAAAAATAAATAAACGTATGCTAGCCGTTACGGGTGTTCTTCTCTCGAAATAAAAGACCATGGAAAACATTTTACATATGAAAATGGAATATAGACATATGGATCAGTCCATCCACACAAGGGAAAGGCCGAGGGACACACCTTTGCACTCACGGGCGACGCTATTGACGCCGACAGCGGACAAAGACAGCAGACGGTCTTGGATTGTGTGTGGCGCGGTGATCGTGACGCAGATTCTAATCCTTGGCGTCCTTTACGTGTTTGGAATCTTCTTTGTGGTTCTGACGCATGAATTTGCGTCCACCAAAGCCAATGTTGGTTTGTATAATATACCGATATCATCGTCAAAATTATAAAAGTATGTACATCATACGATGGTAGCTTTTGGTTGAGGGTTTCAAATATTTCATGGTTTTAAGTTTGGCGTACGTCGTGACGTTGATAACGTTAAAATTGTTACGTTGTCACGGAGGAAACGTCATTATTTGGCGCTGAAACATAAAGCAACGAACCACATTTTTTCAAAATGGCGAAAAAGGATAAAGCTCTCCTATGTGATGACGAAGAATCAAATAATACTGAGAATGAGGCCCAGGGATTTACAAAAGACAGTTGGCGGGCCTTCCTCGTTTGTTTTTCGTTGTTGTTGAGTAGGGCGTTCGTTAACGGAGTCCTCCATTCGTGGGGATTTTTTCTGGTCGCGTTCGTTAGGGACATGAAGTCATCGAGGGAGCGTGCCGGTAAGTATATCATGAAATTTGAGATTATATAGAACAAGTCGCCTTTCTAATGTGGTGCAATTCATATAGATTGCGGTGCTGAAGTGCATGATGATTTGAAATGAAATGACGATCTTGCAATAAGTGGGTTTCAATTGCGATTTTAAAGATAACGTATAAACATTAAACTTCATAGAATACCTTTATCATTTAAAATGGTTGCGACTACATGGTACTCTTTCACAAGAGTTTCTGCATGCACAGATTTAAACTGTGCATTCATCGAATCTGATTCCCCGAGAGAATAGATATTATTCATTGTGGTTGGGATATGTGCATTATGCTTTTACCAAAAAAACCTGTAAAAGAATTAATGCACAACTCATCGTCGGTCCCCATGGGTTTTCTATTTGTTACATGCACAGCTTAACGGTGGGTTCCAACGATGTGCACAGCAAAGCTTCCAACTGAAACCAGGTTTTTTGTTATAACAAACGATGAATATAACTTTAAAAAAAACATTGATACTGGATAGTTTCGCAAAAATATAATTATATCTAAGACATTGGAAAGCAAGTGATGTCATCAATTTAAGAGAAACCATTTATTTAAAAATTTCTAAAACAATTTAGATTTTTGAACAATTAACCACAACACCAAAAGGGTCACATCACCAAAAGGGTCACCTACTTCAATTTACTTTACGAATACGGCGCACTAGTTTCCTATAAAACTGCTATACATTCGAATCTTTTTGTAGCATGGATTGGATCCGTGGCCTATGGACTGTCGATGACATTTGGACCTGTGGCCAGCGCCCTGGTTAACCGCTTCGGACACCGTGTGGTAATGATAACCGGAGGAATCCTGTGCTCCATTGCCGTCTTTGGCTCCTCCTTCGTGACAGAACTGGGTCAGATGTTTGGTTCCTTCTCCGTTATCTACGGAATAGGAGCCTGCATGTCAATAAGCCCCACTATGACAATCGCGCCAAACTACTTCGACAAGTACATGACTCTTGCTGTGGGCCTTATGACGGCCGGTAGCAGTGTTGGTACTTTGATTATGGCGCCTCTGTCTCAAGCGCTTATTGACGCCATTGGTTGGAGGAACACGTTCCGCTGCTTCGCAGGGACTTGCCTTTTCAGCGCTGCCTGTTGCTGCTTGGTGCGACCTTTGCCCTCGGCGGCCGCGGAAACACCACTGGAGACAATAAAACAGTCCCCCGCCGGAAAATTGATGAAGGAACTGAAACTCTGGAAGAACAGGGTGTTTATCATTTGGACCTGCGCGGTTACATGCGTGATGTTTGGCTACTACATCCCCTATGTCCATTTGGTAAGTTCAGTTGCAAAGGTCTTTTTATCTTATTTACTTGAAGTTTCTATTGATTGTCAGCATGTTTGTTAGCACAAAGATTTGGACTTCTTTATAGTTTTCATACAGTCGTTCTGTTCTTCTGGAGTTTTGTCGCAAAAGACAATTGCTTACGAACGTTTCTTGCTTGTCTTTTATTAGTGAATACTGTGATGACATGCTAGTGTCCCTTCACTCAGTGATCTGTTTATTTTGTCCAGGTTTCCTACGCACAAGACATTGGGATTCCGCCCGAGAAAGGATCGATGCTCATTATGGTCCTGGGGATATCCACTGCATTCGGCCGCATCATGTTCGGCAAGATCGTCGGTCTGGGCGTCCTAAACCGCCTTCACATGCATCAGTTATCGATGGTGGTAACTGGAACAGCCGTGATGATGTTGCCGATGATTCGCTCGTTTACAGGAATAATCCTGTACGTTGTGATCATAGGATTGGTTGACGGCTGTTACGTTGTCCTCCTCCCGGTATTGACGGTGTCTCTGATGGCGGGAGAAAATTCCGTGACGGCCTGGGGCTTTCTGATTGGGACTAGTTCTGTTACATTCACGCTTGGTCCCCCTGTGGCTGGTGAGTCAATGTTTGAAGGGTGTAAAAGAGAATTATACAGAATAGTTTTGTGATACTGCGTAATTTTCAAATGTTTTCGGAGTTAAAAAAAAAGTTTGCAATTGTTTTTTTCATCCGAATTTTTATTTGAATGAGAGTAAGCGTATCACTATGTGTTTATTTGAGTGAAAAGAAAATAGGTTTTCATTGAATTCTTAATTTCGTAAGTTTTCGATAAAGTCGAGGTGATTGGTGAATGTTATTGCGATTTTGAAATTCATTTGAAAAAAGTCTGAGTTTTAATCAAAGTTGTTGTTTTGAGAGGAATCATGTTCATGCATGATAAAAAGAAAACAAATTATAAAATTTTCACTTTAAAATCAAATGCGTTAAAGTCGAGTCGATTTTTAAATTTCCCATTTAAAACAATGTTTTCAAAAAAGTTATTTTAACGGAAATCTGTCGGGTAATTTTTTTTTAACATTTTAATATGATTTTCCGATATAAAATTAAATGTTTTGGTATAAAAATTAGAATTCTAATGAATTAATATTAAGGGTTTTTTCCAGGTGCTTTGTATGACGCGCTGGGGTCGTATAACGTAGCTTTCCACTGCGCTGGAATCCCCGTCATAAGCGGCGCCCTGATTCTGTTCTTCATCCCGTGGGCGCAGCGAACGTCACGCAGCGTGAACGCCATGGTAGTGGTAAGCGATCTGGACTGCCCGGACCGGGAAAAATACGACTTCGCAGACGACTTGGTAGAAAGGGCAAAAAGTGGGCGCGAGCGTCGCTCTATGTCCGTTGGGAATGACGGCTTTGTTGATATTGCCCACATAGATCTCCGTTTTCCCGACCAAGAGGAACCAAGCAAAGGAAACCTACGGGACCAAGGAACGTCCATGTCTCCGGAGGATATTAAGCATGTCCCACAGGATCTCGGCCAAGCCATCTCCATGCTGCAAGAGAACGCCAGACTCATATCCGAGATGTTGGCTAACTGCAACCCGCAACCCCGAGCTGAAACAGCGCAGCACGAGAACTGGAGCGCCAAATCTCGCAGCGAAATGGTTCAGGTTTGTAACTTCTTTTTCAAAGTTGGTATCAAATAAATAAAGGTAAACTATACATGTATATGTTTAAACATAAAGTAGATCTAGGCCTATACAGTCAAATATTTTATAAAATATTTATGCTCACTTTCTTAAACAAAAATGCGCACAATTAATTAATCAATATTTACGTCTGCAGCCGACAGCTTTGGACATTCAGCCACAGAAGATGATTAGCATTATGTCTATTCCTGGGGGACTCACCATAAGTCACTGGGAGCCACGAGCACCCAACCAATCAGATTCCGTAAGCAACCCGCCGTCCATGATGAGTTCCCAGAGCTATCTCCAGAACGCACAGTCATTCCATTCGAGGAATATTTCTGACTTTGGATCCCCAGGAACGCAAGCCTACAGTCCACAACAGCATCACCATCAGAATGTAGCGACAGTTACATCACCGAGTGGAAGGACCACAAATCCGTTCCTGACTTCTCCGAGTCAAACTGCCACCATCAAGCAAGATCCAGTAGATACGACTGCCTCAGACAAAATAAACATAGAACTTTCGAAAAAGAGCTCCAGTGACAGAGCAAGAGGCACAGAAAGCCCCTCAACTAGCAAATATCTTTCCCCTCCCTCACCACAGGGACCAGTTAAAAGCCCTAAACACTCTGGAACCTCTGGCCTCTCCCCAAGACCTACAGTTATCTCCCCTGTGCTGTGTCCAATACCTGAAGTAACAAACAAACATGCAATTGACATTCATCCTCCAGCACCGAGGGCAGATGAAGTGTCTGCTGAAAATGACCTTGACACATGGATAGACAATTCACCAAATGACCCTGACCTCTGTTTGAGACAAAACAGTACCTCGGGGCAGGAATTAGTGGCCTTACCGTGTGGCAGTGCAGGAACTTCTTCAGACATGGGAGTTCAGTCCGATTCCAACTCTTCTGTGAAGGAGTCTGAAAGTGCTGCCTCAGCCCGAGAGATTGATGTGTTTACTCATCTCTTTGATGACCAGGAGGATCAAGCTACGTAGCATCAAAGCTGAGAAAAGATTCGCATCTGAAATACATTGCTTACAATCGTCAGTAGTTTTAACACCCAGAATGATTGTGATCCAGGTAGTGTATTTTGACCTTATAAAATGTCAAGGTCACTGAAGTTAGTCTTTGACCTTGACCTTCAACACATAAAATGTTGAAAATGGTTTTTCACTGACAACTGAATGGTGGAAAACATCATATAAATGTGGAACAAATCGCCAAGCTGTAAACACATTAAAACAAATTTTAAAACAAAATGGAATGAAAATTACTTAAATTTTTTTAATGAACACATCAACTAATTGTATAAAAGAAATACAAAAGCACAACTATATATGTACTGTAAAACCTGAATATTTTAAGGGAGTATAATTTCACAAAATTTACAACCTTAGTGAACAAATCATTCACACTGAATTTTTTTCTCAACAGAAGCAAAGAAACCATGCAATAATTTGCTCATACAATTATATATCTCTCATCACATTGTGATAAATTTTTAAATTAAATAAATTTTTAAATTAAATTTTTAAAAATTGTTGTAAAACTTCCTCATGAAAACTTTTCCTTGGTTATAGATTTATTCATATAAAAACTGGCAAACCTAGTTACTAAGTACCTGATTATTATTTACAAACCAACTTTTAAAACACACAAGTCAAGGTAAATAATATATACACAACCATGGAAAGTATACATATAAATATCAACAACAATATCACAATATAAATATTGTGTATAAAATGTGAATCATACAATAGTTAAAACATGTAATGCCTTTTACAATAAATAAATTATCGGTAGCTCAAAAAAAAAAAACAATTAAAAATCACACACACACACACAGGCTGCATGCAATTAATCTCTTGCTGACAGCTGAATATTTCAATTATTTTAATACATATATGTAAAAGAAAGAGACAGAGAGAGATAGAATTTTTCAAAAAATGAAAGTATCGATAACAAGTAAACAAAAATAAATGTATCCATATGATTAATAATGATTAAATTTTTAGCCTACCGGGTAAGCAATATTTTTCATTGGAGATATGTATATATTTATTTTTTCAAAATAACAACGGTTACCCTAACTTTTGAAATATGTGTATTGGAAATGAAAATATCACCGGTACAATGTGAAATTATGGAGTTTCTACAATATTCATAAAGTTTGTCATTATTGTTTATTATGATGTCAGTTTAAATGGAAACAAAAAAACCCAAATTTCTATTGATATAATTTTTTTGATTATTCAGTACAATTTCATGTCAAACTGAGAGTAATATTCAAATAATTTTGATAAAAATAAATATTAAAAAACTTTGTCAACACATGTAAACTATTTTAAGCATTTCTAAGACTATTAGCAACAATTGTATAAAATAATTGTAAAATATTTCTAAATTAGCATTCTCATAGTAAAAAGGCAGTCAATATGTATAATTTTGTAAATACCATTTTGCATGCCTAATGAGTTTATGTTCTTGCAACAAAGTATTAGTACTGATAATACATATTTAACTTGAGCTTTGGAAGTGCTTAGGAAGTCATTTACTTTGTGAACTGTCTATCAATTGATTGATAAAAGGTAGATAGTTTTGATTTCTGTTTATAAATTAGGTAATATACTAAATTATGTTTTCTTTTATGTCAAATTGTATTTTATTGTGTTGAGCTTAATTTTGTCAGAGCACAAAGTCATGAATAAAATTCTGCTGACATCAGCACAGCAAATATGTTTAAATAATAACAGGTTTGCAGGACTCAACCAAGACATAAAAATTTCCGAAATTTCTTCCTTCGTAAATAAAAATTTCTGTCAATTGACTCTTTCTGAGTATAAACAATAATTCTCTTGTAAACCCTATGCATTGTTTATAATTATACAGTCACGAATTTACGTGTATGATATAAGCAGTGCACTTGAACTTCATTCACTGCAGGAAGACCTTCTTGGCTGAATCGACGGTAGATCTACACATCGGGCAGGTCCGAATTGTTTTCGCACAGTCCTCACAACACAGCAAATGTCCGCAAGGCAGGAAAACGGTGTTGAAGTTGGCATCAAAACAAATTTTGCAGCTGGGATCAAAAGACTCTGCAGACTTATTCAAGCATTTCATGTCTATCATGGAAGAAAAAGAAAGTTTATTGGTCAGAATACATAATAAATGCAAACATTTAATCAACATTACACACGGTAATTACTTAGCAGACAGTTTTGGTCTTAACAAATGATTTATTGAGTATTAGCTGTTTCAAGTTCCATGCAGATAATAATGGTTATTCGTGCAGATTTGCAAATCTAAAACCTGCCTAAATCTTTTTCTGATCTAATTTGAACAACCTCTTCTGTTTTCATTTCTCCTAAATCTAGAATGGCTTTGACTAGAGTTTCTACATCAAAAGCAGCACCTGCAAAAAGATCAACAATTTTATATTAAATCCCTTAATAAATCAAATATCTAAATATTAAAATTGTATGTACAGGGGTATTAATATTTCAAGTTTTATAAATTAAAGATTTAAGGAAATTCATTTACTCTGGGACAAAGTTTCATATGAGAGTAAAAGTGGATGATGGACCAAATACTTACCACATTTTTTAGCTGCTTTGTCAATAACTTCAGAAGAGAAACCAATTTGTTTGGCCAGCTCCTCTGGTGAACATGTTTCTTGAGCAGGAACCTCTGAAAAAAAAAACATTTATAGATTAAAACGAATTTCTTAAAACTATAAAAGAAGAAATATACATTGATTATTAAATTTTATTTATCAACAAAATTAACTCCCTAATGAAATTTTCAAAAGGTTAATTGTTTACTCTATAAGATTTCTTATTTCATATGAGTACTTAATTCCATGATTCAACTGTTTTGCATCCAATCGCAAGAATATAAAATCGCAAATCAAAATGTTGAATTTTCATCATAGTTTCATTTACTAAAATTTATATCTGTCTGAAATATAAAAGTGATAGTTTAAACTCCTTTTATTAAACTCGAGATTCACTTCTTGTGACTTTTTTACGATATCAATTCCTCATATTTAATTAGAAATCTGCAGTATGTAGTAATCATCAATCAATCAGTAAAATTAAATAACATAGACTGAACATTAAAAAAATATGCAACCCTACAACCTCCATATGGAATTTACTGACCATGTATAAACCATATTAGGTCAAATACAAACCATGTAATGATTATGTCTTACCGACTGTTTAAAACAATGAAAATCAAGCTTTTGTAATAATATTACAAGTTTCAATTTGAGTACGAAACCTGATGTCATAATGCTCTAAAATGACGTCATAATGCTCACTATGTATGGAATATACATAGTCTCTGTCTCCACGTGACTGCTGTAAGCCAATAATTTTCTTCCAATTTAGCAGGAGGTAAGATATTAATATATACATGACATGTACAACTTCACACATATCTGGGTTATTATAGACACTGGATTGTATTTAATAAAGCATCACTTACTACATGTGTTTGTTTTAGCCTTTTCTTTACTTGCTTTCTCTCTTTCCAGCTGAAATTCAAAATAAATTTTGTTGGGTTACACAACAATACAAAGCAAATGTGTTGTGGAATTATAAACAAGCAAAATCTCTATGTCTTGAGCTGTGATATTTGCTTGGGTTTATTCATCCCAAATTCAAACTTATAGAATTTTAAAAATTCTTTTTATGCTTAACATTGTAACACTTTATCTGCTTTGTATCAACCCAACCAAGTTGGAGCCAGTTTATGCTGGGTGTTAACATGCCAAGGACTAAAGTCCCATCCATGGGAAGTCAATGACTCTCATTATAAGCAACATTGATATCAAGGACCTCATATTGTAAATTCCTAATTAAACGCAAGGACTTAATTTCTGCGTAAAATCGCGAGAGGCAACCCTCGCCAATTTTAAAATCTTGCTTTTATATTTTAGACAGTTTTAACGAATAAGAACATAAGAGATGATGTTTGGCCGTTAATCCTACATCATCATGTTCAGCATCCGACGATAATTTTGGTAGAATGATTGATTTAAACTATAGAATTAGGAAATTATAAAAAAAAAAACCTGGTGATCGCAATTTATATTCTCCTGATTTTATACAAACAGCGGAATTGCGTAAATAAGTACTTGCGTAAAATAAGGAATTTACAGTAAGTCAGAGACATGACATCAAAGCTCAGAGACGGATTTCACTAATTTTAACTGGGTTCATATTTCAATATGCCTACTAAGAAAAACATTTTTTAAATCTGATTGACATATATTTTGGTGAATGCCGAAGTCATATTGTAAATATACCTATATCATATACTTATAAAAAATATTCCCTTTTACGCCCTGTGCGATATAAAACCGAAAATTTGCCTACCCGTGTGATATAAACTGTAGGGTGTGATATAAGAATTATATCACACCCCTTTCCGGCAATCTACGGATGTTATAACACACCCCTTTCCGTTAATCATCAGCTGTTATGACTTAGAGTTCAGTATACAGTGTTCAACTCTGATCTCTGAGTATGACGTCATTGACATATAGTTACGTCAACGTCAACTTGGTATACAAACAGCTGGCGCAAAATTTTCAGAGAAGTTTACTAGTTGTTATTTATTTTAATATTTAGACACAGAGCGATTTGTTAACAACCATCATTCATCACATCATGTTTTTAATTGATTCTTTTTATTAAATATTTTCTATATGTATATGAAATAAAAATCATAACATGGCAATTTTTATATCGCATCTTATATTAGCCCGAGGTCACTCTATATCAGCCCGAGAGCCGTCACTTTTTTCACACTTTTTTAGAAAAGGGCTACCATAATATAAGGTTGCAATATACAAATTGCCATGTAATAATCTATATATCTCTGAACATGTTAGGGGACAAACCTAAGATATCATGTATTCTTTTTTTTTAATATTCTCAAGTTATTCTCCCAATATAGGTTGATTTGTAAACACTCTTTGGACATCATAAGAGCTAATACATACGCAAAATGTTTTACAGCATCCTTAAAATTTGATATTCTGTACAATCAGCTAGACCATGCATTTTTAGCCTGTTTTAAATTTATTTAGTGAAAACACATACCTGTTAACCTTTCAAAGCTGCTATGTGGGAGAATCTCCCCCTTACCAACTTGGCTAAGGGGGAGATTTTGCGTAAACGACGTTTTTTCACGTGAAATGCAAATATATATTAAAAATACTGTTAGTTACCTTATTTTACCATTGTAATTAATGCATTTGTAATCATTTTAAATTTTATTATTTCTATGACTACCAGTGTGCAATTACAACTTGTGTTGCTGTACAAGTTCGGAAAACTATTATTTTGTTTGCATGGTACAATACAAGAATTCAATAGTGCCACTTTTTATATTAAGTCTTTCTATTGTTCAGTATTGAACTATCACTGCATGCTGACATCTAGGGTAAACACAAAAAATTTATTTTGCCTATTTTGAATTTGCAGTGAAACCCAGTTAAGAAAATACCAGAAAATAATATTCATTAAAATTATTTTTTGCCTTATATATAGGATAGATTTTTAATTCACAAAACAATTACATGTATTTCGCCAGTATCATTTAAAAATTATCTCTGTTGTAATGTCTATAGCATCCCTGTAATTCATAGTACCGATACTATAAACTTTAAAAACTCTTGTGAAATGCTTTTACACTTTTTCCTCGAGCTTCACTTTATTGGTAGCTTGTATAAACACTCAGTGTTCCAAACTCACTTTGATTTTTACCAACCGTGCTGGCCAGACAGAATTAGTCACGACTCACTGCACGTGGCTTGAGTGCTTTACCTGTGTACCTGTTAAGTGACATCACTGGCTGTTATTGTTTTCTTTGGTGTTACAGAGTAAAATCAAGATGTTTTAAGCTTTCACTTATTTTTTTATAAGGCCTATGCATAACTAAATACGTAACTGATTCAAGTCAAAACCGGAAGTAATCGTAAAAAGTAAACTGGGCTATAACATGTCATATTATGATCACGGTAGACAGTACTTGGATGGATTTTGATATATTCAAGCTACTCAGCAGCTTTTTGAGTTCAAAATCAGAGAAAGACCCGCAGTGGATGTTGAAATTTACATGTAAAGATTCAGAATTGGGGAGGGGGGGGTATGGGGAAGACAAATACGATTGCGGGAGAAATTTGTCTCCCGCGAGGGAGATAGGTTGGATGCGGGAGATCTTAGATTTTTAGGTCATTTTGCGGGAGTCTTCCGCGCAGTGCGGGAGGGTTAACAGGTATGAAAACATATCTGATTTGATTGGGTAAAAGCAAAATATAGGTGCTTTTAAATACCACAGTACATGTATAGTTGCAAACAATCACTATACAAACCGCTTTGACAAAGAATGGTTCGGACTTGATGACTTCCAACCACTGGCAATGCTTGAACCACTTCCTGTGTTCAGAAACTGGTTCATCACCTGGTTCCCAGTCAGCAAGAATACCACCACACCAAAAACATTTAGTCTGATCTCCTTTGCCTTCAAAAATGATTATACAATATATCAGTCTTAAACAATAACTTCCTGGACTAGGAGCATTATAATCAATATGTTATCATAAATAGTCCATAGCTGCAACAAAATTCAATATTTGTCATTTCAACTTGGAAATTAATTCTATAAAATGACAAATCATGTATTGGGTATTGTTTTAGACTGGTCCATTTCACAGGACATTTAAAAAATGATTTATTTCCATTATTTCATATTGCAAACACATAAAAGTTTTTTCAAAGATTACTAGTACTGTACACAGGGTTATTTTCGCCCTGTGTTATTTTTGCAAACAATTTTGCCCTATCTTGAATTTGCCCAGACAAAGTTGTGATTAAAGAGAAGTAATTTGAGACATTGGAATTTGCCCTGTCTTAAATTTGCCCGCTGACAACAAGCGCAAAAGGTGCAGAAATAAAACGGGGACAATTATTGCCCTGTATACAGCATTTCCCTCTCAAACTGCTTATAACGGTAGATATCACAAAACCTATATTTACCCAGGTAGAACATTCCAGCCTGAGCAAGATCTTCCTTTTTCTGTGAAAACTGAGTTGGCCAATCGCTGAATGACTCCAGGCGACTACAAAAGTCTCGAAATTCCGGATACTTGTACGGAGATACAATAAATGGACATTTGGAAAAGTGCTTTTTGTGTTCTAACAGAATGTCATCGCTGGGCTCCCAATCACTGAGGTTGCCACGGCAGTAGGTACATCTGACTCGATCTCCTTGCCCCACACAGTAAAATCCCTGTCGCAGAAACTCTTCCTTGCTGAGGTAGTCTTTTGAGGCTGGCCAATGATCGTAGAATGTTTGAAGGCGGAGTTCTGAGTCATGTCGAAGTTTGAGGAATTCCTCTTCAGTTATCTGTCCCGTCATTGCGGCAACTCTGCATACAATAATATATACATATTTTAAAAACTGATTAAATTATAAATACTTCAAAATCAAATGATCATGAAATTAGTTTCAGTATTTGATATATGATATGACTTTTATCAAAATTTCTAATGTCGGATCTAGACCAACTTCAAGGAATGAATTAGAAAGAGTGTTTAAATTGCAACTCAGCGAGGCGCAAATCAAGGCAAGGAGAGCGTTTCCAAATTTTAATTGTACACATACTATAGTAATTATGTTTGAAAGCATCCATTTAGGCAAGAGGTAAACAGCATGTAATGATGGAGTACTTTTATACAAATATATTATACAACATTTAGATTGGTACCATCATAAATATATAGGACCATTCAATATACGAGTAACTTAAGCCCATAATAATGGTAATGCAGGGTATCTGACAACTCAACCAGAAACAACAGTCTACTCCTTTATAATTTTCCTCAACAGAAATTCCAAAGATAATATAAATCATTGACATGACAGGTCATAGAATTGATAATTAATTCAAAGAATCCACAGCTTCAATAATCAATATGAACAATGGACATTAATTGAAACTTATTGAATTTTTTTTTCAGTTGTCAATGCACAAGGACACAGAACCCTTTTTAATACTAAATTGTTAATTCATCTTGATTAATGTTACAAATATCAGTTTATGAAATGTACCATAAATGCACGCAAATATTCCAAGAAACCTGTTCTTGATGTGTATTCATCATTTGCTGCAGGCCCCATATTAAAGACAAGCATTCAATTAAGTAAACTAACTTGGGTCAGTTTGCAATACCTTTGCAACATCACATAAATAAAAGGTGCGGCATAAATATCTTGTGACAGACAATACAAGATTTATTGTTGCTCGAAAACATGCATTGATATGGCCTATCATATATCAACCAGAGGCGGATCCAGCAATTTTGAAAAGGAGGGGTTCCAACTGATGAAAATCAATACGTGCAAAAAACATTTTTTGTCAATAAACAAGGCCTTTTGAACGTTTTCCGTGCGTAAATTTAATGAACATTTATCTCATCAATATCTATTTCACATCTATTTTAATATTAATAAGAGTGCACTGCATTATTGAGCGTTTTGATTTAGGTAAGGAAGATTTGCATAATTTCCAGCCTTAAAAAAAAACCAAGTCTCCAGCAATGAGAATGTGCGTCTATGCTATGCTTAATAGAAAGAAACACTAAAAAACCAAAAATAATTCAGACTTATTACGACAATCTATTATAAAAATGAATTTTTGGTAAAAAAAAAAATGTATGTCTTTGATGTTTAAATTCTGAACTATTTATTGACTTTGATTTCTATCGGTTGCCTTCTTAAATAAAGGTCTAAATGATAGGATATGACAAAAATGGAGATAGTTTATCTGCTGAATAGATGGAACATGTGAAATACAATTGTAAAAGCAATAGTCGTCCCAGGGAACTTGATTTGACCTCTGTATAATGGGTGCGCCACATCACCCGGCACTAGTACAGATGCGATCTTATTCAGGAAAGTTTTGAAAAATTGTGCTTTTTCATAATGGTTTATATATAAACCCCTTACACGGTATTTTGTAACATAATTTCCGATTCTTGGAAACAAAACAAAAAAGGGCTTTCTTTTGTGATTCATGTGGGTATGAAGGTACGGTATAGCTCGCATTCCAGAAAAATAGCATAACTTGCATAAAATTAACTATAATCGATATTTTAAAGAAATAGAGTAGGCAATACATTGTAGATGTTATTATGAATCTGTGTTTTAGCGACACTGCTTAGTTAATTTTTTAAAAATTTTCCACGTTTGCTCACAGATGTGAGCACCAGATGCTGATGGGGAGTACCTTTATCGATAAAAAAAAATCGTTAGGATTTTTCATATAAGAAATACATGTACATGTAAATTACGGTGCGTTGTAAAAAATTCTTTAAATTAGCAATTTTAAAAGCATTTATTTGAAATAATTACAGTATTTATATTATAAATGGGGACAATATGCCTTTAAATAGGCATTACAAGTTTTCAAAAAAATTTATATGTCCCAGACAGGCTTGGGGTAATGCTAAATGTAATGGTAATGCATTGCAATGCATTACATGTTTTCAAAGTAATGCTAGTAATGTGTAATGCCTCAAAATTAGCATTACAAGTAATGCTAATGTAATGAATTACTTTCCAAAATCTAGTGTAATGCTGGCATTACATGGCATTACTTTGCATTACTGTGCATATTTATGCATGTTCACTTTAAAAATGTGATGAAAAAATGAATAGTTGAAATTGAATTTGATTAAATTTATTTTTAAAGAAGAAAGAAATAATTCTAATTAAGAAAAAAATGTTTTAATTGTACATGTTTTATTAAAAAAGGTTTTTTAAAATTCATTTTTGAATTGTTTATATTACTAAAGATAACAGCACAATTACATAACATTTTTAAGAGTGTTGTTATTAAGAGTTTTTAATCATTTAAACAATTTACTCCAATTAGTTTGCACTTCAATAAGAAATGTGTCAACAACACACTATGCCCCCAGGATAATCTAAGTATCAAAACAATCTATTGTCATAAGAAGTGCTAAACACCCAAATCCCCTTCCCTTCGCTATGTCACAATAGAATAGGAGACAGACATGCACCTTTAAAAGCAAAATGAATGCACTGTCCATCCATGATGAAAATCAATATCACTTCCAATATTATAACCCATTTGAAAATAATCTTACTTATTTTCTCTCTTTCTCTGTCTCTGTCTCTCTCTCTCTCTCTTGTATATTAATTACACTGTACATGTTCATTAGTTTGGACTGATAGAAAATACAAGATTTATGTATTTAATCTATTATTGCACTTATTATAATATATTCTAAGATAAAGATCGTCAAACAGTATTTTCCAGCCAAAACTTTAACTGCTCCTGCAAAACATTTATTTAGTATAGCCCGGAAGATGGATGCATTTAAAAGATGAACCCTTTGAAACTTCGATCATAAGTGCAACAGCAATCTTCTGTCTTAAAGTGTCCTCCGTAAAAAGAAATACGATTAAAATATATTAAGAAATATAACTGGGAAAAATCAACTGTTTATAAATTAATAAAACTAGTGTCTAAAATTATAAAGATTTGTGTAATCTTGGGATATATCTATATTTAGCTTTTAAAAACCGCAACATTATTTCATAAATTGTTTTTTGTTACGCATGTTATCCCGTGTCTTTATTTCATATCTGATATTGTATCATGCCAAATGTCTATAAATATCATTTTACTTATGTAATATGTTGTTCATATTGCCACAATATGACTATGTATTGAGCAAATAAAGAATGACTCTTGTTTATTCATTGAATTTGAACCTGATACTGAGCATGAAGCTGTATATGTTAAAGAGTGTTGTATATTTGAAACATTTGCAAAAACTCTTTATTAGCTTTACTTTAAAAAAAAAAAAGTAATGGTAATGGTAATGCATTACTTTACTCATGTAATGGTAATGTAATGCATTACTTCAAGAAAATCAAGTAATGGTAATGGTAATTTAATGCCCAAATTCATGAAGTAATGGTAATGTAATGCATTACTTTACAATGTAATTCGCCCCAAGCCTGGTCCTAGAGAAAGGGGGGGTTCCGACCCCCGGACCCCCCCCCCCTCTGGATCCGCCAATGTCAACCATGTATTACATGTATATGCCATTGCATATTGTCTGCAAAAAGAACAAGCAAGGAAAACATAAATCAAATACAATGCTACATGCATGACTACATGTGCGAAAACAAAACTTACACAAATATAAATTATAACTGTGCTGAATTGTAAATGCCCATACTCTTCTAGGTTTTCTGGACAGTCAAGGGTATTTACCGATTCATTCCAATCAAACTGATAATATTCTTCAAACAGAAAGTTGCCAGGAACGCGTAATTAGTTGACAACCCAATCAAAACATATTCGATTCTTCAATTCTCTCAAATAAAATTGCCATATTTTGGTAATCGGCTAAATGCAAAATAGAGATAATGTTCAGTTACCAAATAGATATATTGGTCATTATAACATTATAATGGATATATGACTTGTTTCACTTTAATCCGAATATAAAGTGTATGAGTTAATCATTATCTCATCAATGCGCGAAAACTCGCGGGAAGTGGATGGAGACAGGTGGTGGGAAATATAATATAAAAATGTTGTCAAATAATATAACACAAGTCAGCTCACTGCAAAGAAACCCGGCATGTCCAAGGTGCAATGGGTTTTATATAGCGAAAGGTACGGTATTTAGAATGATAGATGCTATTGCATTGGTATAAAAACAAAAGTCAAAACAGCAGACACCAAAACAGCGTGTGATCATGGACATATAGAAATGTATGTCATGACAAGAGATGATGGACTGTGTTTTGAGGTGATACTATCATACTTATGTATTGTGTTGTAACACTAATGTTACATCACCTATATCTTTAGAAAGGGTTACAACACAAAACTATAATCCATGGATGTCAATTTCAAGGTTTTCTGTATTTCATGCTGCTGTATAGCTAATTTATAGAGATTCAAATGAATTTGTGTATGTTTTCGTAGATATAAAACTTATTCATGTGTATCCTTTTTACTGCATATACTAAAATATGTTGTTTGGGGGGGGGGGGTTGTAATTGTTTTGAAGTCAATTTTGAGGATGTTGGATTATCATGGTTATAAGAACTGTGTCTAATATTCATAATACACATTTTTAAATTGGAATATGTTCTGGCCTGTTATTTGATTTCAATTAATGTTACTTGCATACTTACTCAACTTCTACTATAGTCTATGTACCATTCATTCAGATTTTAGCAGAGGTTCTGCTCAAAATTATATTCGGAAAGACTTCAAATTATCATGATTTTTTTATGCGTAAAATTACTAAATTATGAAGGAATGTCCCAAGATATGGCCAAAATGGTCGGTTTAAATATCAGTAACTTGAATCAAGGTCAAGTTCTGATTCGTTCTACCTGTTTCACTTTAATGAACCAATGATTCCAAAGTACATTCTAGATACTAAAAATCATCATGGAGCAGACTGAGAGGGATTGAGTGCCTAGCAGAGCTTTTCAAAGTCTTTTTAATTGGAAATGTACTTAAGTATATTATTTTTTTCTTACTTTATATAGAAAATAACCGACAGCACAAAAGTCCTCTGATACTAGATTGTGGCCATACTTTCTGTGAGGGATGTTTAACAAAGCTGGCTAGAGACACAAAGACCTGCATTGCTTGTCCAACATGTCAAGTAAGTGTTGATAGAGCTATTTAAAATATTAAGTACAAATAATTCGGGACTCATGATTCTCTATAGTTGCTCTTGTTGAAGACGCCAAATTTTTTAATTCAAAATTTACTGACTCTATTAATTAGAATTCATGAACTGAATTATTTGGTTTATATGTACACACTTTGTTAAAAATCATCATGAGATACATGCACTTTCTTCCTAGAGTTGTATATTTACTCTTGATGATTAAAACCTAATCGAATATTGATTTTTTAGATATTACTGAAAATATCTTCAAATCTGGCTTGTATGAGAGTCTTGAGTATCATACCGTACATTAATATGTCCCCAAAACATTCTCAGATAGAAACCTTAACTCTCCATGTAGAGAGATCGAGTGTTGAAGATAGCCGATAGTATTCACCAAAATGTTCTTTTTGATAGATTGAAATGCATGCACCTCAGCAGACAGATTAATACTGTTCTATAGTACTTCTTTTCTGCCTAAAAGTTTCTGTTAATATTTCAATTTGAAATGAAGTTTTTTTTCTCTCTTTTGTAAAGGCAGTTACACAGTTACCCCAGGGAGAGGCAAGTGTAAAGAATTTATGGCCAGATATCTATGTCATGGGCTGGATGATGTGTCAGCAGAGGGCACTACTTAATCAGTAAGTTGTACCTTGTATAAATGATCACAGATTTCTGTTTCACAGACTTAATGATGTGTCAACGTTATACCCCGTCATATTTATTAAGCAGGTAAAAAAATGTTTAAATGCTAATACGGTAAGAATATATGATCTATTTTTAAATAGAGAGTTGGAGAAACTTTCCCCAGCAGGAATGGTCCAGA
This sequence comes from Magallana angulata, assembly GCF_025612915.1. Lineage (NCBI taxonomy): Eukaryota > Metazoa > Mollusca > Bivalvia > Ostreida > Ostreidae > Magallana > Magallana angulata. The sequence goes on from NC_069115.1 coordinate 29,666,923, forward strand.
ATCCAGCATTCAGGAACCAGGCCGACAGAGAAGGTATATTTGTACATTTGAATCTGATAAAGAGAATTACTTTAACAAATTTCAATTGTTAATATGTTATAAATGAAACGCATGTATCGATTTAAAAAAAAAAAAATGTGTTTCTTCTTCTTTTTTATTTTTTAGAGAAAATGTGTAGAGAATGTTTTCGTAGGTTAGCGGTGTGCAAGTGTGACAAATGTGATGTAATTATGTGCCAAGGATGTTTTGACAAGGTAATATATTTTTTTTTTAAAAGAAAGAACAGAAGATGTTTTGAAATAATGGAGGTAATTAAGGGAAGAAAAAAATATTGGAATATTTTCCTAAATTGGAAAAAAGCTCTTGTTACTATAAATGAAAACACTCAAAAGATTCTATTAAATTTTCTAAAACAATTGAAACGAAAGACTTTGAATTTGTTTCATGGAATTTAATTTTTGTTTATTTGATGTACATGTAGGTTCACTCCAAGTCAAACACCTTGAGACAACACCAAGCACTGCCTATGGAGAGTGAAGAAAGGTAAAGATTTCTTGTTGGATGAAAAATTAAGCATTGCCTACCTGATCTCAAAAATACAAATGTCAGGTGATGGTAATTGCACACCCTTCAAAAATATTTGGGCTTCTATTTTTTAAATTGATTATGCATGATTATGTGTATTTCTTGAGGGTAGGAAAATGTGTAGTTGGATAGACTATAAGTTAAGTTTATATTTCCCTGGTTTTGTTAGAGTGCTGTATGGAAAACTCTTCACCTTTTAATTGCACATTTTGATGCATAGGTGTTCTCCTTGTAAGGAAAATGGGACAATTAACTCTTTAACCGCCACAACCGCCGATATGCGCACTAAATAAAACCGCTGTCACCCGTAGACTCGCATATATGCGGCTATATTTAAATGCCCTGTATTATCGAAGCCCCTGATAAGTGTTTATGGCGGCCATGTTTGTATTCTCAAAGATGTACGATTTACCTTTGTTAAATAAGTCGTGGTTAGTCAGAAACGAAGTCATATGATCAGAAAAACCAATGAGAGGGACCGAGAGAAATGTTAACTCAACCTATTTATAACATTATTTCCCATATATAGCATTGGAAATCCCCCAAACCCAAGCTTAAAAGTGCGATCGATATTTTGAGAAAACAACACGTAGTAAAGATGGCGGGCAAAGACAGCAAGAATAGTTCAGAGTTTTCGTGGGAATATTTTGAAAATACTAACGATAGTTTTGATGTTCCTGAAATTGGAAGTGATATATCTGTTTCTCCTGTATCAACCCCAGATCTTTCACCGGTAAATTCCAGCTCGGAGTCGGACAGCGATGACAAAGATTTGGCATGGCGTCCAAACTTGAGGAAACTAAACAACAAGCCATTTACGGAGGCAGTAGGTGCAACTTTTGAGCTCAGACCCCGGAAAAACGAACTTGATTTCTTTCTTAGATTCTTTCCTGAAGAATTGTTTGAACTTTTGGTTAGAGAAACCAATTCATATGCCGCAAGAGTCATAGAAACTAAACCCTACCGTCATTGGAAAGAGGTATTGGTTGAGGAAATGAAGGCATTCTTCAGAATTTATATGTACATTTCCGTGGTACAAATTCCGAATTATTCTCTAGCATGGACTAGTATGTGACCATTTGGAAATCCATCCATTCCTGAAATTATGACTAGATCCAGATTTGAGCACATCAGTAAGTATTTTCACTGCAATGATGTGTCTCAAAATCCACCACGAAGGGCTCCAGGCCATGACAAACTTTGTCATTTATGTCCTGTTATGGATTGCGTCTCGGAGAAATGCTTGGAAAATTACAATCCATACAGAGAGCAAAGTATCGATGAATGATAGCTTACAAAGGTCGGCTATCATTCAAGCAATAACTACCAGCCAAACCAACAAAATTCGGCATCAAAGTCTGGGAGAGAGCGTCACCACAAAATGGCTATTGCCATGAATTCCAAATATATACCGGAAAGGTAGAGGGTGGAATACCAGAGGAAGGCCTAGGAGCAAGAGTGGTGAAAGACCTAACCCGAAAGATCACTTTGAAAGGACACCATATTTACATGGATAATTTCTTTTCATCTCCGAAGTTGTTCAGTGATTTATATGTGGAGGACATATATTGTTGAGGAACTGTTTGTAGTAACAGAAAAGGGATGCCTGAATCCATCAGAAGTTGTAAATTAAAAAACAGATGGGACTACAAAATAATGCAGAAGAATGAATTTTGTGCAACTGCGTGGAAAGATAAAAAAAAATTTATCTCTCTATAAATTGTGACCCACAAGAGAAAATCTATGTACAGAGAAAACAAAAAGATGGGACTGTAAAAGATGTTCCGTGTCCTGTGATCGGCCAGCAGTACAACAAATTTATGTTTGGTGTTGATCGGGCCAATCAATTGCGGATGCAGTATTTGACTTCCAGGAAATCCCGGAAATGGTGGAAGTATCTGCTGTGGTTCTTAGTAGACCTTTCTGTCGTCAATGCATTCATATGCATGAAAGAATCTGCCAATCATCGGATCACTACCAAAAGTGGAAGGACAGTGTCCAGGACCCAGATTAACTTCAGGATGCAGTTATGCAGACAACTTATTGGGAAATTTCGAGGATCAAGAAAGAGGAAAGCAGTATCCAACATTGACAACATGGGCCATGAAAAATGACAAAAGGGGAAAATGTAAACAGTGTGCTTCAGAAAAGAAGAGACATGAAGTGTTTATTAAGTGTAAACAGTGCAAAGTTGCAAAGTTTTCCTGTGCATTGACAATAACTGTTTTGAAAAATGGCACAGAAAAAATTTGCATAACTTGATAAGTAATGCTCATTTTTACTAAATACTGCTGTGTTAAAAATAATAACATCACTGTAAAGATAAATTTCTCCTCTATTTTTTTTTGTTCTACATGTGTTCAATAATTATGAACAGATAATAGGTAATAAATCAGTCTGCTGGTCATTTTTGTCTTCATTCCGCCACAGCGGGAAATTATCTCTGGTAGTGAGCTTCTATACTGACTAAGTTCTTATCAGCAGCAGGCTATTTATAGAACTTTAGAGGTCTGCAGCCTAGTAGGGTTAGGTTTTTCTTCAAGTGTGTGTAGCACACCTATTCCTCAGGGAGATGGTGCTCTATCGATTGGTATTGGGATTTGGATTTTTATAACTTACAATGAAAGGATTAGGGGTTAATGACCAGAATATACCAGGTTTCCGAATATATATTGCTCTGCTCTGCCAGAGATGAAGTATCCTGTTGATAAGCTTCTTTGGAAAATGACCCAAGTTCAGGGAGATCTGAAACTATACACTGCAGGTTAGACAGTTAAGGTCAAGATGTATAGGACCTTTATGGAGATATGAGTACATTGGAGGCTGGCTTGTGTGACATTACAGTTTGTTTCCATGAATATAATATTAATAATTAATTTTACCAGTATTCTAACAGTTTTACAAATATAGTCTGTGTCAATAATTAAACTCTAATTACTGAATATTAAATGATTACTCACTTCACAAAGAATGCTCGGCAAAGAAAATGCTAAACTTTTTTAAGGTTGCTCAATCACTACACCTTGAAATAGTTTCTCAAATCAGCAGAAAATTACTTGATCCATAAGAAGTATGCAAGTCAAATAGTTAAAAAAAATGGGCATTTTTGGTGTAAAAATATTATGATTTTCAAAACTTTAATTCTGATCAGTAAATATGAATGAAAGCCTCAGATGGATTCAAACTCGTGATCTGAGATTCACAAGCCTGACACTTTAAACACTTAGCTATAATGATACCAAATCGCTTGATATTGACAATTTATCAAAACTTTTGAATTGCCAGCTTGTGACTAGTGTCTTAAAAAGTATAAGCCTTGATGAATATGACGTAGTGGGCTACCTTAAGGATAGATTAATGTACGTAAATGCTCACTCTTTAGTTTTACTCACAAGCTCCTGTGAATTTGTCCTCTGTAGTTTTGATTCACTGTAAACCCAAATATGAAGTCCCTCTGATTTGGTGGATTACAAAAGTTGTCAAAGGAAAAGTACATTTTTAGTCTTGTGTACATTGAACTTTGAGGGATGACATGGGTAATCTCCAAAAGAACAAACACATGTATTCTAAAATATTGTTGCTCAGACTAATCAAGGTCTCTTCAGCCACCTGTCTAGCTAACTGTGTGTTATCTTTGTACCATATGCATTTATGATCAGATTGAGGTTACTTGATTTCAAGGTCCATTGTAGTGTTTTAGATGTTAGTGTGGAATCATTGAAAATTGGGGTGGCTTGGGTATAGCCCTCCCCCACGAATTTACATGTACATCCCCAACAAAAACAAATTAAGAAAAAGATATCTTTCTTACTGAAACTCAAAACCGAGGCATCCACGAAATTACATCCCCACGAATAAGCAAAAAACCAACAATCCTCAAACATTGTTAAATGATTCCACAGTATTATCAAAATATTAAAAGATAAACACGGTGTTATGATTCGAATAGTATCAAGAAGTGGTCATTGCTTTAACCTTGGTACATATGTATTAATATTTTTTGTTAACTTTTTTTTTTGCTAAAAAGAAATCAATCTTGTAGTATTTTATTTTTCATGAACAACTATGTGGTTCAGGGAATCATTTGGCCTTGTCATATGTTCATTTTGTTTATATTTTAGATAAGAGAACTTAATCCCAACTATACCATAATTAAATCAAAAATCAACAAAATTTGAACACCATGATAATTTCTGATCCTTCAGACTAGTTATGAGACCAATTTAGTTATTCTGCTTGATGTGATGTACTGTGGTTTGCAGTATAAAGGGGGAGCTAACCCAGGACTGCCCCCTCCATGAGGGGAGAGAGCTGGAGTACTACTGCGAGGACCACAAGATCCCCATCTGCTCCAGGTGTGTGATCGTAGGTGACCACAAGGGCCACGTTATCACCTCCATGGAAGAAAAGGTAAACATTGGCCACAGAAAACTGCAAGACAGGGACATTTATAAGAATCAAATGGGATGATAAATTTTGACAGTTTAAATTTATAGTCCTGTCAAGAGTAATACATGCTTCTTTATAATTTTACCGATAATGCTCTGTTAAGTTTTTGACTGTTTGTTTTGGCTTTATATTGCAGCAAGTTTTTGGAGAAGAAAACGTTTGAAAATAATGCATACTCAAATTATAAAACTTTGATTTTTAGAAATATATGTATTTTATTTCAGAACAAATCAGTTTTCTCTGAAATGGAGCCTGCTTTGCACCTTGCCAACAAAGTTGTGATAAAATTGATTAAAGTGGATAAGGTATGTAAAGTATACAGTGGAATAGTTGTTGTTTATTGAAATGAATATGAGATTATCTCATTTAATTGATTGAGTAGCATTATCTTGTGGAGTATGACTTAACTAGGTACAGGCTAACCAATTTAAGGTGGTCAGCATCAGTAAGAGTTATCTAGGTTAGGAACTTCCTCTTTACCATCCCCCCAAGGTTAATCTTAATCCTAATCTTTGTAATTTTGAGAACTTAATTTTTTCTTTGGATGTAAATCTTACTGCTTACACTCCAGTACCTGAAGTTGGTTGCTTGATAATGTAGCACAGCATGTGCCTTTGAAATTGTCTCCCTTGAACTCCTGTAAAATTTGTGATCATTTCCATCCAACATTGTATGTACTGTATGATTATATTGGTTGTCATTAATTAATATGTTAACATTTTGGTGTTGTCTATTGGCTTGAAGTCAGTCAGGAGAGGGAAGTGCAGTAACAAAATAAAATAGTTTTAAAGATGCAGTATTCAATAAAAAGTACAATATATGAGGAAAAAACTAAATTTACATACAGTCGCACCTGTTTTAAGCGGCCACCCGTGGGACAATGCCAAACTGGCCGCTAAAGACAGGTGGCCTCTTATTCCAGGTTTCAAAATAATGGAAAAAAAAAACATCGAGTATTTTCATTTTGGCTCTATTGCACAGATTTATTAATAGCATCTGTAATGGCGGCGTACACAGAGATGGTGAATGCACAGCTCGGAATACTAAATAAACAGTTTATATTAATTCTAAATGGCCGTTTTAGTTCCATTTATCTATCAAGGGATTAAGAACAAAACATTTTCTGCTAAATACGCCCAAATGATAATTTTCAAGGGATTAAATGCGGTAAACAAACAGAAGTGGCGTTTCCGTACAAAGGCTACTTACTGAACTACGATAGCCGATGTTTTACCTTGTAAAAAAAGTATCAAAATTCCATTCTTATATATATTAAGAACCCGTTTTATTATCTCAAAGAAATTTTCTAGGAAAAAAGTGCATACTACCGGCTATTTTGCACATGTTAAGCTCACAGTTCAGCGCAAGACTGGCCATATGACTTTGTAATGAAGTATATTAGTACGTGTCGATATATAAACAACACAAAACAGGTGTTATGATAATCAATTATCACATTAAATCTCAGCAGACTTCAAATAACACACTCAATTATTTGTCATTAACTCATTATCAGCTTTCGAAGTTTGGCTTTTTTCGATACGGGGTCACATGTCAGATTCAAAAGTCATGTGACAAAACAGACAAAATGGCCGTTGAAAACAGGCATGTTGAAGCCACGGGACCTAAAAACAGTGGCCGCTGGCCGCGTTAGACAGGTGGTCGCTTAAATCAGTTAAAATATAGTGTAAAACTAAACGGGCGGGATTAAAACTGGCCGCTCATGGCGAGTGGCCGCTGATTAAAGGTGGCCGTAACAGCAGGTGCGACTGTATTTATTTTTTTTTATCTCCCCCCCCCCCCCCCCAATAAAAAAATCCCATCAAGAAACAAAGTCAAGTGTATTCAATTTTGAGCCAAATTCAATTATCAAGTTATTCATATTTTAAAGAAACATTTTAGTTAAGGAATAAGGAATCATTTTTTGAGTATTATGAGGTTATAATTTCAGTTGGGGCGTGGTCAAATCCAATAAAGCCCGAAGGTCAAATTTCGTGAATATTTTCTGCCTACTGTTAAAAACTTGAAGAAGTCTACCTTAGTGTTTTGTTATGTCTCCTTCTTTTGTACCATGCGTGTTAAAAAGAGAGTCTGTAAAACATACTATCCCATGAACAATGTCATGTATAATAGTCGATGTGCTAGGAAGTTTATCCTGCAAGAGTGCATTCTTTTTAATTACAACAGACGATGTCGGATTACTTCCCGGACACCAGGGTGGAGACTGCATCTGTTATTTCAGATATCAGGGAACATTTTCAAGAACTTCATGGACTTCTGCAAGCTCGGTAGGAAAAACCTCTATATCACAGCTGTAGAGTATTGAGAAAATTTCACATAAATATCTGTAAAAAAAAAAAAGAAAGGGTGCAGTCCATTCATGTATATATTGTACAAAAGGTAATTTTCACTTATTTGTTGGTGACTCTTATAAATTCATTAATTTTAAAAGCTTAATATTCCTTAATTAGAGAAAAAAGGACTAAACAATTTGGATATTGAATGTGACAATTCGTTGGATAATTTTGCCAATGGTTTTGTGTATATTTTATCAGAGAGAAACAGCTGATTGATGAAGTTTTTGATGCTTACAAAGCTGGAGTGGAACCACTGGAAACGCTGGTAAAGAAATTCAAAGAAGAAATAAGCTCAGACCTTAGAAAATATATTGTTCATGGCAGATTTATGTTTCTTGTGCTAGCATTTGCTTTTGCTTTGAAAATTTTTCAAACATATTTAACATTATTTACAGCATTGATGCCATTGATCTCATGTGAGTTTCTTTTTATTTTAACAGAGACAACAAATGCATGAAGACAGGATGAAGTTGGAATTAGCTATAAGAGGTTTTATACTTTCAAATTTTACTATTTATACAAAGATATGTACATTTCCTTCAAAAAAGAGAATTTTGTAAATTAAAAGTGATTGACCTGTCTGTCTTTTAGGTTTTCAATAGCTTGTAATTAATTTTTCATTTGATACTCAATAGAGATCCAGACTGATTTTTAATGAAGAAGTTGGAATCAGTTTGTTGACACCAAATTAATGCTCTCTCTATAGAATGTCTCAATGTGTAACTCACTCTTTGATAACATTAGAAGGTTTACTGCAATGCATGATGAAAAAGTCTCTGTTTTCGAAGGTAACGCCGAAAACGGAGTCTTAACTAGACTATAAATTGATGTATGGTACCCAAACTCTGTACAGTCGTCATATAGATGTATGTCACTGTGAATTGTGTACTGGCAGGTGCCCAGAGACTTCTCAACAACAACAATGAAGTCACGTTGAACGCTAGACAGATCCTGGACCAGTTAAACAGGGCTAAGGAGGTCCCCTGCATACTGCTGCCTAAAGAAACGGAGGAAACCGAGAAAATCAGGTTGGCTTATAGTCAAGTTTGCTGACCTTTGACATGATCACATGTGCTCACCAAGTTGCAAATGGTTGATTCTTGTAATTTCTATCAGTTCATTTCTACCTGTGTCTATGCTTTTTTAATTTTTCAAACTTGAAGTTTAACTAATCAAAAATAGGTAAGAAATAAAAATTTCCTTAAAAAAAAATTTCTTTATTATTTGCTAATGAAATTTTTTTGGCGAGGGAAATTTCAATGAGTGGGAGGCAATTCCAAACAAACCATAATTTTGTTTTGGCCTTATTATTTATTCTAGTGGTAAATTGAAGTGGAAATATTGATTTTGAAAACCAGAAATTTTTTTCTTCTGTTTTTGCTTGGTTTGACATGATTCCTCTGTGTCATTTCAGTTTCATTCAGGACGACTCTCTCCTCACTTCCATTCTTAGTCATGGAAAAGTAATGGGGAAAAGTCAAGTCAAGTAAGTTTACAAGTAAATTAAATAGTTGATTCACATTTTGTAGTTTTTAAATTTCTTTCGTGCAAATACAGGTATGATACATGGACATTTCTTTGTTACTGTGCAATTGAAATTTAATGACATCTAGGTGTATTTTCAAGGTAAAAAATCCCCATTCGACTGCACCTTTGTCAAATATTCTGTAACTGGGTACTAAGGGGTTTTATGTTTTTATCGTGATTGATTTACAGAGCAACCTGGCACACGTTGTCGGAGATGCCGGCAGAGATCATGAATGACGACGACAGCGTGGGGAGCCGCACGCCCCTGGACTCGGTTAGTGTCATATCCAACCCCCTATCTCAGGACTCGGAGGAGGTCATCATCGAAGGTACAGGATTAATGATTGGGAAAATGCTTGAAATAGAAACCATCTATAGATAGAGGTGCCTAATTGAATCATGCAGTGTATTCTTTCAGTGTGAAGCATATTTTGATATAAAGATTTGTTTCATGACTGTGTATTTAATTTAAACAGTATAATTTTTAACCGGGTTTTCCAACGAAAAAATCCGGTTATTAAAATGGTGAAAATGGCGGGCGGATGGGCAGGCGGGCGGCTGCCAAAAGGGTACCCTCATTGTACGGATAACTCCTCCTACAGTTCTTAAGATAGGAAGTTGTTCTTTTGCAGATCAATTGTACATATATCAGAGGTGTGCATATTGCTAGGATTTTGATTTCCGATTATTTATGAACAAAATACTAGCTTTTGAACTTAGTCATTTTTTGGCAAAATGTTGCATATACATGTAGGGTACTCCATTTCACTGGATAAGGGTTGACATGGATTATGGATACAGTTTACATAAAAGAAAACCTGGTTAGCTGTCACATTGACAGCTTTTCACTTGTATTCAATATAGTTTATTTGATAGGGTTAGGCAGCAGGCACAGCCTATTTTTGGCCCTCTCCCTAACATGTGCAACATATACATGTATTCTTCAGGAAATGATAATTTATTATAAAAGTATTAGATTCTTAAATTGAACAACAAAAGAGGAAATTAACTTATCTGACTTTGGACATTTTGTTCTTTTTATATTATATGCATTATCATAATGATATATGAGAAATCATATAACACTGACAATATCCTAATGTTTTCATTTATAGCAGAGTTGTACTTTGCAGATGAGCAGGACTGTTCCATTGTTGGCGGGGTAGAGTTAAGACGGAGGAGATCAGCTGACCTCCCGGGATCCTATCCACACCCCGGTCAACAGCCAACAGCTCCCAGGTGCAGAATTAGAGGTAAAAAATATGTTTCCTTAGTTTTTTCTATAGGGATCAACTGATTCTGTTGCCTACATGTAGGTAAAATCTTACATAAAATCTAAGGTATTAAGGAATAATTGTGAGATGGGAGACACATTTTGGCATTTAAACTTAAAAGCAGGGAATTGATTACAAGTTGTTTTAAAGTTTACATGATAATTGTATTTTCTCTTTTGAAGACAAATGTAATTAATTTACACAAAATTTAGGTTAACTTTGAGGAGAAATGAGTGTAAAAATCTTATAGGGATACAAAATATATAAGCTAGGTGTTCTACAGATATGTCTACATGCTGTAATTGTTCATATATAGATGGAATGTCTGTAAATGTTAATGTTATTTTAATTGTTTATGGTTTTAAATTTGTAGGTAAAAATGAATTTGTGACAGTGACACACATTATCAATCCCTGTAAGTTTATGGTCCAGCTGAGGGAGGACCAATCAACTCTCAAAAAGCTCTCCCGACAAATGAACACCTGGGCCAAGGCCGCCGGGACCATGGAAGTCCCCACCCAGGTCAAACCAGGTATGTCCCAAAGGGCCGGTGAAATCTGGCTGAAGAAATTCTAATACAGGTCTAACTGGGTACTGTAAATTCCTTATTTTATGCGAGTAATTAATTCCGCGATTACGCTGTTTTATATCAAATCCCAAGAATGAAAAATCGCGATCACAAATTTTTTGTTATAATTTTTTTATAGTTGAAAACTGTCTTAAAAATAAAAGCGAGATTTTAAAATCCGCGAGGGCTGCTTTTTCACGATTTTATGCGGAAATTAGTTCCTCACGGTTAATTAGGAATCTACAGTGTAGCTTCAAGCTCATGTAAAATACTCACTAAGGTTAAACCATGAACATTATATAGAAGGGCCTACTTGGTGTTGACTGTGACCATGTTACTGTTGTAGGGGACTTGGTGATTGTGAAGTACACCTGTGATGACGACTGGTACCGCGCCCGGGTCAAACAGGTCATCGGCAAGAGCAACGTCAACAAGATGGAGCTGGAGGTCCTCTACATCGACTACGGAAACTCAGAAATTGTGGGGTTGGACAGGTATTAAGAATTAGGAGGGATTGATTTAGTTGGAACGATAGTTTTGGCTGTTGATTACCGGTATTGAAGAAAATTATCAATTTGATACAGGGGGTCATATATTGTTTACAACTCTAAAATATTTCAGTTACCCACAGATTTGAAAGACTCCTCATTGTTTGTTGAAGTTATGATATTGCTGAGAAAAAATCAAAATTCTTTGATCTAGGGTTGAAATTTACCTATGCATGAAATATTACACAAAAATTATAATTACAATCTACCTGTAGACAATCAATCACCAATTTCATATATATTGAATTAGAACTGTATAATGCATAATTAATGAGAATTTTCTTATTGTTTACAAGAGTGAAGAAAATGCAGCCTAGATTTCAGAACTATCCTGAATTCATGGTGGAATGTAGCTTGTTTGACATCATACCCCCAGACACGGTAAGTTTGGACCTCAATATCAGATTATGAAATTGTATTCTAGACTAATATCAGAAGAATTGGCACAATGGTTGATTTTAGCACAAGGATGTGTCATGACTTGACCCAATTTCATTATTGCAAAGTGAAGGTCACATCGTCATCTTCAAGGACCCTCCCCCATAAAACTGAAGTGTATTTGGGGTAATAGTACATGTACTTGTACATGTATGTCTTGCACATTAAGCTTTGGAATGTTGATAGATTATTGTAAATGTAAATAGATAATTATTGAGTGCTTATCTACTATTTACTTTTCAACTTGAGGTGAATGCACAAGTTAATAGTTTCACCACCATTTTGATGTTCAGGGAGGCTGGTCCAAGGAGGCGACCCAGCAGTTCTGTAAGATGACGGACAACAAGAAGCTGTACATGACGGTGGTCAGCGAGAGGAACAATGTCCTCCAGGTGGACCTCAGCAAGCCGGTGCTGGATGCCACCAAAAACGAGGTCCCCATCTCAATCCGTGACGCCCTCGTTTTCCTGGAGCTCGCGCAGTTCATCACCCCAGACTCTGGCAACATTACTGGTAATTTGATGCAGATGATGTCCCTTTTTCTACCTGAGTGTTTTAAATTGTGTTAATTTTTAAATCAAAATGCTTGAAAAATTTGATATAAAAGGAGCTCTAGTAAAACAAAATGTTCAGAATTTTTATGACTAATATCAGGGCTCACACTGGACCAAATTAATGTGTCGCAACCTTGCACGAGCCCTGAAAATATGAGTATGGTATAACAGGCATATGGTTAAGATCTAGTAAATGATTCCAGAGTGTCTTTTTGGTGCTAAAGCCATTATGATGTCATAATTGATTTGAAGAATCTTTTTCCCGTTCTTTACGGCTTTAAAGGAATTAAGTAGAAAATTTAACAATTTCTTGACATTCTTTGTCAAATCATGCTAAAAGTAATCCCGATACCTATATTCAATTTGACATCATTTTAAAGAGGAGGTCAAGAGCTTGATAAATTCCATTTTTGGAGAGACTGTAGGCATTCTATATACATTTTTTTAGTAAAAAATGGACATAACTCCGAAATTTGTTTCTCAAATCCGTCATATTTCATAGAAGATGGTATAAAACATGATTTTTCATTGTGTTTACCAAACATTTTAGCCCCGGTACACCCTATCAAACAAAGCTATTGTTATGAATCATTATTGAAAGAATTTATATCTTAAATTTTATAAACCTGTAGGCACCTTTCATTTACTAGATCTTGACCTTAAAAGGAGAGGCCAATGATGAACAAAAATGATTTTCGAAACTTTAAAATATGTAAGATTCGTAAAGTTTATTATACATTAGAATGAAGCTTCTTTGTTGTGTTTAGGATTTTGCTATTTTAGATTTCATTTGCTGAAACTCTTTTAGGTAAACCAGCACCATTGCGGCAATATATTAAACCGGAGCCTCATTACGAAGGAGAAACATTTAACGTGATTGTGACCAGTGCCACTGATCCCCACAATTTCTACATACAAGAGGTCAGTTACAGTGTACACATGTCAAGTATTTGTAGCTGTGAGACCTATGTGTAATCTGTATATATGTGGCATTGCATCTGAGATTGTTTATTGTTGGAAACCCACTAACTGAAATGTTCTCGTTTCCATGAATATTTCACACCCTATTTAAATTGTTTCCTTCACACTTTCCTTATATAGTAATATTACCAATACCGTCGATGCTAAGGCATGCATGTTTGAATAGATAGTGTTATTCATAACAGTTCTTCATTTTCATGCCTTTAAAATTTAGTAAAAAGTTTTTCTTTTCTCATTGGGCGATTGTGGTTAAAAATGTTATTGAAAACAAGAAAATTTCTATAAATTTGAAACTGGGAAGCAAATGTGAAGCAAACAATGGGTTTCTGATGGTAAAGAATATTTTGATGGTTCAGAATGCATGTTGTGCATGTGAAACCGTGTAGTAAAGTTTTCTGTTTATTGTTTTCTGTCATCCCTAAAATTGAAATAATAGTTTTTCAACATACATGTACTCCTAAACTTTTGAAGTTTTCTTCTAGCAGTTTTCCCCTTGTAACAGTTCCTACAAAAAAACTTGAAAATAACTTTTGTTGCGGGACAAAATTTATATAATATGTATCTTGCTTGAAATTTTTGTGCATGTGTGAATTTCTCGTCATCTTCGCCTTGCTGTTTGTGATTTTTCAGTGCATGTCGCCTGGGAAGGTGAGAAAAATGATTAGCATGTTTAGTTATACATGGACGTATATTAATTTTGCTTTATTTATCTTTCTCAAGAATCCTCTAACTCCCAATTTATGTTTGATCAATGCATCTGCATTTACCTCACTTTTGTTTGTATTTTGTTTTAGAGAAAATACGGATCAGTATGTATTTTTATGTTTTGCGCACACACATTTTATTTTCATTTGATCATTTTTTTTTTTTTTACCGTAACAGGTATGATTCATTACTGTTCCATGTACTTATCAATTGCATCAAAGTGAGGCCAAAAAAATGAATCTTTATTTCTTAGGCAAAAATGAATGAGGCAGGTATTTTACTTTTATATCTTCTGCAGGACTTGCAATAACACAATTTAGTTTTTTATTTAGTTACCTAAACTTTTAATACACAGGCAATTGTGCCTAATGTGAATTTCATTGAAATATTTCTTATGTTATAGTTGTGTGAAAATCATGTAAACAATTTCACACAAATTTCACTTCACACAAATTTCACGTGAATTTCATGTGAATTTTACATGAAGCTTTATGTGAAATTCACGTAAGCTCTTTTCATGTGAGGCACAGTTGGCTTTGATACTGAGTAAATCCTTCTTTTTAATATATTAAGTAATAAAATAACTCAATGCTTCAGCTTTTTACCTGATGTTGATGTGCCTGAGAAACTAAAGGTTAACTGTTTTGGTCTCAAAAAAAATGTTTTTATACTGTTGATTCATATTTGTAGGTTTCAATTTTTTTAAATTTGATAAAAATTAACAGTTTTAAGCGAATGTTGAAATGGCTAATGTTTAACCAAAGTGATCACCACACAAACGTTTTTTAACAGTTTCTGCCTTACACTATGAATGACACAATTCATTTTAGCTTTTTTTCTGCAAAAAATTACATGTTTATAATAGATAATTGCAAGATGTGTACCTGCAAAAAATATCCTGGTTTTTTACAGCTGTTGAATGAATGTACACACTGGTCGAACCATTAGTATCATATTTTTGCTGAACTCTGATTTAAATTTATGGATTAACAAAAAAATCCTCAAAAATTGGTGTTAACATCGTAAAAAAAAAAAAACATGAAACCACAGTATTGTAAAATGACTAAGTATAGACCCATATATCTTTTTTTTTTAAAGATTAAAAAGCTTTAAAAAATGTGTTTATGAATTTATTCTGTCTTGTTGTTAATTAAATGATTAAGTGGATAGATTTTATCTTTTTTGATTGCAGGAAAACTTTTATTATAATTGTTTTACAACTTTATAACAATAACATAAAGTGTTTTTGTCTTTATGTAGTTGGGAGATGTGTCCACCTATTTTGCTGAAATGATGAACAAAATGCAAAGAGTGTACGCCAGGGAGGACAACATGGACCTCTGGACCATCTACTGCCCCAAAAAAGGTTGGCTTTGATACAAGTTTCTTTTTCATGGTTTTGGTAGGCCATATACATGTAGTATTTGGACCAATGTGAGATTTAATGTGTATAGTGCACTTGGTTATCTTTTTACATTTAGCAATGATCTGCTTTAATCTTGTTCAGCCAAATTAAGCTATGTTTTATTATCAAATATTTACATACAGTATGTTTTAAATTAGGTGTTCACTTTACAAAATTAAGAAGCACACAAAGAATGAATTCATTGAAAACTTTGGACAAAGGCAAATGCATCTTGTTTATACACGAGTTAGATATTGATAAAAAAGCCTATCTTTGGATTAATAATTTGTTGGAAAAGGTGTATGTTGTTTCATAACTTGAAGGAAAATTGTAAATTTATATCTATTCAGTTATGAGTTCATGATTCAAGTTCTGTTTAAAGATTTCTACATTTCCCTATTATTTTTGTTTGACAGACATGGTTTGTAGCTGTCAGTTCTCCGCGGATAACGTCTTTTACCGCGCGGTCATCACCAACCTGCCCGGCCGTAAACTGGTGGACGTGTTCTACGTGGACTTTGGGAACAGAGAGCGAGTCCACTACAGTCGACTCCGAGTCCTGCTGGACGAGTTCCTGATTCTACCAGCTCAGGTCAGATCAGAGAGAGGCTGTTTGTTTTGTAATGTATACTGTTAAAAGCAGAAATATTTGTTGAGGAATTCAATTTCACGGCACGTCTTTTAACCCCAAGGAACCCCAAGGAACCCCAAGGAAACCCCAAGGAACCCCAAGGAAACCCCAAGGAACCCCAAGGAAACCCCAAGAAACCCCAATGACAGAAATAAATAACTATTGATACCCAAGGGGGTCTCATTAGAGTGCAAGGGTCACCCCTTACCCTTGGTACCCCAATTATACCCCAAGGAACCCCAAAGATAACCTAATAATACAGATTTATAACTCCTGATACACCATAGAACCCCAAGGAACCTCAAGGATACCCTAATAATACAAATTTTAAACTCTTGGTACCCCTGGGGACTCACTGGTATTCCAGACACACCTCTAAGAACCACAGGGAACCCCAGGGATATCCCAAGGAACTCGAAGAATACCCTAATAATACAGAATCATAACTCTTGATACTCCATAGAACCCCAAGGATACCCTAATAATACAAATTTAAAACTCTTATTAACCCTGAGGACTCATTGGTATTCCAGATACACCTCTAGGAATCCCAGGGAACCCCATGGATATCCCAAGGAACTCCAAGAATACCCTTATAATACAGAATCATAACTCTTAATACTCCATAGAACCCCAAGGATACCCTAATACATTGTAATACAAATGTAAAACTCTTGATAACCCTGGGGACTCATTGGTATTCCAGATACACCTCTAAGAATCCCAGGGAACCCCAGGGATATCCCAAGGAACTCCAAGAATACCCTAATAATACAGAATTATAAATCTTGATACTCCATAGAACCCCAAGGATACCGTAATACGTTGTAATACAAATTTAAAACTCTTGATAACCCTGGGGACTCATTGGTATTCCAGATACACCTCTAAGAATCCCAGGGAACCCCAGGGATATCCCAAAGAACTCCAAGAATACCCAAAAAATACAAATTCATAACTCTTCATACACCACAGAACCCAAAGGATACCTCAAGGAACTTAAAGGATAACTTAATAATACAAATTTAAATTCTTGATACCCGTAGGGACTCATTGGTATCTCAGACAAAACCCACGGATACCCCAAGGAACTCTAGGGATAACTCTTATACATGTATTGGTTATATAAATTTTATAACTCTTGATATCCTATGGAACTCCAAGGAATCAGTCACCCATAAAAATTTCAGAATTATAGCAAAGTGGGAAGACACCCAAAATTCACAAGGGTTGTCTACCAATAAACAAGGAGATGTAGGTGTAGGTAAATATATTGCAACAGTGATGGTGAAGCCATTGTGTATACATGTAAAGGGTTATGTTGGCCCTTTAATCCCTGTCCAAGAGCTACCACCAATATACAACAGGTGTCTACCTGCAATTAACAGGTATTTTGATGCCTCTCAGGTGAACATTCTGCACGCATAATGGGTCAATCCATTGTGTTGTACCCAGGAAGGGGAGATAGCCCCACTCCACACTTCCATGATCACTTCTCAAAAGTACTCCAATAAGGGTAACACCCCCTATGTCAATAGTAAAACAAGTTTGGGTCTTTGTAACTGAACAATATCTTTCTCCACTTCATTTGAAAATTTCACCGAAGAAACATTGTCACATTAAGTGTTCATATGAATGGTTCACCGGAAGAATTGCAGACTTCCTTGTGGTGACATAAAATTTAGTGCCTTATTTTCATGAATTTGATATAATTTGTTACTGATTCAATATTGGCTGATCATCAGTTGGTAAGAGACAACAAATTCTGCCAATTAACGGTACTCGATTATGATTTTCAACCAATTTGACAACACTAATTGTTAAATTCATCCAAAGTGAACAGATATTGGAGAAACATTATTTTTATCATACCAGTATGTATTTGGGGTATCACAAGTATTCCTTGGGTTGCCCAGATGTTTTTATGATATTCCATTGAGTAATTGGGTATAATTGGGTATTAATTAGTAATATGTTTTACAGTACAACCAATGGGGTGGTTATTAAATTCTATCAATTGGGTACCTTGCAATTGGGGTTCCTACAGGTATCCTTGGGGTACCAATAGTTGACCTTTGGACTCCAATGAGTATCCTGGGGTATCAATAGTTATCAATTTTTATAATTGGGGTATCCTTGGGGTATCAGGAGTGACCCTTTGATTTCTAATGAGACCGGCCTTGGTCATCAAATTTACTTTCCACCATTGACTTTATTTGAGGTATCTATGGGGTTCTCAAGGGTATCCTTAATGGGTTCTCATTGGTATACTTGGGATTCATTTGGGTTCTTTGGGGTACTTATCACTTTAAATACATATGTATAACAGTAATATATTTACAAATTAATGTATCTGATGATATTTTTTTTTATTTAATTGTTTTAATGAAAAACCAACAAAATGACAATAATGCCACCCTTTGCAGTAAATGGAAATACCGGTAGCCAAGCAATGCTCTTCTGTTGATAAAACTTTGAATATCTTTCTCATAAGAGTCTTAAAGGCCGAACATTTTTACCGGGTGGTAAATCTCAGGTGAGGGCGGGGCTTAATTTCTAGAGGTGTGAAAGCCTCCGGGGCTTGCAGTCTACCTGCGGTCGTGAACGCTGCTAATCACTATACACAGGAAGCAAATTAATACACAGGAAATAAATAATTAGTCAGAATTGGTCTTAGTTTGAATATGTTTTTGTTCTAATGACCATACGAAGCGGTTTTTGCGTCGTCCGAATTTTCTCTAAGCACACGTGTGTAAAGTATAATTGAAAAAAATTCAGTAAATTAATTCTGCTTTAAAAATATAAGTCGGTACATTGTGTTTAGCCCTTGACATTGTTTAGGAAGGTAATTTTAATAAATATAATCGTATAAGAAAACCATACGATCAGTTGGAATGTGGTCGAATGCAAAGGCAGCCATTACACAGTGACAATTGATGGAGTTCGTTTTCCATGGACTGACGTTTTCGTGCAACAAGTTCCAGTTTGAGTGTATTACCAGTAAATACAGCTTTAGTAGCTCAGAAGAGTGTATATGCTTTGGAGCTGCTCATGCATCTTCGTAGAATTTATTAGATCACATGCATTCAACATAATTGAAATATAAATTGCGTATTTTCAATTACTGAATAATTATTTTTCATAAACAATGTTAATACTGGTAGTGTTAAAAACTCAATTTTCAATCCACCTTTTAATACGAGACGGAAGATATCAAAGATAACGTTGTTAATTGCTAGTAAACAGAAATCTGCGGACCTGGCAAGATCACGCTCGGACGATCACGTCAATCAAACTGGGTGCTATTGTTTCAAACTTGATTGACAAGCGGCATCTTTTTGAAGTTTGTACAGGTAAAAAAGGGGGCGTTTGTAAAATGTTCGGCCTTTAACAGATGCAGTTAGTTGTTTCAAATTTTCCTCACTTTCTGCTATGGCCTATGGTACAATGGAACTCCATATCAGAAAATTGATCCCATAGGACTTTATATATGATTTTCTTTGACAGGCTTTTTAAATTTTATAAACTCCCAAAACATTACCATAATTACCATACTATGTAAAAATATGTAAGAAAGAAAATTTAATATTACAAACAATTTTAAAATTGCAGAAACACTACAATCATATCAGTAATTCTAATAAATCTAATTTAAATTAGATTCCCTATAGGGTCTTTTCATCAATTTACTTGCATGACTAATAAATTTAAACAACTTCTAAAAATAGTTCACTTCTTTATTTTAATAATGATATTATTTATTTCCTTTTAAATTAGCCCCAAAGCCACTGCCCATTTTACAGATTATCAATTTTCCATACACACATGCTCCATCTAAACCATGGCTCAGATAATGGCCCCCTTGGGACAAATGAATTCAGCCAGCTCCTAAGAATTTATCATTGACGAACAAAAATTCTGCATTGTCAGTTGATAGAATACTTATAAAAGATAAATTTAGTTAACGCATAAAGACAAAAAACCTCCATCTGAATGTATTTTATATAAATATATTTTAGGGTGTTTTAATGCTATAAATTAATAAAATCTGTAAGGATTACCTCCCTTACTTTTCAACATCAGTGAACAATATATAGAATGAGGAAAATGAAAACTGTCATAAAATCATTAAATCTTGTCTGATCCTAAAAAAATTACAGGTGCACATCTTCAGATGGTGATCAACATATGTACAAATTTTCAGACTGTTCCATGCAGTAGTAAAAAATTCTATAGGGGGGACAAAGTTGCATCTACAGAGAGACGGACAGACGGACGGACAGGGTGAAACCAATATACCCCCTTAAACTTCATTTGTGGGGGTATAGGGGTATAATGAGACTCCTGGGGTATCACTAGTTACTAATTTCTATTATTGGGGTTACTTGGGGTTCTAATGAGTATACTTGGGGTTCCTTGGGGTACTACGAGGTGACCCTTGGATTCAAATGAGACCCCTTGGGTATAAATAGTTATTAATTTCTATCACTGGGGTACCTTGGGGTGAGCCTTTGATTCGAATGAGACCCCTGGGGTATCACTGGTTAATAACTTTATCATTTGGGTTCCATGGGGTTCTTACGGGTTTCCTTGGGGTTCCTTGGGGTACCCTTGGGGTTCTAAGAGGTGACCCTTGAAGTCCAATAAGACCCCTTGGGTATTAAAATTTATTAATTTTTGTCATTGGGGTTCCTTGGGGTATCCTTGAGGTTCCTTGGGGTTCCTTGGGGTTTCCTTGGGGTTCCTTGGGGTTCCTTGGGGTTAAAAGACGCACCCCAATTTCATATCCATCCTGAAAAATATTTATCAGCAAAATTAAATCCTAAAATTTTTTTTTAATAATAACTGGATATATATACTTCATGATGTTACTTTTTAAACTGGAAAATTGAATCCCCTCAATTTTGATTTCTAAAACAGTAACTTTTATCGCAACAAAGATTTCTGCTACTACAGTATATTTCTGTTCTTTTTTTGAAATACACATACACATGTACAAAGAGTTGTCCATCTTGGATCTGTAGTAAGGCTTTTATACATTATAGAGAAAATTTACTTTAAGGTTTGATAGATTGAATCGTTCTCTACTTGTATTCATGGACCTACAATGTGAAGTTATGAAATGTTTTGATTTTTATATAAAATCTTCCAAGTTTTGAGTGTTGGCCATTCCTTGTTCCATTGTTTTTTGTCAAAAAAAGAAAGTATATGCCTGAGGAAGCTGGAGTTAATTGTTTAAACTTTCAATTACAGGCAGTGAAGTGTCGGCTTGCTGATGTGGAGCCAAAGGACTCTAAAACTTGGAGTGAAAGTGTAAGACTACTATATTTTATAGTTGTTAGCATATACTGTATGGTCGATATTTCAGAAATATTTTATACCTTAAATACTTAAAAGAAAATACTTTCATTCATCTAAATTCATGGTACCAATTATCGTGGATTGTCAATTTTTGTAAGGTTTAATTTTTGTGGATTTACCAGTGCACATTTTATATATGATCAAGAAATAATAATTACATGTATTAAAATACAATTTGTTTCCGACCAGAAGAATTTGTTTTGGTATTAATTGTTTTGGCCAAAATAATTTCAAGTTTGTTAAATGATCAATTCATCAAGTTTAAGGGTGTCAGAAATTAGATTCCTGTTGACTCAATTTCCATTCAGTCTTACCAAAAACTAAACTTACCTCTACCATGGACCTATCAGTAATCATTTCAGTACAGTACTTTGATTGTAATCTGATATCACTTCTTGCAGGCCAGACAGTGGTGGACAAAGAAAGTGAATCTGTGTAAATTTTCGGTACAAGTAACAGGTGAGGCACACTTATATACTGAGTATTGTCAAATAGAGTTCTGCAAATTAAATACTAGCAGATTTTGTAAAGGTTGATAAAAATAGTGAAACAGTTAACTCATTTAGAAGGATTTTATAGCATAGATAGACCACAAATATTTTTTTTCTTTCAGGGGTGGCTGAGAACAAGGTGTATTCTGTTGTGTTGAATGATTTTGATGATGACAGACCAATGATTTGCCTCAACAGTGAACTGGTCAGCAAGGGCTATGCTAACAGTACAGGTAGCAGGTGTGTAAATATACAGTATGCAAAAAAAAAAAATCTTAAAAGTTTTTGAAACACTAATTACGAAGGGAAAGGGAGATGTGTAATGTCACAGATATACCTTTCTTTGTTGTGGTCTTTACAGATTGGCAGGAGAATATGCATATTGAACAATAATTGTAGGGTTGTGATTGCAAATATGGATAATTCAGATGCTTCATGTTTCTGGGGAATTTTGATGTAAAATGATTTTTGAAAATGATGACAATATATGATGTTATAATAATATAATATAATAATAGTTTATTTCCAATTTTGAGCCCATAGGGCATACAAGGTTACAGATATTAGATAGAAATGCCTAAAAGATAGATTCTACATATAAAAATAGTCCATACACATACATGAACTTGTAACAGCCGGGCAAATGTACATCAGTATGTCAAAACATATGAACAGTGTGCATATAATATATAGTCATAAAGGTAATTTATACAAATATAAAGATAGTATCATGATTTGTATAAGTATAAATTCACCGGTCATTTAGATCTCAAAGTATTCTGTCTTTTTTTTAAAGCATTGATCAGAAATTCACTTAGTTTGTAATTATTATTTTGTCTTCATTTGACATTAACCAGATAAATTTGTCTTTCTTTGTTAGAAGTATAAAGTTTTTGTTGAGTATTGAGACATAATGAAAAAATGAATTTCTTTCTTCTTTATATAATGGACATTCAGTAAGAAAGTGACTTTCATCTTCTACACAATTTTGGTTACATAATAAACATGTCCTTTTGTTTCTTTCTAAAGGAATTCTTTGACCAGTATTATTTTTTGTAAATTCATATCTACCTCTTTCAACTCGTAAGTCATGTGCACTTATTCTGAATCTACAAAGTATTTTTCTTATATTATGAGAATGGGTAAACATATATGATTCCATTGTAAAATTTTCTTTATATAAAAAATAAGTATCAAGTTTTCCAGAGTGGTAATTAAAAGCTCATTAAATACCAAGAATGTTTTCAATATTCCTGTGTGGTACAACCCAAATATAAAAATTGCATGTAAATATGTATTTATCAAAGATTGGTATATGAAAGGGGTTAAAATCATTGGAGATTTTATGAATGAAAATGGAAACATATTGTCAAGAATAGATTTTACTGAAAGATTCCATTTTTCATATATACCTCCAATGTTATATAATAGTGTTATATGTGCAATATCAAAATACTTGACATATTTGTCTATTGATAAGTCTACTTTGAAGAGAGACTGCACTACATTTATGCCATTTTATTATGAGTCTATTTTTTTGAAAGAAAAAGTAACAAAGCATATATACATATGTTTAACCTTAAATGATTGTGTACCTACAGCTATCAACAAATGGAATGCTGAGCTATGTGATATTTTGCCAAATGATTTTTGTGTACATGATGTGTTTAAAATATGTTTTAGAACTACCAATGATTCAACTATTAATTGGTTACAATATAGAATTCTCCATAGAATTCTTCCTGTTAAATATTATCTTAAGAAAATCAGAATTACTACCTCTGACTGCTGTATGTTCTGTAATGATATGCCTGAAACTATAAAACATGTTTTTGCAACTTGCAAGAAAATCCAGCCTCTATGGAATGCACTTAGTATACTTATATATGAGAAATGCAACAAAAATGTTAATTTTGATGTTTGTAATGTATTATTTGGTGTTTATCCCCTTGTTTGGGAGAACAGAATTCTAAACTTTGTAATCCTATATACAAAACAATATATATTTTTATGTTTAAAACAAAGTAAGACGCCACATTTTTTAGGGCTTTTACACTATTTAAATCAAAGATACAAGACTGAAAAGTATATTTATATTCAGAAATCAGAAATTGATGAATTTGAAAAAGCATGGTCTCCTTGGATTGATTTTATTAATCATCTGGCAGTTTAGAATTAACATGTGTACAATAATGCATCAATTTAATATTTTTATGTTTTTTGGTATTCTGTTTTTTTTTTCTTTCTTTGGTTTGTTTGTCTGGTTTTTTTCACATGGATTGCAGTTTTACTGCATAGGCATAACTAGCACAAGCAACTACCCTACTCTTTATTTTATATTACAATATGGGATGAAAATGTGAGTATGTGAGAAGTGAGAGAGTAAATGTTTCATAAAATGATTTATATATTTAACCTTTGTTTACAATTAAAAAAAAAAAAAAAAAAAAAAGTTTTCCAGAGTTTAGGCCCTCTTCACGTTTTAATGCCCAGTAATTTAAAAAGTGTTTTCTTAAATTTTTCTTAACTTGTTGTTTAAAACATGTGGTTTTATACTTTTTACATATAGTGAGTGAAATATTAATTTTCTTACTAAAATAGACTAAGCTTTTGTACCAAGAGTTAACATTGGATAGACTAAGATTAATAGTTTCTTTATATGCATGGTGAAGCAGGGAAGATTCTTCACTTAATTCTAATCTATGCCAGTATAATAAGATGCTTTGAATCAATGAAAAATACAGAGGATATCATCCTAATTTAGAGATAATTGCAATATTTGTGCTTTTTTTCCCAGCTCCTAATAAATATTTACAAAATTTGATATTTAAGTTTTCCATTTCCCAAGTTTTAAAGGTTTCATATAAATGTTTGTCTTTTTCTTGTATGTGTGATGTAAGGGTTCTCCAAATTTCGCAGCCATATAATGCAATAGGTTTTATCATATGATCAAAGAGATGTAAAAATGTCTTGATAGGGGGTTGGGTAGAGTTTAGGTCTTTAAATAGTTTGAAAGAGGCCTTGAGATCTTTATTATATAGATCAGATCTTGCTTCTTTAAATGAGACACATGAGGACATGATTATACCTAAATATTTATATTTGTTAACACATTCTAAGTGTGAATTCTCAAGAGTGAACTTCCCATGATGTTGTTGCAGATAATGTCCTGATTGAACATGTGTATCATTTATAGATTTATGATTTTTAAGATTTCAGTTTTGACATGTATTTTACAGGTCTCAGCCTCTTTCTGAAGAGCAGCTGCAATACCTCGCTGCAGGGTCACAGGAAAGCTTGACTGATACATCAACAAGGGTTAGTTTTCATAAACGAAGATTATAACTGTGTCTAACTCTGAAGATGTTGTTCTTTGCAAAAATGACAAAGCACAAAAAGAATTACATCACTGTATGATTTACATACAGAGTTCCTCTATGGTGTTGGGAAGAGAAAGTTGCTCAGCTTCCACAGAGTCCCTGGCCTCTTCTGCATTGTCCTTGACCTCAGGTACATCTCCACGGAAACTGAGCTCTCCAGCACAGGAGGGAGGCATGTCTGATTCTTCCACGGGGGCCAGGAGAAAGACCCCACAGGCCACCAAACAGAAGAAAAAAGGTAGTCGCAATATCTACATTGCGTATGCTTACTGTGGAAACATATTTAAAGCAAGTTTTTAAAGTTTTGTTAGATATTAGTTCGTGGATTACATAATTTCCAAACTGGACATTTTCTTAACACTAATGATAATTTCAGGAATGAACATTATAGCTTCTCAATTCATTCTTGTATATTCTGGGTAGAACCAATTTATGCTCTTACATATTTGAGTTTTTGTCATGCAATATTTGCTCTAGATTTTATGGAGGAGGTTGTGTTTCAGTGAAGTCCCAGGCCACAGGGGATGAAGACCCACACGTGGAGGTTAAGATTGGTCAGTTCACCGACCCCTCCTGCTTCTATGTGTACATAGTGGATGAAAACTTAGACAGGTAGTCGTTGATTGACAATAGTGTTAGTTGTACACGAATACTGTGTTTAGCAACATTCAACATGATCCTGTCTTGTCAAGTAAAAACAGATTCACAAATGCATACACAAACTGGGAACAATATTTATGCTTTGATATAAGCCATTATCTTCCAATAAGTTCACATAATTAGTAAAGGAAGACTCGTACTTCCTTTAAAAAAATTATATATTTACATGTAAGGTTTAGCCCCACTGTTTATCTTTAATAAGATTCTAAAAAATTTGTGTTTTCACATTCTTGCAGGCTGATGGCGGAAATGGATGAGGAGTACTCAGATTCCGAGTATGAGTGGATTAACTTGGAGGCGGATACATTCTGTGCTGCACGCAGGCCAGAGGACGGAAAGTGGTATAGAGCCAAGATCCAGCGGATCATCCACAAAAACCTGGCAGAGGTATGTTGACCCAGATATGTTCTTCGGATACGTTTTCATTAAAGCTTGCAGGTATGGATAAATGTTTGAATATTTAGTTGTAAGTTTTGAAAAGGAATTTTTTAATGCGTGTTTTCAGGCAAAAATAAAATACTAGGAGAGAGTTTTAAAAATGTAACAAAACATCTCATTAACTTGAATTACAAATGCTAAAAAAAATTTTAAGTTCTTCAAAAGTGCATGCATGTGTTAAAGACACATATTAGTACGTAATAGTTTACATAATTATATATTACAACAGATATTGCAACACATCTTATCACTTTCAGTGTGTATTAGTTGTGTAATATTTAGAAAGCAAATCATTTTGTATAAGAAGCTTTTTGTGTAAGAAACATATCACATTGTAGGTCTTAGAAAAAAATGGAGTGAAGTGTTTACATCAAAGAACCCTATTTAACAACGAAAAATATAATCAGGCTCCATAAAATATTAAATGTTAAGGATAACAGGGTACTTATAATTACAGTAAACCAACTATTATTTGCGTGCAAAAATTTTTTCAAGAATTCTGATAGACTCGTCATCGTGAATATTTCTTGCTGTGAACCAGTCCTTGTCATTTGTTTTATAACAACACTTGTGTTCATAAGGTCTTCTCTCGAAAATGTGTTGCTGCAAACCAGTTCATTTCAGGTAATTGGCGAAATAAAGTTGTCAGGAATAAAAGTCGGTTTGTGGTATTATTTTTCTGTACATTGTAGCTATGCAGTATTAAATCTTTACTTTAAATCTCATTTTCCTACTTAGAGGGAATGCTATTGAATTTTATGAATTTTAAAAATTAGTTCAATCTACAATGTTCTTGATAAGAACCTGCAAGTTCTTGCCAGAATTTATTACCCATATTACACAAATTTTAGTGCATGCTCTGCTGCACAGATCTCTGTATTTACATGCATCTGTGTTACAATGTATTTTTGGAATGTTAAGACATTTGTTGTAGTAATTTAAAAGAAAGTTAATAATAAAAAAAAAGGATATTTCCAACAATCTTCAACTACTTTTATTAGAGTTACTTACTCTTAGATAACCAATGAAAAACTCAACAAAATCAATAAGAAAAATACTCAATAGATGTAAAGTTTACACTTGAAGTTTGTTTACATCCTTTTACTGCAGCAGCTCCACATATGAAGTCTTGTTCTTGTATTGATCAGGAAATATCATTTTGTATCCAGACCTACCGCATCCTCGTTTCAAGGATGTACAGCAGACACATGTATATTTGCTACTCTCTCTCATGCTGAACATTTATTTGGAAGTCACTTTTCGACGAAAAATGAGGACTCTTCCATTATCTGGCCAATTTCCTTGATGATGCTAATTGTTTCATCACAGAAAAGTACAGAAATGATCCATTATCATGGTTCACTCTTTGAAACACTTTACCTCTGGTTAGTAACTTTGAAGCTTCTCATCATTGAGAAATAATACAGCTATCAGTCCCATTATGATGCTCTACATGTGCATGTCAAATAAAAAACACAGTAACAAATCACAGAAAATCATTGTGATGGAATAATTAAATCCTTTGATATATTCTTTATCCCAGACGTTGGTTCTATTTCATCATGATAAGTGGATGGTCACTCCATGTACTGGATGATGCTGACCTTGCCGTTAGAGTGACCAATCCACAGCTTGCCGTCAGAGAAAGCCTCGATAGCGTGGGGGGTAAAGCTACACTTGTGGAGGACACACTTGGCCCTCCCCGAGGCCTTGAACAGCTGGATGTTTCTGCTGTAGCGGTCGCTGACCACGACATTACCCAGGACATCAAAAGCCACGTCCCAAGGGCTGAAGGTGTCCTCCTCCGCATTGTTTGAATGTCTGAAGATCACCTCCCCATCTTTGTTCAGAACCACTAGCTCTCCTGTGAAATCTCCCGTCCAGTTGATGACCGCGATGTCGCCAGTTTGTTCATTTTCGGCAATGCGATGTGGGTAGGTGAATATGTTGCTTGTTGACTGTCTGCCGAAAAATGACTTTTTGGTCTGGTATTGAATGGTCTGAAGTTCTTGGCCGTCGTAAGAGAACTTTTTGATGAGTCTCGTGCTCAGGAATGAGGAAGAATGCTTCAGACTGTCCACAAGACCTACTAGAAAGTTTCCTGTTGTCTTGTTCACGTAAATACTGATGGGCAATTGTCCCTCTTGAAAATCAACTAGGGTGGTCGGTTCATTATCGGAACTGAGACATTGGACCCATCGTAACTTAGGATCAACTGTCAGCAAAGAACTACTCTTGGTGGTGCTGAAATCATGGCATGTGGGCCTGATGGCCAATGTCTTAAGGAGTTTTCCCCGCTTGTTGAACAGTTTGATCTCGTCCTCTTTAAAACCTTTGATCCAGGCTTCTGTATCACTGACTCTGCAGATTTTGGTGATGAAAATGTCAGATTCACAACCAGTAAGGGTGGCGTCTATTCGAACGTAACTCATGAGTTTGAGCGAGCTCGCAAGGTCCGAGTAGAAGTCGCCCACCATGGCTTGTAATTTTTCCACACTTTCCTCCCCTCCAACAAATCGTGGTGATGGTATGTGGTGTATTAGATGATCCTCAGACATTTTCATCAGCAGCTTGGAACATTCCCTTTCTAAGTGAATGATCTCGAGATGGGAGCCGAGCTTGAGTCTAGAATCGACATTCTCAAGGAATGATGTCCCCCTTGCTATCAGGTCCTCTGTCACTTCCTTCGTTCCGCTCAGTTGACGTGCCGTTTCTTTCCGTTGATTCTCCGCATTGGCGATAAGGTTAGATATTATATTTTCCAGTTTGTTGCGGATGCTTTCACCTGTATCATTAAAAAAAATTTAATTAACCTGAATTTTTGGCCATTCAGTTTGATTTGTTTTGATTAAATTTTAACCTCTAAATTTAATTCTAGTATACAATAAACATGAAGAATAATATAAGCTTTGAGAGATTGCAGATTTCATTTATGGGTTATTTATGTCAAATGAATATTTTTATGTATTAAAATGTTTTTAATTTAAAAAAAACTGCATTGGTTTTTACATGTGTAAAATTATACTTAGATGGAGAGAAACATGAAAAACTATGATATGTTTTTCTCAAACAATTACTTTTCCATTTTCTATGCAATGAGAGAAAAAAAAGAAAAAAACCTAGGTATGAGACATAGAGATAGAATTTTTTTCATTAAACATGTTCCAAAGTTAACTGTAAAACTTTCCAACAAGTGAATCCTTCAAATTGAATCAAGAACCATCATGATGATTCATGCAATTTTTAGCTTGTTTATCATTGGAAAAAAAACACTCCCATTTTCTTCAGAAGTGAAGGGAGAGATCAAGAGATCTCAAGATTAAGTGGCAGTGTTTATAAATAAAAAATCCACAAACCAATCCTGTATTTTTCCTGAGAGAGAGAGAGAGAGAGAGAGATCAGTCTACCTTTCTGTGTGATGCTGGCGATGACAGTCTCCGTGTCCCTCTGGTTTTTGTCGTCCTGGATGCTGAGCTCAGCCACCCTTTGCTGTAACACGGGGACCCTCCCCCTCATCTCCTGAACTCGCCCCTCTAACAACTCCATCTTCTCCCCAACTCTGGCCTCCAGGTCCGTGAAAGTGTGGCCATTGTGATGCCCCATCATACATTTAACACACACCAGCTCATCACATGTGTCACACAAGCCTTGGATGGTCTCACAGTGTTTCTTACACCTCCCTTCTCCAGAATTGTTCCCCTCCATCACTGCAGCTGCCATTTTGGTTTTGGGGTTTTTTTCCAGTGTGGTGTCTGAGGAATACGATATGGCTAGCAAAGCATGCGGTCTGTGGATGTAAACAAAGTTTATACAGGGTGTGTTCTAAAGTTCACCTGGCTGAGTCATACAGTGCTGTGCAAAAGTTGTATCTGAAGTGGTTCAGTGAATAATATTTGTATTTATATACAGTAAAAAGGGTTCATCATTTAGGGGTTTTTTTTAGCAGTAAATATTTAAAGTGAACTATAAATTGGAGATTTCATATACAGAATCATTATGATCAGAATGAATGTTTCATGCTCTTTATATATTATATAAGCTTGGTTATAGAACAGACTATGACTTTACATCCTGGTCATTTTAATTACATGACAGACTTTATTAAGGTGGTATGGGATAACTGTCAATATTAATGTGGATGATGTAACATTACTCCTGTTTTAAATTTTAAAATTTCACAATACTGTAGATATGGAAAACATTATGGTGTTTTTAATTTAACTATAATCACAGTTGGACTATTTTCTGTGTACATGTATTTAACAACATTGTGAACATTTTGATATTTGAGTTTAATTATGATGCTAATAAACAAAGTGTTTTTAATTATTTAATCTCAGTATTGTTCCATAGCAGACGACAGGCTGTTTACTTCATTTTAATTGGCACATTGAATATGATTTAATTATTATTGATTTCAGTATTTGGTCTATAAAAATAATTAAAACAAAGGTATAAACAATGTACCAAATTTATTCTGAGATCTTCTAACTGAAAGACGATTAGTATCGTAAATTTTTTATTATAGAAAAATCAATTTTCTGTGAAATTAAAACAACCGCGAAAGGTAACAACCGGACAAACCATGAAATTTCTGAACCGTGGAATTAAAGACGTTTACAGTATTTAACAAAAAAATATATTTCAAAAATTGTTGAAAAACTAAAATTTTATAAAAGCCCCAGTAAGATTTGAACTTATGACTTATAGATTGGTTATAGATAATGCTTTGACTTGCTGTGTTATGCTGTTTTAAGTAACAATTTTTTGAAAGAAAAGTATTAATACTTGATTTTATTGTTTATTTTGACACTATGAATTATGTCACAATTAATATGGTGGTGTTCCATACCACCCCATATTCCATTAAGTGATTCAAAGGTTATTTCGAATTTAAATTAATTTAAATTATTACTGATGATTCATTTTGTTGATATAAATGATTGAACAATCATTTTTTTTAAAAAGTGTATTTTTACTATGATTATACCAGGTATTTATGGTGGACTTTGGGTACTCAGAAACCATTCAGACCTCAGAGTTACGGAACCTGAAAAAGCATTTATCCCAGAGTGGTGCATTCTCCTTCTTGTGTCACCTGGCGGAGGTGGTTCCAGCGGGTGACCAGAGTATGTGGTCCCGCACCGCCTGTGAATTCATGGTAGAGGAAACGCATAACAAGAAGCTGTACATCAAAAAAAAGGTGGGAGTGGGTTGTTTGCTGTAAATTAAGTACTAGTGATGGAGAAGTTTGAAACGTGAGGACGCAGCACAGAACGGGTAGAGACCAGGGAGTGAAGAAAGTCTGTATTGTTATGTTAATTCCAATCAATGTTAGGCTTGGGGGAGGAAGAGAGAATGTGTCATTAATGTGTATTAGGGCCATGAGAGGAAGAGAGAATTTCAGAAGTAATTTAAAATTGTTTTTAAACTTTGGTCTTGGAAAGTTAGGGTTTATAGTGATCAGTCTGTCCTTCTGTCCATCCTTCCATCTGTCTGTCGGAGATCACTTGTCCGGGCATATCTTCTCTCCCCTTGGCCCAGTCTGGCTCATGCTTCACCTGCAGAGTGTATTTAGGTTAAATGTGTATTGACCTTGAACCCAACTAAGATTAAGGTCAAAGCTGAATTATCTGAAAAATCTTTTTCCAAGTAATGTATATCTCCCCTTGGTCTTAGCTGTTTTTAAAGTGCTTTGGTAAAAGTGACCTTGAATGGCATTTAAGGGTCAAGGTCTTATCAGACCTCACCAAAAAAAATCTGAGCATATTTACTCTCTCCTTAGCCCTATCTGGCTCCTACTTCACATAAAAAGAGGTTTTGGGTACAGGGTATGCAGCGACCTTAAACGCAAGTTTCAAAGTCAAATGTGAAGGTCATAGCAATCCCTTTAAAATCCAGAAATGTTATGTATATATAATTTCAACTTTGTCCCTATACAGTTCCAGTGTTGGACCACAAATATTCTCCTGACCAATGGATAAGACATAGATTTAACTTTCTTTCCGTGCAGGGTGACAATATAAAGACCTCTTTGCCAGTTGATCTGATTCTGGAGACCTATGTCCCAGAGAGTGCCCTGGAGCCGGCCCGGAGGTCCTACACAAGTCTGATAGAAATGATGAAGGACCGGGGACTAGTCATACCAGCACCGGGGTAAGTATGATAGAGATGATGAAGGACCATGACTAGCCATACCAGCTTTTGGACTAGGGCACATTTTTTTGTTTTTTTTGGAAAGGGGGGGGGGGTAAAGGGAGGGGATGTTTTTTGTTGGCATAACTTGAAAGTGCTGTTGGTATATTGTACGGTGCAGATGATTAAGATTTATTGTTGGGGAGTTGAAATATAAGAAATATAAGTGGTATTTGATATAGATTTCTTTATGTTATAAGTCAAAAGTATAGTAAGTCTTTTGTCTTAACTACAAACACAGATATATCTAAAAAAAAAATAATTTGGAAGGAAGAAAATTACAAAAAAAATATTTGCGGATATTCTTATTGTTTAATTTTCATTATACAAAGTTCAATTTTTGGAAAAGTAAATGTAATTATAGTTACACATTTGTGACTTTTTCAGAGCACTTTCTAGGAAGAAGACCCCAGTCAAGGTTCAGCCAAAGACTTACCCCATCATGTTCTTTGACCCACCCACTCTACCCGAGGACAACTCATTTATTGGCATCCCCGTCTACGTCAACTTTGATGCTGTCATCTATGTACAGGAACTTAGAGGGGGTAATTGAATAATAATGTCTTTATATGAAAAAATAATGAAGGCTTGATCAGAATTTTAAGATATGCAGCATTTCAGTTTTATTTTGGATTGTGAGTTTTCAGGTTGTTTGGTATGATAAAGTTACAATGTTGAGTCAGCTGCCTGCTGGACAATTGCCGAAAAATGACTTTTGATTTTTAGGTCAAATTAGTCAAGACAGCAGGGTAACTGCTATGCCAATATTGAATATAGCTGGGGAAATATATTGCGAGTTTTGCTATAAGCATCATTGAATATTGACCCCCTTTTGAATTTTAGGTCAAAATGTCAAAGGTAGGCAAGTTTGAACTTTCATGTTGTGTGTTCTGCCTTTGTTAGAAATTGTTTTATCTGCATTTGTTGAGTGTTGAATGTCAGGTTTATATCTTTAGAGCATTTACTAAGCTTGACCAAACTTATGACAAGGGTTGGCGTAGTCAAGTAGGCAACCTTTTGATTTTGGGGTCAAAAGGTCACCTTTTTAACTTTACAACTCAAATATTTTCTACCCAAAAAAGATAACTGAGCATGTTTGTTTTACCAAAATATACCTTGTTGTTGTGTTTGTTCAATTTTCTAGTTTTCATGAATTCCCATCCCTTTGACTTATAAGAAAAGATAGCATGTATGTGTTGCTGAAAAAATACTGTGCTATTTTTAATGTTCATGATATGTTCACATGATGTGCAGATGAGGAGTTCAAGGAGCTGAGTGAACTGATACAGCAGCGGTTCAGAGAGAGTGAACCTCACAAGTTTGAGGAGACCAAGTGGCAGCTGAACCAGGCCTGCATCGCCTTCTTCCACCTGGATCAGCAGTGGTATAGAGCCAAGATTATCTCCCTTGAACCCCACAGGGTGAAGGTAAGGTCAAAGCTTAAGGTCATTTTTGCATTACCGGTAGGTGAAATATCATAAGAAAATGTTACTTTTATGGAAAACCATTAAAGAATTACATTATTTATTGCATTATTTGTAGTTGCAGCTACCAGAAGTAAAGATTATGATCTGTGTAACTAATTTACTTTTCTTTTATTAAAGGTCAAGTTTGTGGATTTTGGGAACTGTGAGAATGTTTCATATGACAAGATCCGGGCGGATGTAGAGGACTTTATGTATCTCCCTCCTCAGTGCTTTGAGTGTGCACTATACAACACATTGCCTGTAAGTCTGTACAACATATTGCCTGTAAGTCTGTACAACTTACTGCCTATAAGTCTGTACAACACATTGCCTGTAAGTTTGTACAACATATTACCTGTAAGTCTGCACAACAAAATGTCTATTGGTTTGTACAAGACATTACCTGTAAGTCATATTGCCTGTAAGCCTGAACAACACATTGCCTGTAAGTTTCTACAACACTGCCTATAAGTGTGTACAAACACTGCCTGTAAGTTTGTAGAACACATTACATCAAGTCTCTACAACACATTGCCTTTGAGTCTGCACAACCCATTGCCTGTTAATCTGTACAATACATTGCCTGTAAGACTGTACAACATATTATATCTGTAAGTCTGTGGAATATATTACATGTACCGGTATCTGTAAATTTGTTCAACACATAAGTAAGTCTGTATGATACAATACCTGTAAGTCTGTACAACACATTGACAGTGTGTTTATGCATTGTATTGTCTATAAGTCCAATACATACTTTTTTAACTGACCATACAAGTAATTGTCATTTTAATTGATCCCTTGGGATATTTTTTTCTTCAGAATACAGAAAGTGGGAAGTGGTCCAAACCGGCTCTGGATTTCATGCATAAATCTTGTGTGACAAAAGCCTGTGTTATAGAAGTTCTGGTCAGTATTCTTTGTATCTAAACTCTTCAAGTTAAGATTTTTTACAGTTATAAATTCAAATCAGAAATGTATTGTTATTTATGAACGTCTTTTCATGGTTAACATTTATAAGAAAATGATTGATTGATATATACATTTGTAAGTATTAATGATAAATTCATTTTTTGGCCACAGGAAAGAATAGATGGAGAACCTTTAAAGATCAAGGTCATGCTGCCTGACCGTCAGGATCTGTCCAGCGTCCTGGAGAGTGAGGGGTATGCTATACAGGAGGATAGTCTGCTGGAACTGATGCTACAGAGTCAGGAGATAGAGGCAGTTCTCAAGGTACTGTGTTAAAACCAACTCTTCAGAGTCAGGTGATAGAAACTGCTCACAAGTTATATAGAGTTAAATCTGTGAGAAAATACAAATAGATGGATACTACAAAAAAAAAAAAATTGGGTCTCTTAAATGTCAAACAATGCAAAGATAGAGGCATTGAATTCATAATTTTCTTTCATATGGTTTTACTTATCACATTTGTATTTCCTTTGTTATGTGTTGTTTTTTCTACTTCAGACCAAGAACCCATACAAAAGTATGCCTTTGTATACTGTTGGGGAATTCTTTGATGTTCTCATCACACATGTAGAAATTCCCAATGTGGTAAGTGAATATTAATTAGGTTGTATATTATGTTACTATCAAATGAGATTATTGTAATATTTTACATTACAGTTTAATAATTGTTATTATCAAACATGCACTATGAACGCATATAAGATTCTGAGTGTTGGACCTGTTTTACTTGGCAATTCTTTGATTATTCACATGATTTATTCAGAAAAGTTGTTTTTTACATGAATATGAAATAAATATTTTGAAGACGAATTGAAATCCACTTGTCCAACCATGCACCCACCCCACATATATTTGCTAATCCAGAGAAGAATCTTTTTTCACCTGTCTGAGACCTTACTTGTAGGTATACTATCAACACACTCGATACAGCGGGGACGAGGCCGATGAGAGAACAGATGAAATCAACCACCAGCTGACAAAACTGGAACAGATGTGGGTGGAGCTCAATGAGGCAGGGCCTGTATCCCCACCCCTGATGAGACCAAAGCCAGGTAAATTAGGAAATTCTCAGAAAATCCTTGACCCGAAAGAAATATGATCAGCCAATTTGAATCCTTGCCCTTCACAAAGGGCTTGGTTAGGTTCATGTTGGATCACTTCATCATAAGACCATGACTTAGATAATCATGTTCATGTGAAAAATATGATATTTACAGACTGTAACAGATAAGCCTTATTTGATACAGTTGATTAACAAGTGTTTTAAAAATTTGCTGCTTGACCTTACATTTGTAAACTGAATAATTGTGTTGCAGGCAAGATGTGCTGTGCCCAGTACGGCTTTGACCAGTGTTGGTACCGGGGCCTGGTCATCACAGCACCAGATCACCAAAACCAGGTCCTGGTGCTGTATGTTGACTTTGGAACATCAGAGATTGTACCACTAGAGAGGTAGGGACAGGTCCATTAGAGATTGTACCACTAGAGAGGTAGGGACAGGTTTTGTCCATCAGAGATTGTACCACTAGAGAGGTAGGGACAGGTTTTGTCAATCAGAGATTGTACCACTAGAGAGGTAGGGACAGGTTTTGTCCAGTAGAGATTGTACCACTAGAGAGGTAGGGGCAGGGTGTGTCCATAAGAGATTGTACCACTAGAGAGGTAGGGGCAGGGTGTGTCCATTAGAGATTGTACTCCTAGAGAAGTTAATACAGGTTTTGTCCATAAGAGATTGTACTTCCAGAGAGGTAAGGACAGGTTTTGTCCATTTGAGATTGTACCACTATAGAGGTAGAGGCAGGGTGTGTCAATTTGAGATTGTACCACTAGAGAGGTAGGGTTAAGGTTGTGTTTACCAGACACTATACAACAAGGGTTGTAGGGGCTAGGTATTTATTGGGAATAGTAACACTAAAGAGGTAATGGCTTGACCTCTTGCTAAATTTAGAGACATTAAAGAATTCCTCTTTGCAATATACATAATATGTACATGTATAATCATAAAGAGATGATATAAAAAAGAATTCATGTCATTTTGTTCACACAGTCACTAAGTAATCAACCAAATTGTTCCAGGGTGAGGACTCTACCCCCACAGTTTCAGTCGCTGCCCGCCCAGGCGAGGAGATTAGTGCTTTCCGGCATTCAGATTCCTACCCCCCAGGCCTCCTGGAACGTACAGGCACAGGAGCGGATGCTGCAGTGTGCTGGTGCCAAAGTCTCAAAGTGCTGTCTGAAGGTCAGTCTTCTACAACATTGAGAAAGGAATGGCTGCAAACTATTATGTAAATGACGTAGTGACCTATTGTAGTTTTTGGCTTGATAACTTTTATTATCTTATACTTCCTATGGGAAAGGGGGGGGGGGGGGGGGTATTTACTTCCATTTTGAAATATGCATAGTCATCCTGAAAACAATCCATTCACCTAAGTCATAACGAACAATGAGCCCTCAACCATAATTGAGAGATTTGTATTGGGATATAAACAAATATTACTCTGACAAGTATTTCACCATACATTGCGAAAATAGTATATATTTGTGTTTTTATATTTTCATCGGAATACTTTACAAAACATGCAAGGAATTGGAAACATTTATGAACCATGAGTGAGGTGTCAGGCGCTGAATTGAATTTGTGCATAAATGCTCAGGTGACCATTGGGGCCCTTGGGCCTCTTGTTCATGATTTAACTTTGTTTTAAAAGCTTCACTTGCTCTTCACTTGCAATTGATTTTATTCTGTAAATCAAATCATGTTCCTGATTCAATTTGCATGGCTCAAGTGATTATTGAATTTGTTTGTGATAAAGTCAAACCTTCACAAAATATTTTATTTTTATTTGTTTCACCACTTACCTTTAACTCTTCTTTGCAAACAATACTGTTTTCACAATACTGTTTTCAAGGGAATCCATTTGACTGTTATCAGTTATGTTGGAATACATGCAATCATTTTACAATCCTGTTTTAATATCAATTTATTTTGTTGCATAAATGAATAAAGATTAAATCCAAAAGTAAATTTTTGACAGTCTTGATTTAAGGCTGCTGACTTTAGCTTTCATTGTACATTTATAATTTTTAGAAAATTTTATTTATTTAATGTTGTAGTAGAGCATGGCCATATTGCTATTATGATGTTATGTTAAAATGAAGCATTTAAGGATTAGATTTTTAGAATTGACATAAAAGGAAAAGTAAAAATTGAACATCTTAAAAATATACCAGTACAATTCTTGGTATTCTTTTTCTTAATATTTGAATGAATCCACTCTAAAAAAAAAAAAAAAAAAAAAAAAAAAAAAAACCTGCAAGTCAGCCTCCTTAAAACACAACTACATGTACTAAGGTTTAATATATCTACACTCTACTTGATAATATTAAAGTTTGTTGAATATTATCAGAAGCTGGACCCTCTACAAGGCGAGCTGTTCCGGGCGGAGGACTGGAGTAACATGACTCTGCTATATCAGGAGTTGATAGACTCAGGCCTCCTACAGTATAGCGAGGAATCAGATTTGTAAGTACAGTCTCCATATCATATGTTTTAAAATACACTTTATACATGCATTATTCCACAGCATGAAGTTTGCCTACAAGTGGCATGATCTAACTTTCTGTTGTTCGTGTACATACTGTGGTTTCATCAATATTCCTTGATCACCAATTTACCTGGGATTTCGTGGGTTGACCATCTGGAGAAAAAATGTGTCATTTTTATTGGCAG
This sequence comes from Magallana angulata, assembly GCF_025612915.1. Classification (NCBI taxonomy): domain Eukaryota; kingdom Metazoa; phylum Mollusca; class Bivalvia; order Ostreida; family Ostreidae; genus Magallana; species Magallana angulata. Next base: position 29,705,638 of record NC_069115.1, read on the forward strand.
GACCATTTAACACTATTATTTACAAGTCCCTGAAACACAGGCAATTGTATCTGCAGTAAAGTTTGACCCACAACACAAAGTGTCTAACTTCTAATCACGTGGAGTACCCTCGATCAATTTTGCTTTCAAAAGAAGCAGACCACATGTTTGTGGTGTGAAATAACTTTAATTTCCACATGGCAAGTAACTGTTAGATGCTGTTTTTTATGCAGATAGAAATAAATGAAGGCAAGCATGCCGTATATGATTTTATAGATAAATTATTGTAAAATAAATATGATAGTAACCACTATCCCATTGCGATTCGTCTGAAAGCAAAAATGACTGCAATTCACAGAAGGGAGATTCCCCACAGAATTTGAAGTTATATACTTTGTGTTATAGAAAGAACTTCTGTTACAGAAACAAGGGCCCGTGCCCTGAAACTGAAAGGAAAAAAAACCAGGTTGATGCTCATGAATATTTATGAAACAACAGTATGTTTTATAAGGTCACCTGAGTAAAGATATTCACAGTGAATTGGTTAATGATTCTATAGAATCTTTTAATTACATGTACATACACATTTTGGATGTGTAATTTTGGATTGTAATTTTCAATTAACTAAAGGAAAGGTGGAAAGGGTGGGAGTCTGAAATGAATACATGTAATAGTGTAATGTATGTTTTGATTAAAGTTCTTTCTACCCTGGTTGAACAGGTAAGTGCACATGGACAGTAACACGTGTATTTACCGGGGTATGTGGATTGTGCTTCTTCCTATTATCATAGATATTTTTTTTCTTTTCATGATTTCACTCTTTTTCCATGTTGCTTGATGTCTGCTGGTATCTCCAAAACAATGTTGTTTGTTGCTTATAACACAGTTCATTATCTAGGATATCAGGGAGAGTGGGTTTGGAACATATTTTCAATGAATTTCAAGACTGGGTACAAAGTTCTCTGTCTTAAAGTGCATGTCAACAGAGTCACCACAATGTCACACATTTTTTGATTCTGCTGAACTAGCTGGCCTTAGATGTGGCTTTGAAACCAAAATAATTTTTGGGGGGAGGGGGGTGAACTTTTTAGGAGTACATGTGAAGGTCTGGGTCATCAGGTGCAGTAAATGAATTTGTAAACATGATCCCTTGTCTATGTTTGTTGCTGGCTTTCTTACCGCTTGACCTTTTGTTAACACCTTGCCAATCATAATTATCTAGTTTGCTGCGATGTATAGAAAGTGGTCTAGCTCTTTCATTACTGATAACACTATGTGTTTTAAGAAAATCCAAACAACTACACCTGTCATTCATATCTACACACTGTCATCAGAGTCTGCTTATGTAATGTGGCTTTTTGCATTTCTGATAACATCATGTGGGTTTTTTTTAAGAATTACCACAAACACAATTTACCTAATTATACCACTGTTTTACCCTTGTGTGTCTGTCTGTCCATCTGTCCGTCCGTAACAAAAATTTCTGTCGCGTTTATCTCAGCAACTATTTATCACAGATGCTTGAAATTTTTACACAATATTTGTATAGGCATGCCATATCGTGGGATATATTTTTGTACCAATCAGAAGTCAACTTCCTGTTAAATGATGACTTTGTTTATTTTTAGCAAAAATTTTCAAACAAATTTCCGTCAAAGAATTCTCAGCAACTGTTTATTGCAGATGCTTGAAATTTTTACACAGTATTCGTTTAGGCATGCCATATTGTGGGATATATTTCTGTACCAATCGGATGCCAGCTTTCTGTTAAATGTCGACTTTGCTTATTTTGCATATTCACATCAGAGCGGGGGTATCACTAGTGAGCATTGGCTCACAGATATCTTGTTTATGTACCGCTTGGTTGTTCTCTCCATTCCATCATGTATAATTTTTTAAACTGTAATTTAAGGAGGCCGACTTTAGTTTGCATTGCGCATTTTTTTGCGCATTCTAATATAATACAGTTGTTTTATACTTCTTATGAATTTTTTTCGATATCATTTATAAAATTGAACACAATAAACAAAATACAGATAAAAATATTTAGATTTTTAAAGGAAATTTTTATTTTTAACACGATTTTTACGTTGTGTGGTAATGGGGTATTGCCATTGCGCTTTTATGACGTTATGATAAAATGAAGCTTTGTAGGAGTACGTTATAAGAAATAATATAAAAGAAAAAGTAAAAATTGTACGCTGTTGAAATTTTACATACAGAATGATGCTATCCTCGAGGATATTTTCCTCATTTTTGGAATGAATCCATTATACCAATCATCATTCGTGATGATCCAAATATATAGCAAAATTTGGTGCATTTCAATATTTTGAGATGGCCCCCACTAAAAACCAGACGGTAGAATTTTGTGTTTTTAACATATAAGGTAGGAAATGATATTACTTATCATATATAACAATTTGAGAAAAAAAGCTATTGTAGTATTTTTTAAAACTGCTTTGATGTGCGGAAAATGACAGTTTCCTATATATTCTTATAGTAAATGTACCTCTATTTTGAGATGGTCCCTAAAAAGAACCAGACGGTCGATTTTCATGAACCTTCGCATATAAACTAGAGTTGGTTTAAATTACATATGGTTAAAAAATAAAGAGTTTTGCTATTGTAGTTTTTCTTCAAAAAAACCCAAATCGGCCTCCTTAAATATATCTGCAAATTACTGGTACACATGTATATGTATGTGTGAATATGTACTTACTGGTAAACTGGTATTCTCCCATCTGTGTAACACCCTGACTTAACTTTCCTTTTTATGTATACAAAGCATACTATAAATGGGTCTTTAACAAAAAAAAATTAGATTTATTTTACAACTTAATCACAAAGTAGATTATCATTATAATTATATGTATCTAGATTTTTAGGAGTATACTGATAAAACAAAAAATTAAAAAACTACTGCAAAAATAATGGGAATTTATTTTTAAAGGAAAATGAGAATTTTTTTTAAAGAATATTTTATACTTCACTTAATTACTGTAATTACTTGTACAACATTTTACTTGACAGATGTAATGATGAAGAGCCCTCCAGGACTCGTCTAGGATCTGATGATGTCCTCATCGAAGAGATAGAGGAGATGGGAGATATGGAAGATATGGGAGATATGGAGGACCTGGACTTTGAGGAGGAAGAGGAGGAAACCAGCCAATCAGATAACGAGAATGTCTCATGTGGTCTCATCATAACTGAAGCCGAGATGTAGAAAAACAAAAAATCAAATTTTATGTTGAAGTTAAGATATTAGGAAAGACCAATTTCCTTGTTTAACGATAAAAATGTTTGGCATTTAAAATAAGAAGAAGATAGTTTATTGAATGGAAGGAAAGTTAGAAATTTCAATTTGATGTGGATCTCATTAAGCTTGATGTTGCCTCTGTTTATTATTACATGTAACTGTATGTGTATTCAACTGTATGTGCTGAATATTCAAGAAAAACTTTTTTTCCCTCTTTTGTTGTAGATAAGTGATCTTTTATCTCTTTTTATCATACGACAAAATTATTTTGTTTTAATTTCATTCAGGGTTACCATATAGCATATGTACATGTACAATCATTACGTGAAATAATTTTTTCCTTTTTTTTTTCTAGGACTGTTGTTGACCAATTAGGACTTGTATGTTGTTAATAGTTTCTCTCTTCATTGTGTGTACTGTCATCTTCGCTAGCCAAGGGTTTAGGATCCGCTCTCGGAGAGGAGTGGATCATGAAATCTCTTGGCTAGCGAAGGTGGTTTACTGTATAGTGGTGGAAAGATATTCCATCTTGTTTCCCTTTTACTGAAGATTGTTTCGGTTTTTTTGAATAATTGACAATAAAAAGAATTACAACAAAAAATGTGTTATACTTTTATGATATCTAAGTTCTAGATCAGAAAGAGTTGTAGGTCACCCATCAAGGTTTACTGGAACATTATCAAATTCAATGTACATTTACTTATATTTGGATGGGGATATTAAAATTATTTTACTGGATGTTACAAAGTTGAATTGAGTTTGTAAAAGCGTGGGTTTGTTTTTTGCAGTTTAATTTCATAATACCTCAAACCATAGTTACAGAATTTTAATACTTGTATAGAAATGTGATTAAAAAGGAGAAATGGGAAATGGAACAGAAGATGGAATAATTATTGGTTTGAGTAAATGTTTATAGTAAAGATAGAAAATAAAGACTTTGTAAATAAAGTCCACGGTGATTATTTAAAACATGCTGCAAATATTGTTTTGGACTTGCAAATGATTCAGGTGGTATAGGACACCAGTCAATGTTTAGAATTTTTAAATTTGACCACAAATATGTTTTAAAAAAATTTTTTGGAAAGGTAAAATTTTATACAAGAACCAGCAGGATTCGAACCGATGACTAACTGATTCGTAGGTAACGCTCTAACCCATTGGGCTCCGCTACGCTGGTATCACTAACAGGAAAGAAAAAATGAAAATATAAGATTAGTGTACTTGATTTTAACGTTTATTTCGATAGGAAGTACGTCACGTAATAGAAGTGTTCCATGCCACCTTAAATAGTGAGTTAGTATCCCTATAGTACATGTATTAACATTGACCATAAGCACTATAAACTATTCATGAAACCGGTAACATGGTGGGTTTTTTCTTTCAAATTATCAATGCCACGAACTGGCAGACCAGTGCACATTGCGTAATTTGAGGATAGACATGGCTTTCCACATGTAGTGCACTTTGATAGGGAAGTGTGACGTCAACCATTTGATTTTTGTCCCTAATCAGTGCCCTTGAGCAGGCACGTAGCATCCTTTTGAAAGGGGGGGGGGGTCCCAAAATTTTGATGAACATAATTTTCAAAAAAATAAAACAACTTACTTCATCAATATTCTTAAAGGGGGTGGAAATAGTCGTTTTTTGATGATCTATATGTTGAGTAGAATTTTCTCTCTGTTTGAAATAAAATAGGGAATGAGGGAAGGTATCTGTTCAAAATACATTAGAATATTCTGTTAAGAAAAAATGTTCGTTCTAAAAAAAAATAATTCTACATTTAAATGTTTAATACATGTAACTTACATGTATTAACTTACTAACTAACTACTTACAGTAAGTATATAATCTATTCATCATATGGTAAAAATGATGGGGGTTTTTAATCCATGGGTAAATTTTTTTCTGTCTTGAAATGCTCAGTAATCGCTAGCTAAGTGTACTGTCCTATCGTTTAAGCTGAAGGATACGAAATAAACACTTAAAAATCGAAGGCAAAAATATCCCCTTCTTTTTCAAGGAAAACATCCCGGGAAATTACTGGCTTGCGGTGCCTACCCCCCCCCCCCCCCCTTCCCTTTCGCCAACCATGTTTTCTCTCTCATCCGTCTCTGGTTTTTAGGATATCAAACGCGTTACATAATTATACTATCGACTTATTTGTTTCAAAAGTTAAGATAAAGGGGAATAAGAGTCATATCATTGTGGTGTGGCAATATCATACATAGATATATTAAGACGTCGCGTGATACATGTTATTATTTTGTAAGGTGAGCGTCTGCTTTCTGTGGTCACGCTGTCTCGCCTAGAACATGTAGGTGATCCAAGTGGAAGGAGAACTTTTTGTGACTCAATTATACACATTTATCATTTATTTCTTGACTTGGTAATTAACCAAGGCATGTAGCATCGTTTTTGAAAGGCGAAGTGATGGTTTTTAAAAATAATACTTTTTAGAACCTAATTGATAAAACAAAAATAAAAAAAGAATCCTTTTTTTCGGGTATTGTATATATAGAGAATAATACATACCCTTTTCTGTATCACAGCCTGAATCAGCCCGAGGGATGATATTGGTCGAGGGCTGAAACAGGCTGTGATATGGGAAAAGGGTATTTATTATATTCATTACATAGTTAGTGATAAAAAAAAAATAATTAAAAATCATCCTGAACAAAATGATTTCAAATATTATTTGAGAGTAGTCTGTACATGTATCAAATAAAAATATGAGATCTTATTTTTTTACCTAACATGTAGAAATGAATAAATTTCTTGAAACTTCCCCATATCCTATATCACGAAAAAGTAAAGGCTTAATTACTAGTTAATGATGAAATATACATATACCCGATCATTTAGGTCATCTTCAAAGACCCTATCATTTCAAATTAAACTGAACTACGGGTATTATGTATGATTTCAAATTTGTTTTAGAGATCTAAAAATGTGATCTATTTCCCCCCAAAAGTGTTACAGATAAACACATTTTTCTTGAGTATCTGTCTATATGGGCTGGGTATATTTGGTCTGGGGAACCCTTAAAGTTATCTTCATATATTTATGGGGGACATCATGTTTTCCGGAGTTGGGTAAACAGCCGATCCTCCAAAGTTCGGAGGGGGAAGGGTCGGGCATACACCTTATATAAGCCATTCACCAGGTGAAAGACCCTGCATAGGTAAAAGGACACTACATTTATATATCAATACATTTATAGAAGGTGATAGAGTCAATTCGTTTGGGGGGATATTTTGGTTGCATTTACGGGCCGACATTCCGATTACGAACACTAGTCTCTGTGTATTGAAGGTTTTCACCCCCCTCAGACGCCGGACTTTTAATTTGGGACTTTGTCACCAAAATGGGTTCGTAGCTAGCTCCTATTTCTTGTATACATATACCTCGGGACGTTAACTTTCTTGCCAATGTCAGATTTTGTGTCAATAGAAACTGGAATATGACCTAAAGACATCAGAGGGTCCCATGTCATAGACCGTGGATTCACCACTGAGATAAGAAAACCCACTGCACTGCACAATACCTACTCAATTTATAGGACATCAGAGCGCAGCATGTATTTTTTGACCATCCTCGGACTTTGTACTTTGGTGGCGGCTTTGCCAAGAGTAAAAAGACAGGTAAAAATCTTTAATGAACGAATATACCTTAACCTTTTTCTAAAAAATTTCGAATTTTTTTTTCTTATTTTGGCCGTTTTTTCGTTAAAAAAAGATCGTGTATCCGTTCCTCGTGGTATATAAGAGTTTAATTTCATAAAATGTCGAACTATAGCATGAGCTTTACTTTTTATTATCTGATAATTAAAAAAATCATCAAATTACCACTTCACCTAAAAGCTTGACCTCGGGTGGCCTTACATGCCCTACTTTAATTCAGATTATACAAGTTTTTAAGGGACGGATGAGAAGGGGTTGAGGCTTTGACTTGAGATCGTCTGTCCAAATCAAGCGCTGATAATTAATAGTAGTTTTGGTTTTTTTTTGGTTTTTTTTTGGGGGGGGGGGGGTGGTGGGGGGTGTTGTATTTGTAATTTCAATATACCAATTTTGGACTATATGATTTAGAACAATAAGTTATAATTTGGCATTGTTTACTTACTAAGGTACCGAACATTCTAGACTCTCTATGTATATTAAGTTACTGCTGAGCAACAAAATGATAGATCGGGTGCTTAATATTTTTCTTAATAAACAATAAAGTTTGTTTTTCACATATCCAGATAAATATAACTATATCCTGCGGTAAAGTTCATAGGGTTTGCATTTGATTATCTATTAATATTAATTATTATCAATCAATAATACTGTATGTCTCTGATACCTAACGTTACACATGTATCTTTTCCTTATGTTAACACACAGGGCATTCTTTTAATACCGGATTCTATTTTTACGCATCAGTGAGGGTTCTTAACTCTAAAAAGCTTTCAGTTAAGACTTTATCAATGTACATGTACAAAAGAAAGTATTCCAAGTAAAGCAATAAGCAATTTAAAGTACACGTATGTTTATGCATCGTTCATAAAATGTACTTTACATACATGTACGAACGACAACTACTATTCTTAGATGCATTGTCTGTATACTAGTATGTAAACGCCCACGATTGCAGTATGTAATGTAAAGAGAAAATGCCTCTTTAAGGCGGATAATTTCACACATAATTATTTTTAGGGAGTGGGATGATTCTATATGCAATCGCATATATCCAAATCTAAATTGGATTTGGTGTGAACCTGTGCTCTACTTATTGGGTAAAGAATCCGCTATGGGGGGGGGGGGGGGGGGAATGAACAAACTGTTGATGTTATTTACTGAAAGTATACTATTTATCCAATTTACATCTTATGAACAAACCTGCCACCAGAAATGTAGGAAAATGAAATATTTGCACCCTTTATAAATTCCCAAAAAGGAAATACAACACTTTAGCAATTTTAAAAACACATCCACACAAATCTGATTTAAAACGGCAAAAAAGACAAGACAAAAATCGTTCTTTCTCATACTATCGTACAAGTACATGTACATAGCTAAGCGCTCGGCAGTATTTGGACGAAGTTCAGGGTCTTTTGGATAAGACCATAAAAAACGAGGGCCGTTATTGTCACGGCTATAGCAGTGGAGAGATAAAGCTATAGATATTATATGGTACAAGCTGATTTTATAATATGATTGAATTTGAAAACTTCATCTGTATAGTACTAGTAATCTGTTTCTTACATGAACATGCATTAGTGGGATGAAAAACGACCAATTTTTTCTCTGTTTTTGACATTATTACATGTATATGGATTTCATAGTATCTTCAAACTTTGTGTTTTTTCTCTGTTCATGACAGTACTATACATATGTATTTATAGAGATCACTTCATCCTTCAGTCTTTTTATCTAGAAAATGCAACATTAGTTTACCTCACAATGATATTTATATGAAACAAACATGATATAACATGGAAACAGTATATAAATAGTGCCTGTTTGGGAGGGTAACAGTTGAAATTGACACCCCGAGAAAACCATTGTCAACCGACGCGAAGCGGAGGTTGACAATGGTTTTCGAGTGGTGTCAATTTCAACTGTTATCCTCCCAAACAGGCACTATTTATTTTGTTATACTGAATGTCTTAATTTTTAAGAAAATTTTACTGCTTTTATATAGGAATAACGTGAATTCTACAGCGAACCGTACGCGCACAATTTTCGCGCATGTAACATTTTTTAATGTTACCCGTTGCTAAGTGCGTTACTAACGCTGAGGGTAATAGAAAATATTATTAACTGCGTCTTAACCAAGCAGTATTTAACATGAAAGTATAACAATATAGTATAACAACAAACTCGTTATATTTGGTTGTGTCAGTACTTGTATGAACACAATCGGATTTTATATGAAAGACGAGATAAAATACTCATTAGATGTTTGTATCAAAATCTAAAAAAAAAAAAAAAACCACTTAAAATTTACTCAATGTAGGCCTACTGATGTTATTCAAGTAATGACCGATGTCCACGGTATATTATGTTGCAAGGTAAGCTAATACTGTGTGCACGTATTTTGAAATTCATATTTTGAAGAAAAAAAATTCTGATTGCGAGCTAAGGGGATACTCAACTTGACTGTACACTTGTTAAAGGTTTTGTTAAACTGTCGACGGAATTGCGTCTATTCAAGGATACGATGCCCTCATAATCTAGGATTTTTCTGATAGGAGAGAAATAAAAAAAAAAAATTAACATCCTATATACCCACCATTAATAAATAAAACAACTGCATTTGCATGTAATTATGTAGGTACATGTATAGGTAACCCTCCTGTGATGCAATATAAAATGACTGAAAATTAGAGAAAATCATTATTACTTTATATTTACATTTTCAACTGTCTTTGTGATAACATTACGAATCAATTTTGTAGCCTATAACCAAATAACTTCATAAAAGATGAGTGACACAAAATGAGCGTGTCTTAAAGCATAATCGAAAAACGGTATTGGCTGCACCGCATAGTAATACATATATGTGCTACAGCATGTGCTACATGAAAAAAAAATAGTGGTTTTAAAATATTGAAATATTGTTTTAAAGTGAACAAATTAGAAATAATATAAAATATAAGTAATAAGGAATCATTCTTTGAATATTATGAGATGATAATTTCGGTCGGAGCATGGTAAAGTCTATCTGCCTTCGGGCTTTATTGTATTTGGCCACGCCCCGATCGAAATTATCACCTCATAAAACTAAAGGAATGATCCCTTATTCCTTAATTATTGTTCACAGGATCAATATTACATGGAGAACAAATGTTCAATGGCCGCACGTGACACGAGTTGCCCCACCGGATATTGCTGCGCCTACGACGAATTCTTCCGCATCATCTACTACTGCAAGAAACTGGGCGCCATCAACGAGTCCTGTTCGACGGTAGCCAGCGACGCGGACTGCCCGTGCGAGCCTGGCCTCACGTGCGTGCCCACAGTCCAGGGCTCGTCCTTTGTTACTATTTATGGTAGATGTAAACCGGTTGGCATGACGACGGAAGAAGCCGGTACGACGGAAGCTGAACACACCAATCATGGGCATCACGTGACCAAACATGGCTAGAGGGTCGCTATATATGTAAACTTGTGTTCACGCTTTGTTTAAAATTTGTCTTGACATGTGACATGTTAATTTAGAATAAATCATACCTGCTCTTTCTCTTATACTATTCTTTGATACCCCTTTATATTACCACCCAGAAAACGAAGTTAAGGGATGATATACTGGAATCAATCACGGCCCATCCGTCTGTATATCTGTCTGTCTGCAAACAATTTTTTTGTCCAAGCTTGAACTTGGAAACTGCAGAATGAATTTATCTAAAAATTTGTACAAATGTTGAACACCATCTGAATATGTGCACCTGCAATTTTCATTGAATTAGACATGATTCTCCTTAAGATATTGTAAATTAATGTTAGAATGGTAAGGTAGGTAACCCTTACAAATTTTATCACTTTAGTTAATTGTTATGTTAAAAATCTACATCCAAATGTTATTTCTTTAATTCTAATTTTTCAAGAAAATATGTATGCAGTATATTAAGTATTCTATACACTGCCAAAAGCAAATAACTATATACATGTATTAGATAAAATCATAAGAGATAGATGGGAATAATATATAATGCCGGACAACTGTAGCCCTTTATATCTGCACGAGGCAACAATATATATATATATATATATATATATATATATATATATATATATATATATATATAGGCAGTGGCTTGGCTTGTTGGTTACTAGTAAACTACAAACCTAGCGACATTTCAGGCGGCGCATCAGCAACAAATAAAACCTCCTTCACATCTGGGAACAAGTTTTACAAAAAGTCAGTTTTTAGTATGTAAAATCAACAAAATCTATTAGGAATGTATTTTATGATTTAGTACATGTTTATTTAGTCAAGCAACAAAGAAAATAAATCCGACAATTAAGTATGATGACATCATGCAAGATAAGAAAGAAACCTCGAGCGATAGAAATGGACAAAAAACGATGAAGGACACAATATTAAAATAAAACCAAACGAACAACAAGCAAAAAAAAAACCAAACAAACAAAAAACAAAAAACGCAACAAACAAACAAAACCCCTAGAAATACATGTATAGTGCGTGCACGCTGGATGCATATTCGGGCAATAAAATGTCATCAGTGTTACCGTAAATGATGAGAAGGGTCGAGCAACGACGTGCATGTGAAACTAGAATATTTTTGACGCTTGCCAAAAAAACGCTGATACAAATAAAATCTAGAATATATTAAATTAAGCAAGCATCTGAATTTTTGGATATTGTACATGTACTCTCGACAATTAAAGGTAAATGAACAAAATACACTTGATTGACGAAATTACAGTAAATAGAATTTATAAGCATATTTGCGCTAAGTTCACAATTTCGGACAACCTTCTTACGATTTTTTCATAACCATAAAACATTGAAAGTCTAACGGTTTCGGCAATATGATTTCTCACCAAAAGATATTTTAATTATTGAAAATTTTTCATTTAAAATCTATTAAAGATATTCTTTTATTGGTCCAAAAATTTAAAATATTTAACTTCTGATTCTTTATGTTCAAACTATACGATCCACAAATAATACCAATTCTTTGACTATATAAGAAAATATTTTAAACACCAAAGTTGTCAGTAAAAAATACATATTAAATTAATTCTACTTATAGATATATTTTGTCCATCACACCAAGTAAAACCTTTTATCTGGTAATTTAATACATTTTGACCAGAGATCGATAAAAGAAAGCTTCGAAATTATGTCTTGCAATATTTTTAACTCTATTCCTTCTTGCTTGTTGAATCACAATTTGATTTTCATCGTTCAAACTACATGTATATTGAGAAATCAATTTAGAAATTATTTTTTTATTATTTTGAAGCCACCATATAAATTTTCGGCGTTTGGTACATATACATGTATATTCGCAAGTGTTATATAATTTTGTTGTCATGTATCTAATATAATATTTTAAAAGATATTTTACGACCATCAATAGATCTATCTGTGTTGGTTAAATAAGTCCAATCCACACTTTGCAAAAGTTGTTCCCCTTTGCGGGGTCAACCCAAAGGTCAAACGGGAAAAACACAACTTTTCCCTTCTTTATGCAACCAAATATTTGGGCGCCGTGTGAAGAAATCTCTCGGAATTTAATTTATTCCTTCGATGTGTGGGTTGCCCCAACTTGGGGCAATCAAAATTCACAGCGGAAACTGATTTCTAATGTCAAATGCCGAAGTTACAACCCTCTAAACTACAAAGGCTACTGTGAGGAATATATGATTGGGTTTTTCCCCAAAGATGGCGGCCAAGGGACATAATGGTCTATTGTGACCCCCCCCCCCCCCCCCCCCCCCCCGGAATACGCGAGAAATGTATTCTCATACATAACAAGTCGATCAAAGTCTAAATTTAAACATTTTGTACTTGTTGTACGTGTTATTTCACGGATTTAAATTTGTGCTGTAGATGTTTCTAAAATAATAAAAACAGTCTATCAGTTCACTAGGTACGTTCAGTGATTGATCTGAATATTAACATACGGTAATGGAAAACACTTTTTGCTATTTATAGCCGATACTGATATTTTTAGCTTTTATACCAAAAGTGATGTTTGTCTTAGTAATACGCGATTCTTTCTAATGTTTTTATGTTAATAAAACTTGTGTTGTTGATTGATATCGATGTTCACACTAGGGAAGGTTTCTCCGCCTTGAACAGTTATCTGATCCATGAGTTGTTTTTTCTAGAATCACTCAAATACATCGGGAAAACCCAGATCTATTTTTAGAGTGTTGTAAGCCATTGCTTTTAGAAACAGCCTTATACGACCTAGTATTGGTATTCAAAATTTGGTTCAGAATGTAAGTATTTACTTATTTTTCCGTAAGTTGTATGTTTTACAACTCTTTAATATTTTGATTCTCTTGAATTTGTTACATTTATCCTTGTCTTAGCTCTGAAAATTTTCATTTCTTAAAATAGAATTTTCTTTGATCTTGAAATGTTATAGGTTACAGTTATAAAGAAAAATCTACAATTTATTGCCATTTGGTATTCAAATATATGATTCTCCTTTATCAAATGATATTATATATAAAAAAAAAATGAAGAGGACTTTTGAAAAATGTATACACTTTGAAATATTAAACAGCTTTTAATAGATAAAGGGTGACAATTAAGAAGGGTGTGGGTGTGGAAGCATTCCTTCATGTTTTAGGCAATAATGCAGATGCCTTGGTGAAGGGATGCATTGATAATGTTCAAAACTTCATCTAAGTCAATTTAGTGATTCTTCGTCATATGTGACCCAACGGAAAGCATATAATTATATATTTTTGCACGCAGCCATATGTTTAGATTTAAAAAAAAAAAGGGTTTGAAATTCGTCGGTATTCGCGGGTTATTGCACAAGGGAGTGATACAATACATTAAAATAAAGTGTAGTAATAACAAAAGTATTCATTATGTATATAAACAGATTACAATTATTATATACAGTTATAGAAAATATTTTATATGAATTTTATCCCGTTAAATTCAAAATAAATCAATGTGATTTTTTTTTCTTTTAAAAAGTTAACTCATTATCGTAGGTGTTTTGATTAAACAACCTCCTTTATAATGAATGGCATTCAACGTACCATTCACGGTTAAAAAAGATACCACTTCGAAATAAAGGTTTTAAATAAACTATGTCGGGATTTCCACTTTTAAAGGAAATATGATATCAGAGTTATATATATACTTCTTTGAAAATTTTAGATATTGGATTTTGCGATATAAAACAAATTTTGTTTACGGATTATCAAAATTGGTCTCCGAAGAAATTAAAATCGCAAGCTCAGTTCAAGATCTCTATTTTACATGTGAATGGAAACGAGCTTTGAACGAGACTTCCCAGGTTAGGGTTCACCAAATAGGTTTTGAAAGACCTTCCTGGTGTGAATTGGAAAATCTGTTAAATCTGTGGAAGAAACCGATATATAAGTGGAAATATATCAAAAAATGTCATTTTGGATGTAAATTGTATCATATTACCTTTGTAGAATCTTTTGCATTCACGGAACGAAAACTAGTGATGTTGCCAAATAAAAAGGATAATCATGGGTTTTTCGGGCTCCCTTCCCAGAAATACCGAGATTGGTCCGAGAAGACAGCAGTTCAAGTAACAGAAGATGACCCCTGTCGTTCTAAATCAGAGTATTTCTCAATCAACCCCTTTACGCTACATCATTCAAGGTGGAATTGTTTCGATGATGTAGAAACGGACGCCATTCCAAAATCACCATCAAAATCTCCTAGACTACTAATTTCGGATTCGCCTTCTCCTTATGACGAGGATTTAGAGCATGATGGCGAAGTCTCGAGTTCTGTTGTGTCATCGCCTTCCGAACATATATCCCCATCATCATCGTCGTCATCATCTTTGTCTTCATCATCAGTGTTATCACCGTTTTCATCGATGTCGAAGGGTTTTCTATCATCGCTCCCATCCTTTCCCGAAAACAATCACCAGGCGGCAGTGTTATCGATAGCGTCTTATCAGGAAAGCGGTAGTGTTCCGGACAATATGTTATTTGCAGACTTTAGCAATAGAAACAACGGCTCACAAGGTGTGACATCAGATTTGAGATCAGCAAGATGCTGCTCTTCACAATATATTGAAGAACAATCTCGAACGGATTCCGATATGAACCGACCATATTTACCTTACATAAACCAGAGCAATTTTGATGTTGAACAGTCAATACTAGAGCGAAATTGTAGTGCCAAGGTATGCTATTTATTTTTTTTTAAAGAAACATGCTATTTGAAATATAAATATGAAAAGAAACACATTTTTTCAATACTCAAGAAACACATTTTTTTCAATACTCAAGTACGTTCTTTTATATTATTTATGATATCAATAACAGATTCCATTTACATAGAGAGGGCTTGCAGATAAAATTTTAATTTCCAATTTCTTCTTTCAGTCTTCCACACCATCAAATTCATCTTGCAAATATTCAATAGCAGTCGACGAAAATGAACCAGGTAAGAAATAATTTTATTAAAATATTATATATATGAAATAAGTTTGGTTTTGAGGTCAAATGAACTAAAAAAGATATTTTACATTTAAAGATTGTGCAAGGAAAACGGAGCCCATGGAAACAGACCGGTACCCAGACAAGACTCTGGAGAAAAATCCACTCCTGACCGATTCAGCTCAGGCCGTGCTCAATATGGGATACTTACCCAAACATGTCAAACAAGCTGTCGATAACGTGCTCAAGACCAAAAGTAAGATACTAGTATAAACTCCTTCTTAATATGGTTAATTACAATTTAATTTTGGATTTCTATTCATTGAAAACATTATTTTTTATGTTTATAGCTTGGCAGACAATGAACGTTGAGGATATTCTTGATGTCATTACGGAAAATGATGAAGAAAACTCGGAATCTGCGAAAACTCAAAACGAGGCTTCAGCTGCAGACGACATAAAAAGTAAAAATATACGTATTTCTCTCTTCATTGCTTATAAATTACTAATAAATTTTAAAATAATTGCATTATATGATTCATCGCGTAAAACAATGCAGTAGATAATCATTAATATTGAGAAGAAAAAAAAAGCAGAAAGAAAATTTATGATTTTTGGGTTTTTTTTGTTCAGATCCCGAAAAGCTCAAAGAAAGTAACGAGACTTTACGAGAACGAACGATTTGTAAAATGTGTTGTACAGAGAGAGTCTCCATTGTCTTTCTTCCCTGTGGTCACCTGGTCAGCTGTGGTCAGTGTTCACCTGCACTCCGGAAGTGTCCCATGTGTCGACAGGGAATCAAAGGAACCGTCCGGGTCAAGTTCAATTAATCCGGATTAATCAGAGAATGGAGATTTTATTTGGGAGCTGTGATTTCTTTTCAAAATGTAACTGTGTGTGGATTTATAATATAAGTGGAGGATGTAAAGGATTTAATGCAAAATTCAACTAATCATTATCTTAAAGTTTCATGCAAACTTTAATAAGTTACACTCACTAAAATCATTTTTTTTTTCAAATTTCATAAGCAAACATTTAATATATATGCATAATAATAATGAGCATTGACAGGATAATTTTATACTGAATATTATTGTTGATATGAAAACTATACTATTTTTTTAATTACTGAATTAATATACTAGTTAGTAATATAACATTGAGAATCTGTGTACATATAACTAAATCAGGAAAGCACGTGGGCATTTTGTCATGACGTCGACGTCTAGATTGTTTAATCAGAAATCGAAGGTTACTGAGTAATTATTTAAAAAAAGAAACAATCTGACAACCAGAAAGTCTGAAATTTGTGAGAGCCAATAAGTTTATACAGGACTGAATGTAACATTGAAAGTACTAAGAGCAAGGTACTAAGAGCAAGGACAGGAATATGTTGTAAAGCTAGTACATGAATCCAAATGCCAAATGTTCCAAGAAGCTGTGATACCTTTAATTTCCATGGCATAAAAAAATACAGCCCCCCCCCCCCCCCCCACTTTTCCTATATCTCTTAACATACACCCGCATTCACCAACATACACATGTATACATGCATTTATTTTGCTTAATTTGCCATGCGACGGTTTTATTTCATTATACGGCTAGTGTGAAATAGTTGAGAGCATAACTATTAATAGTATACCGATATGTATGGTCTTTCAAGTAATTGATCTCATAATATGTTGAATGTGTACTTGAAAAATAAAAAATTCGTTCTTTCAGAACATATTGGTATGCTTGTCTTTCAGGAAGTTACAAGCTATGTATAAGTGGCTGAAGTTCTTGCATGTTTGTATTTTTCCAACTTATAGAGCGTGCATGGGTATAATCTAAAAAGAAACAAAAATGTCATAGTGGGCTAAAGGTGATACGGGACACGTCAGTATGTGACGTACTTCATCGAAATAAACAATAAAAATCAAGTATAATTAAAAAAAAAATTCTTCACCAAAATTGTTAACTAACAGCGTAGCGCAATCGATAAGAGCACTGTAAGTTCTAGCGTTTGAAACCTGCTGGGGCCTTTATAATTGTTTCCTTCCCCAAATTTTTTTTCTAAACCGGTGAGAGTATTTTGTTCATATTAATGTATATTTATCCACATTTAATATCGACGTTTCATACCACCTTAATTTGTCAATGAAAATTAATGTATTTATTAGCCGTTATTATCAGATCTCTTTGAGGTTTTAAAAAGGGTACTTTTAATATAAAAGTTTCTAGCAGAACTAAATTGAAAATATTTGTCGATGCCAAGAAATGATTTTTGCTCAGTTTTGGTTACCGCAGGAAGAAATTTCCTAAAAACATCATAGACACTAATCACCATTGTCAGCAATTTTTATAGAAATTGAAAAACATCAAGCGTGTTACTTTAACGTAAAGAAAGATTTTTGATCGGAAAAGCAACAAATTGAAAATAAATCAAAAAATTGTTAGAGCGGAAAATGTTGGTCTACAACACCGATCAGTAGCGCCAACGACGTTTTTGGGAGTTGATTTTAATCAACTCTCCCATGCAGTCACTCTGGCAAACCGAAAGTGAAACAGTGTTTGGACCTAAGCACACATCATCACCGCTGACAAGTCTTAGTTCTTGAAATATAATAGAAAAATTCGATGTAATGTATGCTGAAGCATTGTTTTTCAAGGAAACCTATCTATAATCACTTTGAAAATAGTAAAATTTTATATAATACAAACAATTTACATATTTATGTAGTCTCATGTATTCCTACGCCAGAGTTTAATATAGTCTCGTTCAACCAAGAGCTCGGCTGTCTCCGTAAATCTCCGACAAACAGAGAAGCTCTCTTGCTTGTCGGAGATTAACGGGGACAGCTGAGCGTCTGGTTGAACGAGACAGGAGTTCAATATCAACAGTGCTTAGATCAATACAATTTTTAGAATTGTTTCGATTACTTTTAAATAGTTTGATATCTATCTATCTTTAAATATTACAAAACATGATTCATGTGGGGTTTCTCTAAATTCTTGTCTGAAAAGTCTAATTAAAATTTCATATTATAAAAAAGTGCGTAATTTAAATACAGACTAGAATTTAATTGCCATGCAAGATACATGTAAGTTGATTTTAAAATAAATGATAATCGATAAAATCAACTCCCGTCAGTACTTCAGTACTTTGATTAATTTTTGGAGCGCTCAAGTTTCAACCGACCTTTGATGATCAAGGAATGGGTTTCATAATAGATAATCAATTAAATAAACTAGTTTTAATGTCATATTATAAGAGATCGAACAAACATGTACCAAAGGGAAACTGTCAAAGAGAAATTAAATTAATGTTGATCGACAGAGTCATCACATTTTAAAACCATCAATTGTTCACCATTTGGATATCATATTTTTATCCTTCTTTATGTTTATTACGTATCATGCAATGCATTGATTTTTTTTTTGTTAAATATCGACATAGCAATATATAAAAGACTGCGTTAATCTAATCGATAAGTGCACTGAACATGTAAGACAGTAAATGTAGATACATATATACAAGTCAAAATAAAGATTGAGACAGGATACTGTGGTTTCATCAATATTCGTTGAATACCAATTTTCGTGGATTTCGTTGTTAAGTTGATCCACGAAATTAAATCTTCATTGAAGTTCAATTTCAACTAACTTTTTGGGATCATTGGTCACGAAATTACGTATCCCTGAAACTGTGGTTTTCAAAAAATTCCCGAAAATTGATACCCAAGAAAATTAATGAAACCACAGTATAAACGTTTTCCACCTGCATGCACCTTTATCAAGATCGAGACGTTTACGATTTGAATATTATATTTTACATTCATTCCGGTCTATTTTTGATTGTGGCAGTCAGCCAATTTATTTTTAAATGTTGGAAAACCGACCAGTCATAAGTAAATAGGCAATTTTGAAACTCTATATACCTGAGTGAGTTCATCTGTGTATATTCTGTTATTTTTAATTTTTTGAAGTGGGGGTTGGGGTTAAGTTTTGTTATTTTTTAGATTCCCTTTTTAATTTTTGTAGGGGTGGTTTTTTTTAGGAAGGCTGGAAAATATTTGCATAGTACATATCAATTTTTTCATATTTTTTTTCTACATGCAAAATGTACTTTAAATTCAGGACGGCGTAGTGAACTTTAATATATTTTATTACATTGTAGATCAATTAATAATCTGAATTAAGATTTAAAAAAATAATATGAACAAACATTACGATATCAATGCAATTGCCAAACATGCAAATATATATTACAAAGACAATCAAGGTGTTCCGTAATTATTTTTCCTACTATCTTTTTACTTCCGCTATATGTATTTTGTGTATTGCACAATCCATTGAAATATGCCCTCGGCGCGCATGTTTTGTAAACATTGAAGATCGAAATGGAGGGGACAATGTGTAGCTGTCGCCAACTATTACTCGAAGTCTATGACAAAATGAACTGTGACGATTTCCGAATTCTTACTTTTCTCGCAAAAGACCGTGTCAACAGAAAGAGGCGAAAGGAAAATGAAAACATTCTTGATTTTTTCGACCTTCTTGAGAGAAAAGCGATCATCAAATGCGGGCCCGAAGAAATCGACTTGTGGTTTTTGAAGCAAGCGTTTCTGCTCATTGGGAGAAACGATCTTGTGTCTACATTAGTCAGAGTTGGAAGAGGATCATGTAAACAGCCAGAGGAAGGATTATTTGTAAACATAAGAAGGTACGTGGGTGGCTTAATTGCGTGTTTATTTTTCGCTTCTATTTTTAGATAAAGGGAAATCCCCTGTCCCATATCGTTATGTCTATTTTTAAAGATGACCGGCTCACTGCATGATAAAAAAAAAATGCAGTATAAAACGTCATTCCAAGACGTGGGTATATATATAAGCAAATACCGTTCTTTGTCAAATGTTCATTTAAGAGAGAGTTCAATCGCTAAAAGCTTGTTATATAGAGCATATATATACATATATGTATAATATATACACGTATATATATTCCTACAATATGTATGTTTGACCTAATCATTGAAATAAAGGTTCTAGCATTCCAAAAAAAAATCGTCTTTGTTTAAAATCTTGCCAATTGCGTTAGTATGCTTTAATAGTGTGAAAAAAAACCCCAGTGTTGACAATAAACAACGATAAAGGGATTTATTTTATGTCAGTTGTTTATTTATTAATTACACAAGAATATAGGTTTTTCACAATCCGCGTCCTTTAATTTGCATTTGGTTTGCTCGTAATCGTATAAATGATCGATTTTTTTTCTTTACGGAATAAATTATAATTTCACACGATAACAAAACATTGAAAATCAATTACGTATATTTACATCTACCGGATATTATTTCCTCTATTTCTTACGGAAACGTATAGTTAATTTATAGTTCTATAGAAACAGCCAGACTGAAATTTACATGCCCCGTTTATCGATTTGTCGAAATCTACAGCGACTGAAACTGACAAGATACTATAAAGGACTTTAATTGACACGCCCTGTTTATCGATTGGTCGAAAGCTACAGCAACCTAAGAAAAATCACGGACTGCACGAAATAATCATGATGATGTCAGACTCAAAGTTAGCTGCAGATCTGTAGCTCTCTGGTTGAAAAAATTCGGATAGACAAACCAGAGAGCTACAGTTCCAAGCGTTGTAAAAACCTCCGATTTACTCCGCCGTTTTTTTGTCGCTCGCTTCGGGAATTATATCCGACTTTAAAAGCATTCCACCGCCTAAATAATTGGATTTATTAATTAAACATATATTTTACCCCAACTCTGGTCACTTTGTTTTCCTTTCAATGGTTCCGAACGGCCATCCTTCGCCTTGGAATGTCATCGTTTTAAAAAACTCGCCTTATGACAGCCATGTTTACCTAGTAGCGAGATCTCGTTATTTGGTCACGTGATAAAGGGGCATAACTCTAACTCGCGTTTCACGTGTTTACCTTCACAACAACCGGCATTTGATTTGATTTCGGCCTGTATCTTAACAAATAAACACTGACAACTATTTTTATGAGTTTACCTATTTAGTTTAGACATTTATCGATGATGCAGGCGTTTAATCACGCATACTTTCTCTCAACTTTATGGTTCTTTGCTCGTCTGAAAATATACACACCATCTTTTTGCACAAGGATGCTGTCCATGTGATAATCATACTACCATGACGTAATGCACAATAATTGAATGAGCATGTCGCCATGGATCTAAATAAGTGCCTAAATTGTGAGCAACCATTTCAAATTAAGAAGAAGGGTTTTAAAAGAAAATCAATTTCAAAACTGGCCATACCCTTAATCAGGCTCAATGACATTTTAGACAAAAAAATAACTCTTCCTTTAACACCAACCCAGAAGTTTTTGTGTAATGACTGTGCATCATTGACTCTTAAAATTTATAAACATGACACAAAAAAGAACTCTAGTTTCATTAAACCAGAAAAATTGAATGTAAAAAGAAAATTCAGCTTTACTCCTGTGAAACTTGTCAAAAGAAAATGCCTGACATCTACCCCTAAACATCTGACTTCAACCCCAGTAAAATCTATTAAATTAAAAACATTTAAGAAAGAAGGGTTCAAAGACAAAGTGTGCAGGTACATCAAAGATTCACACTATGACTATGCCTTGAGAATTATGATGAAGAAAAGCAAGTGCGCAAGAGATGCTGTGATGAATGTTCTAAGGCGCATGATTAAGAAGGAGGTGAAAAATGCTAACATTCCATCCCTCAAAATTCCATCAACTGTAAAGTCTTTACAGGATTTTCAATGGCAACGAGTAATCCAAGAGGCAAGTCATAGTATTCCTCTCTTGACAGGACTTTTGCAGGGATCATTGTCATGTCGTTGGAACAAAAATGCTGACATGTAAGTTAAAAAATTAATCTGTACATGATGCATAAACCAAAATAAAGGAGTACAGCATGACTGTTGTTATTTTGCTAATACCTAAATTGCACTTTAAAAAACACCTGTGAAAGAAAAGTTTATATAAAAATTGATAAACACAGGATTTTTTTGTTAAATACTGGACCCTTGTAATAAATTTAATTGGAACATTGAAGAAAAAGTTAGTACCTGTTGCACTAGTACTTGCAGGTTTGAAAGTTAAAACTAGGGATTTATTTTACAACTATGTGAATATAATTTGACAATTGTGCATAAATTAAAGATGAAAAGTATATAGTATATTTTTATAATATAGGAAAAATGGCATTTGCATATTTCTATTCCTCTCTGATTATACTTGTGGAGCATTATAATACAATTCATGTGTGTTCTATACCTCTATACTTAAAATATTACAGAGATGACAAAGGTAATGTTGGTTCACTTGTGCCAGCCCTAGGATTTCTTATGGGTACCATTTTGCATTTCCACAATCCCAAGAAGTACAATCTTCTCCAGACTATTATATCTGTTGAAATGTACAGATCAGGATGCAACCAAAAGGTATTACAATATAATCATTGTTGTACCATTATGAAATTTTGAAGAAAAAAATTAATGAAATTAACCTCCCTCCCCCCCCCCCCCCCCTAAAAAAATTAAATATACATAGCAACTGTTTTTACATCATATCAACATTCCAATTACAGATTTTTAGGTGGTTCCAAAAGCTGGGATGGTGTAAGGGTGTTAAGGGAACAAGAACAGCAGTCGATAAATTGTGCACAGAGTTTGATGACAGCATTAACTCCTGGAAGAATGCTATTCAGGTGAATATTTTTTTCTGAATATTGACATGAGTTAATCTGTTTTATAATGGACCAACCAGAATCAAAATTAGTTTTCATATTGAATAATAATGTGTTATTTATTAAATTTACACATTTTGATAAATCATCACATTTCATATGTCCAGGTAGAACTGCAAGGACCCCAACCTGATGAGCATCAGTCATCAGTAGAGGACTCGGACTCGGACTCGTACAGCTCTGATGACTCAGTCAACTCCATCATTTCAGAGAGTTCAGAGAACCAAGACTCATCTGATGTGGAAGTTAGTAGTGAAGATGAAGTAGATGCCATTCCTCTTCCACAAGACAATTCTTTCCTATATGATCAAATTGAGAATGGAAATCAGAGTATGTGATAAAAATTTGTAATTCAATTTTACAAACATTTTTTCTTTAGTGTCATAGTGATAAATGTCCATTGCCACAACTTTTAACAAAAGGTATAAATGTGATTTTGTTTACATTTGTGTCTCTTTAAATATCTAATCATAACTTGAGTTTATTGACTTGCCTTTAACAGATCCAGGTTATAGTGTGTGCTGGGATAATGTCCAGAAGTTGAGCGTGACACGGCATCATCTTCGACAAGACAACAAAATGATGTTGTGGGCCCTGTGCTTTGCAGCCAAGAACAGGATATCCTTCCGTCATCTGGATGATGTTGACGACAAGTGTTCTATAAGTGACATACAACTGAAGGTAAGTGATGAACATACAATGTATAATTATTACGTGTGTAAATTAACTAATTAGCTGTTGTACAAATTTATGCTGTACATAAATTTAATTATTACTGCATGTACATGTTTTTTTTTAGAATTACCTACCATCCATCCAGGATTGGAGAAATCTTCAGAAACGAATGGAATGTGTTGTCCAGAATATAGTTCAGAAAAACTTCCCTCAGTTCAGTGAAGCTCATGTGGCAACTATCCAGCATCAGTACTCTGATATTTCTGAAACAAAGTCAGAAATTGTGAGTTTACTTATGTATCTGCATGGTTTTAATTTGACACAGATTATGCTATAGGAAATAAAAACAAAAAATTATTATTATTGAAAATTTTTATATATATATATATATATATATATATATATATATATATATATATATATATATATATATATATATATATATATATATATATATATATATATATATATATATATATATATATGTGTGTGTAATTGCAGGCTTTCTTGATTACAATAAGTAACTATTTTGATAGGTAAATCTTGGAGTTATTCAAGAGAATCCATCCTCCGCTCGTGGAACACTTGAAATATTAAAGTATCTCCATAAGTATGTACCAATTGGACAGAATGGACATCCATATCCAATCCTTTGTCATGGAGACCAGCTAAGTGTTGAAAGAATGGTAGAAGCAAAGCTGTCAATGGCCTTTAGTGAGGATGAAACAGATCAGCTTACTGGACTTATTCCAAGACCACAAGGATTTCATAAAAGATGCATAATACTTCAAGATTCAATGAACATGTTGTTTAGTGGGAGCACAGTGGGAGATAAGGGTTCTCTGTTTCATATCAAGAACAGATTTGGCTTCCGTACAGTGAAGAAAAAAATCTCTGACTGTGTTAACTCTGCTGTGGATTTCTTCAATTTTGTTACTGAAGGAAGTGTTTGCATGATTGTCTGTAATATTTTGAACATTGATAACATTGATGTGAACTCTGATGTCATACCTGAGGATGGCACTGAAAGACAGGAAATGTTCGAAGACATCTGTAAAAGAGTGGTTCAACTCGTTTGGCCCAAGATAGATATGAAGTCTATACAGCAGGCTGCAGAGGGTGATGTAGTACAAGACTCAGACTCTGATGATGACCCTCAATACCTTGATGACACCATCCTCTACTGGAATGATCAGACACAAGATGAGTTGGAGGAGACTTTGCCCTACTATGAAGATTCTGATGATGAGTTTGGTATGAATTAAACATGACATGAAAACTATTGATTTACAGTCAAACCTCAAGATCTCGAAATAGATGAAACTGCATGGTTAAAAAGTCTAGATACCCAAGTATTTGAGATATCAAATGTAAATTACTTAAAGTAAAAGTGGTTGGGACTTACGTACAAATCACTTCGACATATCCATTGTATTCGAGATATGGGTTTTCGAGATACTGAAGTTCAACTGTATTTGCATATTTATGTTTTTGATAATTAAAAATTTAAAATTTGTGCATATATTAGCTGTGTCTGAAAATGTCTTTACTTCTGATTTTAGATTTACCTGAAGTAGTAGACCAAAACAGTGGTGATTCTGTGTTTCAGTATAGTTGTTGCATGCTGTGGCATGGTCTTCTGCACATGGTACAAAGAAATGCAGAACGTTACAACAATGGGGAGCAGCTCATATCAGACTGGAGGCTAGACATGGTGGATTTCTGGAATAACAACCACAATAAGTATCTTATTCTTGGACACAGACTCTTAGCAGGTACTGAATTAATGAAATAAATCTGTAAGTTACCATGAAAGAAAGCATTTTTAGGAAGAAAGTTAAAATATGTGTCTCATACTTGCAAAATATCTGTCAGGTATCACTGGATTGTTGCCTGCGAGAATTCGGAGTGAAGTTGTGTGGAACAGCACAGCAAATCTATTGGGAAAACCAGGCCATAATATTGCTTTGGATCTGGTTAATGAGTTCCTGAATAATGAGTTTAAGGGTAGGCGTCTTTTAATAAAGAAGTAATTCTGTTCATTATATGAATTAAATCTTTGAAAGATCTTTTACAGTGCACCTTTTACCGGTATATATTTCATACTTACAGCTAACCTGAAAAACTCTCATGGGCAATACACAGAAACACAGGTCTCAAGATGTAGTAAAATTGTTGGGAGTGTAGGGAAAGCCATTGAGGAGATCCTCCAGGTTAATGTCATCCAAGATTATATTCCACGCTCGCCATCATCAGATGGCTCTTCAAAAGCAAAGTTAAAGAAATTTATTGAGGAGTATGGAATGGAAGATTTGTTTGTTGACAAAGGAGATGAAAGACATCACAGTGGATTTAATGATTTCAGACATAACATTTCAGTAAAAAATCCAGAGAAATTAAATGCCAGGTTAAATAAATATGTGAAAGTGTTGGAAAATGAAGAATTCCTTTATAATTAATAAAATATTAAAAATATGAATGTATACCTGTCTTTCCTAATGTTTCCTAATTCTTGTTTTTGGCCTTCATCCTGCACGGACAAGCTTCTTGACATAGATAACAACAACTGCACTGAGAACACTCACATTCAATACAGTTTAGTTTACAAAGAGATTGTGATATAGAGGAGTATCCAATGAAATAAGAGAGAATAGAGTCCCTAAAACACTTTGTCCTGCACTTGTCCAATGAACTACATAACTCCTTCATTTCATCTGAAGCATGAAGTATTGATCCAGGGGTTACAAAGTACATGGCCTTTGCCTTGCGTCCATCTCGCCCTGCCCTACCAACCTCCTGCCAATAGTCCATTACAGAGCTACATGCACCCCAGTGAATGACAAGGTCAATGTCTGGGATGTTGATCCCCATACCAAAGGCGATAGTGCAGACTGCAAGTCGTATCACACTGTCTGGCTTTGAAATCTCATGCAGTATGTACTCAAGATCTTTGGTAGCCATTCCAGCATGATACAAAGCAATGTGGCTGTTGCGCTGAACCTTTTTTTGTTCAAAATAGGCACCTTCTTTTAAATGGCCCAATATATCCCGGTAAAGGCGGCCACCTTGACTCAAGCTCCTACAATTTTGAAGAGTATACCCGGTAAATACTTTAAAATATAAATTGAAGTATGAACCCCAATTTTTTTTTTATCCTGCAAACAATAGCTTTTTATAGATTCATTAACAATTTACCTAACATATACTAAAGTCTTCCTGGTTTTGATACCATTTTCTTTAATATCATTAAACAGCCACCCAAGTTCTTCAAAAATATCTTTTGACCTCTTGTATTCCAGGTAAATGTTAGGTCTGTTGAGTTTAAAAATTAAAACATATCATAACAAAAGATTTAAAAACACATTGAGAGTACAAGAATATTTTGGCTAGTTGTGGTCATTCGTTACACATGTGTACTGATCCTTCATTACACAAAAGTTACCTGTCAGGAGATGCAGTGAACATTTTTAGACCAGGTAGGTGAATTCCGCTTGTGATGTGCTTCAGAATCTGCTGTGTGCAGGTTGCAGTAAGCATAAGGAATGGAGTTCTTGGAAAATGGGAGCGAAGTTCTCCGAGTCTTGCAAAGGTTGGACGAAAAGTATCACCCCTTTAACATTTAATCAAATGTGCTCTCATCAGATATATGTATATTCTAGAACCATAAGAGTTTGTTATATTGTTGACATTTGATATGTAATGGGAAAATATAGAGAAGGATTAACAAATATAAAGAAGTCACTATGTATGTCACTTCATATGAACATACAATGTACATATATAATTAACAAGAATCAGAACACCTTAAAATTACCTCAAAATTAAATTAAAACTCTTACCAGGACTCCAAAATGTGTGTCTCATCTATGGCAATCAGTGCAACTCTGTCACGATACAAACTGGAATTGAGTATTATGTTTCCCCATGACTCGAAATTTAGAAGTGTCTCTGGTGACATATATAGAATTGAATATTCACCTGTCTTTATGCCTATATAAATATTAATATATACCCTTTTAGTTCAACTAAACAGTGTTAATTTTTTTTTTGCAAGCAAGCTGTACAATTTATTCAAAGATAAACACAAAATTATATCATACCTTCAATAACCTCATGACTCATCTCATCCATGCCTTTCATGACGGCAGCAGGAATTCCATGATCAAAATTCTGCTTGCACTGATCTATCATAAGACTCTTTAAGGGAGATATGACAATGCAAACATGTCTAACGTCTGACTTCTGTTGATCAAGAATCAAAGGGGGCAATAAAAAACATACACTTTTGCCAAACCCGGTAGGGAAAACACCCACAGTATGCTTTTTTTCCAAAATACTCTCTATCACAGATATCTGTTCGTCTTTAAGATCGAATTCAAAATTATATAGTGGTCTAACCTCTTCGAATATCTTCTTAACATTCACTGCAGCCATAATTATTTACTGTGTGAAATTTGTGCATTACGTCATAAATTCTGCTTTCACGTGAGACAGTTTAAGGGTGTATATTTTCAGACGAGCAAAGAACCATAAAGTTGAGAGAAAGTATGCGTGATTAAACGCCTGCATCATCGATAAATGTCTAAACTAAATAGGTAAACTCATAAAAATAGTTGTCAGTGTTTATTTGTTAAGATACAGGCCGAAATCAAATCAAATGCCGGTTGTTGTGAAGGTAAACACGTGAAACGCGAGTTAGAGTTATGCCCCTTTATCACGTGACCAAATAACGAGATCTCGCTACTAGGTAAACATGGCTGTCATAAGGCGAGTTTTTTAAAACGATGACATTCCAAGGCGAAGGATGGCCGTTCGGAACCATTGAAAGGAAAACAAAGTGACCAGAGTTGGGGTAAAATATATGTTTAATTAATAAATCCAATTATTTAGGCGGTGGAATGCTTTTAAAGTCGGATATAATTCCCGAAGCGAGCGACAAAAAAACGGCGGAGTAAATCGGAGGTTTTTACAACGCTTGGAACTGTAGCTCTCTGGTTTGTCTATCCGAATTTTTTCAACCAGAGAGCTACAGATCTGCAGCTAACTCAAAGTCTCACAGGAGATCTAGACAAATAGGCTGTTTCTTTTAGCTAACGTACTTTTGTACATTAACAATAATTTAGTGAATTTTACTAGCTTTTCATAATCAATTTATTAATTAATAAAATGAAAGATGTTCAAATAAACAATAAAATTCTTTCTTTGACGATTCAATCGGGTTATGCTAACGCAGGTTTTTTCTGCAATGTCACTACCTTCATATTCCGAATGAATCATAAAAGTTTAAATGAACACAGGGTTTTGACACAATATGTGCAAAAAAAAATCGTCAATATATATAGTACCCCTATTATACTATATATACTGATGTTTGGTTTTTTTTGCACAGATTATGTCAAAACCCTGTGCTTATGAAGGTGTTGACATTTCAATCAGTTTTATTAATATAGTATAAAAAATGTGTTTTTACACTCGTTTATTAATATAATCGGTGGGTATTCCTATGTCCTTTCCGATATATTTCATTTTATCAAATAAAATATACAACATGAAAGTTGTCATGTTGTATATTTTTTTTTTATGTAAAATGAAATATATGGGAAAGGACAGCAGTTTTATTATCAGACAAAAACACATGTACACTGGAAAACGTAAATACATGTATACATATGTATTTACATGTAACATTGCATGTATGTATTTTGTTAATAGGATAATTATATTATAATCATTTGATACAGCTTTTCAGTTAAATATCCAGCAATTATACATATCTTTTTGTCTTTAACTATTTTCTAATGATTTTTTTGACATGACAATAATACAATAATTCTGAAAATAGGAACTACATGTATTTGTTGAATCGCATCGTGTAAGGAGCGGATCCACAATTTGGTTTTGGTAAGACAATTTGGTGCACGCTATCATTATTTAGTATTAGAATTGGTGGGTATTGATGGTTTGAACACGTGATTCCCTTTTTTTATTCTTTGAAGAAGATTTTTTAAAATATATACTTCTATGTATTTTTAAAGTTTCTTATTTGTTCTTTTTTTTATTTAGAAAACTGCTGTATCAAGTGGGAGAAGAAACCGGACAAGAAGAGTTACAGAACTTGAAAGCGTACCTGTCCTCCAAAGTAGGGGTCGGGAAGAGGACCCTGGATCTGATCCAGGACGTCTGGGATTGTCTGGACGTCCTGGAGGAGAGACTGTCCGACTCGGAAATGTTTCCGTTGCTGAAAACCGTATATGCGGGGGATAAAAACCTATCGGGATTACTGGACGATTTTATAAAAGGTATGAATTAAGAGAGAGAGAGAGAGAGAGAGAGAGAGAGAGAGAGAGAGAGAGAGAGAGAGAGAGCTGATTTACCATATCAATCCTATCAATCCTAGGTATTGCCATTGTTGGAGCGACTGGCGGACAGACTGATAAGGCCCCTGTGCAAGAAGTGGGTGAGCATGTTCAGGCACAAACCCACGCCCTGGGCACTCAGGTCGAAGATAGGACGGGGTCAGAAGAGGCCACCTTCGACCCAACTCCCAGCGGTGGTTCCACCATGACCGCGGACGGCGCCCTCAGTGGATTCTCCGCCACCACTCTGCCGTCTCGACTTGGGGCCTATGACAAGGGGAAAAATGCAGGTACGATATGTAAATTTTAATTTTAAAAAAGCCTCGAAATATAAAGAAGTGCAATTTTAAACACTTAATTTTATTTATTTATTCCCAATATTTTAGCGTTTTCATTTGTATATGAATTATCAATTCAATTTTTTTCAAAATCAAATGTGTATGATTATTTAAAAAAGATATTTCTTAGAGCATCTTTGCTAGCCAAGAGGTTTTGGTCTATATATTCGTCGCCTATGTAGGGGTAGGCGAAATGGACCCCAAAAACTCATGGCTAGAGAAGCTGATCTTTGATACATGACATTGTACGGTAGGATACATTTCAATGAAGATGGTAGTAATGAAAAGATGCGGTAATGTGCTTTTCCAGGGTCAGTGATATGACTTATTTTATCCATTTAGGAATCTGCATTATCTTCAATAACGAAATATTTGCCAATACAAATACACACCCTACCAGAAACGGAACAAATAAGGATAGGGGTAAGTTTACTAGAAAATTTATTAGGCTAAGTGATTATATTCAATCATTTTTAGGGAGTGTATGCTTTTGAGAAGAACTGTTACATGTAAGTACAAAAATTAAAAAAAAGTAAACACTTAAAATCGGGATATTTAATACAAATGTTTTACAGTCAATCTCACTGATTCCGACTTAAAGAATGTAAACAAATAGATATTTTCTATACCTGTACGAAAAATAAAATAATAAATCTATATTTTTAAATAATTACTAAATTCAGACTTGCTGGAGTACTCATTCAAATTGTTTGGGTTTGATGTACGAGTGTACAATAATACAACGTGCCAGGAAATCAGTTACATACTAGGAGAGATTCAACAGATAGACCATAAGGATAATGGAGCCTTGGTAGTCTGCACCCTGAGTCACGGTAACTTGAACGTGGTATCTGGTGCCTGTGGCCAGGATCTTCTAATCAACTCCATGACGTCACTCTTCCGCGCCGACAACTGTCCTAGCTTGGCGGGAAAACCTAAATTTTTCATCTTTCAAGCCTGTCAAGGAAAAGACACTCAAGATGGTAAGAAGGGTTATTTCTAAAATAGATAATTATTAAATATGCCAGGTATTTTCGAAGAATAAAAAACAGATAATTTAAAATGATTGAAAAAACTTCTAATGCCATCTTGTATTCACTTTCAAGGTATTTACAAAGTGTTAGGTATTCTTGTCTATATCTTTATCGGGCTATATAGTAATGGTTATTTTCAGACTATCTAAACCTCCCCCAAGAAGATATATTATAATTTTCTTTATTTCTTTAGAGAGCTTTCCTATAGCAATACTGTAGAAATTATGTTTCAAATTAGATTGAGACTTGTTGGTTTTCTTCTCTAAATTAAGTCAACGGCTAAAAAAATCAAATTTGAAGGAAATTTGTCGGCCCACATTCATCCTGAGAATAACGACAATTTTATCAATAATGCAAAAAGCGAAAAAAAAAATTCAAACCCCGTAGTAGTATGACAGATTTTTGAATATACTGCGGTATTTCTATGATATATCAGATAAATAGCTCAATGTGTTAAAATTTTCAGTCTGGCATCAAACAAATGCGCCTGTCATGGCAGAGAGCGACACGAATTTGTTTCCCAATAGTCCTATGGCGGAAGTGATGACGGAAGTTCCTCATCTACATCAACTGAATTTGGCGCCCGCGGAGGCCGATTTCCTGATCGCTCACTCCACGATGCCGGGTTACGTTTCCTTTCGGAATGACAAGGGGTCTTTCTTTGTTCAATCCCTTGTCAAGCATCTAAAAGCACACTCACCCAGGTATATACTTGATTTATCCTAAGCTAGCTATACACTTAATTGTAAAACTAGTAAAGAACTACCCGACAATCCGTTTGGGGAAATTTTTTTTCGCGTGTCACAAAATATGCGAAAATGGGAAAAATGTGTAACTTTTATTCTTTGCGTCAGTCATTATTTGAGATTTAAAAAACATTCTTATAAATAGCAAACAATACCGGATATAATTCCTGTGTATTAGAGGTAATTGATATGCAATGTTAAAGCGATTGCGAAAAAAGAAATAAACAAAATTAGACCATCGCGAAAATTACCGGATATACGTGAAAATCAAACATATAAAGCGACAGTTTTTCCAGATACTTGTATTCATAATTCGCGATATCTGTCCGGTAAAATGGAGTAAAAACTATATATTCCATTGAAAGTTTAATGACAGTCTAATGTTTGTTAAAAAAGAATTGCTGACTTAGTCTTGTTGACGTTAATTAATTCTTTTCATGTAATTTGGATTGTCTGCATTTATTTCCCAGAGAGGACGTCATATCCATTCTGGTGGAAGTCAACCGTGACGTCAGTCAAACAATCGGACAAACTAGTGGAGGACAAATAGCGGCCCAGATTCCGGAACCCAAAGTCCGGCTGACTAAGAAATTCTACCTGTTTCCTGTTGAAACCGAGGTCTAGGCTAGACCAAACGGTATTGATATTTCAAATTAAAATTTTACTCGAATTTCTTTTTTAAAGTTTAATAATTCTTTTCATTTAGTTTTTTTCTTTAATTTTTTCCAAGGGGAGGGCGGACTCATGCAGCAGCCTGATTGTTCGTAACCCGCCGCTGGCCAGATGCTGCTCTAAATGAATTGTTAGTTTGTACATGTATTTAAATTTATTGCTACGGTCAGTGATCGTCCCAAGCCGATGTTTTTTTTTATGTTAGTGCACACAATATTATGTATAATATCTAGAATCTTATACTTCAATATCTATATATTGTATATATTTAAATAATCAATGTATAAAATCTGGTATAATAATGATAAGTTTCAGAATATCTATAGATACATGTATACTGTAATAAAATTGGTTTTCTTAATATTTGTTCTGTGTTGTTCGGCATCCTGATCAGCTTGTATATATAAATGAGATTCAGCTAGGCGAGGGTAGAAGTGTATGCACATGCAACTTCGGGAACTGGTGCCGGATGTTCAAGGAAGGAGGCATGCACCCCCTCCGAGGCCTCCCCAACACCTCAATAGAAAAAAATTGCATAAAACATTTGGGAATTCGAAAATACACTTAAAAATACTTGTGAGTACTTTCATTTTATGGAGCCAATTTTTTTATTCGATTAAATTTTAAACCCCTAAAACATAAAGTGCATGGACGCCCCAGCATACTCTCGTGGAACCTGATTTGTAAAATTTTAATAAATGTACATGTGTACTGGGATATCAGTCCTTTCCGTGTATACTGACTGTATTGCTGGGTAGAGAAAAAATAAAGGGACCTAGCTGGTTCAATATTGGAACCACCCAACAACTCCAGAACCTTATCTAAAGATTTTGAATAATAAAAGAGAAATACTTACATGGACAAAATTTAATGCTGTAACCTTGTTTACAGTATACAGCAAACTTATATATATTATAGCATTGAATCATGATTTTTTGAAGTATACACTCTCGTAACTGCAGCGGTGTGTGCATACAAATTGAGTAACGCGCGTTAACGCGTTATGAAAATTTGTATGCACACACCGCTGCAGTTATGAGAGTGTATACTTCAAAAAATCATGATTTAATGCTTATATTTACATATTTTTAACTTCTTGTTTTTTCTGCAAATGTGATTCATACCTTAAAAATCCTATCTTATCATAAGGGTAAGTTAATATTAATGAAGAGCCACAGTAACAGCCACAAGCGTGAACTTTGATTTTTGCTTGTGAAGTTGTAGTTTACAGCGTTCAACGTTTTTGACGTCATAATTAAAACTCGTCAATTTGACCTTTGACTACTTGTTGCATTTAGAGGCATTTGAAGATCAAAGAATTTAATGGTAAAAAACACAGTAGAATGTGTGTGTGTGTATATATATATATATATATATATATATATATATATATATATATATATATATATATATATATATATATATATATATATATATATATATATATATATATATATATATATATATATACACACATACAAATGTACATGTTAGAGACAAGTGTCTGTATATGCAAATCTAGAACGGGGGTCGGGACACCCGACCCCTCCCCTCTGGAAAATTAAAATTTCTGAAATTTACGTAATAAAATTATCGAAAATAGCCCCCCCCCCCCCTGGAACACAAAGATATCCCTCGCCCCTTTCCTCATCCCCCTGGAAAAAAATTTCTGGATCCGTCCATGGTCTGCCGAGTAATAAGATGCGCTTTAAAAAACTAAGCGGTCTTGACTGCAAAGGTTTTATACATGCATGTACGTTTTATATAATGATTTTGCAATACTAAAATCTATGTTTTCTGTATAGCTAAAATTATCATACCCGACTTATATATTTTTTTCCTTTTCGTACTTTTTAATTCATTCTTCATAATCCTATATATATAGTGATTATGAATGTCGACATGCAGTTAGTGTACATCTTATATAGTGGTGAGGACTAATCGCCGGAATGGCGACGGAATAGACGTAGTGACATGTATAAAAAGGTCGATAACTTGTGTTAGGTATAAGCTATCACCATTCGGTTTTCAGTTTTTTGATCTATGGATAGAGGGCTATCGAAATATGTAAAAATTTATTTGATAGGTACATGTTTGATACATAAAACCTTGACCGGAATGAGCTATGATCGCAAAAATTAGCTGCCGGAATGACGAAGTCGACTTCATAAAACACCTAATATCTCCAAAAGTTTTTAATATTTTTTCATTCGGAAACGATTTTTTTAATCACAACGACCAGGCCTATAAAATGTAAAAAAAATTAAATCGATATCTTTAGATTGAGAATGCAAAACCTTGACCGGAATGGAAATTTTTCGTTAAAAAAGAATGCTGAAATCGTGCAGTCATCTCTAAATAATCACCTGTATCATAAAAACCATTGATTATATTTCCATTCGGTCAAGATTTTTTTCATCCTTGGGTATACACCTTTCAGACAATATATAGTTTCATATATCAAACTGGATTTAAATGCTCAAAACCTTGACCGGAATGAAAATTTTTCACTCAAAATTTACAAATTTTATTAGATGCACTCAGGTATCGCTCAGGTAAAGAAGCCGTACTACAAGAAGGTGTGAACAACACAAGTAATAAAAACATAGGGAGTTTATTAAAACAACAAATTTCAATAGAACAACAAATTTAATCACGACAATGGTCAATACATAGCCAATCTGTACAATCATTATTTACATCTGCACATTTTGAATGTTTCCAAACATTTCAAAGCTTTTTCCCTAATTTAAAATCACAGCCTACCATTTCATCCACCCAATCTGGAAATCCACAAGAACAACAGCAATGAATTGTTAAAACTTGTGTTTTAAAACTGTAATGTCAGGAGTTTGTGATGAATTTTGCGGAAATTGCGTAAATAAATCATTTTCTAAACATTCTACAAGATGGCTCCTAATACTTTCTGATTTAAAAGAGGTTTTAGTTTGAAATGAATTATCGGGATTAAAACAAAATTCTACAAGGTTAGCAATTGCAAATAATCCACAATCAAAGCCATTTTCTTGTTGTTGAGAATCTAAAATCTTAATAGGAATAGAAGTCTTATTACGCCAATAAATAAGAGAGAGTTGAATTTCAAGAGATGGAGTGTTTACTGTTTGGTTCTTGCTCTTGCTAAGACTATCTAAAATACAAATTTCGTTATTGTTATTTTGAAAAGATGTTACCCAATGACTTCTACCCGTGTGATGTATCTGAACTGAAGGTGGTTGAGTATGTTCAAATTTTTTATCGCATTTCCATGATTTAGTTTGTTCGTCAAATAGTGGTGCAAGATTTGTGCAAG
Organism: Magallana angulata; assembly: GCF_025612915.1. Taxonomy (NCBI): domain Eukaryota; kingdom Metazoa; phylum Mollusca; class Bivalvia; order Ostreida; family Ostreidae; genus Magallana; species Magallana angulata. Next base: position 29,741,894 of record NC_069115.1, read on the forward strand.
ATTTGTTAACTGTAACCCATGTATATGTTCAAACTGCTTTTTGATTATATCTAATGAATAATTCACAATATCGGAACACAGCCACCCTGTTGGATCTAAAATATTTTTCTTGTGCGAAACATTAAGCCCAGAAACCCATTTTTCGTCTTGAATAACCTTATCGGAACACTCTTTACATTCTAATTTGAATATTTTTAACGGGAATGTCGTCGCAAACATCATCTTGTTCTAACGCGGCGGCGTCGGAATCCGGAGCTGGTATAACTTCCTTGTCGCAATCATTCGGTCGCGGTTTTTTCCTACCGGATTTTTTATCGTTATCGTTACGTTTCAAACTACTCTTAGACAATAAAACTAAATTATAAATTTCGTCTTTTGTCAACTTCTTTGCACTTTTAACACTAGTTTAAATGTTTTTCACTTGTTTGACGTCGCGAGCGTTCATCACCACTTTGAACTCTTTTAGCGGCATTTAATTTATCGAATATCTGTGATGGCGACATACCGATTTCGGAATCCTTTTTAATTATCCTTCAATTTTATATATCACAGCTTCCATGGACAAGCTTCTATGTATTTAGCTCTTGTACATTTTTACTCCCTTTGATGTAAACAATTAAAATCATCATCCGATCCTAATTATCACGGCTTACACGGACAAGCAGTTTTTACATATAATTATATATTTAGTTTCGATACATTCTAAATCACTTTAATGTAAACAATTAAATCATCATCACGGCTTACATGGACAAGCAGCTTTTAATTCAAATTTAGCTTTGGTACTGTTCTACTTACTGTGATAAAAGCATCGTTGATATTTATTTTTAATAAATAATATAATAACTTTTTTAATAAAAGAATAAATAACCAATAACAATTTCTTTATCTTAATTTCGCGTATAAATTGTTTCTTTTTAAAATGATGTTTAAAAAAGCAGATGTAAGATTATCTACGTATACGAGTTCATGTACTACATATATGTTTTTATCACATGTGTTGTTCACACCTTCCTGTAGTACGGCTTCTTTACCTGAGCGCATTAATAAAATTTGTAAATTTTGAGTGTAAAATTTTCATTCCGGTCAAGGTTTTGAGCATTTAAATCTAGTTTGATATATTAAACTATATATTATCTGAAAGGTGTATACCCAAGGATGAAAAAAATCTTGACCGAATGGAAATATAATCAATGGTTTTTATGATACTGGTGATTATTTAGAGATGACTGCACGATTACAGCATTCTTTTTTAACGAAAAATTTCCATTCCGGTCAAGGTTTTGCATACTCAATCTAAAGATATCGATTTAATTTTTTTTACATTTTATAGGCCTGGTCGTTGTGATTAAAAAAATCGTTTCCGAATGAAAAAATATTAAAAACTTTTGGAGATATTGGGTGTTTTATGAAGTCGACTTCGTCATTCCGGCAGCTAATTTTTGCGATCATAGCTCATTCCGGTCAAGGTTTTATGTATCAAACATGTACCTATCAAATAAATTTTTACATATTTCGATAGCCCTCTATCCACAGATCAAAAAACTGAAAACCGAATGGTGATAGCTCATACCTAACACAAGTTATCGACCTTTTTATACATGTCACTACGTCTATTCCGTCGCCATTCCGGCGAATAGACCTGCCCTTATATAGTACTGCGTAGGGTCCCGGTGTCCATTCCCGCTCCAGCCATATCGCATCTTCGCTAGCCAGGGGTTTACGATCCACTCTACTCCTATTCAACCTCTACAGCGCCTTGTAGAGGAGCAGAATGGATCGTAAACCCCTGGCTTGCGAAGATAGCAACATCGATTTTCGCAGAACAAAAAAAAAAGAGTTAGATTTTGTTTTCAAAGTTTAAAATCGGTCTCTATAGCCGTATAGTGGCATATTTGTACACCTACAAAGTTCTCATGCGCGAAGCTATAGGGTAGGGGGAGGGTGGAGGAGGCCCGGGACACCCCCTCCCCCGGGAAATTCATAATTTCAAAATAATTATTAAAACATCATAATGAATAAAACACATAGATCTCTTATTATGTTTTTAATGTACAAGCATATGATAATTGTTTCTTCCATGTTTAACTTTGGAAAATATGCGCCAGAGATTTAAGATACGAATATCTGAAGAACGAGTTAACAAGTTGCTGTTTCGCCATTTTTCTGACAGCTACACAGGTAATATTTGTTTGCCGTTTATTTGTTAGTGATATGCAGAAATGCACCCTAATCTTATGCACTTTATACTTCATGTTCTTGTCTTATGTCTTAAAGTTTGGATGTTCATGCATATATTGTATTTATCGTAAAAATTGAAATCAGCTGCACGCTGGATGCATGGTCGAATATAGATATAATGTATGTATAAAATTATGGTTTCTGGGTAAAAATACTGAAATAGACCTTAGTATTAATGTGCATTTTGTGGGACAATGCGATTTTGAATCATTTATCATGAACGAAGTTATTTCAATTAATGCTATAATATAGCGTATCATTACGATATCATTAAAAACAATATCACGGATGCTTTGGTCTCAGTGTATGCATGTGTACATGATGCTTGGCTAATATACATATAAATACACAATGTATTCATATATATGCAGACATCAAAACCCAAGCGTCTGTGAACAATACATATGACAGCCCCGTAAAATTTACCAATCAGTGTAATGATAACTTTTAAAAATCAATACTTGTCTGTTCATATAAAAAGGTATTTCGCCTCATGCATTAACACCCGCAAACATTCTACTAATAAAAGCATAATCAATAGGATCACCCCCATGAAAATTGGAAACATCTGAAAGATTTGACAGGTTTATGCAACATAAGACAAGTTTTTGTAATTAATTCTTGTTTAATAAAAAACATGAATATACAATTTCATTATTTTTGAAACTGTCAATTAGATTTATATGATTTAAAAAATTATTTAAAAAAAAAAAATACATGCAACTGTAAAAGCAAGCTTACTAAGCTTGGAAAAAGAAGATATAATAGCTAAAAAAAACATGTATTTACATTTGTATCTATTTGTAGGTTATACACATGTATAAGCAACTAGTCAGAATGATCTAGCTCAGAAATAGAATTAGCCAAGGAATCTTGACCTTCCCACAGAATGGATGCCAAAAGAATTTGTTCATCCTCGGACATAGCCCCTCCGAAAGACCCCTCGGAGGAAACTGTTGACGACGGGAAACATGTTGTCCACCGTTTTCAGGAACTTTTTGAGAGTGAAAACTTGAGTGACATTGTTCTAGTGGTTGGCCTGACTCGGTACTCCGTGCACAAGTTTGTTTTAATCACAGCAAGTGACGTTTTTCAGTAAGTGAAATTGGCGTTGGATGACAGCAGTAACAATGCATTATTTGAAAATTGTTAAATACATGGACATCTTCTGTTGGATTTTAACATTTAATATGTATACAATTTATGAAAATCGATAAACATTTAGTGATATGACACGATCACAGATTGTGTATGTTTTTTCATAAATACTCATGCAAGTGAATAGTAATACCTGTGTAGTTAACTGTTAAATAGTTTAATCTTTGTGTGGAGTCCGGTCAAGTCGTACACAGACCAACTCGTATACAGGTCAACTCGTATACAAAAATTTCCGTATAAACAACCAAAAATCAGCTCGTATACAAAAATTCCCGGTGTGTTTAACCGAAAGTCAACTCGTATACAAAAATTTCATATGCCTATATAATTTATGTCAAATATTAAATATGATAATAAATATAACAAATGCTGCACAGCAGTTATGAGTCAAATATTCTTACAACATATGATGTATTTAAGAAAATATTATATAATGTTACAGCAAAAGATGACTTTCATTGTCTAGAACGGTGATGAGTATAGGCTAACGTTAATGACTCAAAAATACCTTGTAAACGAGCTGACTTTTGGTTTTTTATGCGGAAATGTTTGTATACGAGTTGACCTGTATACGAGTTGGTCTGTGTACGACTTGACTGTAAATCTCTTTGTATTTATCATGCATTTAATATATATGTATATATATTTAATATATATGTATATATATATATATCTTGCCAACAACAGAAACTGTTAAATCATTTTGAAGTGAGATTTACTACATGTACCGTATATCCGTTAATTTTCGCAATGATTTAATTTTTGCTTTTTTTGCGATCACTTTTACATAGCAAATAATTGAATATGCAGAAATTATATCCTTTATTATTTTCTATACGAAACTTTTTAAATCGCAAAAAATGACTGTCGCAAATTAAAAATGTTACAGATTTTTCCCATTTTCGCAAAATTTTGTGACACGCGAAAAACCCCCCAGATATACAGTATCAGTTTGAATTTATTAATAATTCTTTTGTCATGCAGATAATCTCATTACTTTGGCGTATTAAAACACTGGCAACGGTATGTATCAATCTGTAATGATCACTTTTAGAGCCATGTTGAATGAGAACCAGTGGCATGAGGCCAACCAGCCAGAGGTCACACTTACAGAGGAAGAGGAATGCTTGCCTGTATTTAGGGACTTTTTAAGGTAACCAGACCCACAGAATGAGATGCACTGTTAGATAACAGGCTTGGCCCCTGTGCATTCATTCATACATGGTGCTTTGATAGTATTAGTTATCATTCATGATGGTTTTTATTCTATGATAGTTGATATTTTGCTGTTGGTTTATTTTGTCAGATATCTGTACTGTGGCAGCGTGACATTGACCACTTCCACAGTGCTGCCTGTGTTAATCCTTGCAGACAAGTACTGTATACCCTCGCTGTGCGAGTCCTGTGTTCAGTACATGTCACAGCATGTCGTTGAGTCCCCAGACACAAATCGAACCCTATCATGGTACCAGTATGCCAAAATCAGGGGCTACGAAAAGCTAAAAGAGGAGACTTTTAGATTCATACTATCAAATTTTCACATTGTTCAGAACTCTCCTGATTGGTTGGTGCTGAACAAGTTCGAAGTTCAGGAGTTTTTGAGTAGTTCAGACATTGTGGTGGAGAGCGAGTACATCTTGTGGAGGAAATTAGCAGAATGGTTTGGTCATCAAGATGACATTGCTGGGGTGCTGAAAGAGTTGCTGCCCTTGGTGCGATTTTCCCTGATGACGCCAAAACAGTTGTACGACATTGAGAGCTCTGATCTGTACAAAGAGAATCATCACGTGTTTAGCGAGAAGTTTCTGCAGGCATACCGACGACACTCTCTTCTCAGCGAGGATGTGGAAAAGCTGTCCAACACAATGCATGAACCTCACAGAAACTACAGTGCACCTAGTTACGGCATCTCCTGCCCTTTGACCTTGATAAATTACCAGGTGAAGGCCAAAATTGACAGCAAGATAATCGTGGACAACTTCAAAGTTCCTCTCCAGTTCAATCCTTCCAGCAACACCACTGATCAGGCCAAGGCCTCGTTTCATGTGGAGTTTTTCCCAAAGGGGTACTTTCAGCCACACATGTTATACCAGACCTACCTTGGAAAACACAACGAAAAGACAACTCTTGTCGTACGTCGCATGAACCCCATCCTTACGCCCGAAGTTGTGACCGTTGAGGTTACAATGGTCATTTATGGAAAGAAAAACCAGGTATTTTTAGACTTCTTATTTTAATAGAGCGTCAAATATTTTTTGTAGTCTGATCAGATGATCTAAAGTAAAAATAAGTACTAGCCTTATCAAAGATATGTGGAACCCTAATATTTCCTAATGATTTTCCTGTTGAAAACAATTCCTGTAGTTGTTAGTACCATTGTACAGTTTGTTCATTAAGATTATTAACAGGTCAATTAAAAAGAAGTAATAAATTGCTCTTCTCTATAAAGTTTGTCAATTGTGGTTTCATCAATAATTGTTGAGTACCATTTTCTGTGGATTTTATTGTCAGGTTGATCAAGGAAATCTTAAATGTATGATCATGTGCAAAAGCATTTATTTATATATTGCCCCTTAATTCCCACAAATTTACACTTCGTTGAAGGTGTGATTTTTTAAATCCACAAAAATTTGGCCTTCAAATTAGTAGACAAAGTAATGAAACCACAATAGCTATCACTTTCCACTGTATTCTTAAAATTTGTGGTTGAGGTTTGAAGAGGAAATTGATATTTTTGATTAAAAAATGTTCTTGCATTTTATGTTTTAATTCACGTTTGAAGGGGAAATCTTTTATATCTCTCTGAACTAAAAATGTAAAAAAAAAAGTCAAAGAGGATAAACATTTCTGATATCAGGTATTATCAATTATTATCTCAAGATTTTTTTTTTTCAATGAGATTTGATTTCTTTGAAAGGTTTTAAAAAAAACAATTAAAAATAAGAGTTTATTTTATTGTAGGTTCAGTATGTTGCCCACTCTGTGACAAAGACCCACCATTTCTGTGAGAAAAGCCGCAAACTGGAGATAGAGGACGTGATATCCATTGAAAAGCTCCAGGAGAATAACTCCCGCTACCTTGTCAACGGGCGCTTCGAGGCCACTTTGTTTCTCAAGGTCATCGACGTCCATGATACCAAAGATGGAAACAAAAAGTAAAGAACTGATACCAAATCGTAAAAAAATAATAACGGGGAAAAAATTGGTGTAAGGACTAAAATTGACTGTTTATGTATTAACGTGCATGATGGTTGGTTCTCTTACTATTCCATATTGTAAGAGGGGCAAAAATCACATATTGTAGTGATTTATTAAATATTTTTATATATTTCAGAAATATTTTTTATGATATTGATATTGAATATCCAATTATTTAGATATCAATGTCAATGAATTTAGATTTGTGTGTACTAGCAGCATGTGTTAGAGGGTAAAATGCCACAACTTTTAATAAGCATTACCGTATATTTATATATATGCATGCTAGATAAAATAGTTCATCATTTGTGTGTATATGTAAGGTGTATTGATTTGTAAGATTTTACAACATCTTATGAATCTGACTGCATTGTAGATTTTGTTTCCGCTGAATTCTTTTTATGTACATTAATACATTGTATGTATACATTGATAAGCTACAATCTTACATTGCTTTTTGAAAAAATTGATGGTTTCTTTGGCCCAACCTTTTCAGCTTTGAATTTTTAATTACAATCATGTATATCTGTCTCAGGTTTGATGAAATTTTGCTAAAAAGTCAATTTAATGTTTATTTACATGCCTTAATTGAAAGGTGACTGTTTCTTTCCGTGGGAGAGGGTTTGATATAGACTATGCCTATCACCCAATTCATTTGATGATTAGATTAAATTAAAGGTATCTGTACTGTAGCATGTGTGGATCGGGGGATTCGATAACCCCCACCCTCAAGGAAAATTCAAATTTAGTAAATTTTCATTGTAAATTGACCGAAAAAGGCCTCTGGCTCCCCCTGGCAGACACAATTATCCCTGGGACCTCCCTGAAATCAATTTTAAAATTATGTGTTTTTGATACACTTATGACAATTTTTTGGTCATACCTTTTATAGACTAAATAAAGTAGGAAATTTTGAATGTTGATTAAAAAAATCAACATTGGTTTATATGTCTAATCCGACAAGCTGATTGATGGATGTATTTGTTAGTTATAACATTTAGTTTAAGAGGGCTCAATGGTTATGGTCTTTTTTAGACTGTAATGATCTCCTCTCATTAAAGAGCTCTTTATATAAATAGAGAAAAAATATCCAAATTTAAGGTACCTCACTACACCTACACTTATACTTTTTAAGACACAAGATGGCGATTTAAAAGTTCTTTTAAACTGTTTATATCGTTCAGTTTGGTTGTATATCGTAGTAGCTCAGTGGTTAAAGAATTGGGCTTCTGAGCCACACATCATGGGTTCGAATCCGCCTGGAGCTTTTGTTTATGTTAACTGAATCAAATTTTTGAAAATGTAGTTTTTCATCCAAAATTGCATATTTTTTGGCATATTAGACTTCTTATCCATTATGATATCTATCATAATCAAGTAATTTTCTGCTGATTTGAGAAAATATTTCACGGTGTAGTGAGCCACCTTAAAAGGTAAAATTCATGTATTATAGATTATTTCTTTACTCAGTGATTGTTCATAGCTTAACAATTGTCTTCAAAATTTTAAGGTAGACCTGATGGTTAATTTGTTGACCATCCAGCCTCCTTAATGTTCGTTGTCATTTTTTTTATTTCTACATCTAGAAAACCATACTAGATATTTTTAGATTTCAAATGTGTATTTATTTTTAAATAAAAAATTCTTATATTTCTGCAGATCATAACATTTTTACTTTGAAGGAAATATTTCAGCATGTATAAAATTTTCATTACATAAAAGCATGTACCGGTACTATTTTTTTTCCTAGTCTGACATGATTATCATACAAAATATTGTTTTTTTTATTAATTTTATAGTTGAACTACATATTTTTTATGGTGCTGACCCCCCCCCCCCCCTCCCCCAATAGAGCTGAACTTGGTAAATGGGTGTATTTTCAAAATCTTAACTTTTTTGTATTGTCTAAATTTAATGTGTTCAATGTATACCAAATGTACATGTATAATTGTATCTAAGGCGTAAACAAAAATTCCAAGGGTAATAAATAGACTTATATACCAATACGTTGTGTATTCATGTGCAACTGTTTTTTGCTGCTTCCAGTTTTTTGTTCTGTGTTCATGCTTATACTGAAGTTGATCTGCTTAGAAAATAGATGTTTATTGATGTTATTACTTTTATATCCTCCCTTTTCATACTAAGTAGATATGGAGATTTTCTTTACTAGATAAAATAATCCATTATTTTTGACGATTGCTTTACTTTTGACATTAGACTTTTTTTTTAATGTAAATTGTACTATTCTGTAGTATTTTCAATTCATGCCTTATTTCTGACAAGTGTTTTTTTTTTAAATTTATTTTATGATATAAAGGATGAGTGCAATAATTTGATTTTACTGTTTCATTTCTCTTAAGACCAAAAACCCACAAAATAAAAAAAAAAAATATCAAAAATCCAATGCCAAACCAACACAAATACACCTCCAAGAAAACAATAAACAAGATTATTATGGTACATGATAGGAGATATGTGGACAAAAGTTCAATGAACAAAGCTATATGATCCAAATTGAATTGCAGGAATTAAACTTAAGTTTATAAGAACATGTGATGCAAACAAAAAGTTATTAGAACTAAAGGTCATGGTCCACATAATCGGCAGGTCACATTTCCCAGTGGCGTCGGAAGCAAATTGAAAAAGGGTTTTGGTTATGGCTATGTCTAACTTTGCAAAATAGCTAGGAGAGGGGCCTACCCCCCCCCCCCCCTCCCCCGGTCTTTGTTTTTTAAGCTTTATTTGCATCCTCTTCGATAAGTGGCCTAAAACTGAGATTTTTAGGGAAGTGAAAGTATCATAATCCAAACAAATCTGAATCTTAGAATCTTCATCATTTTAAAAGAGTTTCCATGTACAAGTATTTAACAGACTTTTTCTGTTAAACTCGGTGTTTTTTAGAGACTGTTAATATTCTTAAAAAAACCGGTACACTTTGATGAAGAACCAGATAGATCTGCATCGACCCCATCATATTTATATATTCCTTTTGACTTTTGCACCCTCCTATGGCTGTAGCATAGGCCGTCGGTTTGGGGATTTTGCACAGTAACATCGCAGTTGTAGCATTGGTGTTTCTAGGAGAAACAATGGATTTAAGCAACAAAAGAAATCAATTACTATAGTATTATTATCTTCTAAATAAAAATCATAACGTTTTGAATTACTGAGTACTACAAGTAAAGAGTCGCAACGAAACTACTAGTCATTCGAACGGTTACTGTATATTTTGAACACCTCTTAAGGTTGTCTTAAACGTATACGACTCATGTTTATATCATGTATAATACTATGTTTTAAATGTTTCAAACCACAACTTTTATTTCACATTTTTCATACACGCTTTATTTAAAATTATGTATTTATGATCATTTACATTGTATAAAGGTTGCTACCAAAACCAGTAAAATTTGAATCATATTCAGAATCCGATACATTTATCTTGAAATAAGATCACTTAGTGATCAATGAAAGTTTTTTTTCTCCAAGAAGGAAGTATTTTTACACCATTTCCCTCCGAAGTCTCAAAACCCTTCCAATCGCAACTTATCGGGCCTTTCCGGCAAGCTCGGAAAAACACCTCGAATGTATTACCTATAGGCGTCCATGACAACCCCCCCCCCCACACCTTTTTGTAAAACTTGAAATAAATAGAATACATTTTACGATCTGTTGAGATGTGAGCTATACTTCATTAAAGTAAACGATATACACTAAAATATAACACAGAAGCGACATACAAGACTGTCTAGCCGAGACTTATTTTAATGGGAAGCGACTCCATTTTGTATAAAATTCTAACATTCGGTGATCTTAATACATTCGATGTGTTTTTCCGAGCTTGCCGGAAAGGCTCGAGAAGGTGTTTTTCCGAGCTTGCCGGAAAGGCCCGAGAAGTTGCGATTGAAAACCCTTCATCTTTCAAGAAGGGTGTATGATTCCCACAAAAATTGCGAACCTATAAGCTCCATATACTGAGGTTCATCAAAATTCGTTAAATTCTAATTATATTCGTTCAATAATAATTTTTGCTGATTTCTTCGTTGAGTTGATTCGCGAAATTAACAGTTCATTGAAGTGCAAATGCCTAATAAAATGTCATTTAGTGTTGATAGAATCACTGGCCACGAATTTGGGTATAAAATTATTTAAAACTGTTATATTCACGAAAACTAATGTTCTCGAATATGTTATTTTTCTTATCTGTAATAGGACTCAGATTTTTACATATAATCATTACACCTCATTATATGATTACAAAAGTCTTCGTCATCAAATGAATGTGTAACATATATAACCAAGCATGCGTAGTTAAAACAAGGTGCTTATTGCTGAATCTGATGAATTTATTCACATAAGGTAAAAAAAAAGGCATTGACCTATAAAACGATAGAATGAGTCTAAAAAATTATTATGAAAATAACCTAACAAAAAAAATCAAAAAATAAATAAATCAGAAAATAGTTATACACATAAACATATTCCCTTTTCATGAAAAAAAAAATAGTTACAATGCTTAATAGTAAAAAAGGTTAACCTGTGTTTCAACTTTAACTGCAAGAATACAAATCAGTATTGACAACGCAATTAGTTAAAATCATAGACAAAAACTTTATACTGGTATATAAAACATACGTTAACGTGAAATTCACATGCTACAGTCAGATATCGGCTGGATATAATATTCTTGAAACTTAGTACATAGAACTTCAATACTTTTGGTCAATATTAGCCACTGAAATTACAAATAGAAAAAAAAACCAATTGATCAACAACTTCAACTTATACAAATTCTAAACTCTGCAGGTTTAATAATCGAAAAGATAGACGTAAAAATGAATAAATACACCGACAAAATACTATTACTCACAAAAATATAATATTACATCTTTGGTTTATTTCTGAAATATTGTATGCATATGACAATCAAGTCCCATGCATGTATATATATTTGTTAATAATCAAGTCTTTGAGCATTTCAGAGATCGGACCAAATCCCGACGAAACCCGGAATCAAAAAGCCCATAAACAAATGGGTTAACCACATGATTTAAAATGTACCCTTGGCGGAAGATCAAATAGACATGGAGCCTCCAGTGAGGAAGTTCAATCCACATCTCTGGGTGATGAAGTTCGCACATTTTGAGGATGTTCGAAGGGATATACGTGATTATGAACAAAAGAGCAATCGTCATAAACATGTAGGAAAATCGGTTGGTCTGGTAGTTATTACGCAATGCTACGGTCAGTGATGCTAATTTACCAAGACTAGCTACGGATGAATTTCTTTTTGTATAGTTTACCGATTTTTCGGATTTGTCGTCTGCAGTGGATTTGAACAAGCATTCATTTGTTTCAGATGTGATTTCTTTAATGTTGTTTTGGTTGACTTCTGAACTTGGACTTTTGCCTGTGGATTGCTTTTTACTATTCACTGCACTCCGTTTGATAGCTCTTGCGATAAAGACGTACAGCACGATGATTGTTACCATGGCAACAACGATCAAGATAAAAACAAAAATGTCATACCCTACCATCACAGAAGAAAATTGTACGTTGTGGTGAATATGATCACATCTGTACCCGATGACATCGTGGTCACGGTGAGGCACCTGATGTAGATCATAGAACAAAAATACCGGTGAATTCAAAACCACGGCGGCCAGGAAAATCAAGATTAGGCACACCCTGTCGTTAGGCAATGGCCGCTGGATTTGGAAAGGTCGACAAATCCTGTAATACCTCTGAAAAGCGATGAGCAACAGAACCCCATCTCCAGTGGCGGCAAACACTCTGCTCGTAAAGTTGGAAATTTGGCAAAGTCTGTGGTTCGGATACATAACTGGAAAAATATTGTCCAAGGTTTTGTCAATGGTGGTGAAAATGGTGGCCAAAAGATCAAAGAAAGCAAGATGAGGAATCAGGAATCTGTCTTCCAGCTTCCCTTTGATTCGAAAGCTGTAAAAGAAAAGAACTACTGTGTTTCCCACAATTCCAACAGCACAGTATACCCAAAGAATGACGGTGTTAAACAAGAGCTGATGTAGCAAAATGGAGTTCCATTCTTCTAGAAGTGTTTTGTCTGTGATGTTTTCCATATCTTTCATCATTCGATACAATCATCACTCGGTTTAGTCAAATGCGTTTGTGAGGCCTGGGTTTTTCGATTCAGCCTTTATTGACGTACTTAAAAATAAAGAAACTTTGAACAGACGATGCTTGTAAAAGATTTGAACTTTTCAAGTGCACGGTCATTTTTCAGGAAACTCATGCGATTTAGCAGGAAATCGCGAAGAGGGCGGTAGCAGTGCATTTGTTATCTTCATCTATATTGTACTTTGTTATACATATACAATGTATTTGTTGTATGTCCTTCCGAAAGATGATCAAAGTTAGGTGAACACCGGACGTTTGCATGATGCACCATACTTAGATTTTACTTTCATTGGTGAGATAGAAGTACATGCTATATATCAATAAATTATATAACATAGCCTTACAAATGGTGAAGTGTTGAAGACAAATATTAAAATCATGCAGTTGTCAACGGTGGAGGGGGTTAGGGTTACATACAAACTTCCAAAAAGTTAACAAAGTTATTGCAGGATTGAAACTTAAAATCATTATCCAAAGGAAATTTCGACACGAACAAGTTTCTCCAGGGTTTTATGATTTATTGATTATAAGTTTGTAAGGTGGAAAGACATAACATTTAGGAAATTATACATATGCATAAATGTGCTGTATTGCAAATGATGAAATAAGTAGTTGACATTTCAATAACAATGTTAATTGCAACGTTCCTAGCGGTTTAGTGCACATATTGTGTTCAGCTGATAATAAAAATCACTTAATCCATACATTTGAAACACTTCCGAATTCCCTTCCGGAATCTTGCATGGAACAAGAAGAAAATGAAAGGGTTCAAGACATGGCTGAAAATTAACATCCTGTGGGCAACAAGTATGGCGACCACCTTTAAACTGTTATCTCCTGGTGTGTTAAAAAGTTTGGTTTTAGTGTCATCTGGCAAAAGATTTATCACATATGTTGGCATATATGCCACAAAATACACCCCGAAAACTACGACACACATCAAAGAAAACTTCACTCCCGATCGTTTATATTTACTCAGGGAAGATTGGCGTTTCTGCATTTGGAAGGTTTTAAACCCGATTCTAATGTATAACGCTGTTATAAAAACGATGTTTATAAACGTCAGTAAAAGCAAACAATGGAAATAAGAATACTTGTAAAGCAGTTTTTGTTCATTCAGAGTATCTCCGCATACTTTTTTGTTCACTCTTGCTACTGAAATATCTCTTAATTCCACCATGAAAAATACCGGAATGGCAATAAGCCCTGAAAATAGGACGGATATAATGACAAGTGATCTATGCCATTTACCATTAAGCACGGGTTTCTGAAAAACAAAACAATATCTTTGCACCGCAATGAGGAGTAAACAAAATGCTCCAGTCGATGAACAAAAAACGACTCCAAACCACAAACTCTGGCAGAGATACAGAGAAGGAAAAGACATTGTGAAGATGTCCTGCAAGACGGAGAATGTTCCGATCGAAATTATAGCGGTGATGTCGAAAAAGGCCAACCAGGGAATGAAGTAAAAAAGTCCGGAACGCCGATGAGAAAATCTCTTGTAAAAATGAATCACAAACGCATTTCCACTAACTCCAACGAGAATTTGTATTAAGGCTATAGTCATGCTTGGGATTCGAGCTTCCAACATTTCCCTTTTGTAATGCGCTAACATCAGAAGAGTATCATTGCGTTTGAAATGGACACTAGTAGATTCAAGCGTCGACATCATTGTAAAAGTATTGTTAATGAAATTTCAAGTAAACTATAGGATTGCCATCATCTTTCACGTGCTTGTGGTTTCCGTTTAAAAAGAATTATATAATGTTTGTCGACCGGTCTTAACGTCACATAACCAATAAAAACGAGTCCGATGCCTTAGACCACATCGCTCATATAAGTACTTTGTTTCATTACAATGTGTCACTACTGTAATGTACTTTTAAGGACAAAACTTAGCCGTTGTCATTTTCCAGAATATTGATTTCTATCAATTAAAAAAAAAAGAAAGTACAGAACCATATGACAGGTTATTGTGAAGGGCACTCTTCTGCATATGTATGTTCTGTTAAATTGTCCTAATACAATTTAGATCAAGAAAATCCTGTAAGTCGTATACGTTTGTTAAATTTCACGATCTCTAGAAATTAGGCAATTGCGATTGTTTTAATTTCACGCTGAAAGAAATGGCGCAATGATCAAAGCACATGCATTGAAACTATTCTGAAAACTAATCATATTGTTCACAATGGGTGTAATTTCGCCGGAAGTTTATAAATCGAGAAAATAATTAAATTAAAGTCACCGTGATTATTTGCCAGTCTTAGATATATGGTTTGATGCTCATGATCTCGAAAGTTTTCATGATATTAGACTATTTTTTTAAAGGAATGGGCCGGTCATGATCAGAGGAGTTTTTCTTGAATGCGCCTTTTAACTTCTCATAAGACAGAAAACAATTCGATAAAATATGTCTTGAAAAGGGAATTCCAATCGTAGGTACCTAGGCAATCAATGGAAACTGTATATTTTAAAGAAGGAAGAAACCCCTACTTCCTGTGGGTTTTTTGCTAAAAAAATTAAGAACAGTTGAAAGTTAAAGAACGGGGCCAACGCTTACCCTGGGTTTACAATATGAACAAACTTGAATGTGCACTAAACTAGGATGCTTCAACATGGATATGACAAGTCGTTCTCTTGCTTTTCTAAAGAAAATCTTTCAAAATATTTCTCTGTCAAAACATGTGGTAACTTTTGGTACTCTATTGTGGTCCCCACCTAAGTGGTTTCTATGATCAATCCACTCAATTTCTAATAATTTGGGCCTTGACATTCAATCGAACAAACTTGATTTCACATTACCCAAGTACTATTTTTGCCAAGTTTGGCTTGATTTGGCATGGTTCTGAATAGAGAGAATGAAATGTAAAAAAGTTTACGACAACGACATACAACGGACAAATAAGCAGTGAAGCTCATTTTTTAATTATACCTTTGAACGAGGCAAGCTAAAAAAAACCCACACCAATATTAAAGTTTGCAACATTAAACGACGAGTTCAGACCGAGCTGAGTCTAGGACTTTGTTCTAAAAGTCGTAAAGCAGTCTCAGCGCAGCTGCATAATTTATGCAAAAGGATGTTCTGATAATTTACAGAATTATTAAAGAACGTGGGGGAATAAGCCGAGCCATAAAACCACTTAGGTCCATTTGAAAAACCCACAATAATTTTTCATTTTGGGCGTAAATCAGTTTTGAAGTACGTCACAGTTAAATCATAATTCTACGTGGGGTGAATATCACAGTTGGATCGATGATGTTATATTGTGTGGAAAAATCAATTCAAATTTATAAAGTACACTCTTTATAATGTACACGTATGTTGAAATAAATTGAAGATGGAAAATTGCATCCTGAACACATTTTTTTCTGCGTTTAATTCATTTATTATTTCAAATTTGTTCTTTAAACAAATCAACAGCAACTACTGCGGACATGTAAATTTTTATTCCACTATATTAAAGGATGAGCTACACAAAATGGGCGTGTCTTATGGCATAACCGAGACATGTTATTGGCTGCGCCGCGTAGAAATACATAGATGTGCTACATGAAAACTATAGTGATTTTAAAATGTTGTTTTAATCTGTTTATATTGAAAATAATATAAATATAAGTAATAAGAAATCATTCCTTAAATATTATCTATCATAAAGTCCTTCGGGCTTTATTGGATTTGACCACGCTCCAACAGAAATTATCACTTCATAGTACTAAAAAAAAATATTTTTTTCGCATCAATTAAAAGGGCAAGGACAGTTACTAATCCTGTCTTCTTTGCTAACAAAACTTGGCAATTATGACTTAGTAAAAATAAAACAAGGGATAGTAATTCATTATTGATTTTCCTTGCGCATAAAATATATATTTATAAATAACGTCATGACTATTTCATGTTTAAAAAAATCGATTATCATTGAAATTTAAACCACCGAAATAGAAACTAACACACTATAGTTTGTCCCAAGATATTTATACTGCACATTTTGACAAATTTTAATAAAATTACACATACATGTGAAAGAAGTACCATTGGAATCGATGGGAAATAAAAATTTCAATAATGACTTTATTCCAACATTATCATTTTTCCAACGTAAAAATTCACAGGAACGAAAAAAGATTTCCTACCAAGATTTATAATTGGGAATGCTGACATCTTTTCTCCAGTCGGAAGTCACTCAACGTTATACAACGTTATTATCCGGGTCTGTTGCAATATAAAATCCCCTTATACATCACATTTTTTAGCCGTGTATTAAGTCCTATTAAGCTAGAGGGGACGTTTCAAAGGAGAACTCTTGGATACTTTTCCTACTTTTGAATGAACGTCGATTAATTCCTTAGATATTTACAAATATTGAGTAATTAAGCAAAATGTGAATCGAGGATATCTTGGGACAGAGTATAAATCGTGAAATTTTAGACGCCTGAAATTAAACAAGTTACGCATTATTTAAAATCGTGCCGTTTTCTTGCGTGTTTTTGTATCTACGTTAGCATTAGGAAGGATGACATAATACCTCTAAGGATCTGTTTGTGCTCACTTAGCTGTTTGGTGGATAAAAAAATAAATCATAATATCGAATTGAAGATTTCGGAATTCAAGACATGAGTAAAGACTTATTATATATAATTCTTCTTGCGGGTTACTCATGTTACATATGCATGTAAATTTTAAAAAATTTGAAGTCATCCCAACTGGCATGTAGTTGTTTACCATTTTGCATCCTATTTACCCGTTTCCAATGCAATATATACTGAATTAAAAACTAAAGATATCTTACTTAATAAAAACAGTAATATTCAAAATGATTTCAGTATGACAAATGTAGCTAAGCACTTTTTTTTCAATTTGAAGAACCACCTCAAATTCATAGCATTTTCTATACCATCTATGTTTAAATTAAATTAACATAGAATAATGGAGCTTGAACAAATTTCTGATTTGAGTTCATTTGTTAATAAAAATGTTCTTAAATAAATCAACAGCAACTAATGTATGCGTACTAATGTATACATTGTGCATAAAAACGTTACAATGTTTTTAATTTGTTTATCTCTAAGATATATGTAGCCGAACACTTTGATTCATCCTGATACGAAGTCATTGTTTATTACCAAATAAATATCAAGTTATATACTTGCATTATCAATAAACATTTATTCTAGTTAGCTACTTTAACATATTTTATTGAATAAATTCTACGAATATTTGAAAAAAACCAAACAAACACAAGTTTGTGTTTACTCTCCTTTTAAAGCAGGTCTTTGCAACTTAGATGCGTAAAGTAAAATAAATAAAAGTTTGTGTGATTTTTAACTTAATTTTCAATAACAAAAATGTGTGCCAGAAATAGAATTTAAACGAGTAAATAAGATAACAAATTTCATTTTCTATGCAGATGTTTGAATGTGACTTGTCAAATACAAGTCAAATACAGTAGGAAATGAATAATAATCTTATAGTAGTATATTTGTTGTGTTATCTGTATTATACTGTATGGACAATAATACCTAATTCTTTAGTACCCTTCCGAAAAGCGTTTAAATCGAACTTAACCGGATGTAAACAGCCTGTATCGGTTTGTTTATTATAAGTTTACATATCTGGAAGGTTGAAATTTAGAATGTCATTTACTGTTATGTATTGCAAATCTAGAATCTAGCCCATCAATTATTGATATGTTGTTAGATGGATTCACTTTGTTGGAATATTGCCATGAAAAATTACAATAACAAACTGTCAACCATCCAAAATTCAACGCAGAGCAACACAGACCTCTAAAAAAATAAAGATGGGATCAGCTGCCTAGGAGGAGTAAGCATTTCCTGCCGACTGGTCGTCCCCGCCGTGTACTCAATTTCAAGATCATGAAAAACGAAAGAAACCGTCTACTGGCCTCTGCATATCAGTTTATTTCAAAATAAGCACAAATTAAGAATATCATATTCATTTTTGTTCTTCGCGCAATGAACGTTTTGCCATATTTATCAGCAATTGCAAATATAACATGACCTTAAAATGGAAGCTATATAAACGACAGTCTGTTAAATCTAAGCAGTTCAGTGCAAGAACAACATTGTTCCCTTCTAATTTGGCATTGGCTAAAATACTGTCCCATTTCCCTGCGAAATCTTGCATGGAAAAGATAAATTATTAATGGATTCAATACATGACTGAATATAAGCATCCTCTGAACAACAAGTAAGGCGATATGCTTAGAGTTGTTTTCATCCATTGCGTGATAGACTTTTGTTCTTGTTTCATCTGGTAACAGACTAAGTGCATTTGAGGGTATGTAGGCTACAATATACACCACGAATACTGAGACATACATCAATGTATATTTTAGTCCAGCTTTCCTAAAGGAAGATGGGTGTCTTTGTTTTTCTTTTGGACACAGCATTTTAAACGTTTTCAACCCGATTCTTACGTACAATATCGTAATCACAACAATGAGTAGAAACGCCAAGAAAAATAACGAATGAAGATATGAGTACTTGTAAATGAGTTTTTCTTCATATAAAGTATCTCCGCATACCTCCCGGATCACTCCTCCTACTGACATTGTTCTCAAATCCACGATGAAGAAAACCGGAATTGCTATAAATACCGATATATGAAGTGAGATGATGATAAACAATCGATGCCACTTACGAGTAAGCACTGGCTTCTGAAATACGTAACAATATCTTTGGAACGCAATGAGAAGTAAACATGATGCTCCAGATGATGTACAGAAGATGACCCCAAACCACATACTCTGACATAGAAATAAAGATGGAAAACAAATTGAGAATATGTCCTGCAATATGGAAAATGTTCCGATCGTAATTATAGCATGAATGTCGAATAGTGCCAACCAGGGAATAAAATAAAAGAGTCTGGAACGGAGTGATGAGTTTTTCCGGTAAATGTGAATCACAAACGCGTTCCCACTTACTCCAACTAGAATCTGTCCCACAGCTATAACCATATTGGGAATTCGTTTCTTCATCATTTCTCTATTGGAATGCGAAAACAACATAGCAGTATCATTGCTTTGGACATTGTCACAAAGAGTACCGATCATCGACATCATTGTTAGTGTAATATTGATTGTCAGATGTAAAAATTGCTGTGCTATGAAATGTTTCAGTTATATATAAACGAAGGTTTAGCCGCCCTCTGACTGGTGCATGCGGTTTCCGGTTAATAAAACAAAACACTATTTGTTGCAATTAGAGCAGTATCATTTAATTTTGAACTTTTTATTCAAAAGTGGCAATTTACAGTAATTTTATTTTCATTCAAAAGTATGCATTATTGCAAACATTACGTAATACAAGTAATAACAAAATGTAAATGTATTTGCAACAACAAGAAACAGAAAGAACTTGGGGTCGTTAGGAAAAAAATCATAAAATCAGTCCCTTGCTACACACTCATAACAAATACAAGCATTTTTTGCTAAGAAGTCGCAAACCTTATGCTATGAAATAAGGTAGAAATATTTAAAAAATTACGTGCTTGAAGAATGATATCATAATTGTTTATTTATAATTGTTTATTCATTTTTTTATGATTTATGTAAATATAAATAGTATTAAATCTTTTATATTCTATTTTTTCCATTTTGGTGTGTATTATGAAACCTTTTTAAAATTATTGCGATTTCTTAAAAAAAAATAACTCTCTATTCTCCTAACTTTTTCTTTCAAAACGTACACCAAACAGAACATTTGGCAAACTCATTGCAAATTTATTATGCTTATGCTTCTGGTTTTGCTTAATAAACAACCAATTGCAACGAAAGGAATCTTATTTCATTCATGTTTGGATTAGATGACAGGACATAAATTTAATAAGATAAACACCATTACGAAGACATAAAATGCGAGTCATTTGATTCATAAAGTTGACCGTTTTGTATTAAAAAAGGTTATTTTTTTTAGTTATAGCACAAATGTTAACAGTTACCGAAACACTTTTGAATTTCCTTCCGATATCTCGCATGAAAAAGGTAGAATATGAATGGGTTCAAGACATGGCTGAATATTAACATCCTGTGAGCTACAAGTATAGCGATAAGCTTCGATTTGTTCTCTAATGTGTGAAACAATTCTGTTTTTGTTTCATCTGGTAAAACAATGATCACATTGGCTGGAATGTAAGCCACAACATAAACAACAAACACTGTAATATACATCGAAGTAAATTTCAGCCCGGGAGTTCTTCTTGAAGATTGGTGATTCTCATTTGTTGACATTTTGTAAGTTTTTAGTCCGATTCTCACGTACAATATTGTTATAATTATAATATTTATGCATGCTAAAGAAAGAAGGATGTGGAAATAAATAAATTTGTATATGTGCTTTGATTTTTTCAGAGTATCACCGCACACCGAACCGTTCACACCCGTTACTTTTATCTCTCTTAAATCCACAATGAAAAAGACAGGAATTGCAAAGACTACTGCAAATGTTACAATGATGGAGATAAACAAACGGTGCCATTTACTATGATTAAGCGTTGGTCTCTGAAATACGTAACAATATCTTTGCACCGCAATGAGAAGTAAACAGGATGCTCCAGTTGTAGTACAGAAAATGACTCCGAACCATAACGTCTGGCAGAGGTATAAGGACGGGAAACACATTGAGAAGATGTCCTGCAGTATGGAAAATGTTCCGATCGTAATAATAGCGTTGATATCGAAAAAAGCCAACCAGGGAATGAAGTAAAAAAGTCGGGAACGAAGTGATGAGTTTTTCCGGTAAATGTGAATTACGAACGCGTTCCCACTTACTCCAACAAGAATTAGTACCATGGATATGGCTATGCTTGGGATTCGGGCTTCCATCATAACTCTGCATCTTTCGCTTGCCCGCATAACAGTTTCATTGGTGTTGGTACTGGCAGAGCTATTTTCAAGCATGGACATATTTGTTAATGAACGATGTGTCGTTGTACAGTTTTTCGTCCTTTCAAGTGTGCAAGTTTTTTCCGGTGTTAAAAACCTCCACACTAAGTCATCATGCTGTCAGTGCGGTAGGGAAAACATTACTGTGAATATTTATCATCGATAAAAATCATAAATTGTTTACGCATAGGAGGACTGTTAATGGAGATCAAACAAGCCCACCTACTTTTTCCAAGTACTACACATAAATACGTTACACGCAAGAAAATATTACACCATAATGAAATCACGTTATTATTGCATAATTAATACTCGACTTGCAGGGGCATAACACTCCTTCTGTTTGAACACTTTCAAAGCTGGCTGTATAATTGTATATAAGGGGGGGGGGGGAAACCCCAACGGAAGTGTGAAATAAGTACTGACAGTAAAAATTAAGACCGTGTTTTCAGCAATATTCCCTATATTGAAACATAAATTTCGATGTAATTTTTTAAGAGGTACATGTATACGTGGGTAAATCAAACATGTAAAACTAAAAGGACAACGTTCTAGATGTCTACATTGAAGATTTGTAAATTAAAACTGCTTGCTACAGATCAACTCGGAGCCTTTGCAGGTACACGAGACCCACTAAAAAACTATTCAAAGGGGAATAACTCAAAACCAGCTTCTGGTTTGGCTTAATAAACAACCAATTGCAATGAAAGGAATCTTATTTCATTCATGTTTGAATTAGATGACAGGACATAAATTTAATAAGATAAACACCATTACGAAGACATAAAATGCGAGTCATTTGATTCATAAAGTTGACCGTTTTGTATTAAAAAAGGTTATTTTTTTTAGTTATAGCACAAATGTTAACAGTTACCGAAACACTTTTGAATTTCCTTCCGATATCTCGCATGAAAAAGGTAGAATATGAATGGGTTCAAGACATGGCTGAATATTAACATCCTGTGAGCTACAAGTATAGCGATAAGCTTCGATTTGTTCTCCAATGTGTGAAACAATTCTGTTTTTGTTTCATCTGGTAAAACAATGATCACATTGGCTGGAATGTAAGCCACAACATAAACAACAAACACTGTAATATACATCAAAGTAAATTTCAGCCCGGGAGTTCTTCTTGAAGATTGGTGATTCTCATTTGTTGACATTTTGTAAGTTTTTAGTCCGATTATCACGTACAATATTGTTATAATTATTATATTCATACATGCCAAAGAAAGAAGGGTAATAATAGCGTTGATATCGAAAAAAGCCAACCAGGGAATGAAGTAAAAGAGTCGGGAACGAAGTGATGAGTTTTTCCGGTAAATGTGAATTACGAACGCGTTCCCACTTACTCCAACAAGAATTAGTACCATGGATATGGCTATGCTTGGGATTCGGGCTTCCATCATACTGGCAGAGATATTTTCAAGCATGGACATATTTGTTAATGAACGATGTGTCGTTGTACAGTTTTTCGTCCTTTCAAGTGTGCAAGTTTTTTCCGGTGTTAAAAACCCAGATAGCATGACTACGTTGGGCCAACGTTGGCCCTTAGTTGTTCATTACGTTGTACCAACGTTGGCAGACTACATTGGGCCAACGTAATTTTGCTCATCGGCCCTACGTTGGTCCAACATGTTGGGCCAACGTTGGTCCAACATGTTGGACCAACGTAGGGCCGATGAGCAAAATTACGTTGGCCCAACGTAGCCTGCCAACATTGATCCAACTTAATGAACAACTGAGGGTCAACGTTGGCCCAACGTAAAGATTACGAGGAAAATTACATCGGCCCAACGTCCTCTGTCAACGTTGGTCCATCCTAGTAAACAGGTGAGGGCTAACGTAGTGACAACGATCAAACTTTCAATGGCTAAACGTAGCATGTCGGCACTTATTCAATGTAATCCCAATTTAAATTCAACACTCTTGTTCAATTAATTCCTGTTTGCTGTTTGGCTATTAAGATGCAGGAGTTCAAATATTCTATGCAACGAAAACATAGTATACAGATTTTATTTTTTCTTAGTAAAAATTTACAATACATTTAAACACTTTTTAGAATTAAAAAGAATCGCTAGCATATTTCTTTGTCTATGTAAATTCCTTAGTAACAATCGAACTGTAGGGTCTGATCACTGTCCGGGTCACTGGCTTCAGCATGTTCAGTGGCTTGGGTTACCTCCTTGCTTTTTTTCTTTTTTCCTTTTTTTCCCTTCACCTTCACGGTCTTTGAAAAACGGAACCCGTCCTTCCCTATCTCTATATTTGTTGCAGAGGCACACAGTCTGTTTTTTTCTTACTGCGGCTGAAAATGTAAATTTTAGTTGTTATTTTTATTGTGCAATATGAATTAACGTTATCTGTTATACTGTAAAGGAATGTATATTATGATTATGAATGCTTCTATATTTTTTTAATTTAACTCATTGACAATTCAAACATTATATAGTATAAAGAAACATTGCACAAGCATTCGATTTCTTGAAAGAAAACTATTACTTATACATAAGTTAATATAATAAATTATCATGTACTTACTTTTTGTAGCATATATATCCCCACTCTTCTAATGTATAATTCGTAGAGTAGAAAAAACACTATTTACTATAGGTGTACACGCACAACGGTTGCAATATATTCCAAATAAAACGTGGCAGTTTTGACCATCCTGGTTATATCAGATGACCGATCTCCAAGGAAACTGGCCAGTCCCATGCTGTGAGTAGCACTGACCTAGATACTTGGGCAGTAAAGGAGCTCCGTCTGCCTCTTAATTTCGACACTTTAAGATTCGTTATGCAATAGGCGCTCCAGCTACACGTGTACATACAGCTCATCAGATTTATATAAACAATTAACATCCCTCAACAGAGCAACAATGGCCAACATCTATGGCCCAACAGTTTTAAATAATTAAGCCCAATACAATTTACAATGCTCCACTAAATTTCTCAAAAAATAAAAAATTCATTGTCGGGTTTAAAATCTAACAACGAACCAACGTTGGGCCAACGTTTGACAGTTTAAAACTTTTTATATTAATAACATATATTAACTATCTTTCAACCCAAATTACTGAGATCTATATGCATACAATGTATCATGATGATGTTATGTATTCCAAAGTAAGAGAAATAGATTATACTCAACTACCGGTAGTTATACATACAAACTTTTTAATAAACATTTTCATGTGTTAAAACATAATTAAGACACTATAAATTCCTTATAATTGCAATCAAAATTAACAGAACAAATCACATTATTTACTCACCTATACCTTAAATTTTTGTGGTTGTGTTTATGTTATCTGTTTGTTTGTTTTAACTCTGTCATAATTCGTAGCATGTAAAAATAATGACCCAAAGTTGGCCCAACTGCACATTACCAACAATTAAATGAGATCACATGTTTTACCTACGTTGGCCCACCCATGGCCCAACAATATTACGCCAACAAACACTTAGTTAGAATTCATGGCATGTTAAGATGTTGGCCCAACGTCGGGCCAACTGCGCATCACCAAAAAATATAGATCATATGTTTTACTTTTGTTGGCCCAACATTGGCTCAACATTGTTACACCAACAAACACTTAGTCGAAATTCATGGCATGTTATTATGTTGGCCCAACGTTGGGACAACTGCGCATTACCAACAAATATAGATCATATGTTTTATTTATGTTGGCCCAACGTTGGCTCAACATTGTTACACCAACAAACACTTAGTCGAAATTCATGGCATGGTAAAATGTTGGCCCAACGTTGGGCCAACTGTGCATTACCAACAAATAGAGATCACATGTTTTACTTATGTTGGCCCAACGTTGGCCCGACGTTGTCATGCCAATAAAGCAATCAATGTGCTATGAAAGATGTGTTATAATGTTGGCCCAACGTTGGGCCAACATTGTGTGCCCAACGCCAACCATCGACCAACGGTACAACCAATTACCAACGTTGGCCCAACGTAGTCATGCTATCTGGGAACCTCCACACTAAGTCATCATGCTGTCAGTGCGGTAGGGAAAACATCACTGTGAATATTTATCATCGATATAAATCATAAATTGTTTACGCATAGGAGGACTGTTAATGGAGATAAAACAAGCCCACCTACTTTTTCCAAGTACTACACATAAATATGCAAGAAAATATTACACCATAATGAGATCACGTTATTATTGCATAATTAATACTCGACTTGCAGGGGCATAACACTCCTTTTGTTTGAACACTTTCAAAGCTGGCTGTATAATTGTATATAAGGGGGGGGGGGGAACCCCAACGGAAGTGTGAAATTAGTACTGACAGTAAAACTTAAGACCGTGTTTTCAACAATATTCCCTGAACAATATCGTTATTCGATTTCGATGTTACTGTGTTCAATATACGAGGTCAAATCTTCATCAAAGTAATATACGAAAATAATAAACATACCAAACATATTATGAGAAATCACTAATTACGTATCTTTAGAGGCGAAAAAATCATCTAATATACGAAAATTGTTTTTCTCAATAATTAATGGAACAATAAAAGATATGTCTACGTGTCGGTTTACATGTGCATATAAGAAGATAGCAGTATAAAAACCCAATACGTCAATTAAAAAACACAATTTCTTGTACGTCAGTAAACAAGTAGACATTCTCTCACCACTATGACTTATTTCTACTGGTTCGTACTGGTTCGTACTGTTACGTGTCTCTTCGTAGATGTCTATGTTATGTCAACCGAATGGAGAGGAAAACGTTTTTGACCCTATGTAAAGAGGTGGTTGAGAGGATCATCACTTTCCCTTAAATTTTTTTGTGAATCGTCATAGCTCAGTGGTTGAAGCATCAGGCTTGTATTCCACTGGTCAAAGTTCAAATACGCCTGGGGCTTTTGTTCATGCTTACTGAATTAAATTTTTAAAAGGTACATTTTTTAAAATCCAAAATTGTACATTTTAAAGTGTAGTTAGCAAGCCTTTTAAACAACTGTGTCAAAGCAAACTTTTTACTAATTTGAGCAGTTAAAATCACTATTAAACTTACTTAAAAATGTCAAAATGTTTATACATTTGCACATTTATATTCCTACAGTGAGCTTTAGCTAACATGGTCCAAAATTCAACAGTCAAATTTTAACACAACGAAGCATGATCTCATAATTTATTGAGCTATGCACAGAAATACATAATGTGAGGTTGTGCTTTAAGAAATTGTATTGATAGTAGTTTAATTAAAAGGTCTTCTTGATTTCTTATAGAAAATGTAAAAAAAAACTGTTGCAATTTTTCTTCACACGAGCTTCCAAAAATTTCACGAAATTGACATTTTTGGAAATTAAAATAAAATATACAGTTTACAAACTATTTTTATGAAACAATTATAAAAGGTTATATATTTTGTTAGTAATAAAAATAATTCATCGAAATTGTCCAGCTATTTTTTTTTGCTTGATAGTCTCTGGAAAATATATACCATCATATTGTTGGATATAATTTTAAAAGTTATTTTTGCAAATATTAAAAAAGATCAAAACTTACCAAATAGTGTGTGTGTGTGTGTGTGTGTGTGTGTGTGTTCCTGTGTGAGTGTGCGCGCATTATTAACGTTCAGATAAACTTAAACTTGATTTGGTCCCTCTAAGAACGATTTATGTTTTTGTAATGAATATCAATTAATCTGGAAAAACAAGGCATACTTAAAACTACAAAAAATCTCTTGAAAAATTGTACAGTTCGTCTCTTTGATTACTTTCCCTTTCAGATTATTTAAATTGATCAAAACAATCTATTTCCACGAATGTAATAAGTGTTTTTCCGCCCTGAATAATTAATCGTAGAAAGTTGAATTGTCAGATATCGTGTGGTGTTGGCTTTTAATTCACCGATGGGATTGTCTTTGCAAAAAATTGGTCTCTGTAGAAATAGTTTTCTTTAAAACGTTGATGAATAGAGTGCTAACGTGTGTTTTATACATTAGCTTAAAAACGAGTGCGTAATGCGATGGTGCATTCTGAATACTAGTCGCCAGCAATAAAAAAGGTTTTATTTAAGAAATAAAGAACCCTTCTTTGAGTATTATGAAGTGTTATTTTCGGGGTTGTTCAAATGAAATAAAGCCTGATGGGATTTATGATAAATTGGATCAGATAAATAAATCAATATCAGAATACAGTATTAATTATGCAAACCCGACTTGGGTCCAAACAATACGTCATATGAATTAATTAAATTGCATGTGCACCACAAAATCTATTCATACTGTTATCACAAAGACACTGGATACTGTGAATATTTCGTTGAAATTACAGTATGCCGAAATCAATGCCAAGGTATACATAATTAACTCAACTATTCAAACAGTTCATTATCATTGAAAAACATTTATGATGTACACTTCTTCAATGGCTTTAACTTGGGTTGTGTTTTATAGCAAGTTATCTATAACTGAAAGAGATGTTTTATTATACCGATTTTTAAATTAAACAAAATATAGACTAACTTGTCTTTGCACTATCAGCTGCTGGGTAACTGTTTTGTTATTTTATAACTGTACTGAGTTGTAAATCACAGGGTTCTATAACTCTTAATTACAGAAATGATCTATTCATGTTATGTAACCCATTATAGCATTTCTCAAAACTATTACTCATTAGGGTAATGTAGGTGATAAGTCGATATTGCTGATTCTGAAATGAAACTTGCTCTATGATTGTTTCCCTTGCTTAAATAATAGATAAACTGATCTACATCTTTTTATGGTTGTGTTTGAAAGTAAACATAGGGGGTATGGGGGACACGTTAGTTTTCATGCCTTGATAGAATATCTTTTTTCAATATACAAAAACTCAGGAATAAAATATCCTAAAGGACGATATTCGAAAAGGTCTATTTTATACATAAGTTCGTGATTTGTAATTGATTTAATTTAATATTTTTAATATTTAATTTTAATTTGTTTAATTAACTATTTCATATTAATTTTGATTTAATATTTAGAACAAATCTAAGGTGAAGTTACAAGGAAATTGTCCATGTTGTCATGTTTGTGTAAAAAACAAGAAAAACAGCAACAGCCACTCCCTATTTAAAGATATGAGATCAAGGGTGCGGTGATATGTCTAGTAGACTTAGAGTGCCCTAATAATTCCAGGGATTTGGGAGGTCGGAGCATCCTCTTTCTCTTTTGAGTCCACAACTTCATTAATAATTTATTGAGGAAAATCTCATTCGTATACATGTATATATTGACATCTACCAAATATGATTTCCTCTATTTCTTACGGAAACTTATAGTTAATTCATGTTTTTATAGAAACAGCCAGAATAAAATCTACACGCCCTTTTCTCGATTGGTTGAAACCTACAGCAACCCAAGATAAATAACTGAGTGCACGAAATAAGCATGATGATGTCAAACTCAAATTTCCATATAGGAGGCGATTTGGCTGACTGGTGTACATTTACAGTAATTTAGTGAATTTTACTTACTTTTTACAAACAATTTATTAATTTGTTAAACAAATGATGTGAATATAAACAATAAAATGCTTTCTTAGTGATTCATGCGAGATATTAAGGTGACTACATTGCAGGAAATATACATAATCCGCGTTAGTGGCTTATGTGGGGTTTTTTGTCTGCAATGATCAGCACCTTTATAACCCGCGTGAATTATAAATAAGGGAAATTTTTTTTTTAACGAAAGACCTAAATTTTTTAAGAAAGTGCTGTAAACGCGGTTTTCAACTTCATTATACTTACCTATAGGCCTAACTCTGCTTATTCTTAGTATTATCAACTTTAAATGACACGAATGCTAATTTCATGTTTGCATTTGCAGCAATGATCGTTTTTTGTGTATCCAAGATCTTTATTTAAGCATTCTATTATACCTAGCTACATGTACCTGTCAGACAACACATCAATCACACAAACAAATAGTAAACCACTTTGTGTCTATAGACCACTGTGGTTTTTTATGTCACGTCGTTAAGGGTGATTGGTTTTATTTACTTCCTAGTTATATATTAGTTCCGAAAATCCACGATTTTTCATTGCCAAATAGAAATTGGACAAGGATGAAGATTTTATTCGGTAAGTATGCAGTAATCATACATTTCATTAAACAAATAATTTCGAAATAGAAAACTATAATTCTAATATATAGGTAGATTGTACAAAGCAATTTAAATTTTCATTTCCCCCTATAATATGAACACTTGTGAATATTCGAAATGTAATACCACAGGTTGAACCCAATTACACACACAGGCTAACGATTGTGATGGCAGCCTACCAACAAGAGCCAAATCAAGCACAGGATGTGGTACGGTGTAAAATCTGTGAGAACGATGATCATGTCGAGTACTTCATGTACTGTAAGAACTGTGGAGATAATATGTGTCCGCAATGCAATGAAAAACATAAGGAACATTTTACAAACCATGTGATTGTTGCGTACAATGAGAGACAATTCGCTGGGGAACGCTGCATGGAACATCCCTCTCAATTTTACGATGCCGGATGTAAAGACTGCAATATACCAGTATGCCCTGAATGCAAAATACAACATCATATCACACATAAAAATACAAGTATTGAGAACGTGTGTAAATCTGCAAGAAAAAAAGTGGAGACGAATTTAAAACAGACGGTGACTAGGCATTATCGTGTTACTACCTTTATAAATGAAGGGACAGATTTTGGTAACATTCAAGACTTTAAACAAATCAAGGAAAATCTCAAAATTAGAGCGCTTGAGTTGAAATCTTGCGTTGAAAATATTCTTTCAAAGTCACTCGCGGAGGTTGAAATGCTTGAAGAGGTACACCAAACGAATGTTCACAAATACGTAAATAACTTAACGAGAGAAAGGGACGATCTTGAAAATAGAATACGAACATGTACACATAATTTGAAATCAATGGATCCAATTAAGTTAGCTTTTTATAAAGAGAAAAGAATGCGGTGGAATCAAACGGACACGCTCCAAATATTAAAAATCCCACGTTTCAATCCAAGCCCTTGTAAAGAAATTGACATGATAAGTTTGTTTGGGTTTCTGTCTTACGAAGAAACAACCGTTGGAGAAAGGGATAATGTTCCAGCCAGCCGCCCACAAACAGCCGCACCAAGATTTCTTCGTCAGGAGCATCAACCATCGAGAATCCCTCAAACACACAGAAGTGATACAAGACGGCCCAACTCTGCCTCTTTCGTGAGCCATGACAATTTGAAACGCTTCGCGATGGGAGTATGTGAATCTCCCATTCTAATAAAAGAATTCAAAAGTTGTATAAATATTCTTTTTCAAATTACATACAGTGAACAGTTGTCACGCGTTTTCATCAGTGGTGACAAACCTGCAATATATACATACAAGAATTTTCTTGGAGTTCGTGATGTGGAATCAAAATTGGAAGTTCTAGCTGTCTCTAAGGAACCACAAGGACTGGCGATGGGATTGACAGGTAACCTTATTTATTCAGACGGATATAACGGTGTCGTTGAAATTGAAAAAAACATTATTGATGATATCCAACACCATTCGGTTATTAAGATTCAACGTAACGCTCGAATCATATTTAACAAAAAAGGCTACACAACATGGGGTGTCCATTGCACAAAATTTGGAGAATTTTTAATATGCATAGTGCCCAATTCTGAAAAAAATAACTATGCTGCCGTCGTAAAAATAACATTAAATATTACACATTCAAAAATAAGTTCAGAATGTGAGTACACGCATAAATTCAGTGGAGAACCGTTGTTTTCCAACCCTCGATTTGTTTGTGAAAACAGAGTGACTAATGACATTTGTGTTTCAGACATTGATAAGAAAGTTATTGTTTTATCTTCAAGTGGAGAATTCCGATTCAGCTACACAGGGATTCTACCGGCAATTCAAAAATCAACCTTTACTCCAAGAGGAATTGCATGTTCGGGACAGGGACACATTTTAGTCGCAGATGTTGAAAATGATTTAGTTCATATGTTGCAAAGTAATGGACAATTTATCACCCATATTCTGTCGTCCATTTCCCCCATTTTCCGGCCCTGGGGAATTTGTGTAGATGCTGTTGACAGACTTTGGTTGGTAGAAGAAAAAAAATATGAAGGTGGTGTCAAATGCTTGGCTAAAGTAAAGGTCTTTCAAATCTATAAAGAAGGTTTATAAAAATGCGAAAAGCAATAAAACACCCAGGAATATTAAACCACAACCGGATTCTCCTCACATTAGTGCTTCTTATTTTTTAAATACACTAATTTCTTTTGAAAGGGACTACAGCCAGTCAAAATTTCAAACCGGATCTAATACCGTGTGAAAAACAAACTAAAAAACCCAAAGTGCTTTATATGATACTTAAATGGATATATTTTTCTTCAAGAGTGAAGATTTTAACCTTGAAAATATGGCATTTTCGTCGAAATTAAAGAAGGCCCGCAAATTAATAATAAATAAAACAACCTTTTCTGTAAAAACTGTTTACGCCTATATACGAAATCCTTATGTAAATTTTTTTTATACTTAATGAAGCATTTGTGGTGATCATACCGTATCTGTTTTGCAATTATTCATTTCATCTCAGATATGTTTGCTCTACCTTTCCTTTCATTTAAAGAAATACTAGTACTGGTTACATTAAATTTTACTAGCATTTTTATGCTAAGATGTATCTAATTTTAAACATTTTATGCAAACGAGACTACAAAACTTTAAAAAAAAGTGTAAATTTTATCATTCTGATTTTTTCACAATTTCTTAAATTATATTAATTTTACTCCATTTTTTCTTAACGCATACCTTTATATAGATGTGCCTATTTACTGTATTTTTATGTCAGTTAATTGATATAATATAAATTATCATTGCTACATGCATATACGAATTTTCAATAACTGTTTCCTTTAAATCATACGCTTAATAAAACTACGTAAATTCAGTGCATAAATCGGACATCCCTTCGAAATTCTTTTTAGATTTTTTATTGATATAATCCTTTGCTACAATTATCAAGAATGTAATCATCTGCGTAATTAACAAGTCTAATTTTTTTGGTATTTTAAAGTTTTGGAAACACTCCAAAACTTTATCTTTAAATACAGATAATGTCAAACACGCGTGAAGATAAAGAACCTTAGTCGGTGTTATCTGCACAGTATCTTTTTAAAAGGATTACAGTCAGTCGATCAAGATTCAAACTCTGATCTGGAACCTTTTAAAAACAATGACTTAGTATTTTTCTTTAAGAGTCAATATTCAAACCCTAAAAGATATGGAATTACCGTCGAAAGGTGGTCAACAGACTAATAACGAAACAACATGTTCTGAATATTTATGCTTTCTGTTTATGCTTATATATACAATGTATAGTTTTCTACTTAATTGAATGTATGTGTTGAATGTAGTTGTTAAAACTGCATTGAATTAGAATTCTACTTTGTGAATATATATACTAGCATTCTTTAGACTGGACACATCCCAGATACATGTATATGTTTCGGAGGTCTACTACTTTTCCCTTAATTCACTCAGATATGCCATAATAAGTATTATTTTTAAAAGTTGAATTTGACTGTGATTATCCATGTACTTAGATTTATAATACAAGTTTAAAGAACATTTACATGCAAATGAATACCAAAACATGAAAATATCATAAATTTTATCATTTTGGTTTTCTCAATTTTTTAATTAATATTCAATTTCCCCTAGTTTTCTTATACTTGCCTAGATATATCATGTCCTCGCACTGTTTTTCATGTCAGTTAATGAGCATACAATATCATTGCTAAATGCATACATTTTCAATAACGTTTTTTTTTAAAATTATATACATAAAAGTGCTGCGTTGACATTCATTGCATCAACCATTCACATTTTCATCAATCGGGGACTCCCCTGACAATCCTTTGCTTCATTTTACAAGAATGTTATCATCTCTATATTTATTCTCGGGCATGATGATTTTTAAAATTTTCAAATGTTCTCTTGTGTTTTTAAGTTTTTTCATATTCTAATCTTTCCTGCACACAATTCCTTTCATAAATAAAACATGACCCACACAAAAGAGGTACAGCATGTTTTGTTAAACCTGAATGATTCTATTTATTAGTTGTGACTTGCCATATTTTATGCCACATCAGAGCAGTTTTAAACGATTAAGAACCTACAGGTAAAACTATAATAACAAACTATAGGGAATTCTTTTTTTAAAACATGTACATTTTATTAGAAAAGTAACATTGTAATCAAAATTGATTAGTACCAATATTTCATTGATAAAAGAATATTGCACAAGTTTTGGACGGAAACAGGCAATAATCGCAATCAAACGCACTTATAAAGTCTCCGAATAATGACTAATATCCAAATTTAGTAAAAAATATTTATTAACCGATTTTGTAATATTGGATACAACAAAAAATTAAGAATAGGACAGGATACCCCCCCCCCCCCCCCCCGTGTCTGCTCTGTACATGACTGCAAGATATGATAACTTTGGTGCCTGATCTTTGTGGTAACTTTAGTCTTAAGCATTGTCACTATACTACTGTTACGTTAGATACTCAACGGTATTTCTTACTCCTTCATTCAAGGATCCAACCCTCACATCAGTGGGGCAATCAGGTCTTATTACAAATCCAGGATTTAATCAAAGCACTGACCTTGAGGCTATCTTGAATTACGCCTGTCTATAAGAAAAGTATGCAAAATATTCAAAGTTGATGTAAAGCACAACAGAATTATAACTCTTTGTCTGTTTTTCTTCATATCTACAGCAAATATTAAGTGAGGGATGTTACGTTACATGATTTGTTTACAGTGAAGAGTACTAATGTCCTCTATCTGCCAAAAATTCAAAGAATCTGCAATATCACCAATAATTTAGTTATACACGAAAAAAATTACAATAACAAACTGTCAACCATCTCAAAAATCCACAATACGAAATACAAAATAATATGTATTACGGTGCGACCGTTTAGGCGAGCGCGGCAGGTGATCAAAAAATGAATTATGATAAATCATGATCAATAAAAATAAAAGTAGTGACGTAAAGTAAATGGATTTGAATGCAAAATGAAATAAACATACCTATTTTTCAAGTAAATTTTCATTATTCATAATTCATAAGATTTTTTTTATTTATCTATATACTGGTCGCACGCCAGTATAGAATTTATCTCAGATAAAATGTTGTTGAATAATAAAGACTTTAACATAATGTACAGTGCAGTTTATTTCCTCTTTTCTTGCAGCAGACATTTTTCTTAAACTTACATATAAAAATTGACTTATCACAGAGTCCCCCCCTCCCACGTTTAAAAAAAATCAAATCTACGAATAAAAAAAATTGTTGATCGTATGAGGAAAATGGATCCCCCGGGAACATGTAATTAAAAATAGTGAAAATAAAGACACTTTTGAGCAGCTAAAGAGCTAAAGGCATACTATGCACTCCCTATTCCTCACACTGATTATAATTTTCCTGATTTTGAGAATTTATTTTTCCTTTTGCTTGTGAAGATTTTTTGAATGATGTTGCCACGCCTCCTTTTAAAAAAAGTTCCTGGAAATTACCGTAAATATAGTGAATAAAATAAATGTGAGCATTCATCCAAATGAGAGCAAGTTATAGCTGTTTCCTATCTGAAGAAATGCCCCGATTCGTTAGCTCTGCAAGATTTTGAGAAGATTTTGGTATTCATATTTCAGCAGATTTACAATAACTACTTAGAGTAGTTTCCCCTTATTGTGACGTCAAAGTTCATGTCGGTCAAGAGTGTCGTCTGTCTCTTTGAAAACACACTGAAAAAAAACCCGCTAAAAATACTGTTTTGTTTACTTAAAAAGCATGATGTTCTGGAAATTACAGAATTTATCTGTTTCTCAAAAGTTTTACTTTAATTCTCGCGAGATGGTATCGAGTCTAGTGAGATCGACCGACATTGAGGAATTGCATTGTGTGTCGAAATTTACTGACGCCGAAAAAATTCTGACGGATCAATGTGCAAGAAATCCATTGTAACGTCACTCGCAAGGACGATAACTCCGTTAGTCTTATGGAATTTGCGTTGTGTCAGCAGTAACAATTAATGCATGTACTTGTTCTGGTGAGAGTGTGAAAATGGGAAACCATAATTATAGGGAACTACTGGGACGATTAAACCAAGGCATTACTGGTCCGATTTACTGACGCCAAAAAAATCTGTTGAAAGAATGTGCAAATAGTCCGAATTTTCTATTCACACACGCTTTGCCGGTAGAGCTCGCTTCGCGCTAAAAGTAGAGCAACACGGACCTCTAAAAAGATTGCGGTAGGATCAGGTGTCTGAGAGGGGTGAACATCCTCTGCTGACCGGTCACACCCGCCGTGTGTTCTTTGGCGTTATCAGGAAAACAACGTAAAAGTCCGTAGACAATAAGGTGATTAATTATGATCTAACAATTAGTATGAAAAACGTCAGTCAGCATGTGACCGAGTGGAAGATTGTATTTGCTGACAAGGTCGTTGTATCAACACTAGAACTTACGAAAAGATGACTGTTGATAGTCCTGTTTTATCTACTTGTTTGTCAGTAGCTTGCCTCACCAGTAAGATATCCAAATATGAAACAGACGTGTCATATAAACTGGTTTAATCCTCAGAATAACGAACAGAATACTGTTCACTAACTTCTTTGTAATCTAAAGACTTTTGCCGTTTTGCAAGACTGTAATAGTTGCAAAATTCTTTTACCACAAAACCAGACCATTAATGGTTTAATTTGTTCATGTATTAAACATAAAATAATTTCATTTATAACATTGATTTTTTTTAAGTTAATTCTTTTCAACTTAAACAATTGAAAAATATGGTTGCTGCAAATAAACGTTGGTTTACACTAATTAATGCGCTTTTTATGTTATTTTCAAAAAATATTACAAACCTTTATCACTACCTGACTAGCTGTGTCTTTAAGGACGGTTAACGGGCTTATTACACGTGTACACTTACTCAGACTGCTCCACAGGGATTACAATTTGACATACACCAAATTTACCACACTTTCAGCCTTTGTTGCTTCTACATAGTTTACAATAAGCAATTATATAAATTCTCTCTAGGATGATAAAGAAAGCCCATTTATAACGGAGGTGAATTTAACAATTTTGATTGATCTAAACTACGTTAAATACACATTTTAAAATTACTATAAAGCTGACATAAACCAAACTCGGTAGTATCTATGTTGTCAGTTAAGTGAACTTTTTGCACCTAAAACTCTTTTTAAAGAGTTCTCAGCCCTTTTAAAAAATGGAGAAAAATATCTCATTTTTTTTTTCAACATAAAGGTGACACTGAAAATTATAAACTTTTATGTCATTTTCAAGAAAAGAAAAACTTTTGCAATTTTTTTTTACCGAGATTTGTTAGAGAATTGCGATATATTCAAAAAAGCATTTTTTCCATAGACTTCAATGTCATCTTCAAGTTGTGATAAATTTGTTAATATGTAAAATTCTATAAAATTTCAAAGGTTAATCTTTCTAATTCAATTAGGCACTTAAAATCGCATTAAAATTATAGTGACAAAACTTGCAATTTATTAGATATGAAAAATGGTGGTTATGGATGGACTACTGTAAAGGTAAAGTACAAGCTATACAGATAAAACCAGGTCAACACATACTTAAGGTGGCTCTATACACCACTTTTTGATGACGCAGTACGCAAAAAAGTAAATCTGGAAACATGCATTTCCGGTACTGGCTGATTTAAACTGAGGCGAACGGTATGGGAGCCGCTCTTTTGAAAAATTTGTTAAATGAATAGATTTAATTTGATAATTGGAAAATTTATTACTTACAAGTAATGTGGTATGTGATACCTTCACGTTGTGTGGTATTATTTATCGAAATAAACAATAAAATCAAGTATAAATTTTTAAAGAGTTTCTTTACCATTATCGATATGTGTTACACCGTAGCGCAGTGGGTTAGTGGGTTCACTACAAACCAGTAGGTCATGAGTTCGATTTCCGTTGAGAACAATAAATTTTTTAACTTTCCAAAAATTTCTAGAACGTATTTTTTGGTTGAATACCGTGAAATAAAATTCCAAACCGGTGAAAATATTTCAATTATAATATACTTTAATGCACATTAATATCGACACCTAATGGGTATGAGAGGGTTGCTTTGAATTTCTCTCAGGTTGGGGATACATAAATCCTATTAGCCTCGTCAATGTTCCCCTTTATTTATTTGACTTAGTTTTGCATTAAAGCAAATATATTCATTTAATATACAGGGCAAAGTCTATAATGAAATATGTATGTATTTATCATTCTAACATTATATTTAGGAAATTTTCTTCAACTCAGAAATGAAAAGTCCCCATGGTGTTTAAGCCTTGGGACTTAGGAACGATAAACCTTACCTGGGGAACTTTCATACCAAATAAAACTTAAAATATTTTTTGTGTTTATTTGCAATGGTTTTCATTCAATTTTTATATCACATTTATTAAAATACATTTTCTTTTAACATCAAGCAGCTTTTTCGGATGATTTGTCAACAGAGTAAGAAAATATGAAAAGTTATGTTTTGGCGAAATACTAAAAAAAATGCATTAATACAATTTTTTAATGTTAAGAAGTGTTATATTTTTTTTTATGTGTCCGAAGGAAATATCTATCATATGACAAAATAATTTCTCTCAATTAGTTGATAGCTGTCTTTTAAAAAAATATTTTACAAAACACGAAAAAACATTAAAAAATTCTTTAAAAAAACCTATAGTATCCCTATCGTCATTTTAATATTTGATAAGTATATTTTTTGTGGTTTTCTATTGAAAATTGGAAGAAACTGTGGGTGTATTGAGCCACCTTAATCACATTGTGAGAATAGTTCATTTACAGGTACTACAATCTTAATACATAAATTATTAGATTCGTTAAGTTCCCATTATCTAACCTCTCCATGGTTATACCAGTTCCTTATATATACACAGCTTTCAAATGTATTAACAGTGACATCTTTACGAACGTTTTCTTTGGTCTATAAAGTGATTGATATTACTTTTTCTGTTCATCTATTTCAATTGATATCATAATGAGCCTCAAGTAAATTACTGTTTTGGGGGAAATATTTACTACCGTTTTGTTTTTACCCCTTTCGCCCCCGCTGTCACTCGACAAATTTAAGACTAACATGGAAAAAAACACGGAGCGAAAATAACCCTGTGAACAGTTATTTTCTTTCCTTTAAACAGTTTGAGTACCAGTTTAATCTTAATCTGCACAAAGGTATGATTCAATCTAGTTTGCTAGCTGGGTACTAAAAGAGAATATGTGAGCTTTATACCTAGTTACATATCAGCAAAGGTTTTCCATCATGCCATAAATCTCTACAGTTTAGGACATGTTCAGCTCTACCCTCATACGGTGAGCTAAAAGTCGGCAGAATTCGTCATGATAACTATGACATGAAAGGTTATTAAATCTACTTTGCTTTAATTTCTATTATAATCAATTTTCATTGAGCTTAATTAGAGAATGATATAAAAATGAATGCATACACCAATAACAAATCAGAAAAAAACAAACATCAATAACTAATAACATGCTTCCTACCTGCAAAATCAAAGAAAACATTTACCATAATACAAATTCATCCAGTATAATTTCCTTTCTTATCTTTTCCCTTGACTTTTAGATTCGCTGCTTCTGTTCCATGGATTACAATACAGTTCAGTGCGTTACGGGACGAATGATAATGGCATGATTTCATGTAAGTCATGACAACTCAACAAGGGCAATTGAGTTTTTCTCTCCTGGAATATTGCAAACTCTAATCTTTTAATTTTTTCCAGACTGATTTTGAGTCAAGGGAAGATAAAGGCATATTCTCAGTAAATGAAGGTATAAGGCAATCTTCCTAATGAAGGGCAGAGGGATTTTTTTCTCTTGTGAGAGGGTAGAGGCCTTTTTTTTTTTAGAGGGATGGGAGAGGACATATGCTTCTCATAGACCTTTCCTTTGAGTGCTGTGTGATGGCAAGGGGGGCTGGTTTTAACCATCAAGAGACACTATCACCTTATAAAATTACAGAAACCAATATTGCACACTTTAGATATGTATGCATGGTTCACGTGCCTTTGCTTCTTGTATTTGCTAAAAATAATTTTAAATCTAAGATGCTACATGATGTCATGCTTACTTTTCATCTCCGTATGCTTTTGTTCTTGATATATGTCCATTAAAAAATATTCAGGGGTCTTGCAACATTTGGCTTCATCTCTTGGCTAACATTCAGTCAGTAGTTTAGTCCCTAGACCTACAAACGACTTTGTATCGGATTGATAAGATATCGTTTTTTTTCATCAACATTAAAATTTTTGATGCACCTTTCACAGATCTCTTTCTATAATTGCCTATCATTTTGTTAGTTTGTTAGCTAGGTACTGTGGGGATCTGTGAGCATCATATTCTTTATCAGTGAAGTGGCTGTTTTTCTTCATGCTGAAGGTCTCAACAAAGGACACATGCCCCACTACCCTCATCCTTTGTAGAAATTTTTTAGACATCTCTGTTCAATGTCATAGTTCCTACATGCAGTTTGCTAACTTGCCGCATTGGTTAACCATGAAGCGTACTCCTTCCGATATCAGTGAAGGGTATCTTTCCCAACGCTGAAAATGTCTATGCACCTTTACACTCAACACCTAAACTGAGTCTGTGGTAGTTTTTCATCCATAAAATCGTCTTTGTTTGCCATGAGATATCTCTATAAAATCAACTATTGGTTTACTTGTTAAATAATTCAAGTCTGCAGTAACAATTTAAAAAATAAAAACATCACTTTTTTATTTTTTTAAGAATATTTGACATACAATATTAAAAGGAGTCAAACGTTCATGCAATGCCTGGAAAAAAGAATCATTTATCATTGTATGCATTGTACTCAAACAAAGCATAGTTTACATGGTTGAAATAAATAAATTAAAACACAATTTTATCAATAACCAAGATCTACATATACTGTGAGTGATGTCATTTATCCCTAATAATAGTTGACAATCAAAAGCAGCCTAATTGGGCTAAATCTTTAAGTGCTTGATTTTCTTATTGATCCTACACTTTTTTTTATATTAGAGTGCTCACAAAATTTGGATACTGAATAAAAAATGTATGTTTATTATAAACCAAAATTCATTAATCTTAGTTAACAATAAATATTTTCCAAAAAATTTTCGATTAAGAAAGAAAACTTAAATCTTTTTAACAATCTGCCTAGATTTTTCTAGCGTAGAACTAGAACTCAATATTGGTAAAACTGACCTTATCATAATTATGCTGTTGGTGTTAAGCAACGCAGAAACTATTCCAGAAATGTTTACAGGAAACAAGTCCTCATTTATTTTAATCAGGCTCTGTAAACTTGAGGCGCTTTCATATCATCAGTATCAGTGACAGTAATCTCGATGTGGGCCTCATCATAGTGGAGAAGATAAAGAGAGGATTATAACTCTGTCTGTCATGGCCTGAGGGGTGGCTCCGTAGATCGTTTTATAAAACCAGCTGGTCACTCAAAATGAAGTAATCATACGAGCATATTTCGAGTCACTGGTTCTGATAATTCAGAGTAAAGCCATTTTCCAGGTAGATATAACCCCTTCTATATACACTTGAAGGTCCTCAATAATGTAAAGACAATGGAATATCATGCACAGTTCCTGTGGCTTCAAAAGAGGCATAGGAAATGGAACTGAATTCATATTTTGGTGAGGAAGTTGTTTGGAGGCAACACAAACAAAACTTTTTCATGGGTAGCTAGATTTCCGAGAGAGTTTTTTTTTTTTTTAAATTTTAGTCATGATCTTCTGTTTTAATTTTTTGGGGGGTCATCATATCCAATTCAATGATCAAGATTCAAGGGAACAAAGGAATACATAAAAGCAAAACATTGTTTTCCATTTATGGAACCAACGTACTTCCTTTGGAAACATCAAAGAGTTCAAAATACGGATTTGAGTTAAACCTTGGAGAATCAGCCAAACTGTAGTAAAAATCAACAAGAGTTGAATTTCAAAACTTTCACTAGGTGCATGTGTGACATCTCCATGAACTGGGGCGCTATAATGTCCTTTTGGGATTATTTGGAAAGCAGTTGTTATTAGGTGTGAATTCTGTATCATAAACAGGACTTCTTGGATAAAATAAATATGCAATGGCTAGCACTGGCACGGACTTTTCCTTCTGTATTCTCATCTTTTACACGAAGTCAAGCTGAGGGGTTTATTGATTAACTTGACTATTTGGAATCCGAAAACGTCATTAAAATAAATCCAAAGATTTTTATTCCAGCTCACATCTGAATATGAAAGTGGGACACAATGGTATATCGGAATTATATAAGTCATACTAATTCAGACTGAACATGATGTTTTTCAATGAGAAACTTCTTCTTGAAGACTGTTGCTATCTTTTGATGGGTTCTTTGTAAAAGATATACCAGCATGTAAAACTATCTCCTTTTTGGCTGTAAAATTTCCATTCTAAGAAATCATGTGAAACGCGGAACTGGCATACTTATCACTGGTCCTGAAATCCAGATGGCTTGTTGAAAGTTTCGTTATGAACAAATTCAGTGAGATAATAAAAGGAATCTGTCACTGTTGAATTGGGTTCCCGGAAAAAATTACCAATGCAGCAAAAATTTGATGAATCAATGCCAAATAAATTATATCACACATGCACCACGACCCTTCCGTAACGTTATTTCGTGTTGTTTCTTTAATCTTCCTGGCACCTAAAGTAAAAGTGAAAAAAAATAATAATTCGCAAATAGAATTTGTTCATAGCATCTATTCTGTACCTAATAAAATTGTTCAGGAATCAGACAGGAAATGTACAATTTCTGATAAAAGAGACATAGTCCATATTTGCTTCTGGAAAAAAAACAACAACAAAACTGAATCTGGAATAAAAGAAATAAACTAGAGCAAAGCTCGTTGCAAAGCAACGAGTGGGTCTTCCGTTAATGTCGGAGGTAAAGCTGGAAGTTCCTGTAAGAAGCAGAGCTCTTAAACCAATAACAAGAGTAATTAAATAAAAAGATGAAAAAAATCGAATTATTCCTGGTACAACTTAACAAAATCCAAATAATTTTACGAATTAACAAAAACCTTTCTGATTTCAACAACGACTTAACAAAAAAAAACCCGAATGTGTTCAAGTACGACTTAACAATAATTTTTTGCTACGAGTTAATTTTACATTGAACATTACGCTATTTTTTAAACCAAGGACG
This sequence comes from Magallana angulata, assembly GCF_025612915.1. Lineage (NCBI taxonomy): Eukaryota > Metazoa > Mollusca > Bivalvia > Ostreida > Ostreidae > Magallana > Magallana angulata. The sequence goes on from NC_069115.1 coordinate 29,784,863, forward strand.
CGGGATCAAAATTTCCGGAAAAATCAATTTCTAAACCCCGATATCTCTGTAATGCATCGTCCGATTTTAAAACGGATTTCAGATTTGAATTCACCATGGCAAGTTCTACAAGACTGTAATATTGTCTTATTTTGTTTAAAAAAATGAAAATTTCCAAAAATTGGAACTGCTTCCAGTTTTGAGCAAAATTGATGAACAAAGTTTTAAACCCCCCAGTACATTATAGAATTGATACATCTATCATCAGTAAAAATTTCAAAGCAATATCTTTAAAGTTCACGGAGATTTCTTCCGGACAAAATCACTTTTTTAAATTTAAAAATGGCCGCCAAATTTGAACGGAAGTGACGTAAATGCTGAAACTTTAACATCTTTGAGGCACGGTAACTTTACAAAAGCTCTGAAAATTTCATTGAAATCGGATGAAAACTTTTTGAGATATAAAGCCGAGAAGGAGTCAGAAAAAAAATAAAAAATAAAATAATAATAAAAAGAAACCGAAGAAAAACAAGAGGGTCTTCCGTTGGAAACGGAAGACCCTAACAAGCAAATGATATAGATGATATGTGGCGATAACGAACAGTGTTCTTAATCAAACGTCCAAAGGAAAAATACAAAACAGAAGCAGAGCAAACATGGACCTCTACAAAAATTAGAGGTAGGATCCGGAACCATTGTAGAGTAACGATATTGGTAACTTTGGAGGTTTTGGATGGGTTCAAGTTAAAGCGCTTGTCGGTGCTAAGCTGTACGTGTATAGTCAAAAGGGAGCTCCTTTGACTCAAGGAGCAAAAGGAGACGTAAAAGTATCCTGTGTGTCCTAGCATAAAAATAGGGAGAGGAAATCGTTAGTGCTCACCGTTGAGCACAAAGAGATATCCATTATATATGTATTGAGTACAAAAAGATTTACTCTCTGTGTTCTCCAGGATGAAACCATATGTTCAACGACATGAGCACAAGGAAATTTATTCTGTGTTCTAGGATGGGCATAAAGAGTTCGTTGTGGGCTCCAAGATGAATGCAAGGAAATGTATACTAGTATTGTCTACACTAGGATAAGCATAAGAAGATACATTCTGTATGATAAAAATTTACTGTAAGTGCCCAAACATGAGCACAAATAGCTTTTAGTATGTCAAATTTTCTATAATGAGCTGAAAGAAACCCCGTTCGCAAAAGAAAGATGCTTGCTCTTATAATAGGGCTTTAAATTGTGTAACAGCAGTGCTGATATTCTTCCCAAGCAAACCAAGTGCAGACATGTCACCACTATATCACATAGAGAGAAGGGAAGGGATAGCAAATAATCGTAAGTGTGTTAACACTTGCATATGCTGATAGCTTAGCTAAATGTACGTCGTACATATGGGCAAGATTTTTAGGCCTGCAGACACTGAGTTGTATGTCATTTGATCTAGGTCACTTTGGGAGTCAAAACCTTAATTGAATAGCATCTAAAATAAACTTGAAAGAGTTGGTTATTCCTTATGGGTAAGAGCTGCCTGTGACTATTGTAACATAAAAAACATGATCTTAACTTTCTTTCGTGATTTTTAGGGAAAACCGTTGGTTTCATATATTACTTGATGAAAACTTAATACTACAACTTAAACAAATTACATTTATGTTATAGATTAGGTTATTATAGGTAAAAAAGTATAACTATTTATTACACTATTACCAGTGCTTAATAATACGTGAACATTGTATTTGTAATATTGTAATATACTAGTACTTACCCACTGCAACAGAAAAGTCGTTGAAGAAATCTTCTCATCCTCTGAAATAAAGAACTTTGATGTTAAATATGAATAACAAAATCATTCCCTAGAACTGAACAATATGCAACATCATATATATATATATATATATATATATATATATATATATATATATATATATATATATATATATATATATATATATATATATATATATATAAAGATTGACTTTATTGAGATACAGAATTAAATATTGAATCCTTTGAAATGGCGTACCCCAACGCGTTTTGGTGCGGCGCCATTCGCTTCTGCGTTTTCATTTTTATCCTCAACCACCTGAAAAAGGAAAGAAAGAAAAGAATGCAAGTGTTTCCCGCAGTGGATGATTGATTAATCCTATACATGTACTAAGGCATTATGTTAGTTGATGTCTTTGAAAGTCATACGTGACTTATTTTCAGTTATTTTTCAATTTTTTATTCAATCTCCTTAGTGAAGGTTGGAATTCATTTTATTTGATACTTGTCAATTAGAATAATTGCTCAGATTTTATTGAAAATGTACACTAACTAATATATATATAAAGAATTTGATTGCCTTATTGAATTTTATGAATTATAGAATTAAATACTGAATAGAATTCTTAGAAATGGCTTACCTCTACACGTTTTGGTGTAATATCCTCAATAATCTGGATAGGAAAGAAATAAAGAACAACAGACGGTTGGTATACTTTACATTGGTATACTTTAGAAAAAAGAGCTGTAGATGCAAGTAAAGAAGATGGATTAAAGAAAATATATTTCCATGCAAGTTAGAATAAATAATTTACTATGCTAGTATTTCATTAAAAAAAATACCTGCATGAATTCGGCCTCTCTCTCGGCTCTTTTGGTTTCCTGTGTCGTGTTGACATTTTCCCGGGTCTTCTTCTGGGCCTCCAACTCCATATAGGCCTCCAGGGAAATGATCCCCAGGGAAGCCATATATGGAGTTATATCAGTTTTTCCTGGGGCTATGGCAATTTTCACTTTGCCCCCAGGAGTATGCGTGGTACAGCACTGGGGGACTGTCACGAATTGAGAAGCTGCTTGTTCTCTGATCCTTGCGTTGCACGCAACACACGAGGAGGGTGTGCAGCAACAACACAGGCAATCTAGAATATTTTTCTTTACTATTGTCCAGCAGCTCTAAAAACAAACAGAAGAAAACAAGAAACCCATGGGCCACATTGCTCACCTGAACAACAACATACATCATAAATCAGCTTTATGGACTCATATATAAAATACCTGGATAATGTAGTAAAACCGATCCTGTTGTTGAAAAAAATCGATGTCATGTTACAATGTCATGTAATTAAGATGGTATTATAATTTAACTATCATCTTACACCAGTAAAATATGTAATACGTAATATATGAGACGTTTGAAAGACCAAGTTATTTCAGACCAGTTTTTGATAATATTTAGCTAGACTCATAAAAAGCGAGCGTACTAGTACATGAAAATTGGCAACTTTCTTTTTCAATATTACCAGTTGTGGGGGTTTACATCATTATTTCATAAAGAATTTCTGTAAATTTGAATACTCATACCTCCCGTGGTTGGTTAAACGGAACTTCTAAGGTGTACAAAATGTTCGATTCTCTAGTTTCCTGTTTTGAAAAAAAAAAATGTAAAAAAGATTAATATTTAGGCTTCTTTTATAAGAATTTGTCAACTGACCATTAAACAGTGAAACGGTTTTTTCGGAGATCCATGCGGGGACAAACTAATGCAGCTGCATTGCAGATAAAAAAAATGTTTCACCTACACAACGTTATGTAAATCCTGCATTTTGTTTTCTGTAAATAAAAATACTAACTACAATCATAGCCTCTCTCTCTCTCTCTCTCTCTCTCTCTCTCTCTCTCTCTCTCTCTCATTTTTTTTCAATATTTTTTTTTTATAAATAAGAGAAAGAAAGCACGCTTTATAGAGGATGCAACAAATTTCCAATATTTCTAACTTTTTACTACGGATACTTTGTAGTCTGACGTCATCCCGTGCAGTCCGTGCTCTCTTCGTAGCTAAAGTTCTAATCAATCACGAGGTAATTCACGCAAAGTCAAAAGTTAAAGTACAATCAATGCATTAATGAATGATGTATTACCATTATTCAGTAATGGTATTTGAATTTTGTTCATATATGTAGGCTAAACAATTTGAAAGTATGATTTTAAACGTTAGAGAAATGTGTATATTAAAATGCGGATAATTCACTTCTATATTCTGTCCCGTATTTTTGCTTCCACCACTTTTTGCTTGATAATTCGATAATCATAAATACCTTTGTGCTCAAACTACGTTCATGCACTAATATGAAAAATGTCCAGATTATCTGTTTTGAAACACCCCGATATCGCTTCAGGTTTCAATACACATCCAAAAAATAGAAAGTCTACACGGATTTTGCATTGCATCAACCATTAATAAGCCCGGATGATAACGTTGAAAAATTGCGCGAGGTATCCCAAGTACTTCCGAATGGAGAAAAGATGTAAACATTTCCTCATTATAATCTCCGTAAGATTTTTTTTTTCGTTCCTGTGAACTTTTATGAGTGAGAAATGATAATTGTTCTATGAAGATATCTTGGATATATTCCCATTTAACGATTTTAACTATATTTCTTTCACAGGTATGTGTATTTTTATTAAAAATTATCAAAAAGTGATGGAAGCAATAACTTGAGACAGACTTATAACTGTCCATCGCGTAATCCCACCCCCCCCCAAAAAAAATAATTAAAAATTAAGGGATCTGAACAAAATATAAGTATGAATCACAAAAAGAAAAAAAAAGCATGTGAACCCTACAGTAGATAATTGATAAATTTATACTGAGGCGTTAGTTGTATGCTTGAAGGTCAGACGTAATTTATTTTCAATCATTTCTCAATCTCCGAAATTTGAGGATTGTATTTCATTTGAGTTGATACTTTTCGATAAGAGTGTATACTTCGGAATCATTAGATTTCGTGGTGGTTCAATTTTCGTGGAATTCGTGGGCACCGCTCACCCACGAAATAACTTCCTCTACGAATAAATAAATTAGGACTGTAAAGTCATATTTCCTTTTGTAAGTATCCGAGAATACACGAAATCACTTCCCAAAGAACCTGTTAAATTTAAACAATCCACGAAAATTGGTCCCTACGAATTTTAATGATTCCACAGTAATCTCAATGAAAAATATGTACTTGATTGAGAGATTTAATTTCATAAATTACAAAATAAATATTTAATAGAAATCTTAGAATTGTCTTACCTCAACGCATTTTGGTGTTGCCTCATTTGCTTCGGCATTAGCAACGTCATCCTCAACTACCTGGAAAAAAGTCAAGAAAATAATTAGCAGGTGCATTCATAATTCAATGAACATTTGTTCTGGTAGATAAACTTGGCAATTAAGGTAAGCCATGAAAATTGGTGTTCAACGAATATAATGATTCAAACCGACCGCATGTAAATAACAAATAAAATACATGTATACGTACTGTGTTGGTGACACCGTTGCTCTTTAGAACGCCCTTTATCGTTTGTTTGGCATCTTCGTTTTTTTGCAACACATTCAGCTGCTGCAATACAAGTTACCAAAAGTTCATTGTAGAAATTTTTTTAGTAAACTTTCTTAATTTTTTTCTCTCGTGGGAACGGATTTGATTAATGAATAATTATTGCAAACCTTTTGATGAAAGCTTCAACCTACCTGTTCTGCCCTCATCTGTTTCGTCACAACTGAAAAACACACTTTCCTCTGATGAGAATGAGATGACGTCATCGCCTGTTACGTAATAACCGTATATGATAATATTGATGAATAGTTGATTATTCTTGTATTTATGAAGAGATAAATCTTAAAAAAAAAAGTTTATGAAGTTATAGTTATACATAATCAATACTGATTTCTCTTTTTTTGAATATGTAATACGTATACCCTGCACTTCCTTTTATTTTAATAGCCATTAGTAACATCAACTAATTGTTTTGCAAGTATTACCATTTGGTTTGATTTTAATTGGTTGTAACCAATTTTAATAAGTGTTATCACTTCTTTGAATAACGTGGTAACTCGTTTTGTCTGTTTGATTACAAGTAAGTGATATCACAGACACGTAGCATCGATTTTGAAAGGAGGCAGACTCACCCAAAAACTCTTCACAAGCAAAAAAAAAAAAAAGAAGCAAATTTCCAAAATCTTCAAAATCCGTTGGGGGAGGGGTATATCTATAACTTCAATTTCACTCTTCATTTTCTTTTTTCAATCCAATTTTTTACATGCTCCAAATAACTTACTTGGGGTGTGGGGGGGGGGGGGCTCCATGATAATTATATTTTCCATATGTAAATTCAAGAAAATTAGTTGCTGCGAAAAAAAAGTGGGAGGCCAGCCCCCGCCCCCTTTAATGCTACGTGCCTGTATCACTCGTTAGTGATTGATATAAATGACATAAGCGACTCGGCAGCGGAATTACGAACCCGGTCGTTACGTTGCAATCGCAACTTCTCGGGCCTTTCCGACAAGCTCGGAAAATTCCGAGCTTGCCGGAAAGGCCCGAGAAGCTGCGATTGGTTACGTTGTTGTTGTTTTTTGTGATTTGCTAATTAATAAACTCGGTTTTTCCTACCTCTGTCAACATCCTCATTCATGCTCTCGTTTTTCTCATCTTCTTCGGCCTGTTCTTGATTGAGGTCAAAAAATTCCTCTAAGTCATCGGTTTTCTGTTCATCCTATTATTTAAAAATCATGTAAACAGTTATGGGCGATGTCAAACTAATATAGTATGTGCATGATCAATTATATTATAAATTTACAGACATTTAAGAATTCAACAATGTCCACTATCATTGTAGATATTTTAACGATTTCGACTATGTTTAGAGTTTTAAAATATATACGCAGAACCATGGTTTTTTTTTTTAGGAAAGTGGGGGTGGGGTGGGGATTCGACCGAGTGACAATTATTTATGAGTTTCTCACTTCCCAACCCTCCTTCGTATATTATAGTTGTTTTCCGAAAACGATTACAATGTATTATTTTCTTCAAGTGAATACCTAAATCGTACAAAGTCTATTTATACAAATTTCTAATAGTATGTCAAGCGATTTTGTTCGTTTTCCAGAAAAATCGAATCTGCAAGTATGCACCGTTCTTGATTATAATACTGTCTTTTGCATCTAATAATATTAATCCTAATGAACCCTTAGCATGCGCGAGCGGCAAACCTTTAGAGAAGAAAGGTCCCGAAAAATTTGAAAAAAAGCCTCATCCTAGTAAACTTACATGTACCAAAATATATAAACAAGCTCTCATATTATTATAATTTGGACCCAACATCCAATTAACCCCAACCCCTTCCCAATGAAAAATTTCTCGATCCGCGCATATGTTGAATTATGTAACTATGTATGCCAAAAAGATGGAAAATGTTTTACAACTAATTATTTTTAAATCAGTCATGTAAAATAGAAATGAACTTATTAGCGAAAATAGATGAATTAATATACTGTAGTACATTTAATTGTACACATGTACGGTATACACTTGATTACAAAAGAAGTTATTGAAACAATCTGGCGAGGCTTAGTCAGGAAAACTTTAATATAAAAATTTCAAAAAGACAAGAACAGTCCGGCCAAAAATTGAAGTTTAGATTTTTTCAGCAAAACACATCGATGCCTTGAGAATTTCACCTCAAAATTGACGATAGAAGCATCGATTAAGGTTAGAACAGTATATAATACATGTATAAAAAAAATCTTACCATTTTTGCTACGAAATCGATGTTTTTCAAATGTGAACACTATATCAATAACGCTTCTGTGACGTCACACAATGAATGACGACACACAATGAATGACGACACACAATGAATAACGTCATAATGTCAAAGTTCAATCATTTCGATTTGTTTCCTTTTTAGGCAAATACCTTTTACAATGTAACGTTAATGATTTTTTAAATAACGTTGGTGATTTTTCTTGATTATATTTTTGAAATAAGACTAAAAAGTAGAAAACTAGAAATATTGACTTCCATATTACAATTTAGCAATAGAGCTACAGAGCTGAAGCAACTGTAACAGTTTACTTTAGTTTACAAGTCCAAACTTAACGAGGCCGGGTCTAATTTGTTCTGCCCTAGATTTTTGGATGAAACTTTTAACATGAATTTCTACTGATATAATTATTATTTTAAGATTAAAAAATAAGACATTTACCACACCGTTTGTTTAGGGGGTCATCTCAAAGTTTGTTAATCTTTAACATAGGACCCTATGGGATTTTGCTTGAAATGTATCAATTTTGCATATTTTTTACATTTTTTCAAAACTTCTGCCCTAGGGATTTCTTTTTCTGTTCTACATATTAAAGTTATTGCTAAAAGGCATCAAATGGTCAAATAAAAAAAACCTTTTACTTCCTGGTTTGTTCCAGGGGTCTTATCAAAATTGATTTTTGTATGCCCAATTTCCCAGATTCGTCAGATAATGGCTATTTTTTATTTGACAAAGGCGGAAAAGGTGATCTATATAGTATTATTAAAACATTTAGACATATTTAAGTAATAAAAAAATATATAACATCACATATTAAGGGTCATTAATATAAAATACATGGTTACTGTCTTGAAATATATGAATTAAGCTATATTTAGGCGGGTTAAGAAAACGTGACAGAGGGCTGGGCTTGCTGAACCTTCTTCTCGTTTTCGACCCGAGCCCAAATATAGCTTATACTTCGAGACATTTATGTTTATTCCACAATATAACATTATTTTTACGCATCAAACGAGATATTTTCAACAATTTTCGCTGAATATCTGCAGTTCAAACTATCACGCCATGGCGTCAACCAAGCAAAAAGATGACGTCACAATACAAATGAAACGCTGCGCGAAAGCGTGCGTACTCGTTCTGTACTCGGCCTCGTTAAGATATTTATGCTGCATATTTTCTTAAAATATTTGATTTTTATCAATTTTGATCTTAGATAGAATAGCACATTTATTACTTTGAAAATATCCCTAGATGTAAAATAAATATAGGTGTTCATTAAAAATGTAAATTTGCAAGGGGCGCAACTCAAGCATTCGCAAGACAGCTACAGTGACTATGAATACGCACTGTCGCAACGAGTTTCTTCAGAGGTGGATCGCTCGTTTGCCATAGGCGTCGGAGGGGGGGGGGGGGGCTAAATTTGCAAAATTATACATAACCATTAGAAACATAGCTTGAAAGAGGGTTCAGCCCCCCCCCCCCCCCCACTTTTTCTCGCAGCAAAGATTATTGTCCTGAATATACCTTGAAAGATTGAGAAGTTGGAATCAGAAGGATACTAGCCCCCCCCCCCCCCCCCCCCCCCCCCCCCCCCACGGATTAGGAATCTCATGATTTTGAAAAAAAAAAATTGGGTTATTTTAGAAGTATAGGTGTACTCCCCCCCCCCCCCCCCCCCCCCCCCCCCCCCACGGATTAGGATTTCCATGATTTTGGAAATTACTTTTTTCTAAATATTTTTGAGGATTAGTCTAGCCCCCCCACTTTCAATTTGCTTCCGACGCCAGTGTTTGCTCGGTTTTTTTTTTGTAATCGTTCATGTTTCGTAAAAAATTCAATATATTAGTGATCGTCCGTGTATCCTGCGTAATCTTTCGTATATCAGAATGGTGTGTATCATTTGTCAACGTTGCTACCATTTTAAGATATTTTAATTCCTGCTTAGAATCAAAGTACAGAAGCACCGAAAACCTGGCTTTTTCATATTGCATGTGTAAATTTAGACTGATGTAACAAACATGATTTCTCTCTCTCTCTCTCTCTCTCTCTCTCTCTCTCTCTCTCTCTCTCTCTCTCTCTCTCTCTCTCTCTCTCTCTCTCTGGGTGTCAGTGTGTGCATATTGGCATTATTACCGGATTTGTAAGAAAAAAAAATATCATCATGTGTATGCCATGGATTTCTTTATCGTGCAAGCCCCCACTAACATTATATAAATAGTGCCTGTTTGGGAGGGTAACAGTTGAAATTGACACCCCGAGAAAACCATTGTCAACCGACGCGAAGCGGAGGTTGACAATGGTTTTCGAGGGGTGTCAATTTCAACTGTTATCCTCCCAAACAGGCACTATTTATTTTGTTATACTGAATGTCTTAATTTTTAAGAAAATTTTACTGCTTTTATATAGGAATAACGTGAATTCTACAGCGAACCGTACGCGCATAATTTTCGCGCATGTAACATTTTTTAATGTTACCCGTTGCTAAGTGCGTTGCTAACGATGAGGGTAATAGAAAATATTATTAACTGCGTCTTAACCAATCAGATTTCAGTATTTAACATGAAAGTATAACAATACTTATTAGGTTTGTTACTGAATGACTACAGAAATATATTGGGTTGATCGATCTCATAGATGGCGAGGCGAAGCCGAGGCGTTTGTGAGATTGATCAACTCAATATATTTTTCATCTTTTAGATACTTTTTAAAAATCTTCGCTTCACCCATGTTAACTTACAATGTTTTGTTCCTATTCAATTTTAAACGTTTTCTTCCTTTCCCCTGCAGAGATTTGAGCAAATTTCAACGCTGCCATTTTGTTCTGCTCCAGAAAAAACAATATGACGTCAATATTTAAAGGGACACTACTCTAGTTTTAAAGAATTTCAAAGGGCAGCAACTCCAAATATTTTAAGAACTTCATACGGCTACTGTTTCTGTAATAGATAATATGAAATGAAGGCCATATTGCCTAATATTAATTCTCACTTAACTAACATAGAGATATATTAGACAATTGAATTACGTGCTATGTTTAAACCAATGAAAGTGTGACATTTCAGTCCAGGGAAACAAGTACATGTACAAGTTGAATTTCGATTCTACATTTGTTATGTAAAAATGGGGGGGGGGGGGGTATTTGGGTATTAGTCATTAGTGTCAAATTATTTTTTGATCGTCACGCCACAAAAGTTAGAAATAAGCAAAAATGCGACAGACGGGTGTTTTCTTTAGAGATTTGCAAAGAGGAACAACACTTTTTTTTTTTTTAAAACTCTAAAAAATTGTTTATGGCCTTAACAGTGACGTGTTTTTCTTTTGACATGATGACAATTTATGCAAAAATGCTACAGTGAAATTTACTAGTGACTGTCTTATATACAGGCAAATGTGTCTATGTAACTAAAAAGGCACATTAATGGTGTTCAATACTGTACCGATGATTACTGATGTATCCGTTTGTATTCTGGACTTCAGCTCGGTAGGCCATCCACTTTCTGGGGAATAAAAAGGCGTTATAAGTTATAATTCAAATACATGTAGTTAAAATTCTTAACGCTTAGATTTGAAAGCACCATACGCATGATTCATACAAATAAAATCTTGTCGATATAGGTGGTGGATCAATTAAGTTTTCATTTAAAATGCGGGTCTTTTTTTAGCAAAGCTTGTTTTAAACAGTAGTATGCATGAAAATTACATTCTTTTTAATAAGTGTAAGAGTGTTTGACAAATAAAGAGTAAAAAAATTTCCACAAACAAATAATGATTTGAATAATTAAAACAATACTTGTACATCGAAATAATTAACTACTTTTGACGCTGACAAGGAACGGACATTCTGCCTTGTTGCCATGCCAATCTTCTGCCACGTAACGAAACATGTGTTCTCCGGGACCAATCCGAGAGGCATCGGAAACCCTCGGTTCCAGCCAAAGGTCCCGGATACCTACGTTATCCGTGGCTTTTGGGACGGTCCAGGATATCCGCTCTCCAACAACTGAATAGATATCCGTTGGACAGTGGGACAGCTTTGGTGGATGGAGATCTTAAAATACGGAGTATAAAAAATGAAAAACAATACATGTACAATCCCGGTATTGCTTGAAAGGTATTCTAACTATAATAATTTATATATGACCAAAAGTTGGGGGGGGGGGGGGGGGGTTGGAATGATTTTACCAGTTTTCTGGACTATCATTCACAAATGTATATGTGACCAGAATTCGTGGAAATAATTCTACCAGTTTTGAGTACTTACGCATTTTCTAAGTAAAGTTTATTACTGGATAGTTATAAACTTTACTTTTTTTTAAAAAGCTCATATACTGTCAACGTTGCAAGAACCATAACTCTTGTTTACTTGCTAGCAAGCTAATTTAAAAACAAAAGAAAATGATCGCAACATGTAAAAAATATACATTTTACATGGTGATAAAAGAGGATATTGTCACCGTGTGAAAATGGCTTATTTCAAGTGTCCTATTGTTAATTCCAGTTTTAATAAATTCTAATCAGACATTGACCGTCGGACATTGAGGTGTGACCTGTTATTGAATTAATTATAAATCTTGAGTAATCTTTAAATTGATTATCAAATGTATCTCTATTTATTCACACCTGTGTGTATGTTTTGCCTATTAATCCGCACTGATCATCAGTTGGAGACTATAGACTATAGACAGATAGGGGGTTTTACTTGTCCTTCTCTTCAAATACAGGATGATTTATTTGCTATGTTGAAACTCTGTCTACTTTTTTATGCCGATGACACTGTCTTGATATCTGAATCTGCGCCTGATTTACAAAAGTCATTAGATGTGTTTGCAAATTATTGTGATATATGGAAACTTAATGTCAATATAGCCAAAACAAAGATCCTCATTTTTTCAAAAGGTGCAATGTCAAAACGTAAATTTTTGTATAAAGGAGTAACTATTGAAAACGTGAACTCATTTTGCTATTTGGGTATTGTTTTATCAAGAAGTGGAAAATTTAATAATGCTAAAAAGCATTTAGTAGAACAAGCGTCAAAGGCATTATATGGTGTTTTACGAAAAATACGTTATTTTAGCCTACCAATTAATTGTCAGTTAGACCTATTTGACAAGGTCATTAACCCAATTTTACTTTACTCGTGCGAAGTGTGGGGTTACGAAAATTTAGATATTATTGAAAAGGTACATTTAAAATTTTTGAAATTTATTCTTAATCTTAAATCTAGTACTCCGAATTGTATGGTGTATGGAGCAACTGGAAGGTATCCATTGTCACTCTTTGTTGAAATTAAAATGATAATGTACTGGGCAAAAGTTTTGACAGCCCACGATTGTAAACTCACTAATGTGATCTATTGTTATTTTTATAGATGTTACAAAAAATGGATCTTTTATACATCCATGGATAAATTGTATACATGATATACTCAACTCGTGCGGGTTGTCTTATGTATGGGAAAATCAAACAATATGTAGTTATAACTGGCTTAAGTCAATAGTTAAAGAAATATTAGAAAATCAATTTGTACAAGATTGGAGAAGTATAGTAGATAACTCACCAAAATGTATTAATTATAGAATTTTTAGAACAAATCTCAATTTAGAAAAGTACTTGTTGATTTTACCTACAGATCTACGGATCACGTTTACAAAATTACGAACATGTAATCATCGATTCCCCATTGAAACAGGTAGATGGCATAATATTGAAAAACATTTAAGAAAATGTACAATGTGTGATTCTAATAGTATTGGGGATGAATTTCATTATGTTTTAGAATGTACACATTTTGTAAACGACAGAAAAATGTTTTTACCCTAGAGTTATTATGAAAACCCAAATATTATAAAATTTAACGAGCTCATGAATACTTTTGATGTAGAAAAACTAAAAAACTTGTCAATATTTATTAAGAAAATTTTCAAAGTCTGTTCTTCCAGAAACCAACTTTAACAACCTATTGTATTGTGATTTTAATCTTTTTTGTCATTATTACGCCTACTGTACATGTGATCCTTGACTGTATTCGTGTACATTTGTATATACTGATTTTGAACAGTTGAACCTCAAATACCAATGAACTGGCTAGGAGGTTATAAACGCTAGCTCGGGCTCCAGCTCCAACTCTAGCTCGAAATCAAAATCGTACTCCTAGGAGTACGCGATCAAATTTTGAGGTAATAAAAGATTTCGAGTACGTACTCCCGGGAGTTTGTACTCCAATTTTCGAGCTCGTACTCTAACTTTTTTTTATGTGCACAAGCGGCTTTTTTGGAACTCTTCTGCAATGGCGGCGCCCTGCTGTTTATATTGACGACATGTCTTGAATCAATATAACGGTGAGTTATTACAATACTTTTGATAAAACTTTTTATAATATCCTTTTCCACGAAATATTTATTCATTAAGAGGTACTTTTTGACAACAAAACGCACCGGGAAATTGTGCCATCGGCTGCTCAGTGTCCTGCAGACGATAGGATTAGTTGTACTCATCGCAATATGGCAGAAAAAGACATCGAGAAACTTTGCTTAAAGGAAAGGGTAGACCTTAGCGATAAAAAAACAAGAACAAAGTGGTCTGCAGATGAGGAAACGTGTCTTATATCTGCCGTGTTGGACAGGGAGGATGTGCTATTTGGGGAGTTCAAGGGTCCTGGGGGGAAGTCTGGCGTGGCTAAGAGGAGGCAGGGTTGGGAGGAGGTCGCAGATGCTATAAATGCGTAAGAAAGTTAAAAAAAAAAAAAGGTCACTGATTTTATTTTAGAAGCATATGCTTATATTAGTAGCTAGTTGATCATATTAATGAAGATTGCATTGGAGGTAATTATAAAGCAGGTGAAAATATTAAAATAATGTGTTGCAAACATTATTAGGCCTAAATAAAATAAGCAAAATATGCAAATTAATTTTACTACATTATATTTAATTTTAATCAATGTTATTATGTTTACCGTGTTATGTTACAATGATCTAGTGAATCTAGTACTGATGTATATTTGATGTTATTCGTTGAAATTTTGATTCCCTAAAAAAAAAAAAATAAAGAATTACTAAACAATACCTCTTTCACTCAATAAGTTATAAAAGTTTTGATTAAATCATAAGTTCGATCAAAAAATTAACATTTTCCTGACAGAAAACAGAAATTAATTAACCAATTAGAATACATGTACACATGTAGCTAGAACCCATTTTGCTATGGATTTAATTCGAGTAAATTGATATATTTTGGGTAAGGTTAAGAAAATAAGAAAATGTGACAAATGAGGACAAGTTTCTTACACAGACTCAGAATGAGATCTACATCTATTGATTATGAATCATTAAGGTCATGACTTGAAAAAAATAAGCTTAAATTAACACATATTAACTCTTGTAGACAATTTACCAGCAGCAAGAGGTCCCCAGAAGAGTGCAGAAAAAAGTACAACAATGCTAAACAAAGGAGTATGTTTATTAAAATACCATATATATGTACATGTATTTAGTACATGTATAGACTCAATTAAAGGCATGAATATCACATGTGTAATTACTACGGCTGGCTGTAAAATATTTAGAAGATTTAAACAAAACATTTATACGTCATCCCATAATTTACCTTAAAATATTTCATTTCATTTTTAACAGCCAAAGAGAAAATCGATTACCTGAAGAGAGAAGTCAGGAAGACAGGTGGGGGACAAGTGGAATTTGAATTAACAGAAGCAGAAGAAGTGCTTCTTGAGCGACAAGAAGGAAGGCCAAGTCTTTTTGGTCTAGAAGAAGGGTTTGACAGTGATGGTGAGAAAGCAAAATCTAATATTTAAATTTATAAGAATTCACAGAAAATATTAAACAGTCATACACCGATATTATTTAATTCTGGTTGTAACGCGCTTTCTGATTGACTAAAAAATTATTTTATATCGTATAAAGAATGTTGTCTACGTCATAGTAAGACTAACATCAAAAATGTATCAATACGCCTGACGTATTGTTTGAATTTTGTACAATTTTACGTCATTTTAAAGGTCAAATGACCGTTGTTATCTACAATGAAGAGTAGGAAAATTAAATTATAAGCAATGAATTCAATATTTATTAGTTTTATACGATATAAAATGGTTTGAAACAGTTTATGCTTTTTGAAGCGGTTTATATAGTGTAAACTGTCCCAATTCATTGCTTATGATTTAATTTTTCTACTCTTCATTGTAGATAAAAACGGTCATTTGACCTTTAATACCATTCAATAACTGTTTTGTTATACCCTCCAATACAGCTAGATGCAAGTATAATTTTAAGTACATGTGTACCGGTAGCATTCAGTCATTCATCACAGGTTATTGAATTCCATTCCACCAGAATGGATGAATGAAAACATTTTGATCATTTGCTGGTATATAGTGACGTTACATATTTATGTTTGGTGGGCAGACCAGCCAAAATAAAAATTGTGAGTCTGTCAGGAGGATGGTCAATGATCTACCTAAAAGTGTTTGATGATTTGTTTTGCGATAAATTATTACCGGTACTAAGTAAAGGAAAATTCATATGATTTACCATTATTTAAATTTGGATATTTTCAAATTCTTTATTACAAGCTCTTAAATTATACTACAGGATATAAATGCAGTTTGATAATGGCCACTGCCATCAAGTTCTCTTAAAATACTACATACTAGAGAAATATCTATAAGGGTATTGTGATGTAAATTATCTGCTGAATGACCAATGATTAACATGAATTAACATGGATAACCTTGTTTTAATTTTAGATGTAAGATTCACTTGTACTAACAGAGAGACAGAGACAAATAGAAGTCAAGTTGATACAGTTGGTGAGTATTGTTACAATGAATTTATAAATTTTTCCTATGTTATATTTGTATAACATATAAATTTGGGCAGTTCATGCTTTAAACCGCAAATTTATTCACTATCATTTGCAGTTAATAAGACGTCTGATTTTAAAAATGATGTTAATCTGTACAAAAATCGAGCTTGATGTCAAGCAGATTAATGCATTATGCAAGCACATCTTTTGACGTGAAGTTGGCAAGTTATGAAAATATAATTAAAGATGAATTTGTGTATAGCCAATCAAATAACAAGGTAAAACCAAAATTATATTACATATATTGCTCTTTAAAAAAATTAACAAATTTTATATATTTTTAATCAACTCTAGATAATTTAAAATACCGTACCTCACTACATTAATATGCTTTTTAAGACCCTACCTCATTAGATGGTGATTTAATTGTTTTGTTGATTTTTTTGTATCAATCGAATGGTTTGAATATCATTGCAACTCAGTGGTAATAAAGTATCAATCTGTGAACTGCAGATCACAAGTTTGAATCGGCCCAGGGCTAGTTCATATTTATTCAGTTGAATTTTTAAAAATAATAATTTTCATCCTAATATAAATTGCATATATTTTCACCTATTTGAATTTTATATATTTCTTATGCATCATTTGTTATCTATCAAAACAATTTACATGTAAGTCTGGTTGTAACACGTTTTCTGACTAAGTTAAAAGTTAAATCCTTCTCCGTGCCATGAAGGCCCATAGGGCCAGCGCTTATCTCCAGCGAATGAGAGTCATTGACTCCCCTGGATGGAACACCAGTCTGTTGCAAGTTAACTTGAATTTCATTCCTTAAGTCAATTGATTTTCTGCTGATTTGAGAAACTATTTCAAGGTGTAATGGGCCACCTTAAAATGATTAAAATACATTTAATACACAACTCTACCCCTTCAATCTTTAAAAAAGTCTGCAATAAAGTGTATTAATTTTATTTTTTAATTTTTCAATAACTTAATTATTTCATCAGTTTGAACAAGAAAGTTGAGTGCAACACCCTTCGACTTGTTCCTCAGGTGTAGTCAATTCTTTCTTTTATTTCAGCACCAGCTCCATCATCTGTGTCACAGAGGACAGTCAATTCAAAAGAAAAGGAAAGCAGAGGTAAGATTGACTTGTATTCTATGTCTGGGTCAGAATCTTTCAACCTGTTAATTTAATATAAACATATTTTATTGAGAATTCAAATGGATTGGGTAACAGGCAAAGCCCATGTAATCCCTTCCCAAATTGCAGTCAAGTAGTGATGTTATAAAATAAGCTATATACTCAAGTAGTATAGTATATGTATTACTAGTTTACAGAGTGATATATTATTGATATTTTTTGTATGCATTAGACAACAGGATTATTGAACTCTAAAATAATAATATTTTCTTAGTGCCTGGAGCAATTATTAAGGATAATACAGTATTATACATAATGTCGATAAAAAAATGTTTCTTATAGCCTTGAAAGATCAAATTGATTTGAAACAAATCCTTCATTAATGCGTTTTATCAGAGCAGAAAATACAAATACATTTGAATTAATGAAATCATTTAAATTGTCTTTTACATTAGCTATATGTAAAAAAATGTATGTTAAAATTTATTTGTAAATAAAAAAGAATTCAACAATGGAAAAAATGTTTCAATGTATGTTCTTTTATTTATACTTTATATTCAGGTAAAGTAAGTGAGAAGAGGAAGATAGATGAAAGGAAAGAGAACATCACAGAGGACACAAAGAGAATAAGGCTAGAGCAGAGGAAGCTAGAATTAGAAATAACAAAGCTTGAGAAGGAAATTAAACTGATTGATACAAAACAGAAGTTCTATGAGATGAAAATGAGTCAGTCAGAATCTTGATTGAAACAAAAGTTATTTGTTTGCCATATGTTATACATGTTTGGTCCCCTGTTTTGAGAGAGAGAGAGAGAGAGAGAGAGAGAGAGAGAGAGAGAGAGAGAGGGGAGAGAGAGAGATATTTTAAGAAGGTATGTGTGGGACAATATTAATTGTTTTATTTACATATGGACTGTTAAAGTTTAAGAATGTTTATTCATGTATATAAACTAATGTACACTGTTATATGTTTAGTTGTTTATCCAATTCATTTCAGTTCAGTAGTCTAACAATTATGAATTAATTGCACCTTACCTAGCTGAAAAATGTTTGCACAATATGTGCCCTCATGGCATAGCCATCACCTCCAGCAGGACAAGGTTCAACGTTAGCAGCTTCCTGCACAACATTCTGCTGTGTTTCAAGAACTTCTCCCCTTACAATACCATAGTTGTGCAGAGTTACTGCAGCTTTGATATAGACTACTGCCACCTCTGGTTTTGTACGTAGAAAATTCAAACATTGAAATCTCTTTTTAAGGAATCCAAAAGTTTGCTCAATCAGCACTCTTGTTCTGCACAATGCATTATTGTACCTTTTCTCATTTTGATTAACAGGGTTGATGAACGGAGTCATAACAAAAGGACGGCACTGGTACCCGGAATCTCCCAGTAACAGCCCATCATGGTCACCTAAATTAAGAATCATCATTGCAAACTGAAAAATTTGAATGACACTTTCTTAGCTTAGCCCCCCCCCCCCCCCCACTTTTTTTGCAAAGTTAAACCTAACCATTAGGCACATAGCATCATAGAGGGTTCAGCCCCCCCCCCATTTTTCTCGCAGCAAAAATAAGTGTTCATATATTTACCTTGAAAAGATGGGAATATTGAGAAGTTATGTAACCCCCCCCCCCCCCCCCCCCCCCCCCCCCGGATTAGGAATTCCATGATTTGGAGAAAAAAATTTCCTTCCGACGCCAATGAGCCCTATAGTATGAACACTTCAATGATGTCTAGTTGTTTGCAAGAAGCTTGTATTTTAAAAGACTGTATGACCTCAGAGGCGGATCCAGCTATTTGGAAAAAGGGGGGGGGGGGGGGGTTCCAACTGATGAAAATCAATACGTGCAAAATTCATTATTTGTCAATAAATAAGCGGGTCATGTAATTTTCTTTCAAATTGTATTTTTCGTACGAAACGAAGTAAAACTTATCTATTATAATACTTAAGTTAATAAACTAACAATACATTTGAAAGCGGCTTAAAAAAGTAAAACGAATGCGTGTACTCGTACTTGAACGTCGTTTTACTCGATGGCTTGTCGGTTCAAAACTGTTATAAATGAACTATTATAATTGATTTTTTAAAGAAATAGAGTAGAAAATACATTGGAGATGTTATTGTAAATCTGTGTTTGTAGCAATACTGCTTAAGTTATTGTTTTGTATTTCTTTAATTTTCCACATGTTTACTCAGTGTAGTAAACATCGGATGCTGAAGGGGAGTACAATGTACATTATTTCGATAAAAATTCGACAGGGTTTTTTCATATAAGAACAAAATTACGATATTTTAATATCAAATGACTTTAAATAAGCAATGTTAAAAGCATTTATTTGAGATGACTACAGTATTTATATTATAAATGGGGAAAATTGCCTTGAAATAGGCATTAAAAGTTTTCAAAAAAATTCACATGTCCCAGAGAAAGGGGGGGGGGTGGGGTTCCGACCCCCGGAACCCCCCCCCCCCCTCTGGATCCGCCAATGGACCTTCACTTAATATAATACCGGGGTATTTCAAAGGTCAAGTTTACAAAGAATATCTTTGATGATACGGTAATACGCATGTAGCTTTAAATCTAACGGTACATAGTCTGACATTTGGACTGATCCTTTACTATGGTTCACTCGATACACATCGTTTTTAGCTCACCTGAGCTGAAAGTTCAAGTGAGCTTTTCTGATCACTTTTTGTCAGCCATATGTCTGTATGTGTGTCCATAAACTTTTCATATTTTCGACTTCTTCTCCGGAACCACTTGATCGATTTCAACCAAATTTGTCACAAAGCATTCTTAGGTGGAGGGGATTTAAGTTTGTGAGAATGAAGGGCCAAGCCTTCTTTCAAAGGGAGATAATTGAGAAATATTAAAAATTTGTTAGTATCTTTAAAAAACCTTCTTCTAAAAAAACCAATGGGCCAGAGAAGCATTTATTTGTGTAGAAGCATCCAGTTGTATAGATTCAACTGAAGTTTGTTCAAATCATGATCCCCGGGGGTAAGGTGGGCCACCACAGGGGGTTGAATTTTTACATAGGAATATAGAAAGAAAAATCTTTAAAAAATTTCTTTTTCTCAAAAATCAGTTGAACAATGTGGTCAATAGGTCTCTTGTTAAATAGGGTCATGTTTGAAAGGTCAAGGTCTCAATAATAAACGAACAACTTCTTTTACCTCGTTCAAATTGATGGCACAATGAAGACATTTTGAAAATCCGGTTGTCATGAGTTGCACCTGGCCAATTGCAACATATGCTTGTAATTTTGAAAGCTGGGTCACATACCATCTGCATGAGAAAAGGGAAGGGGTGATGAAATTAACCTGGTACACGACTTATATATATGTATTTCTTAATTAATATCAAGATTTAAGTCAGTTATTGAATTTGGACAAGAGTCTTAGTTATGTAAAAAATATATTGAATGCCTTGTGCATGAATGCTTTCAAGCTAATTTATTGGTACCTGCACGTTTAATGAATGGTACTGTTTTCTGTTTACGAAATCTGCCTCTTGAGGCCCTGATGGTTTGGTTATTCGAACATGTGTACCATCTACACAACCCAACACTTTTGGAAAACCTGTGAAGCACATTTTTTAGGTAAATGAAATTATAGAACAAATTTTCTGAACTGGTAAAAATTCACTGAACTTTCACTCCTCCCAAACCCCCATACATTTAAAGGGTCGATGTATATAAACAGGGTAAAGTAATAATTTCCTAAACAAGTTATGTTCCAAGTAAAAGTACTGATCAGAGTAAATGTTTTCGTTATAGTTATCTTAGTAAAAACCTGCAATATGTGCAAACTCCAGCATCACTTGGCGCGCCTGATCTCCCCTTGGAAAGCTGATGTAGTTTGGTGCCAAATTTGCAATAAGGGCCGATACCTGCCTTATACATCGCCCTGCTGTTGATCTTGAAATCTTCACATCATCACCAACAAGGATGTGGGTGGCACCTGTACCAAGAAATCTTAATGTCACAAGCAGCTGAAGGAGGGGTGGAATTGGGAGGTTCCTCTTTGTATGAGTAGATAAGTCAGGGAGCTGCCTCAGGAGATCCATAATGGTATCTGGGTGAAACCTATATCTTGCAAATATGTCAGAAGCTGACAAGTCCTCCAGTGGGTTTGACCTATCCCTAAAATTACGCGGAACGCGTTCTCTGTTGGCTATGCGTTGATGTGCAGCCATTTCTATGAAAGCAGACGACACCCTGAGTACAAACTTGAAAGTTCGAGTAAGCTCTTTAGCTTACTCGAGATTTAAGCTTTACATACTCCATTTGGAGTATATTTTCCGTACTCGAAAGTTTTATAACCACAATTCGAGTATGCACTCCAGCTCGAAATTTTCGAGACAGCTTTGGAGCCAATTTTGGAGACAGAGCTCGAGCCAGATTTTATAACCTAAAATTATTTGGAGCCATACTCCAAACTTGCTTTTCGAGCTAGAGTTGGAGCTGGAGCCCGAGCTAGCGTTTATAACCTCCTAGCCAGGTCTTGAGTGAATAAAGAATTGAATTGAAAAGACTGTACCTATTGTCCATGCCGACTGGATAGATCGTGTAGAAACGACAAGTTCAAATCGTTATTAAATTGTTATGTATTCGATATACCGACTTGTGTATTTCTACCGGTCATATTGGAATCAATGCCATCATATTATTATTAATATTGGTATAGTACATGTATTGTATTTAGACTGCAATAACATATATCTGATTGGTGCCATAGAAACTGAGACAAAATAATTATTTTTTTTGCTTCGCTGTTCCCCTACGAGATGTTAACGATTCAGTGAATATTCTAAGATAACATTTCATATTCTAATTTATTTTGCATTATCGATTGTGGAAGTTCAAATTCAGACATTTAAGATATATAATTGTTTGAAAAGCGAGTCGAAAATAATAAGCTGAAATGGTTACAATTCGAGTTCATTTAATTTTTTTATCTCTACCGTAACGATTCTTTTTTGGGGTGGGTAGGTGGGACATGGGCGCGTTTGGTTGTTTGTTTTGTTGGCCCTGAAAAAAATATTTCTACTCATTTTCATTTTCCATCCATTTTTTTACACACCTTAACATAAGGACAGTGTGATTAAACTATCGAAAATAGCTTATCCACATGACAGGAATTTGAATAGCATTATATAATTACGATGGCAATCATTGTGTTCCATAAGTTAACGTATCTTCTTTTTGTTATTTAAATACGTTGCGTCATTGTTTAAAATATATATGTACGGTATATATGTATGTTTTGTAAACAAAAATGGAGGAGACCGCCACTAGGAAAAGCTGCATTACGCTGTTAAAGAAAATCAAAGAAGAAATTGACGGTGACGAGTTTCGAGCTCTTGCTTTTCTTGCTAAGGACCGTATTTCCGGCAAGAGAAGAAAGGAATATGAACATTGTTTTGACTTATTCAATGATCTTGAAAAAAAGGCTGTCATCAAATGCGGAACGGGAGGAAAAATCAACTTGGGGTTCTTAGAGCAGGCGTTTTATCTTATGGGAAGAAAAGATCTTGTGTCATTAATCACACCCAGAGTTGGAGAAGGGCCGTTGGAACATTCAGACGAATGGACATTTGTAAGCGAGAGAAGGTAAGTTTAAACTTGTTTTATTGACTCTATATCTATTTTTAATTACATATGAGTGGAATCCCATTACTGTGTATATGGCCAATTTCACATCTTTATTTATAGAACTGCTTAAATCTTTTGTATTTCAACACGCGTGATATGATGTCCGAATTTTACCTGATCATGATAAGTCATTATTGTAAATAAATTAAAAACCAACTTTCATTTTCGATAAACTAGCCCAAACTAGCATAAATGAGAATACGGCGGTGGACACGCTTTGGTGGATCCATGTCAGTGGGAGTCAGCATCAAAATTTATATTTGCAATGAAATAATATTGAATGATTACGTAAGGAGTAAATATATTTTTAAATAAATGAAGATTTTAGTTTTGATGGATGGAACCCGTTCGCTTGCGAAGCACGACCTCGGGTGTAAAAATGGGATAGAACTTTCCAGAATGGGGTAACCAAGAACGCGGGTTGACTAATTAACGAAAAGTGTAGGATGAGTTCATCATGCATCTCGAGCAAATACCTTAAATCTGACATCTTTGGTTAATATCAAAAAGATAGTAAATAAAATGGAACAATTTAATTCGATTTTAGTTTTGATGGAAAGAACTTTCCAGAACAGGGTGCCCAAGAACGTGGGTAGACTAATTAGCATCATTACGGAAAGTGAAGGGCGAGTTTACCGTCGGGCAGATACTTTGGATCTGACAACTTTGGTTTAAAATATGGAAATAAATATGCTTACAGTAGTGTTTTTTAATTTCATACATTAATTTTAAAATGAACAGATTGTGTTCTACGGCTATATTAACAAATGATATATGCATAAAACGGTTTATTAAATGAATGGGGAGGGGGGGGGGGGGGTTGTGAATCATAGTGAACATTGAAGTAAAGAGCAAAATTTAAAGAAACGATGCAATAAATACCCAATCACTGGTTTAAAATTAAAAAAAAAATGTTACTTTTTTCCAGTCAGCTGCAACAAAAAGAACTAACTAAAGGCCACGTACACGTATATATCATTCATTTCGGTTTAGATTTTTCATCCCTGTCCTCTCTTTTATTATACCCCCCGCAAACAAAGTTTGGGGGGGGGGGGTATAGAGGAATCACCTTGTCCGTTCGTCCGTCTGTCCGTCCGTCTGTCTGTCTGTCTGTCCGTCTGTCTGTGCAATCGTGTCCGGTCCATATCTTTCTTTTGGGGAAATATTGGAAGTTCTTACTTCACACAAAGATTGCTTATGACCTAAGGGTGTGTCATGACCTTGACCCAAGGTCATTCGGGCAAGGTCAAGGTCACTGGCAGAAAAAGTGCAAAATTCGTGTCCGGTCCATATCTTTCTTATGGAGAAACATTGGAAGTTCTTACTTCACACAAAGATTGCTTATGACCTAAGGGTGTGTCATGACCTTGACCCAAGGTCATTCGGGCAAGGTCAAGGTCACTGGCAGAAAAAGTGCAAAATTCGTGTCCGGTCCATATCTTTCTTATGGAGAAACATTGGAAGTTCTTACTTCACACAAAGATTGCTTATGACCTAAGGGTGTGTCATGACCTTGACCCAAGGTCATTTGGGCAAGGTCACTGGCAGAAAAAGTGCAAAATTCGTGTCCGGTCCATATCTTTCTTATCGAGAAACATTGGAAGTTCTTACTTCACACAAAGATTGCTTATGACCTAAGGGTGTGTCATGACCTTGACCCAAGGTCATTTGGGCAAGGTCAAGGTCACTGGCAGAAAAATGCAAAATTCGTGTCCGGTCCATATCTTTCTTAAGGAGAAACATTGGAAGTTCTTACTTCACACAAAGATTGCTTATGATTAAAGGGTGTGTCATGACCTTGACCCAAGGTCAATTGAGAAAGTTCAAGGTCATTGTTTCAAAAAAGCTAAATTCTGTCTGTGTCATGTTTTGTATTAATGGAAATATTAGAAGCTAAAAATTAACAGTTTTCAAAAATAAAGCAGTTGTTATTTATAGAAAATGGACAGTGAAATAGATTCATCCAATATTTTCTATAATAGCAAAAATACACGTGTTATGATTTTTTTCTTAGCGGGGGGTATCAATTGTGAGCTTGCTCACAGTACCTCTAGTTTATATATGTCCAGCCATGCAGATTGTTTTATATTTCAATTTTGAATAAAAGGTTAAGAAAGCAATTTAGAAAGAATTCGGACAGAGTACTAATATATATACAAAAATGAACAAAAAATTTGGTTCAAACTTCAACAAATTAAGCATTTTAATGTTTAAAGTGTTAATTCCCACACTTGCGCGGGATATCATCTAGTATACTTAAAAATGAAGACATTTTGCCAATGAACTACAAAATACCTTGCTTTCACATCTGATATTTCAACACGTTTTGGGTAATGTCCGTATATTATAATTGATTTATACATAATAAGTAATAATTGTGCAACTAATAAAAAAACTATACTGTCATTATCGAAAAACTAGCAAATTGTTAACTTATCCATGTCCAATCAATTGTGTACGGGGATTTACTTTTACAATCTTGTATTCCATACAACCTTCGGCCTCAGGGTGTATTGAATACAACTCTGAGTAAATCCCCGTAGAACCCTTAAATTGATTGAACCTGGATAACTAATACATGTAAAACTTTGAATTTTATAGGGTTATCATTACAGTCGAGCACGTGATCAAATCTAATTAAGCCCGAATTTGATAAGGTATCGACTGTAATAATCACCCCCTGAAAGTCAAAGAAATGGTTTTATTTACATCATTGTCAATTGTATATTCAATTAAAATGATTAATATTTTAACGTATTTTTTTAAGCAAACCCCGTTTGTGTCCTAACAGTGTTCATCAGTTGACAAATACCAATTTTTCAAGCATTGTAGGCTGTTATTACCACGCAGCGAAAAAAAACAACAACTGCGAGATGCTGTTGAACAAGCCAATTTAAGGCAATATGTCAATGATGAATTTGTTGATAAATTTAAACCGAAATTCGACTTAAAGTTTTATCACAAAGACACTAAAAATGTAAATACAGTGTACTCAAAATTTCAAAATGAACTGACAATCCTAGAGCTTTTACTGATTTTCAAATTAGTTGAAAAATTTGTATTACTAACTACGTATTGTTGGTTTTTAAGAAAAACGCTATACAATGTGGGAGAAGAAATCGGACAAGATGAATTAAAGAAGTTGAAAGCGCTTCTGACCGTTGAATTAAGGGTCGGAAAGAGGACAATGGATACAGTTAAGGACGTCTGGGATTGTCTGGACATCATGGAGGAAAGGCTCTTGGACTCGGAACTGTTTCCATTTCTGAAAACCGTGTATACGACAGATGAACGCCTACTAGAAATAATAGATGATTTTGCCAAAGGTATGTTTTTTGGGGTTATTTAAATACTATAATTCTTAGAGTACTATACTGCCGGTAACCCCAATTCAAAAACAAATGACCTTTTATGTCCCAAACAGATCTGGAGAAAATTTGGTGAAATATCTTCTTTAATTAGACAAACCCAATTAATATTTTTAAAAATCGTTTAAAATTATTTTTCTACATCATTTGTGGGTTCATTTGGGTGCATTTGGGTAAATGGTCTACGGTGAAATGGACAATTAAGGTTAATTTGCGCTACAAAAATATAATAAGTGGCAAACGAATGGTATTTACTTTGTTATCCTGGTCTTCGCAGAAACAACTCAACAATTATAGCATATTCAGTATAATTCTTATCAATATTAGGAAGTGCCTCTGCGGGAGCGACTGGTGGTCAGTCGATAGAAGAGACTCGCGCTCAAGAGGTGGCTGAGCATGTGCACCAACGTACCAATTTGGATACAGAAAATGAAACTACCTCGCAGTTGCAGTCACAACTTTCGGCTTATGAAATTGGAAAACAAGCAGGTGAGTTTGTGTGTAGTTTAATGCATATGTATACAAAAGACTTATATAAAATATAAGACGTTTTTTAATGACAAAATATCACTTGTAATTGATGTTAAATTGATATATGTTTTTTCTCGTTCAAGGAATTTGCATTATCATCAATAATGAAATTTTTTTCGACCGCAACAAACACCCACCCAGATGTGGAACAGATGTGGATGGTGGTAATGTTAGCTTTCTTAAATCAATTTATGTGATGAGTTGTTTTTTTTATTTTATATGTTGAATTGCCATTGAAAGGGGCATTATAATGACTAAATTTTACATACAATTTCAACTGTTCATCAATTCTGATAATTTAAATTGATTTAACAATTTATTGAAAAAAAATGATGTGACAATGTTGTTAATTTTTTGTTTTTGGTCATGAAATTCAGATTCACTTCGCGAGCTGTTTACCATGTTTGGCTATGAGATTGGTTTGCACGAAAATAAAACGTGCCTGGAAATCAGGCACCTACTAGATGAAGTCCGAAAGAAAGACCATAAGGACAATGGAGCCTTGGTAGTCTGCATCCTGAGTCACGGTGACTTTAACACGGTAACGGGTGCCTGTAGTACGGATCTCGTAATAGATGAAATAATGATCCCGTTCCGCGCTGACTGCTGTCCAAGCCTGTCGGGGAAACCCAAACTTTTCATACTTCAGATTTGTCAAGGACAAAAAACTCAGCGAATTGGTATGACAATATAATGAAACTGCATGTAAACATGTTGATATTGATAAATCAATTTTCTTCACTTATTCATAGCTCCATATTATACAATTCACTTGGCTGTGTTAACTATTTGAAGAAAAGTACAAATACTGCTTACTTATATGCTGAATTAGGCCGTGTGCCCCTTGTACATTATAGAATGTTTAACATTATTAAGTTTTGGAAAAATGTCTTAATTAGTGACAATTGTATAATTAGACATTGCTACGAAGTTATGTATATTAATTGTGAAGAACACGGTTATAAAAACTGGGTTTTCGATGTAAAGAAAATTCTCATTGACCTCGGTTTTTTTGATATATGGTCTAACCAAAAAATAAACAATGGTATTTTACAACTTGTAAAACAAAGAATTTTTGATCAGGCAAAACAAGATATTTTTGCAAATGTTGAAAATTCAAAAAAATGTTCTTTTTACAAATATCTTATCGATGGTATACATCTTCAATACTATTTAAGAAAATCTATTCCCATTATCGTCACATCGCCTGGCTATTGAAACTGGTAGATATAATAACACAAATAGAGAAAATAGATTTTGTCCACATTGCAAATCTAGTGTTGAAGATGAATTCCATTTTTTATTTGTTTGTCCTCTATACAGAACATTGCGCAGATTATACATGAAAGAATATTATTATAAAAAACCTTGTATGTTTAAATTAATTCAACTTTTTAATACTGACAATGTTAAAGATCTCTGTAATCTTGGCAAATTCATCTCAAAAAGTATGTTATTAAGGGACAACTGTATTACATAATTGTAGTCTTTTGTTTTCTCAACCTGTATATGTAACATTAAATGTTATTATCTGTACGTGCACAAGTTCTCCTGTAAATACACTACCACCTCATGTTATACAAATGTTATACTGATAAGCTGTAAAGCTTTAAAGAAATAAAGAATTGAACTATTATTTGTTAGACCTCTTGAACATTGTCTTTTCAAGCAATTTAAAGCTCATTAAAAAGACAATCCTTCTAAAGAGTTAAGTTAGAAAACATCATTTAATTAGTTTCAATTTAAATATAATAAGTTGAGGTATATGAAAATTTTCTTCAAAATTGTCAAATTAATCTGTTATCCAGTGTTTCATCCAACCGATGCTGTGAAAGCGGAGGGCGACTACAATTTGACTCAAGACAAGGCGGAAGTGACAGATTCTCCGACCTTACATAGGGGACCGTTCTTAGCAGAGGCTGATTTTTTAATCGCTTTCGCCACAATGCGTGGATATGCTTCTTATCGGAATGGAAATGGGTCTTTCTTTATACAATCCCTTGTAGACCTTCTGAGAAAGCGTTCACCAAGGTGAATAAATATGAAAAGTTTTAAAAAGAGACACAAATCTTTTCCCCTTGGCATATTTTTATGTCATTTATCTCCACAAATTTACCTTTATGAAGGAAAATTTCAAACTACAAGTTAAAAAGAAATCATTATTTACATAACCTAACAGATAAGACCATTTAGAAAATTGTGATCTGATGAAGATTATTCTCATACTGCGTTATGAATGTAACTTTAATACATATGCAATAATGATTATAATATCTAATTAATTAAAACATTTCGTCTTTAATGGATCGTTTACTTATTTGCATCTACTTTGTAGTGAGGATGTCGTATCCATTCTGGTGGAAGTCACTCATGACGTGAGTCAAAAAATCGGAAAAACTGAAGAAGGACAATATGTTGCTCAGATTCCTGAATCCATAATTCGCCTGACAAAGAAATTCTTTCTACATCCTATGAATAGCAAAGTCTAGACCAAACGGTACTGATAACTCAGACAAAATATATAGTTCTGTTTTATTTTCTAATACTTGGAATTATGCCATATACATATATTATCCTCGGGTCATTTAAACAATGACATGATTTCTTTTCATCAAGGTGATAAAGGTGGTTGCATTGCAGAAAAAATCATAACCCGCGTTAGAGGGTTATGTAAATTGTTTCAGCAATGATCGCAAACCTCATAACCCACATGAATCATTAAAGAAAGCATTTTATTGTTCATATTTACACGTTTCGCTGTAGGTTTCGACCAATCAATTAACGGAGCGTGTAGATTTCAGTACTGTTTTTATAAAGCTATGAGTTTTAAGAAATACTCGGTAGATGTAAATATAATGATTTGAACTTGGTTTAGGGTGGTATTGGACACTTCCATGTTATGACGTATTGTTTATCGAAATAAGCAATAAAACATAAAAATAAAAATAAGTGTAATTATATAAGTAATTTCTTTTCCAAATTGTGGCCTATCAGCGTAGCGCAGTGGGTTAGAGGGTTTACTACGAATCTGTAGGTGAAGAGTTCGAATCCCGCTGGGTGTTTTACAATTTTTACCATGCACTCCAAATATTCTTTAAAAGCTATTTTTGGTTAAATATTGTAAAATACGGCAATTCTTAACCGGTAAAAGTACTTCAATAATAATAATATACTTTAATCCATATTTATATCGAAAGATGTCCCATACTACCTTTATTGTATGTACATTTGTGAGAGTATTTTAAGAGACATCACACCATGAAATATAATTATTTCAGTGTATCTGTAGAAAATGTATGCCATTCATTGTAGATTTTTAATAAAATAATTTATTATATTTTGAATAAAAGAACAGTCCTGTCGCAGGGTGGCGTTGAGTAAAAAGTACAGCAATGGAGCTCGTCTTTCAGATTTTATTTATTAAATCAGTTTCTTAAACAAAATTAATGTATAGATCTCGATTATGGACCAAATGAAATACAAAACGGAACTGAAATATGAATAATATTTTTAGAATATAAAT
This sequence comes from Magallana angulata, assembly GCF_025612915.1. Lineage (NCBI taxonomy): Eukaryota > Metazoa > Mollusca > Bivalvia > Ostreida > Ostreidae > Magallana > Magallana angulata. The sequence continues at coordinate 29,815,457 of NC_069115.1, forward strand.
AACATTGATTTGTTATAAAATCTGTCCTTTCTGAAACCGATTTAAATCAACAAATAAAAAATACAACATGACTATTTTCGAAGAGAGGAATTCTGGTATAAGAATTTTGATCCCTAATACTCTAAATTTTTGTGAAGGACAGGCTATCGCGTCAATTGTTTTACATACATGTGTATTACTTTTTGTCTTTTAAGTTTGAGATCGATTTTAATCAAAATATTTTCTCAAAGTTTGAATATCATTATTGTAAGGAAACGCTTGTGAGGGTTAATCTCATTTAGTTACTTATGTTATTTGATGAAAGTAAAAACGTCAAATGTCATAGGCGTTCAGATAATTGAATTTCTTCACCAGTCCTGTCATTTTTATATTGCTAACTTACAGTTAAAAGCATTAAAAATTTCAAAAAGGATTATTTGTCTTTGTAGTGTTATTAGGGATTTTTCATTTAACACTTGCTTTATAATTTTTGTTTTATTTACAGTTGAAATTCTTTTGTACACCAGTTGGAGTCGAACAGCCGCTCTTTATCATTCTCGTGGGATCCATAATAAATGTTGAAACGCCGATTGGACTTAACCCGGTTTCTGTAATTTTACCATAAAGAGGACCACCACCCGAGTGTCGATCAGGTTATAGTACAGCCGAGTGTCGATGGAGATGTGCAGTGGTTCTTATTTATGCTGCTTGTAATTTCATGCCAGTAATCGTCCCAAACCTTTCTGGACTGGACATTACTAGTAAAATCCCTACAGAAATTCCGGAATTTATAATTGGTGGAAGACTAGTCTTGTTGTACATGCTTGCATATTTGTTGCTTTCTGTCGAAATAAATTATGAAAATAAATAAATTAAGAAATGACTGTTACATTTAATTACCATGTATGCTTTAATGGACATTGATATTGGGTACATATTTATGCATATGCCAGTATTTTTTTTTATTAGACATTAGAATGTGTATTAGAATAAGGTAGTAGAGAAGAGCGTTATTTTCAAATTTGTTCTTTTTTTGGGGGGTCAGGGGTTTTTTTTAACATACACTACTGACTTCAAAATCTACTGCAATTCCCGAAAATTGACTAATATTATCTGACATTGCTGTATAATCACTGTACTTACTGTAAATCCACGGAACATCTTCTGTACAGAGCAACTTTACTCTTCTGGACAGCACTATACCTACCTGCTAACCAGCGCTGTAACCCACTGTACAGAGCTATTGTACCCCACTGTACAGAGCTACTGTACCCCACTGTACAGAGCTACTGTACCACACTGTACCCCACTGTACAGAGCTACTGTACCACACTGTACCCCATCGTACAGAGCTACTGTACCACACTGTACAGAGCTACTGTACCCCACTGTACAGAGCTACTGTACCCCACTGTACAGAGCTACTGTACCTCACTGTACCCCACTGTACAGAGCTTCTGTACCACACTGTACCCCACTGTACAGAGCTACTGTACCCCACTGTACAGAGCTTCTGTACCCCACTGTACAGAGCTACTGTACCACACTGTACCCCACTGTACAGAGCTACTGTACCACACTGTACCCCACTGTACAGAGCTACTGTACCACACTGTACCCCACTGTACAGAGCCGCTGTACCACACTGTACCCCACTGTACAGAGCCACTGTACCCCACTGTACACAGCCACTGTACCACACTGTACCCCACTGTACACAGCCACTGTACCACACTGTACCCTTCTGTACACAGCCACTGTACAGATCGACTGTATCCCCAGAACTCCACTGTACTTCAATGACCTGCATTGTGCCATACTGTACACTAATGTACAGAGTACAGTTACTGACACACACTGTACGGCACTGTTACCCACAGTACCTGGACTGAAGTAAGTGTCCCAGGCAATCATACTCATTTTTAGCAGTTTCTAAAAGTAGAAACAACAGCTGTTTTTTGTCACCGTTCTCGAAAAAGTGATCTCTGTTACAACAGAATTATCTGTAAGGTAAGTCTGTTCGTGTGACGGTGTCAGACATTCGGTGTAGCTAAACAAAACAGATTAAAATATCAGCTTTATTTATCGAAATTTTACATCTGTCTTCTGGGTTTTTCTTCTAAAAATATACAGTACGTAGTCATTAAGTTACGGTCTGTCAATTAAATCATTTACTATAAAAATGGGAACAACAATGATACAAATATACAACCCAACAAATGATGCAGACGAGGCAGATAAAGACACCTTTTACGAACAGCTGCGGAGAGAAATTTTAAGGTTCCAAAACATGATATTAATAATGGGCGATGCAAATGCAAAAGTTGGAACTGAAAATGAAGGATGGGGAAGGGTCATGGGACAAGCAGGTAGGCACAATAAATGAGTTAATAGTAGCAGAGATGTGTGTTTTAAACAACCTTGTTCTATGTGGAACTCTCTTGAAACACCTTGACATATATAAACTCACATGGGAATCTTCTAATGGTAGGAATAGAAACCAAATCGACCATGTAATGGTAAATGGCAGATACAGGAGATTAGTATGCGATGTCAGGGTTATGCGTGGCGCAGAATTCAACTCAAAACACAATCTAGTGATAACGAAAGTAATGCTGAAACTCTGCAGAAATACAAAACCATCAGCAAAAATGGTCATCGGAGATGTACGACGTCAACAGACGGAGAGATAACAAGGTATGCCGAGGATTCCAACTTGAAATCAGAAACAGGTTCCAGCAACTATCAGGTGAAGAAAATGATATCAGCAAAAACTGAACACAGGTGAAACAGATATATAACGAAACAGCGGAAAAAAATCTTGGACCTGAGGACAAGGAAACATAAAGATTGGCTTAATACCGAAACATACAAAGTCATAGACGAAAGAAGGAAGCCAAAAGAAGAAATTGGAAGATCAAACTAAAAAAGAATGAGAGAAATTAAGAGATAGAAATATAGACCAAAGGACAAAGAAGTCAAAAGAATAGCAAAAACTGATAAAAGAAAAAAATCTTGGAGGAGGTAGCTTGCACTTCCTTGTGCGTCCTCTGGGGCACGGAGAGGAAAAGTAAGCATAATGATGGGGCCTATTTAGCAAATCGAGCATAATACAAAAAGGGAGCGCATGCGAGCACATCATAATACTTGAAGGGGGGGGGGGGGCATAACCCTAAAAAGGCTTAATTTAATTTAAGAAGTATTTTATTCAAGTATATAGATACATTGAAATAGATTGAACATCAGGCAAAATGCCTATTTATGTTCTCTCCTGTAGTCAAGGTATAATATGAGTAATTATATAATTTTATTTAAGATATATATACTTATATATTGCAACTGAATTTTGTATAATAGATTAATATTATAAATAGCATTGGAAGGAGGTACAATGCAAAAAAAATAAACAAAAAAATAGCTTATAGTAGGAAAATGAAAATAAAAAAAATAGAAAAATAATGGTTAATTGCTAAGGTTGAAAATATATGTAGTGTAGAGAAAAAATGAGAAAGAAAAGAAAAAACATGTAATAATAACAAAAAAAATGATAACAGAGTAGAAAAAAATGGAAAGTTGGGGGGAGGGGGGGGGGGGGGGCGAGGATGAGGGGGAGATCAAATAAGCAATAAAAAAATGAAAAGAAGGGAGTGTAAGGAAAGTCAGTGGTACCCATTTTGATACATTTTTTATACAATGTGTACAGTTTTACCTAACATACTTAAATCTGTTTGCACTTTTTATGTAAAAATGATTTTTATCAAATAATAGTAAGTTATTTGAAATGTTAGTTTATCACTTCGAAAAAGTAGATTCTTAATTGTGATTGGTATGGAATTGTCGTTCATATAATCAAATAGAGATTTTCTTTGGGAGGCATATAATGGACAGTGTAGGAAATAATGTTTAGAGTCTTCCACTTCAAGAAAGCACTTCTGACATAGTGGAGAAGCAATAAGGTGGTGTGAGTAAAGGTCAGCATTTAAGTTACTACTGTTATTTCTCAACTGACAATTGCCAAATATTTTCTAATCTTTTGCCATGGTTAAATAATTTATGCATACTCAGTTCTTTACTATTAATATTTTTGAGGCTGTTCTAAAATGCTAAAACTGTAGTTATATTTTTTGTATTTTGAGGTAGATTGTTCCACAATATAATTGTAGATTGTATAAAACTATTGAAGTAAAATGTTGTTCTTGCAACATGTGTGCGATAGATGTAATTGTTACGAAGATTGTAGGTAGTATGTGGGGGGAAACATTCACCAATAATATTAGATAAGTATTCAGGGGTATAATTATCTAATATTTTGAACAATAATATTAATTTATGGTTATATCTACGTTTCTTAAGTGTTTCCCAGCCTAATTCCTGATATAGGTATTGTTTAGATGAGTTTCGTCTAAGACCAGTAATTATTCGTGCAGCTTCAATCTGTATACTTTCCAATAAATCACTTTGTTCATCTGTACAACTGTCCCAGACTACATCAATATGCTCTAACACAGGGCGAATAAATGCAATGTAAATTTTAATCAATGATTCCCTATTTATTTTATATACAAGAATGCATAGCATGTTCAATCTTTGGCATGCATTTTCTTAGATATTTGATATGATGTGACCATCCCCCATTTGATTGCAAAGTAAGTCCTAAGTGACAATGATTATTTTTTTGGATTATATCGTTTAAAGTGTTACCAAAGGAGACCTGGGGATGGGTTTTTTCTTTCTAGAAAAGTTAACTTTTATTGTTTTGTTTGGATTAAAATCCACCAGCCATTGATTAGACCACTGTTTGATTTTTTCAAGATCAGCTGTTAATGATTTAGCTGAATTATTATCATTATCATCAACTACTACAAAAAGTGATGTGTCATCTGCAAAGAGTCTTATTTGGTTGCATATATTTTCAACAATATCATAAATGTAAATAAGAAAGAGGAATGGTCCTAACACTTACCCCTGGGGTACTCCTGCATTAGTGGTTTCAATTCCTGAGGAATAGCCCTCGATGACAACCTTTTGTGTTCTATCAGTAATATAGTTTTCTATCCATCCAAGGATTTCTCCTCTGATTCCATATTTTTGTAATTTAAAGAAGAGATCTTTATGCCAGACCTTATCAAATGCTTTTGATATATCACAAAATATGAACATAATATCTTTACCTTTATCAAGGTTAGATATTATAATATCATAAATTTCAGTAAGTTGATTGATAGTGGAATCAGAGGGCTGAAATCCTGATTGGTTTTTAAAAAGAAGATTGTGGTCCTTCATATAATTGTGCAGGTTTTTGAAAAGTATTTTTTCCAGTATTTTGCATACGGTTGCAATTGGTCTATAGTTTGAGGGGTCCTCTGGGTTGCCCTTATTCTTATATAAAAGTGTAATATGTGACAATTGCCATATAAAAGGTAATTCTTGATTTTGAAGTGTAAGGTTAAATAATTTAGCGATTGGATGCTTGATTGAAGGTATGATATTTTTAAGAATCTTAGGTGAGATACCGTCTGGGCCTGGAGGTTTGGTGATATTTAGATTTGATAATTGATCAACAACATTTTGGGCTGTGATGTTAATTCTTTCTATGCTGAGAGGGGGGCCCTGGGCCCTGAGGTGGAAGCCTGGGTTCATTAGTTATTTCTATATGTGATATGCTTGCAAAATGTTTGTTAAGTTCTTATGCTTTATCTACTGGGTGTATATGTATTTTACCATTTGATTTCATTGGAGGTGGTACTTTTTTTTATTGTTACACTTTGATAATGATTTAACTATTCGCCACCATTTACCAAGAAAAATTGATTTATCTAGTATTTGTGATGTAAAAAGGCTTAGCGAAGGGGCTCAACAAGGCAAGCTTGAGACGCATACTTAGTTTTATCTAATTTTTCATATGCTTTCGTCCCCCCCCCCCCCCCCCCGACACTCGTCAAACATGAATGCTTGAATTTCTTTAATTTCTATGTTGTTTATCAGTGAGGTCAAAATTCTAAGGGGTCGGTTTTCAACATGTTGGGGTTCGTAGATCTACAGGTCTGGAATGGTTTTCTACATTAGAAAAAGGACTCTACTTGTCATAGAATACTGATCCTTAGTCAGTTTTCTCCGTAGAAATTTGACCCCCGGGTCAATATTCTACGGGGGCCACTTTTCGTCGTTACACCGGCAGTTACAAACTAAACATGATTATATAAAATTCATGCTTATTTTTACAAATCAGATTCAATGTGCTAAAATAAGAATGCTCATCTTTTAGCTAGAGAAAATATCTTAAAGAACATATCATTTTTGTGATCGTAACATTTAATAACAATAAAAGTTAATAGAATAAACATATTTAATAAATTTAACGACCAGTTGAATTCTTCTCAATGTACAAATGTGTGCATAACGATAATGCTTTACACACCATAATGAATATGAATATCACAGAAAATATCATACTGAATTTAAAAAAAGATTTTATATTTTTAATTAATGGTACAATAGTATACAGTAGGGTACAGTGCCCTGTACAGTGGCTTTCAATGGGGTATAGTGGAATTCAGTAGAACTGTATAGTGGGGTACAGTGTCGGTCAGTAGAAATTGACAGTAGGGTACAGTGGCAGTCAGTGAAAAGTACAGCGAGGTACTGTAACAGTCAATATACTGTATAACAGGCAATGTCAGTCATTTTTTTTTAATATCATTGGATTTCAATTCAGGAGTTATATTTTATATATTTTTTCTTTTGAATAATTGCTATTATAGATTGTTACCTTTAAGCAATGTCCGTGATTTTGAACAGTAATGGAATCTTGCCAATTTTCTTATCAAAGGTCTAGCTGTTAGGAGTGTTTGACGATACCCATAAAAATGTGAAATGATGATATAACTAAGTCGGACGTTAGTATACGTGTCCCGTAGTTTACAAATGTGATTTGGCTTTCTTTTATCTTTTTTAACTAGTGTCAAAAACAAGATGTGCTCAGGTGTCGACATAGTTTTCTAAGGTAGGGGATTATCTTTCATTTTCGGTGATTTCTTTATGTCAGTGTCCATAGATAAGGGTCACGTGATCTAGGCATTTTATATTTTATTGGTGCAATTTTATTAGAACAAAGAAAATCAATTTTAATTGGCTGAAATTTACTAAGGATGCCCGGGTTTCCGATTTAGATAGTGTGCCATATCTTGGCCACTTTGATCGGAGACCTTAACGAAACAACATCGTTAACAAATTGAGCGCTTCTTGTGTCTAATTTCAGGTAAAATTGTTTTTGAATACTTGTTTAAAATTATTCTTTAGTTGTTTCTTCTTGAGTAAAGAAATTTTAGCTTAGTTTCTTCATTTCATTGGGTAAAAGTGTTTGTGTTATTATATTTCATAATCATTTTTTATTTTTATTTAGTTTTTATTGATGCATTTCTTGTCTGTTTTATTAAATACATGTACGTTCTAGCTAATTAAAAGCGCATCATTTCAAATATTATTTGCATTGTATTCTTTTACTGTAATTGTCTTTTATAAGATATTTTGAGTTAATCCTACAAATTTTGAAAAGAGTAAAGCCAGTTAGGCAATAACAATGCAGAGCGTAAAATTTTTATCACAAGTTTTACAGTTTTTCTTTGACTGATTGTTAAAACGGGGATGATTTAGCTAAATTAATGTTTTATTGAGTGGCCATGAGTTTGAATTATTTTCTTGTATTAATATATATACATGTAAATATTTGTCCATACATTAAATCCCAAGCTGTTATTTAGCAATTTGAATGTTTAGATTGCTTTTTATTTATAAAGGAGTATTTTAAAAATTGTTTGATCACTCTATTAGTCACCGATGTTTGGTAAGCTACGGCATCCATCTTGGTAATGCTTCGTGCAGTTTGTTTATAAGAACTAAGTACAGTTTCAGTCATATTGAACTAGGTACAGTTTGCCTTGTTTAAGAGTGGTTTTTAAAAATATCCCAGGAAATTAAAATGTAACGTTTATTTACGCAAGAATACCAATAAATTAAGAATCTATAAATAGTTACCTCTATGAACTTTCACAAGATCAATTGTGGCGTCACAAACAGTGCATTTTCCCGTAATTTTTATAAAAATGAGCAGAAGACACTAGTTTCTTAGTGGGTTTTTTTAATAGAAAAATATGTCCACAGCTGTCGCTCACGATGAAACTCACATAATAAATTGATCATGTAATATCATATAAAATATATTAATTTCGTTGTGGGCGACAGCTGCGGACACATTTTCTCTACAAAGAACAATGATGAAATGTGCAATTTTTCATAATTTTTTACCAAGTCTTAGAAGTATGCCAAAATGTTGAAGTCATTATTATTTTTTGATACTATTTAAAAGTGTATATCTTGGTACTTTATATACACACATGTTCAAGATGGCATATGTGTATTTTTATGAGATTTAAACAACATTTGAATTTTAGGGCAAATATTGGAGGAAACTGTACCTTTCTGTTGTGCCTGGTGACTTATTGTATTGTACTCTTTGATCGGAAACCTGAATTAAACAATTTTTTTAATTAATTCATCGCTTCCCTGTGTCTAATTTTAGGACAATTATCAAAAAGTAAGTCAAATAGTAGAAGAAAATTAACATTTATCCCTTTTTAAACTGTAAATAAAATGCCTTTTTTATTGAAATAAAAAAGCCCTATACATTCTTTTTTTTCTTTAAATGAAAAAACTTTACATTTACACTCTTCATAATTGTCGAATGATCTATTCAAATCGAAATAAAATTCGAGGTCTTTAAAAAAGTTTTATAAACTGGTAAAAAATATTTTCTGAAAAAAAACCTACATTTGCACTTTGCTTATATATAATTGACAAATGATCGATTGAAATATGATCAGAAGTCTATGTTCTACCTGGAGATTAATAACTTATTCAAGTTAAACTTATAAATAGCAATAAATGGTTAAAATTAACTTTTCCCTTCACGCCCCACTCTCTTATCAAACCTGGTTCTAAAGATTTGGAGTCTTTTAATTCTTACATTTGTCAATACCAAATTTTAAATCATTTCTTCATTGTTTTTTTCTCTAGATGCAGATTAAGGTTTTGGGAATTGCTTTTTATTTTTTCCGATAAACAAAATGTTATACATGTATTCGGGGCAATTGTAAAATCTCCTAAACAAAGCAGGGTAATCATTGGGTTAGGAATTACCAGCATGGGTCAATCACTCTTTGCATGTATGGACAAGATAACGTTCATCTGGACAATCAGGGGGCATAATTTGATGCACAATGACACAAAGAGGAAGAATAGTTATAGTTTAGGGATGGGGATCTCAAAAGTTAACAAAATATATTATCATTTCTTATTTCAGAAGAGATGATAGGATGTGGTTTAAAGACAACTTCTGGGGTTATTTACTTTGCACCATTTGATGCAATATAATGGCATTTGAAACAAGAAAATATATGGTTTAGTGGTGTGGATCTCAAAAGTTTTTTATAGATATCTGGTATTTCTCTGTTTCATGGAGTCATAACAATCCCATTGGGTCATGGCCTATATTATGTTTGATGCATCATAGTACATTAAGAATATAAAGACCCTTTCCTTCCTATTATAAGGCATATTAACATGATAAGTATCTGCGCTTATTTACATGTAATACATAAATTTAAAAGTTCCGATAAAATTTCTTTTTGAAAAAAGCTAAATAGCTTGAAAAAGCTATATAGCTTGGAAAAGCTATGTAGCTTGAAAAAAGCTATTCAGAGTAGCTTGGTTCAGCTATTTTGTCATTTATTTTCCTTAAATGTATAATTTTTTCAGCATGTATAAAAATAGTACTTATTAGAGTTTTCAACTTTGAATTGTTCTGAAAGCAATGCATGTAAAAGTTTATTAATCAAATTGTGTCTCCTTAAAAGACTTCGCACTTAAAAGTTCTACGAGTTGTGGGGCAATTGATTCATGACCACACAGTTACATCTTGAACGAAATATAAACGAGGTCAAATATGGTGAACAAGATAATTGAACAATTAATTTGTAATAATTCAGCACAACAAGATGAAATTATTCTTATCCATGCCTTAATGCAAACAGAGTGGTGAACATAAACCCAAATAATGGAAATATATTATTTTCTTAAAAGTGTTCAAAAACTGCAATGTTATCTACTTTTTTAATGGTCTGTGGTGCGAATATATGGTGTAACAACTTAAGTGAATTGCTATTTTGTCCATTTCTTAGAATGAATATTTTAGCTGCATATAAATAGCTATATAGCTAACCAAGGGATTGTACTGAACCTGTTATAAAACAAAATTTCAAAGGGGCAATATGGAGTCTGACAAAGAAAAAAATGCAATTAAAATGAGAGAAACTGAAATAAATGCGATAGGAAAGGTAAGGATAATAAGCTTAATATGAAAATATTAAAAGAAGATGATTCAGTATGCTGGCAAAGGGAGATCACTTATTTTAAAAGTGAAAGTAATACTTAAGTCTACCGGTGTCTCATAAGATGAACTTACCTGTATTGTTCAACACAAGATAATCCAATTAGAACACAATGAATTCCTTAGCTGATCACCACAGAAGAAAGGTGAATAGGCATGTTAATTAATCTTATTTTGCATATCGAAAACACATAAGTACACCACATGGAACGCATCTAGCCTAAGAGCGGGGTAGAGCTAGTACCCGATTATGTTGATGCGCAAAAGCAAATCTAGCACCGAGTTTGTAATGTTTATATGGACCATACTTTTTATGACATGAAATTTGAAGATTATTGATAAATTTGAAATTCACATGGAAACGGTTAAATTCCAGTTTGTAAATAAAAGCCGGTCATGTGTATTATGCGATGAGATATTATCCTTTGTCACGGTGATGTACCTAAACGGTTGCTATGGATAAAAACGACGTTCGATGTTTCTTTTCGAAAATTGAATGGTTGTTAGCTATAGTTGAATGATCAGATATAGATTGCATGGTTCAGGCCGCAAAATCAAGAAAAGTGTCCCAAAATCAAGTAAATTTTAAAAGAATCTGTGTGCACGGAACTAAGAAATTATTGTAATTGATAATGAATATAATTTGCTTAATAGCCTAATGAGTAACCAAATATAGAGAAATTTCTTCCGTGGGTGACGAATCAAAAGGCACATCAAACAAAGTTTTATGCTAATATTTTCATTTAGAAAACAGATTGTGGTGGTTCTGCATGGCCCGTGAAAATATGTTTAAATCAATTCTTATTAATAAAGGACGAAAAAAATGAACATATTAAATACTAAAATTAATGAACATATGAAGTATATTTTAAAAGATATGTATGGAATACACATGGATTTTGAAAGATACGGTTGCTATTTAAAATACTGGATTGTATAATTAGCACCGGCTATAAACTTTAAAACAATGCACCGGCTGCTAAATGAAAGTTTTGACAAAATGGGTGGAAAGTCACGCAAAGACTGTTTTTTTATACCCCCCCCCCCTTTTGAAAATTTCTGGACAAGTCTTATGTTTATATGTTTAGTTTCGATGCCAAAGTTAGTTAGCATATAAAGACTAAATTAATAGCGGGGTAGTCATCGCCTATTATGGCATGGGAAAGTCATTTTTTTAATACAAAAAATCAAGGAATGTTAAAAAGAGGATAACATCAAAGCTTGTCTAAAAGTGGACGTATGTGTTATGTATAATTCTTCGTAAATGAAATGATAGTTCCACACAGTGGCTTTTTAATTTGATATTTATATATTATGAGGATGTTTTCATTTAATTATGAATTGACAGGAAACATCTATATTGACCATTAAATAAGAGAGAAAAAGCTCAAATTTTAGTGATTTTTTTACTCAAATATGTTTATAGATTGAGTATAACAAAAGCCAACTTAATTGTTTTTGTATGAAAAATCCATTAATAAACAATAATAAACGAAGAACTCGAATAATTAATTCGAATATCCATAGGGGTTTTTTAATCTCGCCTGATTCTTAATATTTTAAAGATCGAATCTCTGTAAATATCAAAATTCAGTGGCAACGCATACTGCACATTAGTCACCGATTTTCAACTTATTTCCTATTTTGATACCATGAATTGGTGAATTGGTGAATTGAGATGCAAGACCTACCTAAACGGCTGCTCTGTGGACCGTTTGCCTTGGTAACAGAAACAAAAAATTTAAAGAATTACCATACCTTAAAGGTATTTTGAACACAAAATATAAAATATGGCAGTAGTTTCAGCAAACGGTTGCTCTGGGGACCGGTTGCCATGGTAACAGAAGCAAAAAATTAAAGAATAGCCATACCTTAAAGCTATTTTGAACACAAAATATAAAAGATGTCAGCAGTTTCAGCTATACAGAATAAAAGAATTGCAAAGGAAATATTGTGAATTTTTAAACCATTTAATTTTTTCATGGGAAAGGGAATAGTTTAAGTGTTACCATGGTAACTAGGTAACCATAAACATTCTTCATGGGCAAATGAATAGTTTAAAAATGTTACCAGTGTCACTAGACAGCACTTCAAAAATACATTTTTTATTATATTAGAAACATATACAGCTTTCAATGGAAAAAAAATGTAAACTCCTGAGATAATTTATAGATATGAAAATTAAAATCCAATACAATGAAAATGTAAATATAAAACATTAGATAAACCTACTTCTTGCAGAACGATTTTATTTTCATAAAAAGTTAAATTTATTAAACGATAAAAACATTGAAATCTATCATAGAGTATAGAAACACTGAACATAATTCAATGAATATCTAGGAAGTAACTTCATTAAAATTAAGAACTGCATATTGCAAATAAAAATCGGTGTTGTTGTCTTACAAGTAGCCGTAACATAAGTTCTTTCAGGTAAATTCTTTATAGTTCTATAATAAACGATAAAAATAGGACATTCTTAAAATTAAATTATTTTACACCCTCTTATTTGATATAAAAACTATTTTTGAAATGTCGCAAAAAGGTTAATAAATGTTTGATGTTTGGAATAAATCCAAACAAAAAAAATGTAGGAAAGATTACAAGGAATTTTTTAAGGAACCATAACATGTAGAAAATAAACTGAAATATACGACCACCAAACTGGAACAAAAATAGACATAAGAGAGTAAAAAACACCAAAAAAAAAACCCACAAGGGGTTATACTAAAAAAATGCTTCATTTAAATGAGGGTGCGATAAGGTGTCTTCTCATATTACCTTCAAGTTGATAATTCCATCCACAAGATACCTTTATTTTAACGATATTTGGTTTAAGAGAGTTTTGTTTAACTTGTATATGTTGTAAATCCGTTTTTTTTACTTCATCATATTTACCTATAACTTTACTAAACTATAAAGGTAATAAATGTTTATTTTATGTTTGCTTTTGCTGCATTGTATAATGTTTGTTTAATTTTCTTCGAGCTTGTTGCATTCCAAAGTTTTGAAAATCCTTCAAACTTCACTCTTTTGTGTTCCTAAGTTCTTTATTTAATCTCTCTTATAGTCAGACTACATTTGCCTACCAGATATCACACATGAAACGCAGTTACAAAAAGTATTTAACTAGCTGGAGCTATTATTGATCATGAAACCAATGTGGTATTTTTGTAACGTCGTTGCAGGTGATTATTTTTACTTCTTACCTATAAAACAGTTCAGAGAATCCACAATTTTCCATTTCTATAGAGATATTGAACAAGAACGAACATCTTATTTGGTAAGTTTACAGTAATTTTGAAATATATATTTCATACTGCGATTTCGTATCAAATAAAGAGATCGTGCAACACATCCTAAAATGTTTAACTTCTCTGTAATTAAAACATTATTGAACATTCGAAAAATAATATACCTTATATTGAACCCATTTCTAGAAACAGAATAACAAATGTGATGGCAGCCTACCAACCACGTTCAAACCAAGCGCAAGATGTGGTGCGATGTAAATACTGCGAGAACTCTGTGGCAGACTACTACTGTAAGAATTGCAGAGATAAGATGTGTCAAAAATGTTATGATGAACATAAAAAACATTCTAGCTTTTCTTCTCATGTGATTGTTCTGTACAATGAGAGACAGTTCGCTGGAGAGCACTGCATGGAACATCCTTCCCAATTTTACAATGCCGGATGTAAAGACTGCAATACACCAATATGCCCTGAATGCAAATTAAAGTATCATTTCTCACATAAAGATACAAGTATTGCTAAAGTGTGTGAATCTGCAAGAAAAAAAGTAAAGACGAATTTAAAACGGATGGAGGCTAGACAGTGCCGCGTTAATTCCTATATAAGTGAAGGGGTAGTTTTTGGTAGCATTCAGGACTTTAGTCAAATCAAGGTAAAACTAGAAAGCAGAGCGCTCGAATTGAAAGCTTGCGTTGAAAATATTCTTTCTAAATCTCTTGCATAGGTTGAAAATCTTGAAGGGGCACACCAAAAGAGAGTTCACGACCTTATAAGAGAGAGAGCCTATCTGGGAGAACGAATACAAATGTCAAAACATAATCTGAATTCGATGGGTCCAATTGAGTTAGCTTTTTATGAAAAGAAAAATATGAATTGGAATCAAACCAGCGCGCTCGAAGGATTGAGAATTCTACGTTTTAATCCAAGACCTTTTAAAGAAGATGACATGATAAATTTCTTTGGGTGTCTGTCTTTTGAAGAAACAAACGCTGGAGAAGAAAAGACTGATGTTCTAGCCAGCCGCCCATACACGGCTGAACCCAGACCTCGTAGTCAAGAGCTTCAACCTCCGAGAATACCAGTACCTCACACAGACCGAAGTCACAAAAGGCGGCCTATCTCTGCTTCCTTTGTGAGTCCAGATAACATGAAACGCTACGCGATGGGAATATGCGAATCTCCAATTCAAATAAAAGAATTCAAAAGTTGCATCAACATTCTGTTTCAAATTACATACAGTGAACAGTTGTCACGAGCTTTTATCAGTGGTAACAAACCTTCTATATACACCTATAAAAATGTTCTTGACGTTCGTGATGTTGAATCAAAAATGGAAGTACTAGATACTCCAAAGGAACCACAAGGGCTGGCGATTGGATTGAAAGGTAACCTTGTTTATTCAGACGGATTCAACGGTGTCGTTGAAATAGAGCCACACGTTATTGATGCCAACCAACAACGTTCAGTTGTTAAAATTCAATATAACGCTCGAATTATTTACAATAAAAAAGGTTATACAGCATGGGGTGTGCATTGCACCAAATCTGGAGAGTTTCTGATATGCATAGTTCCCAATTCCAAAAGAAATAACTATGCCGCTGTTGTAAAGATTACATTGAATATAACCCATTCAGAAATAAGTTCAGAAAGTGAGTACTCGCATAAATCCAGTGGGGAACCGCTGTTTTCAAACCCTCGATTTGTTTGTGAAAACAGGGTGACTGATGATATTTGTGTCTCAGATTTTGATAACAAAGTAATTGTTTTATCTTCAAGTGGAGATTTTCGTTTCAGCTACACAGGGATTCTGCCGGCAATTCAAAAATCAGAAACCTTTACTCCAAGAGGAATTGCATGTTCGGGACAGGGACACATTTTAGTTGCAGATGTAGAAAATGATCTGGTTCATATGTTGCAAAGTAATGGACAATTTATCACCCACATTCTGTCGTCCATTTCCCCGATTTTCCGGCCCTGGGGAATTTGTGTAGATGCTGTTAACAGACTTTGGTTGGTAGAAGAACAAAAATATGAAGATGCCGTCAAATGCTTGACTAAAGTCAAAATTTTTCAGATCTATAAGAATGGGCCATAGAAATACGAATAGCATTAAAACACGCAGGAATGTAAAGCCTAAGCCGGATTCACCGCATATTAGTGCTTTTTATTTTTTAAATACACTAATTTCTTTTAAAAGGGAATACAACCATTCAAGATTTTAACCCGAGTATGATACCTTGTGAGAAACAAAGAAAAAGTCCGAAGTGTTTTATTATGATACTTAAATGGATATACTTTTGTTTTAGAGTGAAGATTATAACCTTGAAAACTATCATAATGGCATTTTCGTCGAAATTAAACATCAAAATATTGACAAAACATAAAACAACTTTTTCTGTAAAAACTGTTTATGCCTATATACACAAACATTATGTATCTTTTTTATACTTAAGCGTTTGTGGTGATCATACCATGCTTGTAAACACTGCAGTGTAGTAGAATTCTGTTTTGCGATTATTCATTTCATCTCAGATATGTCTGCTCTACCTTTCCTTTCATTTAATCAAATACTGGTTATTTTAAACTTGACAAGCATTATAATGCTAAGATGTATTTGATTTTAAACAAAATTTTATGCAAAAGAGAATACCAAAACATAAAAAATTGAGTAAATTTTATCATTCTGATTTTTTTTTAACATTTTTTTAAATTATATTACCCCCCCCCCCCCTTTTTTTTACTTTACAAATACATGTACCCAATATGGATATTTACTGTATTTTTATGTCAGTTAATTTGTATAATTTAAATTATCATAGCTTCATGCATATACGAATTTTCATTAACTTTTTAAATCATACGCTTTTTCATTTTCAAATTTTTGGAAAATCTCCAAAACTTTATCTTTAAATACAGAAAATGTCTAGACACGCATGAAGATAAAGAGCTTTAGTCGGTGTTATCTGCACAGTAGTATCTTTTTATGTTTAAGAGAAATGTATCTTTATAAAGGGATTACAGTCAATCGATCAAGATTCAAACTCTGATCTGAAACCTTTTAAAAACAAGGGCTTAGTATTTTAGATTTGATACTTATATGGAAATATTTCTCTTCTAGAGTCAATATTTAAACCATTAGAAATATGGAGTTATCGTCGAAAAAACGTCAACGGACTATTAAAGAAATCGCAATTGTTTTGCGAACTGTTTATGCTTATATTTCCACTTTATTACCATCAAAAGAAGATCTATGGACTTATAACAAAATCACGTATTTTGTATGTTTGTGCTTACTTTTTTTGCTTATATACAATGTATAGTTTTCTACTTATTTGAATATATGTGATGAATATACTTGTTTAAACTGCATTGAATTAGAATTCTACTTCGCGAATATACACTAGGATTCAATTCATTTGACACATTCCAGAGTGTTTTGGGGGTCTACTACATTTCCCTTTATATTCTCAAATATGCATTATTGAATAATGTTTTACTTTGAATTTGAATATAATCATTATATATTAATAATACAATTTTAAATAACATTTACATAAATTTTATCATTTTGGTTTTTTCATTCCTTGATTGATATTCAATTCCCCCTATTTTTCTTATACTTGCTTAGATATAGGCATGTCCATGCACAGTTTTTCATGTCAGTTAATAAGCATAGAATATCATTGCTACATGAATATTGTTTCAATTTTTGGAAGTTGATTTTAATCAACTCTCCTATGCAGTTACTCTGACAAACCGAAAGTGAAACAGTGTTTGGACCAAAGCACATATCATTGCCGCTGACAAGAATTAGTTCTTGAGAATAATTGATAAATTCGAAATAATGTATGCTAGAGCATTGTTTTCAAGGAAACATATTTATAAATACCTTGAAAATAGTCAGATTTAAAATGGTACGAAAAATTTAGATATTTTTGTAGTTGTGTGTATTCATACGCCAGAGTTCAATATAGTCTCGTTCAACTCGACGCTCGGCTGTCTCCGCAGAGAGTCTCTCTTGCTTGTCGGAGATTAACGGCGATAGCCGAGCGTTTGGTTGAACGAGACGAGAGTTAAATACTGCTTGGATCCATAAATTCTCCAGAAATATTTCTATTAATGATACATAGTTTGATTGAATTTATTCTATCTCTAAATATTACTTAACATGATTCATATGGGGTTTAATCAACATTCTTGAGTCGAAAAAGTCCAAAATTCATAGTAATAAATATGTGCGTAATTCAAATACAGATTAGAAACTACTTGTACTTGTCTTGCAAAATAACATATCATTGATTGTAAAATATATAAACATTAATAAAATCAACTCCCATCAGTTCTTCGGTACTTTGATTTAATTTTAATTTTACACATAAAAATGTTCCGTTAATATTAATTCATTGCATCAGCAATTCAAAGATTCATCAAGCGGGTCTCCCCTGATAATTCTTTCCTTCATTTTACAAGAATGTAATCATCTCTGCTGTGTTTCAAAATCTTTGAAAACTCCCAAGCGTTTTTAGTTACACATGAATGATTCTAATACATGTAAATAGTTGTAACTCGCTATATTTTATGCCACATTAGAGCTGCTTTAAATGGTTATAGTCCGACATGTAAAACTAATAAACAAACTAAAAGAAATTCTTTTTTAAATCATGTACATTTTATTAAAAAAGTAACAATGATATAAAAATTGGTTATTAACAGTAATTTTATATATAGACAATGTATATATATATACATGTATATATATATATATATATATATATATATATATATATATATATATATATATATATATATATATATATATATATATATATATCACATATATAACTTTAGATGGAAACAAGAAATAATTACACTAAGACCCACTTTAAAACTCTCAGAATGATGTTGACAACCATCCAATTCACTCTGCAACCTTACCAAAATTAATAACAGCAACCTTAGCAAATTTAATAACATTGCAAATTTTCATAAACCGTTTCTGAAAAATTGAATATAACACATTAAAAAGAATAGAGTAGGTTAGTCCCATGCGTCTGCTTTGCACAAGACTACAAGTGATGATAACTTTGGTGCCTTGTCTTTGAGGTAGTCATAGTATTTATCGCTGTCACTATAATTCGGTGGAACTCAAAGACCCAATAGTATTGCCCCCTTCTTCATACAAAGAGTTAACCCTTTCATAAAGGAAGCGATCAGGTCATCATACAGATCCAGGATTCAGTCAAAGCACTGACTTTGAGGCTGTTAACACCTGTTAAAAAATTATGCAAAATATTAAAAGTTGGTGTAATCCACAGCAAAGTAAAATCTACATAACATTTTTAATAATTCTACAACATAAAGTGAGTCTGGTGATTCAGCAAGTTGGCTGTATAATATACAGTGAATTCGTCTATTCCGGGTCGTCTGCAGTTCCGAGTCACTCATGTGTATTTTATGCCACCTTGTTTAAATTGAAGCATAGAAAAACTTCATAAATACATTGATCACGAACTGTAGGCCTTTATGTCTTTGATTATCAAACGATATTCGAAAATTAACATTTACAGACCCTCCGAGAAACGAATTCAGAAATCAAGCGCTTTCGAGATGGAGATTTTCACACATCTTTGACATGCTATTTTCATTATTTACGCTGCAGCGTGGTTGATGTTAAAGTTGTGGGAGGGCGTTAACGGATGAAAAATATTGCACATGCATTCAGTTAAATGTCAACAATTATTCAGAATGTTAACTGCTAAAATAAATTTACACCAATTAATTATTCAATCGGAAGGAATTTCCCCAATTGCGGGTCACTATACCTGAAACATTTTTTCTGCGGATTTACAATAACGTGAAAGAGAGAAAAAAGAGATTCAATTGAATAAATGATCCATCAAGCTCAAGTGTCATTTTATCTATCTTGTTTGTTATTTTTCTTAAGGTTTATTTTTTCTTTTTGTCATAATGATGACATAATGACGATCGTTTCATTCTGAATCACGACTGTCATTTACATTTAGAAATTGGTCCCTATTACTTGAGTATCAGTAGTTGTAAATATATTTTCTGACCGGCATCACTTTTTATATGCTGCAAATTTATTTTTAAAAAAATGTGTTCTGAGACGATTACCCGACATTACTGACACTTTGAAGTCACATGACCCGAAAATGATTCGAAAGTGGGGAAACCATGCCTTGTTGAATTGCCTCTATAAATATTGTTTCCGTAAATTTATTTTCAAAAACAAAATGAATGCTTAATAACTAACAAAGCAAGGGATAGAAATTCATTAACTATTGATTTTCTTTGCGCATAAAAATATATTTCAGAACGTCATGACTATTTCATGTTTTTAAAAAATCGATTATCATTGAAATTAAAACCACCGAAATAGGAACAAACACACTATAGTCTATCACAAGATATTTACGCTGCACATTCGGACACATGTTTATAAAATTGCACATACATGTAAAAAGAAGTGTAATTGAAATCGATGGGAGATAAAATTTCAATGATGACTTAATTCAGACATTATCATTTTTCCCTCGTAAAGATTCACAGGAACAAAAAATGATTTCCTACGAAGATTTATAATTGCGATTGTTGACATCTTTTCTCCATTCGGAAGTCACTCGAAATACCTCGCACAATTATACAACGTTATCATCCGGGTCTGCTGCAATATAAAATCCCCGTAGACATCAATTTTTTTTAGCAGAACTGTTGGAATTTTTCATATTTTTGAATGAACATTCCCTGAGGTATTTACAAATATTGAGTAATTAAGCGAAATGTGAACCGAGGATATCTTTGGACAGAGTAAAAATCATGAAATTTTAGACGCATGGAATTAAAAAAGTTACGCATTATTTAAAATCGCGCTGTTTTCTTACATGCATGTTTTGTATCTACGTTAGCATTTGGAAGGATGACATAATACTTCTCAGAATCTTTTTGTACTCACATAGCTGTTTGGTGCATAATTTTTTTTTTTTAAATATTAACATCGAATTACAGATTTCGGAATTGTCGACGTCGAAAGTGACTTGAAATTACAAATAATAAATGAATTCTAGACATGAGGAAAGATTTACTTCTTGCGGGTTACACATGTTACACTTAGATTTTGAAATTGAAATTGTTTAAACTTCAACAAGATACTTCTGATATTGAACGAATCATACAACTTTACGGAAACACATGTATTTGTTTCATTAAAGTTTTGTAATTCAAAGAATTAAAGTTTGATGGGTATAACGCCGTAATATGCACCAATAAAACAACAATTTCCAGATGAACATCAAACTGATATGTCAGCCCGACCGGTATGCATTTGTTTACCATTTTTCATCCTATTTACCCTTTTTTTATACATTACTGAATAAAAACAGTAATGTTCAAAATGATTCCAGTAAGACAAATGTAGCAAAGCACATTTTTTCAATGTGAAAAACCAGCTCAAATTCATAGTATTTTCTATACCATCTATGTTTAAATTATTTAACAAAGAATGATTTTCTGATCTTAATTTATTCATTAATAAATAAATGTTTGTAAATAAATCTGCAGCATCTACTGCATACATGGAAAACAATGCAAGAAATTATTTTCTTTATCATGGTCCGACTTTTTGAATAGCAAATATTTGCAACTTAGATACCTAAAAGTAATATATATATAATAAAAAGTCTATTGTAATGCAAAATATCAAAGAAACAGTCTGACGTGACCCGTAATTGGCGACTTCATTGTACTACATTGCATCATTTGTTTACAATGAAGAGTAGTAATTACCTCTAGCTATCAAATTATTAGAGAATCTAGTTATTTTATATTAACTGGTTTGATCTTCAGAATAACGAGCAGAATGCTGTTAACTATCTTCTTTATATTATAGAAACTCTTGCAATTTAGCAAGAACGTAAAATTTTCACAATTATATTGCCACAAAACTAAATCATGGTTTAAATTTGTTCTTGTTTTTAAACATAAAATAATTTTATATAAAACATTGATTTTTTTTTAGAGTGTTCATTTTCAGCCAAGCCAATTGCAAAATTATGGTGGCATATCTCTGCCCCTTGTGTGCAAATTATTTTTCTATTAATTATGTCAACATGCAAGATACAGCTGTTGACATGCAAGATAGTTATGTCAACATGCAACATAACTATATTGACATTCAAAAAAACTGCAATCAAATAAAAGTTATAAAAAAATCTCAAATATCGCCACCATGTGACATCCATGATGCTAGATACGCCATGATGTCAACATGCAACTTATTTATGTTAACATGCAACTTTTTTATGTCGACATGCAACTTAGTTATGTTAACATGCAAGATGAATATGTTGACATACAACTTATTTATGTTAACATGCAACTTCTTTATGTCGACATGCAACTTAATTATGTCGACATGCAAGTGTACAGTGTATTTGTAATATACTAGTACTTACCCACTGCAACAGAAAACTCGTTGCAGAAATCTTCTGATTCTTTTCATCTTCTGAAATAAAAAACTTTAATGTTAAATTTGAATAACAAAATCATCCCCTAGAACTGAACAATATGCAACATCATATATATATATATATATATATATATATATATATATATATATATATATATATATATATATATATATATATATATATATAATTGACTTAATTGAAATACAGAATTAAATATTGAATCCTTTGAAATGACGTACCCCAACGCGTTTTGGTGCTGCACCATTTGCTTCTGCGTTTTTATTTTTATTGTTATCATCAACCACCTGAAAAAAGGGAAAAAGAAAAGAATGCAAGTGTTCCCTGCAGTGGATGATTGATAAGTTATATACATGTACTAAGGCATTATATTATTTGATTTCTTTGAAAGTCAGACGCGACTTATCTTCGAATTCAGTTATTTTTCAATTTATTATTCAATCTCTGCAGTGAATGTTGTAATTCATTTTATTTGATACTTGTCCATTAGAATAATTGATTATTGAATATGTACACTAACTAATATATCAAGAAATTGATTGCGTTATTGAATTTAATGAATTATAGAATTAAATTCTGAATAGAATTCTTAGAAATGGCTTACCTCTACACGTTTTGGTGTAATATCCTCAATAATCTGGATAGGAAAGAAATAAAGAACAACAGACGATTGGTATAGTTTACATTGGTATACTTTAGAAAAAAAAGAGCTGTAGATGCAAATAAAGAAGATGGATTAAAGAAAATATGTTTCCATGCAAGTTAGAATAAATAATTTACTATGCTAGTATGTCGTTCAAAAAAAATACCTGCATGAATTCGGCCTCCCTCTCGGCTCTTTTGGTTTCCTGTGTCGTGTTGACATTTTCCCGGGCCTTCTTCTGGGCCTCCAACTCCATATAGGCCTCCAGGGAAATGATCCCCATGGAAGCCATATATGGAGTTATATCAGTTTTTCCTGGGGCTATGGCAATTTTCACTTTGCCCCCAGGAGTACGCGTGGTACAGCACTGAGGGACTGACACGAATTGAGAAGCTGCTTGTTCTCTGATCCTTGTGTTGCACGCAACACACGAGGAGGGTGTGCAGCAACAACACATGCAATCTAGAATATTTTTCTTTACTATTGTCCAGCAGCTCTAAAAACAAACAGAACAAAATCAAGAAACCCATGGGCCGCATTGCTCACCTGAGCAACAACAGACATCATAAATCAGCTTTATGGAGTCATATACAAAATACTTGGATAATGTAGTAAACCGATCCTGTTTTTTAAAAAAAAATCAATGCCATGTTACAATGTCATGTAATTAAGGTTGTATTATAATTTAACTATCATCTTACACCAGTAAAATACTGTGGAATCATTAAATTTTGTGGTGGCTCAATTTTCGTGGAATTCGTGGGTACCTCTCATCAACGAATTAACATACTCCACGATTTAATAAATTAGGGTAATAAAGTCATATTTCCTCTGTATGTTTGAGAGAATACTTGAAATTACGTCCCCACGAATTTGTAAAATTTAAGCAATCCACGAAAATTTGCCCCCACCAAAATTAATGATTCCACAGTATTTAATACGTAATATATAAAACGTTTGAAAGACCAAGTTGTTTCAGACGAGTTTTTGATAATATTTTGGGAGACCCACAAAAAGCGAGCGTACTATCACATGAATATTGGTAACTTTCTTTTTCAATACTGCCAGTTATGGTGAAGAAAGAAGATGGGGGTTTACATCATTATTTCGTAAAGAATTTCTGTTTTGAATACTCATACCTCCCGTGGTTGGTTAAACGGAACTTCTAAGGTGTACAAAATGTTCGATTCTCAAGTTTCCTGTTTTAAAAAAAATGTAAAAAAGATTAATGTTTCATTTCACTTACACAACGTTATGTAAATTAACCTTTTTGTTTTCTGTAAATATAAATGCTAACTACAATCATAGCCTCCCCCTCTCTCTCTCTCTCTCTCTCTCTCTCTCTCTCTCTCTCTCTCTCTCTCTCTCTCTCTCTCTCTCTCTCTCTCCTCTCTCTCTCTCTCTCCCTCTCTCTCTCTCTCTCATTTTTTTTTCAATTTTTTTTTTATAAATAAGAGAAAGAAAGCACGCTTTATACAGGATGCAACAAATTTCCAATATTTCTAACTTTTTACTACGGATACTTTGTAGTCTGACGTCATCCCGTGCAGTCCGTGCTCTCTTTGTAGCTAAAGGTCTGATCGATCACGAAATAATCCACGCAAAGTCAACAGTTGAATACAATTAAGGTATCAATGAATGATGTATTAACATTATTTAGTAATTGTATTTGAATTATAGTTTATATCTTGTAAGCTAAACGAGAGTATAATTTTAAACGTTAGAGGAATGTATATATTAATAATCGGATATTTCATTTCTAACAAAAAAAAATTAGGGTACCTGAAAAAATATCAGTATGAATCACAAAAAAGAAGCAAGTGAACTCTACAGTAGATGCTTGATTTTTATACTGAGGCGTTAGTTGTATGCTTGAAGGTCAGACGCAATCATTTTTCAATCTCCGAAATTTGAAGATTTCATTTGATTTGATACTTTTCGATAAGAGTGTATAAATGAAAATTGTGTATTAATAATATACAATAATACAATTAAATAGATTGACAGACTGAAATTCATGAATTATAGAATTAGATATTGAATAGAATTATTAGAAATGGTGTACCTCAACGCATTTTGGTGTTGCCTCATTGGCATTAGCATTGTCACCCTCAACCACCTGGAAAAAAGGAGAAAATCATTAGCAGGTGCATTCATAATTCAATGAACATGAACTTGGCAAGGGAAGCCGTAAAAATTAGTGTTTAACGAATATAATGATTCAAGCCGACCGAATGTAAATAACAAAACAAAAATACGTACTGTGTTGTTGACTTCGCTGCTCTTCAGAATGCCCTGTATCATTTGTTTGGCATCTTCGTTTTCTGCAACACATTCAGCTGCTGCAATACAAGTTTCTAAAAGTTCATTGTAGAAGAAATTATAGTAAACTTTCTCAATCTTTGTTCACCAGGGAATGAATTTAATTAATGAATTGCAAACTTATTGATGAAATCTTCAACCTACCTGTTCTGCCCTCATCTGTTTCGTCACAAGAGACATATAAACTTTCCATTGATGAGGATGAGATGACGTCATCGCCTGTTGCGTAATATTAATGAATAATTGAGTACGCATGTATTAAGAGATAAATCTTTAAAATGTTTTGATGAAGTAATAATTATACATAAACAATGCTGATTTCACCTTTTCGAATATATATGTACAATGTCATGTTCTTCTTCTAACTGTTTTGCAAATATCACCATTTGGCTGTATGATTTTAAAGGTTTGTTACAAATGTTTGTGCTATTACTTCTTTGAAAAACGTGATAACTCTTTTTTCTGTGTGATTACTAGATAGTGATATCACAGACACGTAGCATCGATTTTGAAAGGGGGCAGCCTCACCTAAAAAATCTTCACAAGCCCCCCCCCCCCCCCCCCCAAAAAAAGAGGCATCTTTCCAAAATCTTCAAAATCTGTTAGGGGGGGGGGGGGGGTATATCTATAACTTCAATTTCACTCTTCATTTTCTTTTTTCAATCCAATTTTTTACATACTCCACATAAACTGGCGGGGGGGGGGGGGGGGGGACTCCATGATAATTTTTCATACGTAATTTTAAAAAACTTAGTTGCTGCGAAAAAAGTGGGAGGCCATCCCCACCCCCTTTAATGCTACGTGCCTGTATCACTCGTTAGGGATAGATATAAATGAAATAAGCGACTCGGAAGCGGAAATACGAACCCGGTCGTTACGTTGTTGTTGGCTTTTGTGATTCGTTAATTATTAAACTAGGTTTTTCCTACCTCTGTCAACATCCTCATTCATGCTCTCGTTTTTCTCATATTCTTCGGCCTGTTCTTGATTGAGGTCAAAAAATTCCTCAAAGTCATCGGTTTTCTGTTCATCCTATTATTTAAAAATCATGTTAACAGTTATGGGCGATGTCAAACTAATAGCGAGCGCAGCTCGCCGGCGCGCAGCGCCGGCGCGAAGCGAGCTCTACCGGCAAGGCGTGTGTGAATAGAAAATTCGGACTATTTTCACATTCATTCAAATGAGGTCATGTTTACCAATTTTGTTGCCTTCAATTCCCGCATGGAATGCAGATATTGCAGACCTGTAGCTGTTAATTGTCCTATATTCATAGCCTTTTGCATATAACTCTGCCAAAAAATCAGCTACATATTCCACAGAGGTTTGAAATGGATCAATTTGTTTTGATTGACACCAGCTATCCCACTGTCTCCAGCAGCTGTTGTAAGCTGTCTGAGTTCCTTGTCTCCAACCTGCAGCCAAGAGTTCGGAAGTTTGCTCCGAAACTCCTGCTGCTTGTTTTTGTCTCCTGAAACCTTCCAAGCCACTAGCTTTAAGGTTTGATTGCTGACTAGTGGATGCACTACTCCCTCTGGTGACAGTAGCAGGTTTTTCATGGGAGGTAAAAGAATTGGGTTGTCTATTGACAAGGTCAGAAGTAGTGGATAGTATGGTTGAGTCTGCCATGCTGGAGTTATTATGACAATTTCTGACTTTTTTTTCAGAACTTTGGACAAACACCTTGTTATTAGGCAAAATGGAGGGAAAGCATACCCTCTTTTGTTGTTCCAGGGTATCTGGAATGCATCCATTCCCATTGCATATGGGTCTGGACGCCAACTCATGTAATTTTCCAGTTGTGTGTTCAACCTGTCTGCAAAGAGATCTATGTTTAATGGCCCCCACATCTGATTTATTTGTTTGAATATTCCTTTGTTCAGCATCCAGTTGCTGGTATCCCTCATCTGACGACTCTCCAAGTCTGCTTGAACATTCTGTATTCCGGGTAAATGTTATGCAGTAATCATGATCTTTTTGGATAGACAGTGAGTCCAAATCTGCTTTGTTGTTTGTACTAACAGTTCTGATCTGGTCCCCCCCCCCATTTTGTTCAGATATGCAACAACTGTTGTGTTGTCTGATTTGATGTGAACATGAATGTTCTGTTTGTGTTTGGTCAGTGATTGAATTGCAAACTGTACTGCTTTCAGTTCCAGTACATTGATATGCAATTTTTTCTCTGAGGGGTTCCAAGGCCCCCCCATTCTTAAGTTCTGAGTGAGACATACTGCCCCCCACCCTGTTTTCGAGGCATCTGTTTCTATCACCAAGTCCGGGTTTGAGGACAGTCGAATTTGTTTTCCATTCCAATGTTCCAGCTGCTGTAGCCACCAGTTTATCTCCCCTCTGGAAGTTTGTGGGAGTATTATCATTTGTTGATAATTTCTTTTTGATTTTAGCAGGCATTTTGTTTGAAACATTTGAAGCTCCCTCACATACAGTGAGGCTGGGATGACAGCTTCTACTGTAGCATTCAGTGTTCCTATTAAACTTGATAACTCTTGTATTGACACTTCTGTTTTGCTGATCATGTCTGTACATTTTCTTTTGATACTCTCTACTTTGGTTGCTGATAGAGTTATCTCCATTTCCACTGAATTTATTGTTAGACCCAGAAATTCTAGTTGCTGACATGGGGTTAGAACGGATTTTTTCCAGTTTATTAACCAACCTAGATTGTGAAGCAACCATAAGAGTGTGTCTCTGTCTCTTGAGAGCCCTTCTTGTGATTGATTTAGCAACAATATGTCGTCTAAGTAAATCACAAGGCGGACTCCTATGCGTCTTAATAGCGCAATGACTGGTTTCATTATTTTTGTGAAAAGTCTCGGACCTGATGCCAGTCCAAATGGCAGTCCTTTGTACTGTAGCATCTGTCCTTTGTACTGAAACCTTAGATACTTTCTGTGATCTTTGCATATTGGTATGCAAAAGTATGCATCCTTCAGATCTACTTTGCATAACCAATCCCTTCTCTGTATCAAGTTTTTTACTACCTGAAACCCCTCCATTTTGAAGTGATTGTATACTACAAATTGGTTTAGAGTTTTCAGATTGAATATTGGTCTCATTCCCCCATCTTTTTTGGGGCGTACAAATAAATGACTGACAAACTGACAATTTGTTTTTGTCTGAACAACCTCTACTGCCTGTTTGACCAACATCTCCTCTATTTCTGAATTTAGAGTTTGCATTTCTTGTTCTGATAATTTTATTTGTTTTGGTTGAAATCTTTGAATTGGTTCTGAACTGAATTCTATTTTGTAACCTGAAATACTCTCCAATAAGTTTTGATCTTTTGTTATCATTTCCCAGTTTTCTCGAAATGCTTCTAATCTTCCCCCTAGGGGTATTTTGTCTTGACAAATTTCTTTGAACCTGAGATGTGTCACTGAGGCATGTAGGTTGTTCAGACTTGATATTTTTGTTATTTGTTCCATAACGAGAGGAATACCATTGGTAATTTTCATACCTGTTTTCTCCTGATCTTGGTTTCTTTGGAATCTTGTAGTTAGACTGCACAGGTTTTCTGTTACTCTGACTACCTTGTTTTGACATCCATGTAGACTGTCTGCCCCCACGATTTCCATACCCACGTGAGGGCCCTGCACGAAAGGGCGGTTGGGATGTCTGGTCTAAGCGCCTCTTTTTTGATTGCATTTCTTTAGAGATCTCTCTGGCTCTTTTTCTGCTTTTGCTCTTTCTGTCAAGAGCCTTAAATACTGTCTCACCATAGAGCACATCCTTCTCTCTACTCAAATCATGCTCATTAGTCTTAAGATGTTCTTTCGCTTTCTTAACACCTTTCAATATTTTCGCCAGAAAATTAACACGCCGCTCGTACAAACAAGTGGCATTAGCTTGACCAACTAAAACAACTGTTTGTTCTACCAGTTTCAGCATGTCGAGAACTCTGAATTCTCTTCCTGACCCTTCCGTGCCCCATCTACAGCCTGCCAGATTTTTGCCAACGGCCCCATAATCTGAGCGATTTTCTTTTGAATAAATGTCAGGCTTTTATCCTGCATTTTCAAAAATTTCATAGCATTAAAATCTATGAAATCCTCCACAAAATCATCAACTTTGGGAGGTGTGCAGAAAGCATTCGCAGGCACAGGGGCAGCATCTAAAATGTTACGTTTGATGCTGTCTTCTGTCAGATGTTGATAAAAATATTTCTGACAATAAGCAGCCATGCTGCCATCAAGCGAGAATGAATTCTCACCTTCTGTAGGATCAAATCTTTCTCCATCAGATTCTGCCTCTAAAGAAATAACATCAGAGTTGTCATGCAACTCTGTTTCCTGATTACTATCATTATCATCAGAGATATCGGATCTCTCAGAGTTTTGTCCCGATTCGTACGGGTCACTCTCCGAGTCATTCATGTTGCAATTTATTTTGCAATATAATGCACAACGTGCCTCAAAAAACACACACAACGTGTCAAGGAAATGCACAACGTGCCTTTATTATCTGTTTAATGTATTGCACCGCAAAAAAAAATCGAAAACTTTCGATAAAACAAGTCGATTAAATCCGATTTTATACTTCGTCTGAAAAAAGTACGTCTGCTCGAGAGCGAAACCAGCGGAAGAAGGAAGTTTTAATAATATTTGGATCTCGATCCCGATAACTTTAAAGGGCTTGCGAATCGAGGAAACGCGGAAGTATACATCATTATACCTTACTTCAGTTTACGAAATAAAATTTTTCGGAGTCAGTAAATTTCGACCCACAATGCAATTCCTCAATGTCGGCTGATCTCACTAGACTGGATACCATCTCGCGAGAATCAAAGTAAAACTTTTGAGAAACAGATAAATTGTGTAATTTCCAGAACATCATGCTTTTTAAGTAAACAATCAATATTTTCTAGTGTGTTTTCAAAGAGACAGACTACACTTGACCGACGTGAACTTTGACGTCACAATAAGGGGAAACAACTCTAAGTAGTTATTGTAAATCTGCTGAAATATAAATACCAAAATCTTCTCAAAATCTTGCAAAGCTAACGAATCGAGACATTTCTTCAGAGATAGGAAACAGCTGTAACTTGCTCTCATTTGGATGAATGCTCACATTTATTTTATTCACTGTATTTACGGTAATTTCCAGGAACGTTTTTTTAAATGGGGCGTGGCAACATCATTCAAAAAATCTTCACAAGCAAAAAGAAAAATAAAATTCTCAAAATCAGGAAAATTCAAATCGGGGTGAGGAATGGGGAGTGTGTGGTATGCCTTTAGCTCTTTAGCTGCTCAAAAGTGTCTTTATTTTCACTACTATTTACGGTATTACATGCTACCGGGGGATCCATTTTCCTTATGTGATCAACAAATTTTTTTATACGTAAAATTTGATTTCTTTTTAAACGGGGGAGGGGGGATTCTGTGATAAGTCAATTTTTTATTTGTTTAAGAAAAATGTCTGCTGCAAGAAAAGAGGAAATATTATGTTAAAACATTATGTTAAAATCTTTATTATTCAACAACATTTTATCTGAGATAAATTCTATACTGGCGTGCGACCAGTTTATAAACAATCTGATCAAAATCAGATTTTTGATCCGCTCCGACAAATTCTGATGTCGCTACACTTTGTTCAGCGACTATCAGAATTTCGGGGCGTTATTAAGATCTGATTTTAATCAGATTGGTATATAAATAAATAAAAAATCTTATGAATTATGAATAATGAAAATTTACTGGAAATTGGTATATTTATTTTATTTTGCATTCTTCATTTACGTGTACTTTACGTCACTACTTGTATTTTTATTGATTTATCATAATTCATTTTTGATCACCTGCTGCGCTCGCCCCAACGGTCGCACCGTAAAACATATTATATTATGTGCATGATCAATTATATTATAAATTTACAGTCATTTAAGAATTCATTTAAGAATTTTATATATTTTAAACATCATTGGTACTTGAAGATTACCAATTTGTTTTTATTTTTTCTCAGTTAAGCTTCGCTAATTAATAATCAACGAAAATTCCTCAAAAAATCCCGGAAATCACCTGGATTTTTTTGATTTTACAATCTTGCGCTTGCGCAATACATTCACGCTAACGGGATCTCTAGTTTACGTTTCCACAATATCACATCTGCATGAATAAACTGAGAAATGATAATACATGTACATATACGGGTAAATTTTCATTGGACTTTTGCTATATATTCTGTTCATATATAGTAATGATTTCTTAAGAGAGAAAGTATAAAATAACAAATATACATTTCAACTAAGTACTAAAGTCTTACTTTTGTCTTAGTGATGACAAAAAATATTTTATTACAAGCAAAAAAGTTACACTATAATTGTTAGAGTGAAGATAGAATATGTTTTATCGTAAAAATGAATAATGTCCTACGGACCCAGTTTTACAAAAAAAATCCGTGTACGTTGATGAAAAGGTGTTGAATTCATCCATTCTGTGGATTAAATTCTTGAGATAAAACTTAAGTTATTTGCAGTCTGAAAAAGGTTTGTTGTGATGAATGTGACTTATTTTCAAGGCAACTTCATTAACTTTCTCCATAATCGTTCCGGAGCGATTCTGCAATTTTCTGCTACATTACGGGTATAAGGGAGGCATTCTAACTGTGGGGAGTGCCTTTCCCGAGACACAGTTAGATTTATCAAACTAAGGAAAGTGTAGTGAAATTAATACCATTATTGTAGGCTTATAGCTTTGTTATGCAAATTTCAATAAAAAACTGTGTCGATGTACCTATTACGTAAATGTCCGATATGCAATGTCAACCCATGTAAGCACGGGTCAAAGTCTAGTAATATTAATCCTAATGAACCCTTAGCATGCGCGAGCGGCGAACCTTTAGAGAAGAAAGGTCCCGAAAAATTTGAAAAAAAAACCCTCATCCTAGTAAACTTATGTGTACCAAAATATATAAACAAGCTCTCATATTATTATAATTTGGACCCAATTTCCAATTTACCCCCTCCCCTTCCCAATGAAAAATTTCTCGATCCGCGCATATGTTGAATTATGTATGTATGCCAAAAAGATGGAAAATGTTTTACAACTAATTACTGTTTAAAACAATCATGTAAAATAGAAATGAACTTATTAGCGAAAATAGATGAATTAATATACTGTAGTACATTTAATTCTACACATGTATAGTATACACTTGATTACAAAAGAAGTTATTGAAACAATCTGGCGAGGCTTGGAATGGAAAACGTTAATATAAAAATTTCAAGAGGACAAGAACAGTTCGGCCAAAAATTGAAGTTTAGATTTTTTCAGCAAAACACATCGATGCCTTGAAAATTTCACCTCAAAATTGACGATAGAAGCATCGATTAAGGTTAGAACAGTATATAATACATGTAGAAAAAAAATCTTACCATTTTCGCTACGAAATCGATGTTTTTCAAAGGTGAACACTCTTTGTTTGCATTTAGCACATCTATCAATAAAGCTTCTGTGACGTCACACAATGAATGACGACACACAATGAATGACAACACACAATGAATAACGTCATAATGTCAAAGATCAATCATTTCGATTTTTTTCCTTTTTAAGCAAATACCTTTTACAATGTAACGTTAATGATTTTTAAATAACGTTGGTGATTTTTATTAATTATATTTTTGAAATAAGACTAAAACGTAGAAAACTAGAAATATTGACTTCCATATTACAATTTAGCAATAGAGCTACAGAGCTGAAGCCACTGTAACAGTTTACTTTAGTTTACAAGACCAAACATAAGATCATTATGCTAAAAATAAATATAGGTGTTCATTAAAAATGTAAATTTGCAAGGGGCGCAACTCAAGTATTCGCTAGACAGCCACTGAGTATACACTACGAGTTTCTTCAGGGGTGGATCGCTCGTTTGCGTTTTTTATCGTGATCGTTCGTGCATGTTTCGTAAAAAAATCAATATGTTAGGGATCGTCCGTGTATCCTGCGTAATCGTTCGTTTATCAGAATGGTGTGTGTCATTTGTCAACAATAACATTGCTACCATTTTAAGATATTTTAATTCCTGCTTTGAATCAAAGTACTGAAGCACCGAAAACCTAGCTCTTTCATATTGCATGTGTAAATTTAGACTGATGTAACAAACATGATTGCTCTCTCTCTCTCTCTCTCTCTCTGGGTGTCAGTATCTGTATATTGGCATTATTACCGGCCGGATTTGTAAAAAAATATATATCATCGTGTGTATGCCATGTATTTCTTTATTGTACAAGCCCCTAATAATATTACTTAAGGCTTATTATAAAAATAGGTTTCTTACTGAATGACTACAGAAATATATTGGGACAGGGTTGATCAATCTCATAGATTGCGAGGCGCCTAACATTTTTCTCATCTTTCAAATACTTTTTTTAAAATCTTCGCTTCACCGATGTTAACTTACAATGTTCTGTTCCTATTCAATATAAACGTTTTCTTCCTTTCCCCTGCAGAGATTTGAGCAAATTTCAACGCTGCCATTTTGTTCTGCTTCAGACACAATATGACGTCAATATTTAAAGGGCAACTACTCTAGTTTTAAAGAATTTCAAAGGGCAGCTACTCCAAATATTTAAGAACTTAATACGGCATACGGTTTCTGTACTAGATAATATGAAATGACGGCCATATTGCTTAATTCTCACGTAACTAACATGGAGATATTTGAGACGATCACGTGCTATGTTTAAACCAATGAAAGTGTGATATTTCAGTCCAGGGGAAAAAAATACATGTCCAAGTTGAATTTCCATTCTACATTTGTTATGTCAAAAATGGGGGGGGGGGGGGGCATGGCCAAACTTGAAAGTTTTGAAGAAAATACAGTTCTTTTTTAACCAAATGAATACCAATAATATAAATTCGGCCAATGATATCCCCAATTGGTATTAGTCATTAGTGTCCACAGTGTACATCGGCTCAGGTTTTATTTGTAAGTATCGAATGAACACAGTATATAAAACTAAGATAAATATAATTTTTTATTATTGTTCAAAGAATTTTACAATTGATTATTATACAAAAGATAATTTATTTTTACAAATCTCATTCAATATTAAAAAATTTTCTATCACAATGACATTACGCCATAAAAAATCAAGATTAAAAAATTCGGCCTTTACAAGTAATTGAAATATTTACAGGCATATAAAAGAACAATCATAATTACTTCTTAATTTTTATGTTAAGACATTGATTGGTAGTATTAACAATATAAAGTTATTTATATACAAAACGATGTCATTAACAACAATCTTAAGTTTCTTCTGTCATTTTTATAACACATATTATGATATATCATCAACCACTGGCACACACTTTAAAGCACTGTCTTCTGTGCTTCAAACATCGGTGGTTGTTGTATTGGGATTTACAGGAGCCCTGTAGATCCTTTCATTAGATCCCGAGATGGTATAAATAGGATTACTGCAGCCGCCAATTTCGTCAGTACGGGAATCCTCCTTACATATGTCGTCATACACGGGTGGGTCGTCACGTGGCTTGTAATCCGGAAGTTTATCTTTCGCAGCGACCTCATACGGCGGAGGTTCGGACAAAGATGCGTCGA
This sequence comes from Magallana angulata, assembly GCF_025612915.1. Classification (NCBI taxonomy): domain Eukaryota; kingdom Metazoa; phylum Mollusca; class Bivalvia; order Ostreida; family Ostreidae; genus Magallana; species Magallana angulata. The sequence continues at coordinate 29,850,179 of NC_069115.1, forward strand.
TCTGATTCGTTGGAGTTTGGGACAAACTGGACCGGAAGCTGCGCAGTGTACGACGTTCGAAAACCCTGGCCCGTCTACATACCCGGAACACCACTACCATCAGGACGAGGAGAGCGATGGCCAATATTCCAACCACACATGCTCCTGAAATGGAGATTTCAAGAAAAAGAATTAAGAAAAAAAAATCAATAAATAAAAATGATTGTTTGATTATTAGAAATAATCAAAAAATGCAACAGGGGGATATTTTCCATAGCAAGATTTGCCAAGGGGAACAGTGACGTGCAAAAATGCTACAATGAAATTACTGGTGGGCTGTCCTATATACATGTATACAGCATAGGCGTCGGAATCGGAGGGGATGGGGTGGGGGGAGGGGGGGCTGGGGGCTTAGCTTTTTTGCAAAGTTATACATAACCATAACCAAAGAGGATTTTTTTTTGCTTGTGAAGATTTCCGAATAAGACTACCCCCTTTCAATTTGCTTCCGTACAGGCAAGTGTTTCCCACTGCAACATGAAATCAAAAAATCAAAAAGGCATATTAATGGTGTTCAATACTGTACCGATTATAACTGATGTATCCGTTTGTATTCTGGACTTCAGCTCGGTAGGCCATCCACTTTCTGGGGACCCTGAGAAAAAAGGGCGTTATAATTCAAATATTTATAATTCTTAAAGTTTAGATTTGAAAGCGTCATACGCATGATTCATGCAAATAATATCTTGTCGCTATAGGTGTGTGGATCAATTAATTTTTCATGGATAATACGGTTCTTTTTAGAAAAGCTTGCTTTAAATAGTAATATACATTCAAATTACATTCTTTTAAATTAGTGTAAGAATGTTTGATGATGAGAGAGTACAAAATTTGTGTGGAACCACCTTTTTCACAAACAAATACTGTATTGATTTGAATAATTAAAACAAGACATGTACATCGGAATATACGATCATGTATAATTACCTGAAATTTTGACGCTGACAAGGAACCGGCATTCCGCCTTGTTGCCATGCCAATCTTCTGCCACGTAACGAAACATGTGATCTCCGGGACCTATCCGAGAGCCATCGGAAACCCTCGGTTCCAGCCAAAGGTCCCGGATACCTACGTTATCCGTGGCTTTTGGGACGGTCCAGGATATCCGCTCTCCGACAACAGCATAGATATCCGTCGGACAGTGGGACAGCTTTGGTGGATGGCGATCTTAAAATATGGAGTATAAAGAATGAAAAATAAAATGCAAATACATGTACATTCCCGGTATTGATAGAGGGAAATTCTATAATTTATAAATGACCAGAATTGCGGAAAATAATTCTACCAATTTTCTGGACTATATTATTCACAAATAAATAATGTGTGACCAGAATTAGAAAAGATAATTCTACCAGTTTTTCGCACATGTGCATGCATTAGAATTTTCTTAGCAAAGTTAATAATATCTGAATAATCCAGGCTATTTTAAAAAAGCTCACATACCGTCAACGTTGCAAGAACCATAACTCTTGTAATCCGGGAGATGCTATTGCCTTAAAATTTAACTAAGAACCGACCGCTTTATAAACATCTCACCAACAATCTGTACAGTAAAACAACAGGTGCTTTTCCCGCCATGTCTGTCCACGGCCGTGGCATTGGCTCTCACTCGCTGACCAAAGGAGCAATTACAGGCAAAGAACTTCTGTTGGCTGACATGCACGTGCAGCTCTTCCCCCAAATAGTCACGTGCACCGAACCTGTGGTACAGGAGACCGACGTTTGAATGTTCTTGGACTTCGACCAAGACCCTGCTGTATTTAGAGGGACAGTTGATCATCCTAGGCGCTGCAAATAATTGACAGTGAAAATTAATGCATTCTATGCTATATCGCTAATAGTAAATCCAATTGATACACAAAGATAGACCATCCTGGTATGGTTATGTACACGCATTAAGTTATTGTTTATCGTTTATTTTAGAAAAAAAATCTGATGCAAAAAATCACCACCTTTTACAATGGTATGTTTATATACATGTACATCAGTATAATTACATGTGTATATGATTCATTTTAGAGAAAATACTAATTTGTTTTGCTGGGTTTTTTTGGTTTTGTTTTTTGGGTTTTTTTTTTTTTGGAAAAATCAGATGCATCAAAATCATATGCATCTTATTTGGATAAATTTTCGTTCAAACACCCCAGTTAAGTTTTTGAACGTGTTTTTATTTGCGATTTTTGTGCATGTTTGTCATTGTAAAACACAACATCCTCTGGACGATCTTATCAAACACATCTCACTAAGATGCTGCATGTTGAGTACTTATTATATCAATACGTCATTTAGTCTTCTGTAAATGAATAAACGGCATTCTTAATGTATTTACGTTTGAGAAAAGAAAGCTTTACTAGTGAATACAGTAAAACAACTAATTTTTCGGTCTTAGGATACGTAATTATCATTGTACTTACGGTGGTATTCTTTATCACCTAAAATAGAAACAGATAACATATGGTACATTTTTTACGCAACCAAAAAAAATGATGTTTCCTTTATTGAAAAAAAATATAGCAATTACACATTTTCACTTAAATAGTTATCGCGGGACAAATAGATGACGTAAAAATAATTCTTTTGAACATTTTTTTATCGATATAAATATAATGATTACCGCCAATGTCCTCATCTTTCACGTGGTCGTCGTCATACATGACCCCGTCACCGTGGCTTTTACACGTGTTTTCTTCGGGGTCGAATGTCCCGCATTCATCATCTCCACAATGAACGATCCCGTCCACGTATCCCGGCATGCACCGGCACGTCTTACCCCACGCGTCCTTGACAACTTGGCCGACTCGTAACCTTGACTTTGGGATAAATCCATCATACTCACAAGTCTGATACGCTTTCTGGAATCCAAAAAACAAGACAGTTAAATACACTGAATAAGGCACAATCAAGTGAACTTCATCCTTTTTAATATCTTTTCATTAACAGTGTTTTGTTTTTTGGGTTTTGATTTTTTTTTGGGGGGGGGGGGGGGGGGGGGCTCATTACATTGAACAATTAATAGTTAAAAACTAGTAACCCTTTTCCTTAACTCTTTTAAATAGTTTGATTTTGTAAATGTGTTAATATATTAATACTGTCTTATTGTGCTTGCAGTTTTAAATGCCGTTCTCGTGTAAGTGACTGCATAATGTACGTGTACTTCCGACTGTATAGGAAAGGACCACATGCAATTGAGATAAAATAAGCTATTTGTTATTCAGAGAATGAAATTAAGGGTTCCAAACTTACAAGAATATAGAATCAAATCGCCTTAATTAATTAATTTTTGATTTTGCGATGTGACGGAAGGATTATGGCAAACATGTACATTTACGCTTTGTTTAAATAAAAAATTTCAGCTTACATGTAACATTTCATAATAAATAAAAATAGTTCATCATTAACAACATCAGCATTACAAAAACATGCACCGTTGGTATATGATTTAAAAACACGAAAATAATGTTCTGTTGAGAAGGGCGGGTGGTCAGCAAACTAACCATCAGATCTACCTAAATATTTAAAATATGGTTTGTTTAAACAATCTTTAAGCAAAGAAAAGAGGCCATAATTTTTTCCTTTTAAATTTAGGCAGTTTCCTATATTTTCATAAAGAGCTCTTCAGCTAATCAGATCAATACAATCCGACCCCCCCCCCCCCTTTTATAATCGACAAACGAGCCCCCTTTAAAAGCAATATCTTTATTTTTAAAAAAGGTGTTTTCTCATTATTTTTTTTTGGGGGGGGGGGGGGGTGGGGGGGTTCAGGATTCCGAAGTTAAAAAAATCAAAATGCCTGTTTAAAGGTATATTTTGTACTGAAATTTTGAAATAATTATTTAACAAAGTGTTCTCTAAATACCTTATTTCGGAGTGAATTATGTAAATGATTAAGAGTGAACGCTCACTTCAGGTCCATAAAATCTACAATCTTTGTTTTTCTGATTTTATTTAAAGAAAAATCATGTTTATATTAAGATAGTTATCGCGAGACAAGACATTGACAGAGAGCTCACTTAAAGTCCGCAAACTCGGTCGCTAAACCTTTATTATTTTAATAAATATATGTTTTGTCGTTTTTTTTTAATACCTCCTGTCGCACAACGCAAATATTTCTCCCCTCGTGATCGCAGCAAGATTCTTCCTTTGTGCAGTCTTTGTCACTTTTACAGGTTGGGGCACAGTTAGTGTCATAGGAACTGTGGACGATTCGGCAGCTGTCAAGTTTTGGAGCAAACTCTGTTTGAGACGAAAAGTAATTAAACAATTATCATATATAAATCAGGGCGTTTAACTGTTTTTTTTTTTTGTGTTGTTTTTTTTTTTTTTGGCTAACGGAGATTTTCACGCTAATAAAATCGGAGCATTGAAAAGAAGAAATAAATATCATCATATGTGGTGAATCGTTTGACACAATATCTATTTAGCATCAAAAAATAATAACTGAAGGTTTGTATTAATTCAACAATTATGATATGTAACACATTTTGGAACAATTTTCTTCTTATACACATGCTTATCAAACGTTTTCTTTTTTCCTACTTATTAAAATCTTAATGATATTTTCGATAAAACACTTGCATATGAAAACGATTATATTCGGAATTTGTGTTATACGAACGACAACTCGTGCCTTGTACTCACCTTGTTCACAGCGGGGTCCCAAATATCCCTCTAAGCATGCGCAGACGACGCCGTAATAATTAGACAGACAGGTACCACCGTTCAAGCACCCTTCACCACAGACAGCTAAGAATAAAGAAAAAGACAGGTTCAGGTGCATTCACATATATTTGAAATTCAAAGAATGCAACATGTAGCACTGTAACTGTGGGGGTTTTATGGTGTACATGTGCCTTGTATGTGAATCAGGAATTCAGAATTCTTTTGACTATATTTCATGCACAAAACAATTATAGCCAAGACTTTATTGTATTTTTTCGAGGGCGGGGGAGGGAGGGGGTACAAGGTATCAATTTCTGCATTTCACACATATATTAATGGAGTAAAAAAATTTAGAAAAATTTCAAATCCGTTGATTCTTTAGTAATGTATTAAAATACTTACGCTTTTCACAGTAGTTCCCCGTGAAGTTTGCGGTACATACACATTTTGGAGGCAGATATGGGTCTACCTTTCTGCACTCCCCTCCATTAAGACACTCTCCATCGCAAACAGCTTTTTAAAAAAAGATGGTAGAAATGTATTTTACATATCAAAGAGAAAATGGGATGACATAATAACATGATAATGGCCAAAGACATAAGAATTGTGCCAAGGTTGATACAATATAATTATGTTGTAAGTGCAATTCTTCTGGTTTCGGCAGTGTTAATAGTAATTACAAGTGATAATTTAAAAAAAAATAATAATGATACATGTTTAATTACATTAAATATTGAAGTCAAGTAAAAAAAAAAAAAAAAGATCAAAAAATAATTAAATTGATAAATTTAATATGAACATGAAAATTTTATAAATTGATTTTGTTTAGTACTGTCCTTTTAAAAAAATTAGATTAAGCTTATCGGAAATCAAAATTTGTTACCTCTTTCACAATTCTTCCCCGTGAAGTGTTTCGTACACAGGCAGAGGTCGCCGAGTGGTGTTCCACCGTTTAAACAATCAATTCCCGAGCGTTCTGGAAGATATCAACGACATTAGAATCTGGAGAGTGTTTTAGTGAGAATCCATATTGTGTTCGATTTTGCACAAGAGAAATGCATTTATCATAAAAACCTTTCTTTATCATTTGCAGTATTTAAACAATAGAAATTTCAACTCATGTCCTTATGTTTTTTGTTAAAGAAAATAAAAAGAATTGAAGTTTTGATTCTCTCTCTCGCTCTTCACCCCCCCCCCCCCCCCAAACATTATTATAAAATGACAGAGCTATGGTCTTCAAAACAGTAAATCTGATTCGAGAAATAATTGGAAACTGTGGCAAACCTATGGAACACTTTCCGAATTCATCCATGGACCACCCCTTGCAGCATTTTTTCTGACATTCATAAAAGTGACACTCGGCATGTCCGTAGAAAACCCTATCGTTATATCCACACAAGTCATAGCTGTAACGAATTGGAAAAAAATTAATACATGTATTACTAATAAAAAAGTAGCTGCAGGTCTGTAGCTCCGGTCTGAAAACAGGTCGTCCATCCGAATTTTTGCAGACCGGGAGCTACAGTCCTGCAGCTAATGAAATGGGTGAAACATTTGCTCCTTTATTGCACTTTTTCATCAAAAGAAAATACCTTGTGATGTACCTTATTAATATAATATATCAGTGTATTTCAACTTTGTATCGTACCCTATTAGTATAGCTTATTTTCCTAGATGTTGAAAAGGGTCTTATTCGTTATTCTGTCATGTTGTAAATTTTGAATTTACCGGGTGGCAGTAAATACAAAATTTACAACATGACAACAGTTGTCATGTTGTAAATTTTGTATTTACTGCCACCCGGTAAATTCAAAATTCACAACATGACAATTCTCTCTCTCTCTCTCTCTCTCTCTCTCTCTCTCTCGATTTTCGGTAGAACATTAAAGGTAGTTTTTTTTCTTTCCAAAATTACATTGTTAAAATCTATCTTATCAACATCCGACAGCGTGCATGCATAGAAAATAAAACAAGAGAAAAAGTCATAAATAATTCACCGCATTTTGAAACGGGTCGATTGTTCCACGTCACAAACATCTCGTGTTAGGGTGCATAACTTATTTTACCTGTAATACGAATGTCTATGCAGAAGAAATACTGTACATTTCTTTTATAATGTAATAAACTGTTCCTATATTACAGGTAGTTGATCGTAGAGAAAAGTGGTACGGCATATGACCACATATACGTTCTTGATAAAATTTTGCTGCATGAAAGTTAAAACGAAAACATTCTATTTTTTAATTTCTAGAATTTTTTCTCTGATCAAAATCAATAATCGGACTCGCACAGTAAATACAAATTTGGTTTATGGTGGTTTATGACCCTCCTCAATATGTACAATGAGTTTCTGCTCACGACAGAAAGGTGGAAATCCTACTATCAAATTTTCATGGTAAAAAACAAACTAAGTACATGTAGATACGAATTGCTTTCATATTTATGGTTTTTTCCCACTCAGATGAAGAGGTACATGTATATAAAAGATACCAGAATTCGGGACAATTCTAACACATCTACACTATATGTATGATAACTGTACTGAAATAATTTGAAAAACCTGTTATGAAATGGGGAACGCTGAGAATTCCAAGTAGGTCTTGCAAGTAATATACATGCACCAATGAATTTGTAACGTTGAAAGACAGTATACAATTAAAGTATACCATTGAGGGAGTCAGCAAGATTCCAGTTCCCCGAGAGCAAGTCTACTTCCCGAGGCGAAGCCGAGGGAAATAAGCAAGCTTGAGGGGAACTGGACTTTTTGCAGGGAATCAGTCTGTTTACGGCGATTCTCATGGAAACAGCGAAATATATCGAATTACTTTCATATCGTGAAAAATAAGCAGAGGTATAATAATATTATATTCAATAACACATATAAAATACATTAAATGGAAATGTTTTTTGTGACTTGTGGTGGTAGATAAATATACATTTGCATTTCTACTCACAGAGCGGGGTAGAGAACCAGTGGCTGGGCATAAGCACAGATGTAGGAACAGTTGGTGCTGGATTTGATCAGTTCATAACAAACGTTGTCCTCTGTAGAGTATGGGCAATGGTTTGGCTGAAGTGGAGCCAATCTTTGCCACCTAAAAAAGTCATATCAATAATAGTAGAATCATTTACTTTGTCTTGTGACAAATATCTGCAGAGTTTTTCCGAATACCATCACTAATTAGCAATGGTTCGTACCCCCCTTCTGATAAAAATATTAAAACATTTGAATAACCCGCAAGTTTGAAAGCACTGAATATATTAAATAAATGATCTTGAATCGTATTTTTGGTTATTGTAATAGAAAATATATTCAAATGTTAGGATACAAAAATTCCTACCAGCTTGAAAAGTTTTATGTAATACTAATATACTCTTCGTTTACCAAATCGCGTAAGATCTTGATTTGACAATAAATATTTCATGAATAATTGTTTTGTGATTTAAATGAGTTTTGGGTAACAGAATACAAAGAATTGTGCATGCCAACCTGACTTGGAAAAAAATATTGTGTATTTACAGTATTTATACTACTTAAGCAAATATATATCAAAACTTTTAAGTATGTATTGCAAAACACGTTTCCTTGTCATAAAACTGCCTATTAATAACTTATAGGTTAGTATATAGGATATCGGCTTCCTTCTCCGAGATATCTCCGACTTGTTTGCCTCTCTCTATTAAAATTGAGGTAGATTTACGGGGGACAATTACATGTAACCACACAGCGAGAAGGGCTCTCTCTAGGGGGTTTTATTGATCACATAAGGACAGCAGTAAATACAAGTGACGAATTCTATTGACCTCACGTCTTACGTTGAATTCACTGCATTTACATGCATAAAGAGCAAAATAAGCGTTTCTGGGTTCAGAAGAAATTTAAAAGATTTTTTTGAAACTATACCTGCAAAATTTCACCTGTGCATTTTACGTTCAAAATCTCTTTATCAGAAATATTTGATGTTGAGTTTATAATTATACTTAATTCGACAGTTGCAAAAAAAAGTTAAAAAAAGAAAGGTTTCTGAATCATGAAATTGAAAATAAAGTCGTCAAATGTTCGAAAAGAATGTTACAATTTTCTTAAAATACTAAAATATGTGTGATTTCAAAGTTTCCAATTTTTAGAAAAAAAATTGTTAGTGGAAATAACGCAAAAATGACAAATTCCCACAAGGATTAAAAAAATAATTATGAAATAAAAATCTAAACATATCTTTAATATAGAATTTTTATGCATTACTTCTCTTTTCATATGTCTGTTTAAATATGGATTAAACCCCAGACGATCTTGCGATCTATTGCTGGTATGCATGTACCCTAAACGAAATCTTTACAAGGAAGTTTTACATGTATATTGTAAATGGGGATGATACTTCAGAGTTGAATGATTTGCATCTAGATAACTGATACAAGGATATCAAGAAAATAAGGAACGCGGAAATATTTTGTTTTTGAGAATAAAAATTGTTTTTATGTACATGTACATCAAAATTTATATACAATAAGCTATAGTAAATGTATACTGTGCAGACACTCCACTTATTAACATGGACATAATGTTCATTATAAAAACCCAACAGAACCTTGTTTTAATCTTCACAAAATAAATTGGGGAGGTGTTACTTTTATTAACGAAATCAAATTTAAAAATTACCCCTATAAGTATTTTCGAATCATTTCATTTGATTTCTACTGGCCAGAATTTTTTGTGAACTGGAATTAGAACAATTTTTTTTATGAATATACGCTATATGGAAGAGTACTTTGTCTAAAAATGATCGATGATTTGTAAAGAAAAAATCGCTACATGATTTATTTTAAATATACTGTTCAGCAGTTTTCACCATTTTGCATCTACACTGGTTTGAATACTGACAAGACCGCAGGTAAAATTGTATCAGTTTAGTGTATTTTTATATGAAAAAAATAGTCATGTTGTATATTAGATTTGCTAAAATAAATCAGAAACGACACTAGTACATGTAAATACAGCATCCTCGAAGGTGTGTAAAAAATACAACATCTTACAGGCCATCATGTATGGTACTACAGATTGTCATTAAAAGAAACCACATTAATGTCATGAAAACCCGTTTAAAAGTATTCTAATAAATCCCTCTTTTGAAAAATCACAAAATGTCTTACCATGACAACCCCGCTACAGTGTGTACTAACGATAGTCCCAGGAGTAAAGGTGCGCCGCTAAGCGCCATCTTGTTTTTAGCAATCACAAATCGATTTAAACGGAAAAATATTTGAGATAAGGGTCCCTTTACGAACGGCGCTGCCTGTAGATAGTTGGTTTGAGGATTTCAGGTAAACCTACGTGTTTACCAACCAAGGCATGAGTCAAGAGCGGGCCATGCTACATTATTGTTAGTCACAAACAGGACATTAGATAACTTCAAGGTTTAAGCTTCCTTTTTTAAAAAGATTTATTGATCCGTGCTATTTATATATGCGTTTTTAAAAAAAATTATTAGGTAAAAATTCGTGACATAAACATACATTTCAAATTTAAATTTATCTATCCCGTTTTTAGTCAATGATTAAGATACATTTCAAATTCAGTTCATTTATTCCGGGGTTTTTTAAGTCAATGATTCAAATTTTTTATAACAAAAATAAGAATAACGTTTTTTCCCCTAAAAAGTAAAACAACTGGATTAAGACAAAAACATAAAAATCTTAAAACAATATTTTAAGATTGAGGAAAAAATATTTTTAGCTTTCACATACAAAAGTTTAGAGAGAAATATGCTTACTCAAATTAGCTGTATTTATCCTGTAGTAAAACATCTACAGGGACATTGACAGAAATGTGCATTCAATTAAGAAGAACATCGGTTCATCATGTTATGTCATAAAGTACAACATTCAAATCTATTTGGTCTGGGAGAAAACCTTTAACAACGTAAAATTCATTTTATCATTAGGATATTTAATTACAAGGCTATCTACCTTGTTGATTCAGAATCTGAATTATTTTTAATTACAGGTGAATTCTTAATAACAAGCGCCTTGGAGTTTTGAAAAAAAAAATGCTTTAAAACAACGTGTGCTAAATTCTGGCCTTATTTTCTATTCTTTATCTGACACAGAAATCACTTACATGAATCGGAATATGCGCCCTGCACAAAACCAATTAAAGTCTACCTTAAACTTAAATGATACTTCTTAAGGTAGTCCATCCATAACTAAGGCAAATTTAACGATTTTGATTTATCTATACTACATCAAATACGTATTTTAATGTTATTATGAGGTTGACATAAACCAAACTCGGGAGTATGTAGTCAATTAAATGAACTTTTTGCACTTATAAATATTTTGATAGAGTTGTCCGCCCTTTAGGAAAATTTTAAAATGCAGACAGTCATACATCAGCAAATTGCTGTATGTCAAAAAGAACTTGATTTTTAATATAACATTGTATAATATTAGGACACATTTTAAAAGTATTCAACTACAATTCTAATATTATTGCAAGTTATTTCTTTAAAGGGGCATTACATCAAGTACTTAGGAGTCTTTTAATTTTTTTCCTTGCTTTGCTTTTTTTGAAAATCGTCCAGAAACAAAGAGCGATAACTCAGGAAAAGCTAGTGAAGCTTCGGAGGCTTTATTGTATATGTTGGTGTTGGGTTGTTTATAAAATTGTGGAAGCGCGTGCGATATTTGTATACATTACTGAATTAAATCTTTATCGAGAAACTTAACTTTTCTTATAACGGCTTTTTGAACCCATATTTTATTTATTTATGCCAATTAAGCCTCAATTTTCTTCAGATTTTTCATACCTGCACTTTCTAAAGAATGATTTTAAGTAAACGCGAGAAATTAATATCAGAGAAAAATCGCGAGAAGCACACATTAACCTAACAAAATGGTGTCTAGACTCTTAAATCCAGCAAGTATTCGTTTATATTTATTATTATATAGGTAAAATTAAGAAGTCTGATTTGTTGATAACAGGAGAATCGATAAATATTAAAATCCTGAGTTCTCACTCAGATTCAGACAGCTTCTCGGTTCAAGACGATGATAGTCAGAACTGGGCCGATTGTATTGATGCCCAACTTAAATCCTTACTAAATAAGGACCCTTACATAGAAAATTTTATCACAATCACAAAAAACAACGAGGAGTCTAGTATATAAACTTATAGAAGCAGTTTATTGAGTAAAGCAAGGCTCATTGAGGGGTTTCCAAAAGAGTGGCTAATAAACTCCAGGACAAAAAATATATAGAAGCTCATGTACAAATAAGAGCGCCTCCGATTGCTATATATTACAAACAGTTAGTGACAGAGGAAACGCAGGTATGCAAGATATATTCAGCAAAATAAAGTCAGATCAAGAAACAACTTCGAACTTCTCACGTATAGACTCGATGACTAGGGTACAGCTTCTCTCTCCTCGTTCACAAGCTGAACGAGAGAGTTACTAAGCCTGAAGAAACTTTTGATAAGAAAAATAAAAATGAAAAAAGAATGTTAGAAAAGATTATCTCATTAGAGAAAACTATAAAGTTGGCTAGGTTTGAGAATCAGAAAATTAATAGAAGGAAGAATTAGAAACTAGAGTGACATGCATTGATTAACAATAATGCGCCGTATCTATAAAACTTAAAAACTTTGAGACAGAGACGACCTGCATTACAGCAGTACAATATAGATTAGAGGAACGCATGAAGCAACTGCATGGCTTATGAAACAAATATTAATACTAATGATTCGAAATTTAAAGTATCGTTTAAGGATACTTACTGGTGTTAAAATAAAATTCTTGGACGAAAAGATTAAACCTTCTCTAATAGTAGTTGTACCATAGTTACTGCGTGCGGTGTGCAACACCATGCTTTTTTAAACAAAAAGAATGGGTGTCTGTTTTGTATAAAAACTAATGATATCGCGCCATTTTGAAGGAATATTCTGCATAAAATAGTAAAGTCTGTGTCACGATTGATGCTATTACTAGGTCAGGGGCGGATCAAACATTAATCCGCTACTAAACATGTTAGTTGTTGCAACAACAGAAAAAAACCTATATATTTAATTCTATTGTCAAATTATTTCTACTACTCAACTCATTTTATTCATATTTGATATAAATCAAGGTAAAAAATCAATGAACATCTAGATTTTATATTTGATCACAAGTACCTAGATACTATGAAACAGACTATAAACACGAGGCACGATTTTTGATGCGAAACTGAAAGGGTAAAATAAAACCACATGGTCTAAAATTTAAATGACAATTACATTCGCAGGGGTGTTATATGGGATAACTACTACTAAGCATATCAAATCCCCAAAAAACACTCGTTTTCTCCGGGTTACGATTTCTCCAGGTTACGATTTTTCAAGGTTACGGTTTTTCCAGATTACGATTTCTCCAAGGTACGATTTCTCCTAATACTTCTTTGCACGCCATCTAGCGTTTATTCAGTGCATGACTGTTGATTTTGCATCGGTGATCGTTTGTTTTGCACCAGTGTCTCTTGATTTTGTAAAAGAGGCTGTTGTTTTGTTTTAAGCTGGTCTGTTTCGTATTTTAGCAAGGTTTTAAAAATAAGTTGTTCGTTTTGCATTGACGTCTTTTTTTACCCTTTCCGCCGCCCATAATTCATTAAATTGTCTAGGAAATGTAGATACTAAATTTCGTTTACATGTGAAATCTACGAACGCGGCGTTAGCCGACGATATAGCTTGTATTAGTTTAAGCCCAATGGGGTTACCACAAATGTTAAAGGTTGCATATACGTATTCATGTTAATGGCGTGTTACGTTAAATGCTCAAAAGTCTTATGTCGTAATGTCTGGTAAAGGTAAACCCCGAACACTGCAAACTTGGAAATTAGGTGAAGAGAAAATTCCATTTTGTGACAACAATAAACAATTTGGGAATAAATCAGGGCATTTGATTGAAGTCTATTGACCGAACAACAAACAGCTGCTTACCTCGCAGTATTCGGAACGATCTGTCCAACAAAACCAACCAACTAATTCTTGTCAACCTCTATCGGATATTAGTATAATATGGATGTGAACTTTGGAAGATTTGAAACAGTCAGATCTCCAAGTTCTAGGATATGTGTGAGAGTATGCTTGGCAGTTGTCCGATTAACCTATAAAATTGATTAAAAGAATTTTTTTAATATTTCATAAACAATATTAAAAGACCTTTTTTTCTAGATTCCTGAAGGACTTGTATGGAATTTTTAACAAGAATAATTTATTACAACATTTACGTACGTATATTGAAACAAGTCAATTTTTAGGAAGAAATGAGTGGAAATCGGTTGTAAACAAGTTATCAGTCACCACCAAACTGAGGAATGGAGAACTCGAACACAAACTGACCAAGACTTTAGAATTTTTCAACTCTAATTAGCATTTGGAAATCGAACTATTCTTTAGATGAAGTCCGATTTATTAGATTCCTCGCAAAATTCTGGACTATTCCATCTACCGCTTTGGAGGAAACCTGCACACACTGTTTATTATAATCAGCTTCAGCATTCTGTGTTGGCGTGACCACCTATTTGTTATATAAAGCACTCATTCTTCGACAACCCTATTATTAGTTTTGACTTTTTTTCATAAATAGAATTAACCCATCTTAATGAGAATATATTGTATAACATATAACTTGGGGGGGGGGGGGGGGTAGAACCAACTACAGTATTAGAACACGCTAACAAAGATTTCATTTGTTCATGGGAAAAATTCGTGTGTGGTGCTATCGCCTTTTTTTAAATAGAGCAATGGCTTCGAATATGTATATGGTTAACTAAAATATATAAAACCTACCTTTGTGCGTAGTTCTATATTCTTTGATTATATTTATGTTTTCTAATTATATGTAATTTGTATTGTATGTGACATGGAATTTCCACAAGAAGAAAATAAAGATTTAATTAATAAAAACAGATAAAACAATTCGATAAATCAAACTCTTTTATTCATATTAATATTTCAATTAATTTTTTATTTACAACGAATTTATAATCATCAACTTTTTTTTAAAGATATTTGATTATTTGTGACGAAGGAACAAATACGTTACGATAAATATAACTTTTTTGACAAACTAGGACATGTAGCATTTAAGGAGGTTGTTTACACTAGGTTTGAGTTGTCAGAATATAATATCAAAATATTGAGTAAAATTTATTCTTTACAATAAAAATATCCATTAAATGTGTTTATACGGTATTATCTTGGCATAAGATTATGCCGGTTTTTTTTCTTGAATTAAATAGACTATATACAATACTTTAAAATATGCAATTGACATAATATATTAATTTAAACGTCCTAGACAATTGATCTAATTATTCCGTCTGCTCTTGTGGTTTTATTTTTATTCATGGGCATAAATTTTCATGCTTTCAATGAAATCAATAGCTTTGAATGAATCATTTTGTTATTTTGTATACAAATGCCTTACTACAAATTTGTCACGTGACTTATTTTGATCAACATATTATATCGTGAATCACTTTAACAATACAATGGATGCAAATCCATGTTGAAAAAATAATGATAAAGCACACTATTCAACAAAACAATTTAACAGTCATATATCTACACAATTATGATAATTGCATCGAAATATATATAATACATGTAAGGGCATGATCCTTGTTATTAAGCTACATGTTTATATGTAATGAAATTCAAAAGATACCATTAATATACAGAATGCATTTCTGGGATTTTCAAAGACTCTACAAACATACTCCTTTGAGGATTATAATTGTAATAATATCTGCATTTAGAGCAACTATAGATTCCACCATAAAAAAAATGCCTCGTCATTCGTTGAATGTTTGCAATTTCTAGAGAACTCTCACAATGGCTTCTGACCTAAAAATTACAAGCTTAATGAACACATTAATTTATGCTAAAACAGGCTTTTGAGTCCTTCCTTTTCACTTTATTTTTTGCAGACGGTACTATGCATGATTCATAATTGTTGATTTGTTGTGTTAAATAAACAGCTTTGAATGACGAAACTGGTATTTCAAAAGATTCCTGTACTATTTTCTATTTTTCTGCATACCTCAAGTGACTCATTAAACATGTATCTTAAGTGGCACGGGACAGTTATTTTAATCCAATTCACTGTAGTCAGGGGATGTGTGTCTTTGGAATTCTGTACCTAGAATTTCCTCAGTTCCCATTCAGCACAAGTACCTTTAATTTACTACTTATAAGGCCAACAACCTATTTCTGAGGAAAATTACTAGTCAGAACGTGTAAAATTTTCTACATACTGGTTTTTCTGAGATTTCGACCCTTAAAATTCATATTATGCCCATTTTCCATGATTTTTCAGCTGTTTAGACCTCCCCGGCTAATTCCCTGAAAAGGGTTGACATTCCGTACTGTGTGCATGTTGCACCATCACAGAACTCAAAAACCTAACAATGTACAGTTTACTATATCCACCCACTTACTTTTTGCGTTATTTTACTTCCCGTCTGTGACTTGCAATTTTACTGTGTAAATTTAACACAACAGTGATACATGTAGCCGCAAGCTTCGCATGTTACTTTTGATTCTCATGTACTTAACAGAAGGGGCCTACATATTGCAGACCAATTTCAGCAAGTCACAAAAGTCTAACTAATGATAATCATTAAAAATCATTTCATGAATTTTAGCAACACTCATAAGCCTTCAAGTACAGCAACTCTCAATTTCACAAATCTGTCCCTTGCTAACCTAGCACGTCTCAGCTTTTATGAGTTGTCTCCATCATTCCCATGGTTCTTAGTACTAGTCTTCCGTCTTACTAGTATTCCGTCAATTACTCTTCACATTCCAATACAAATCGACGATAGACGATTTCTCGGAAAATGCTGTAAATATATTATATATGCTTTTATTTTACATAAAAGAAATGTAATTCTAGATCTAGAAGTTTAACTAAAAAAAAATATTTTACTATTAAAATGTTCGTATGATCTTTCAAATGTTGGCCTGTTGGACGACCCTAGGTTTTTATTGAACCTGGTAATCAAAATAGTATCGTCATTTTTAATATGATTTTGTAGACATGTGACTGGAAAGAATGTTACATGCATGCGTCGATGAATAATTAATCAAGTGATGAAGTTGAACTGTTTCATACCTGTGTGTTGATTAACTCACACTTTTACAAACCATTCCACAAGCATGGGACTATACAATTACTATTTAAGTTAAAATTTATTTAAAGGTAATGACTATCGGGCTAGTTCAAAGATGTCATGTCTATTAAGCAAATACTATTAAGTTATGATTTGATATGTGATTTTTCATCAACGAGACAAATACAATATCAAAAGCTAAAATCGAGTGTATTAAAGAATCTGAACTGTAAATTCTAGCAAAGTGAACACTTTGATTTATTCGAAAACGGGCAATTTAAAGTCTTTCCCTTTTTAATTTAATTTTTACAGACAGTATTATGTTTAGTGCATTTTTGTTGATGTTCATTGTTCAACAAATAAATCTGACTTATAATTATGAAACTGGTATTTCAAAAAGAGTTTAAAAAATATTTTTCTTTTCAGATTTAAACTATAATTAAAACTCATATCGATGATTTTCTTCATGAATGGTAAAAAATAAAAAAAATATAGTAAATAAATTATAAATGCTTTTATCTCTAAAAAAATATACTTCTTGAAGTTTCGCTTTTAAAAAAGAAAAAGAAAAATTATCTAATAATCAAAATGTTTTGCATATTTTGCTTACATCGATTGATAATTCGAACTTTGCCAGTGGAACGTTTCATGAGCTCCATCAGGTGGTTTATTTGTTCTTAGAGCCCTTGGTCTTGATTGAGCCTAGAAATCAAAATAGTATCTTTATTTCAATATGATTTTGTATACATGTGACCAGAAAGAGTGTTCCGTGCGGTCGATGAATAATTAATCACGTCATGCACTATTTCACACCTGTGTATTTATACACTTATACAAACCATTCTCAAAGTGTAAACTATACAGTTGCTAAATTTTACTTAGGTTTAGCAGTTAAAAATAAATTATAATTCGATTTCGTTAACAAATGTTTTGATTCATTTTTATGCATTATACTTACATTGAAAAGATGATAGTACAAATTAAAACAAATCAAAACTTTATATATATAAATATATATATATATATAAATATATATATATATATATATATATATATATATATATCCAAAGTCTCTTTTTCAATGAATAATAAAGAACTTTTAAAACACTGTTTAAAACAGTGTTTTAAAAGTTTTTTATTATATATATATATATATATATATATATATATATATATATATATATATATATATATATATATATATATATATGATCAAGACTTACATATCCTGTAATCCTTCTAGAACGTCGCTGTTGTTCTGATGGTGACATTAACTTTATTATCCTCTTTAACGTCTTTCTCAATTGGGGGTCGTGGCTAAGAAGACTTTTAACCAAAAGTCGAACATTTCTAAACTGGGCCGGAATATTTTTTAAATCACTAAATTCTTGATTTCTAAGTTTTGCCATGATTTTAATTCTTTCCATTCGTGATCCCATTTTATGATACATCTCAAACAGTATCATTCCGAGACTGTAGATATCGGCGTTTTTATCATAGACGGTCGAATCTCTAACTTCTGGTGCAACATATAGACATGTTCCCACATTTTGAGAAAACTCATTTTCAGATGTTTTACCTGCAGGAGACAATTTGCATTTCCTGGCAAATCCAAAATCTCCTATTTTTGCTCGATTGTCTATGTCTAATAAAATATTTGAAGGTTTCAAGTCACGATGCATGATGCCTTTACTGTGCATGTACTCCAGGCCAGACACGATATCCAAAAACAGATTAAGTCTCTTCTTATCACTCATTGTGAATATTTCTCCTTCATGGATTAGAATTTCGAGATTCTTATTAGGGTTGCAAAGCTCAGTTTGAATAACCAAACAGGCATCATAGATGAACTCTGAACTTTTACTATTTTTCGATTTAGAGTCAGTACTAACCACTGCATTATTTTTTTCAGAAGGGGGAATTTCTTTTTCAAAAGATACAATACTATCGGAATTTTCTTTTCCAGATCCTTCTGAACAAGAACTCCATTTATGGAATGGTGTTATCCAAGAAGTATAATATCTGAGGACATTTGGATGATTAAGTGAAGCCAAAATTTTAACTTCCCGTTCATCAAAATCTAAAGAAAATATTTTCACAAATTTGAGAGCATATTTTTTGTCTTCGATGGTATGGACGGCTTCATACACTGACCCAAATCCGCCAGCACCTATTTTTTTTAAATCAGTAAAATTATATTCAATATGCGGGGAATCCAAAAAGTTGTCAATTTCCTCTTCACTGAAAAAACAACTTGAAGATTCTCCATCGAACGATGTTGTTTCCTCGAGCTCCGTCGAATTTTCATCATCAGCTACCATTTTTACATTGAAAGTTACAAGAAATAAAATGTGTTTTGTTGTCAATGCTATGTCAGGTTAAATGCACTGACCATGATCGCCTTTGATTTATATTATAAATGATCCAAAAAGTCAAAACATCAAGTTTCATATTTCCATTTTCACTTGGAGTTCCAGATTCTCCGGAAATCGGAACCTTCTTGTCGTAATGTCATTTTTTATATTTAAAGCCTAAAACAAAAGAGGTGAAATAACAATTGAATATATTAACTATTGGTTAGCAACTATAGTCAATGTATGTGTGTCTTAATTATGTTTGTACATGTATTTCATCTTAAAAGAGAAAATCCGTAAATATTCAGATGTTGATCTTATTAACTCTAGATAAACCGATGAAACAATATTCGAGCAAATACATGCATATATAGAATTCATTAGGACCCTATTTCCAACGATTGTATATATATATATATATATATATATATATATATATATATATATATATATATATATATATATATATAATATGACCAAGACTTACATATCCTGTAATCCTTCTAGAACGTCGCTGTTGTTCTGATGGTGACATTAACTTTATTATCCTCTTTAACGTCTTTCTCAACTGGGGGTCGTGGCTAAGAAGACTTTTAACCAAAAGTCGAACATTTCTAAACTGGGCCGGAATATTTTTTAAATCACTAAATTCTTGATTTCTAAGTTTTGCCATGATTTTAATTCTTTCCATTCGTGATCCCATTTTATGATACATCTCAAACAGTATCATTCCGAGACTGTAGATATCGGCGTTTTTATCATAGACGGTCGAATCTCTAACTTCTGGTGCAACATATAGACATGTTCCCACATTTTGAGATAACTCATATTCAGATGTTTTACCTGCAGGAGACAATTTGCATTTCCTGGCAAATCCAAAATCTCCTATTTTTGCTCGATTGTCCATGTCTAATAAAATATTTGAAGGTTTCAAGTCACGATGCATGATGCCTTTACTGTGCATGTACTCCAGGCCAGACACGATATCCAAAAACAGATTAAGTCTCTTCTTATCACTCATTGTGAATATTTCTCCTTCATGGATTAGACTTTCGAGATTTTTATTAGGGTTGCAAAGCTCAGTTTGAATAACCAAACAGGCATCATAAATGAACTCTGAACTTTTACTATTTTTCGATTTAGAGTCAGTACTAACCACTGCATTATTTTTTTCAGAAGGGGGAATTTCTTTTTCAAAAGATACAATACTATCGGAATTTTCTTTTCCAGATCCTTCTGAACAAGAACTCCATTTATGGAATGGTGTTATCCAAGAAGTATAATATCTGAGGACATTTGGATGATTAAGTGAAGCCAAAATTTTAACTTCCCGTTTATCAAAATCTAAAGAAAATATTTTCACAAATTTGAGAGCATATTTTTTGTCTTCGATGGTATGGACGGCTTCATACACTGACCCAAATCCGCCAGCACCTATTTTTTTTAAATCAGTAAAATTATATTCAATATGCGGGGAATCCAAACAGTTGTCAATTTCCTCTTCACTGAAAAAACAACTTGAAGATTCTCCATCGGACGATGTTGTTTCCTCGAGCTCCGTCGAATTTTCATCATCAGTTACCATTTTTACATTGAAAGTTACAAGAAATAAAATGTGTTTAGTTGTCAATGCTATGTCGGGTTAAATGCACTGACCATGATCGCCTTTGATTTATATTATAAATGATCCAAAAAGTCAAAACATCAAGTTTCATATTTCCATTTTCACTTGGAGTTCCAGATTCTCCGAAAATTGGAACCTTTTTGACGTAATGTCATATCTTATATTTCAAGTCTAAAAAGAAAAAAAGAGGTGAATAAACAATTGAATATATTAACTATTGGTTAGCGACTATAGCCAATGTATGTGTCTTAACTATTTTTGTACATGTATTTCATCTTAAAAGAGAAAATCCGTAAATATTCAGATGTTGATCTAATTAATTCTAGATAAACCGATAAAACAATATTCGAGCAAATATATATAGAATTCATTAGGACCCTATTTTTAACGAAAGACCTTACAGTGGTTGTAGTGGTTTTTTCTTTCTTATTTTTCCCCCTTTTTTGTCGGAGTTTCTCAGAAATAGCTGAATAGATTTTTCTGAATTTTTTTGAGATGAAAGAGAATGATAATACGTTTTCATTTTTTCAAAATTTATTTCCTGTCATAAACATTCAAACTTTGTGGATTGATAGACCTGTATGTGCAGACGTGTTCAAACTATTTCGTTTTGTTCGTCGTCACTTCCGGTCGTCATCGGAAAATCAAAAATTAATTTGTTCATGTTTTTAATTTATTTTACATAGAAATAATATATTAGTAAAAATCCTTAAATATTTCATCCAAACGATGTTATATAAACAGAAAAATGCTCCTTCCGGTGAGAGTCTCAATTATCTAAGGTAACCTTTTAAAAACAAAATTTGTACCCGCGAGATCTCAAAAACTGTAGGTGACCAAGACACTAAACTTACTTGAATGATAAACATTTGACTGAACTTCTCTCAATGATGAAGAAAAAACTCATTTCTCGTTTACTCACTTTGACGAAATCTTTCAGAATTTTTACTAGATGTGTTTAACGGGATTCATTTTGTCGACTGTCACTTCCGGTCAACACAGAAAGGGTTCAAACAAATCAAGCTTTTTTATAAGTTTAATTGTTTGTTTTTGACAGTTTAAGGTAGTTTATTAGGTAGGAAAATACCTTCAAAAAAGCCAGTTCTTATTATCATTTAGCAGTTCCGTTTGTCGGTTTTCTGTCCCATAACATAAACCTGTTCTCAAAGATGCAGTGTATCTCAAAAATGGTATAGACTTGAGAAACTAAACATTGTTGGCTGATAGACCTATGTTTGTACATGGTTTTACACTATTTTGTTTTATCTAGCGTAACTTCCGGTAGTCCAAAATTTGAGCTTTTAATTCTTTTTTGTTATTTACTATGGAAGTAAAATTTTAGTAATAGAAATACAGTAGAGCATCTACACATGGTTAAATAAACAGAAACAATCCTACCTCCGATGAGATATAACAAAAATATCTCAGATAGCTATTTTAAAACAAATTTTGTTTCAGAATCTGTAAGTGACCAAGACACGAAACTCGGATGATAGACATTTGACTAAAGATGTGTTTCATGGGTTTCATTTTTCGACCGTGACTTCCGGTCCACACCGAAAGGGTTTAAACAAATCAAGCTGTTTTATAAGTTAAGATTTTTTCTTTGACTATTTTATTCAGTGTAAAAATGTATGTATATCGCAGGTAAATGTATCTCTTCAAATGCCTTTCATCACTTCTGTTTCTCCGTTTTCGGTCCCGAGACAAAAAACCACAGGATGAATGACCATCTTTAAGTCCTCCTTAAAGATAGCTTAAAGGTGTTTAAAGGTAGCTTAAAGACGATCTTTTAGCCACCTTTAAGCTATATCTGTTGCTTAAAGGTGGCTTAAAGAAAGCGTAAAGATGGCTTAAAGGCAGCTTAAAGACTATCTTTAAGCCACCTTTAAGCCACCTTTAAGGACAACTTATAGGTCCTTAATGTCCAAACTTCTTTAAGCCACCTTTAAGCCACCTTTAAGCTACCTTTAAGCCACCTTTAAGCCATTAAAAAAAATTTTTTCAATATTGTGCTTAATTTCCAACAAAATGTATTAACTTTATGAAAGAAAAGGTATTAAAACGGTTTTTGTTCTAGAAAGAAAAAATGCAAAAAACAAAAAAACAAAAAAAAAAACGGCCATGGCGAGAATTGAACCCGGGACCCTTAGCTTACTAGCATCACCACATTTCTCTGCGCCACGGCAACTTACATATATATGAGCGTTTTTATATCCTATATATCAGTGGATATTGAATCACTGTATTGAATGTGTTTACTTGAAAAGATTTTGACAAACCATTCAGTTTGTAACAATCAATTATATCTAATTTATAAATTACATGCATGCATGTATTTAGAATGAAATACGGAACTTGGTCTTCAGTGAACAAAAATATATTATACCTAAATGGAAACCGTTTGGTGCACTATAGTAGGCTTTCTTAGTTAATAAATTTAAACCGAGTAGATATACGTTCATCTAATTTATAGATATAAAAATGTAAGAAAGAAAATGAAATCATTTCTTTTATTAAATGCATTGATACTATTAGGTTATTTGTTCAATTTCCCGCAATTTCCCGGTTTTCATGATCGCGGCGCCTTTCCAATATGTTTAAATATTTACATGTAATTGTATGTACATGATTTTTAAACTATCAATTCTATAACAAACAAAATTACCAATTACCGGTGACGTATTTACTGCATGTGGCAATTGCAAATGACTTGTACATACAATTGTATGATGTGCCAGGCCGGGTATATTTGACATATTTACCCATATACATATATTTAAATAATCAACCCCTATTTATGATCACCGGTACATTAATTAATTAGCCTCAAGATTTTACTCTTACATACATGTATCGTTAATTTGTAGACGTAACATTTTTGAAACCCAGAGCTAGGAAATAATACTTTGAAAATGAATTACAAATGTAAATTAACTTTTATTCACTAGACTTATCGTATACTCGTACATACTAAGATTCAACGCCTTTAGAAACCCCGACGTGCACCTGGGCACACGACACACCTGCTGTGTATATCTTGTATATTCTGTGTTAGTTCCAGGGGTTTTCTTAAGTTGGACAAACAATAGACTTTAATTAGATATACACAAACATGCACCTGGGCACACGACACAACTGTTGTGTATATCTTGAATATTCTGTGTTAGTTCCAGGGGTTTTCTAAAGTTGGACAAACAATAGACTCTAATTAGATATACACAAACGAACAAAACTATGTCTAGACAAACAAAGCAGTAATATCCTGCCTGATATAACAAAGGCAGTTGAGAGTCTTTTTATCTTTAACATGTATCTAACAGATCTAGAGTTAGAAATAATGAAAATTGAAAAAAAAATACAAACCTTAAACCGATTATCAAATTAAATCATGCATTTTTTGGTTCATTGGTTCATTATCTTTATTTTGTTTAATAACCGGATGAACTGAGAGAGAGAGAGAGAGAGAGAGAGAGAGATTTTTTTCACCGATTAATTTATAATAGGAAACAAACATACTTTTATTAGTTTTATGCACATATTAAGATACAGAGACTGCGCTCACCCCTACAAAAATTTTGAAACCCCCCAAAAATTATAAAGAATTTTACAACGGCAATCTGTGTCCATCGGAGCGGTGCTGATGATAGCGATCAGTGTTTAATGGAGCGACGATTAAAACCGCCTGGAACACCCCCCCCCCTTCCTTGGAAATTATATTATCACTCGGATGACCCCCTCCCATCCCTATAAAAGAGCTTTAAATTTGCATTTAATATATGTTTTTATTGTTCAGCTTGATCAATATTGACTTAAAGGCCACTTAAAGACAGTGTAAAGGCAGTGTAAAGAGAGCGTAAATGCCACTTAAAGATGCTTAAAGGTGGCTTAAAGAAGTTTGGACATTAAGGACCTATAAGCACTTGCTTAAAGGTGACTTAAAGGCGGCTTAAAGGTTGTATAGCCTTTAAGCTCCTTTAAGTCACATTTAAGCCACCTTTAAGGACTTGCTTAAAGATGGTTTTTCGCCCTGTGAACTTTTCTCAAGGAGATCTCAAAACTGACAAAAACTGAATAACAAAACTTTGAGAAAAAATTAAAAAATGTATGAGTAGAAGTTTTCCATGTTCTGTTTATCCGGCGTAACTTACGGTCGTCACAAGAAGTACTCAAATTTTAACTTTTTGTCTTTTTGTTTTGTTTTTCATAGAAATGATTGCTGGAAAACTCCTTCACAGTATATATTATATCCATTTTCTTTTTACAAGAGGAACGCAGTTCCTTTTAAAGATTAATATATGAGGAACGGAATTTTATTTTGCCGCTATAGCAACAAGAGTCTAGTTAAAGTTCTTTCTGGAGATTATTAAGTACAAATTATGATAATGAAATAAAAAGCACTCGTCTTAATAGGGGCGATGAGTTGGGAATCTTGGTAATTTTGAATAGAGAGACATCATTCTCTAAAAAAGTACCTTTGTGTCCATTACAGGTACACCATTTTTACTGAAAAAGTGAAACTAGATTCGGAAAAGTAGATAATTAGCAAATGCAGGTGTGGTATAAATACAAACATCATGATAAAATCCTAAAAATAAATCGAACAATGATGGATTCATGAAATTACAGGCCATTAGGCCTTAACAGTCACCTGAGTACCATAGACCCTACACAAACTTATCGAGGAGTCCCATATATGCATTTAATTAAGTTTCATTCGGGAGTAGGAAAATTATTATATTGTAATGATGACCATCTCCCTGCCTGAAATCTTTCAAAAAGGACAATGAAACCTATTATCTTACGAAAAACTTAAAAATTATAATAGAATTATGACCTGATATTGAAAAGGTGCAAGACTGTGATGGAAAATAATTTCTCCATATTTGTCAACTTTCAAGATGGGTTTTATGTGTATATGTATTCATAGATAAACTAAAACAAGGTGGCTAGTATACATGTTTTATTAAACCATCCCCCAGACTTCGTTAATATGGGAATCACCTTGTCCGTCCTTCCGTCGTCTGTCCGTCTGTCTGTGCAAAATCCGTGTACGGTCTATATCGTTCTTATGGAGAAATATTGCTTTTGACCTGAGGCTATGTCATTACCTTGACACAAGGTCATTCGGGCAAGGTGAAGGTCACTGGCAGTAAAATTGCATAATTCGTGTGTAGTCAATATCTTTCATATGAAGAGCCATTGGAAGTTCTTACTTCACACAAGGATTGCTAATGACTCAAGGTCATTCGGACGAGGTCACTGGCAGAACGATTATATAATTTGTGTCCGGTCTATATCTTTTTATGTAGAGACATTGGAAGTTCATAATTTACACAAAGATTGCTCATAATCTGAGAGTGTATCATAACCTTGTCCAAAGGTCATCCGGGCAAGGTTAAGGTGTCTGGCAGAAAAGTGCAAAATTTGTGTACGGTCCATATCGTTCCTATGGAGAGATATTCGAAGTTCATACTTCACACAGAGATTGCTTATGACATGGAATTGTGTCAAGACCTTGACCCAAGTTCATTTTGGCAAGTTCAAATTCATTCTTTAAAAAAACTTATTTATTATATTTGCATGTCTTCCATGAATGGAAATGATTAAAAGGTAAATTTTAAATTTGACACAAAGATTGCTCGAAATTAAATTTATTGTAACATTATTATCAGCAGAAGTAAAGACGATTGTTTTTAAACATTCAATGCATTAACACTATATGATGTTTTTTACCCAACCCTAGAACTCCTAAATCTGCAGGCATGAAATTAAAAATTTTGGAAGAGTGCTTCCTGGTCTACAAAATTATAAATTCACTTTTCCTTACAGGTGTGTGGGAGTAGAGCAGATAAGTTTTAAACATTATATGCATTTACACTATACATTTTGGTCCAGTCCTTGAGTCAAAAACCATACTTCAGGGGACATGGAATTTACAATTTCAGTAGAGGACTTCCTGGATGGCATAATTATGAAATCAGTTTTCTTACATATGCATGAGAGTAGAGAAGAAGATTTTTAAATATTATATGCATTTACACTATATATTAACCATATTGCCTCCCCCTTTGCGGCCTGAACCCCTAAGCCAGGGTTTACAATGTAGGTAGAGGAGCTCGTGGACATCATAACCCTGCAATCATGCAGTTTTTTTCCACATCAATATTAGAGCTCTAATGTTAATTATTTAATCATGCACGAATTAAGCTTTTAGTATATGGAATTAAAATACAACCATTTCACTTATATGTTTATTTTAGAAAATGAAAGGACATAGAATATTAAAATTCAAATGAATTCAGACAATTTAATTTTTCGCTTTGTATTCGTTTCGTAAAAGTGAGACTGGGATAAAAAGCTTACTACTTGAAATGTTTTATGGTCCCGAGGACTTGTTTCAGAATGGACGTGATGGACCTCAACCCCATCGTCTGCTCATTATTTGCAAAATTGTTGAAATAGAATTATCATGATATAGTAATAAGTTGGTTTTTTCGGGGGGGGGGGGTAGGTTTGAAGGAGAGAAAACAACAATTCCGATTATTTATTTCAGATTTTTCTTTTCTCTTTCATTAAAGTTGCTCTGGTTTTATACTGTTACTTCTCACTAATATTTAAAAGTATTTAAAGACGGAACAAATTTTCCCTTATACGAGGGTTGTTCGGAAATTATTGAGACAAATCGATTATTTTCTTTTCTAAGGGACGAATTTTGGTGAAAATTGGCATAGACACTGAAAAAACACCAACAAATAATAAAACAAAGTAATATTAAAAGAATATTAAATATTTTGTTTACGACAGTAGATAAACAAGTCGGTGGTCGGGGTACCCGGCGCAGCCATGAACTCGGAGATTAAACAACTTAAACATCTACTTTATAAGTGTCCGTAAAATTACAGTTAATGATAAAAGAAATCAAATTAAATATGTTCATTTTGCTATTCTTTGCGACTAACTGTTGATTAAGTTTCACTGATGTTCGAGTTGAAATACGGATATGGTACACATATATTTACCAAACAATAAAAATCTGACAGCGACTTTACATTGAATTTTGACGTGAAGGCGGCGCAACGAAAACCATTAAACTGGTGGAAATCTCAGAAGAAGACCTTTTAAAGCCACGCATTTGCGTAAAAAACTATACGATGACAACACAAGGAACAGAACTTCAGTTCATCATATTTTTTTTCACTGATTATTTAACTAAAATTAGGCCAAAGGGATTAATTAACAACTTTTGACACACTAACTGTTGTCAACAGTTCTAAAATATGTAAAAAAAAAAAAAAAAATGACTGTAGGATTCATTTACAGTAATTAGACTTTCGGGTAGAAATAACTCGATTTTTTCTCCAAAAAAAAAAAAAAAGAATGAGAGAAAATGTAAATGATGACATCTTGAAATTAAAACAAAAGATGAGAAATAAAGAATAATTCTTATATCAGTTCGTGTGTAAGGTGTTTAAAACACGGGAGCAATAAGAAGCGTTAAAATGACGTTGCAAAAAGTTTGCGGTTGCGCCGGGTTACAGGACGAAGGCACGTTGGTCAGCTTACTAGGAATGATCTATTCATGCCATGAACAAGAAACTTTTCACATTGATAAACTCTATCCTGATTTACATTTTGGTAAAATTTCAAGAGTTTATCTTTTTTACTAAAAGAATAAGAGAAAATGTCTCAATAATTTCCGAACAACCCTCGTATATACATTATCTTCGGTATAAACAAGGATAAAAAATGTGGAATTATTGCCCTGATTTATATTCGTTTTCAATATCGATGGAGGACTTAAAGAAGACTCATTAAGAACTGGATTATTTATTTTTTAAACTACACCTGTATTTTTGTGAATTGTAAACGTGGTGAAATCTAAACATTTTATTTATTATAGTTGGGCGGTAAGTATACGGGACAAAAACTTAACATGTTTACAATAAAAGTATGACCACTTTTCATGTAAAATTTGCATGATAAAATGCAAATTAAAATAGAAGAACATTGTCCATTGTTACCTTACATGACGTTTATTTTTATTTGTTTTTACATTACACATCAACACTCATTTTCTTTACTTCAATATAAGTTTGAATCGTTGTCTCGAAAAAAATGGGGTTTTTTTTAAAATTAATTTAAAGAATTTCACATTTGAAAAGCTGCACACAGGATAATTATTCTACAAACGTGTATTCTATTAACACTCATGGAATATTGCCATTAGGGCTTTTTGGATAATTATTTTGAACGGTTATTTATCGGTTACTTTGGTTTGGAAGAGGGCTTGGATTCATTGTGATGTTTTAAAAAACGTTATTTCATAGCATTGCAGATTCCCTTGATTGTTAAAGGTCAGTTGCACGAACACCGAAAAGCATATTATCTTTCATATCTCAATAGAAAAAAATGAGTCCATTACAGGGACGCAATTTTTTAAAATTATGAAAAAGTGAAAGTAGAAAAATTAAATAAAGTTTCTGAACGCAAGAGTGTTATCAAAACAAACATCACGATAAAATCTTTTTTCAAAAACTCACAGTGATCAGTTCATGAGGAAGGTTGAATCATGCGAATACTTATTAGAGTTGTTACCGCCTGGGTTGATATAGATGTGATCTCTGTCTCTATATCTTGCATCAGACAGTAGGTATTTATAGTCTCACGTCATGCAATTTTTACCGAGCTTTAAATATCCCAATTCATATTATAATAAGCTAAAGGTGAATATAATGCATGACTGTGCAGAAAAGGACTGCAGTTAAAAATAATAAGTACTAGTATTCCTTTTAAAGGAATGATTTGCATGTGATATGTTTTCAGCATGAAATGTTTTTATTTTTTAAAAACCAAAAGTGTAACATTCATTCAATAGGTTAAGTCTCGCTTTTTTGTTGCTTTCTGAACTAGCAAGAAACGGATTTACTTTGATAAAGTTGTGAATGTGAGAAAAGGGCAAATTTTCAACACCAAAAGAAATTGAAATCGTCCCCACCTATTTTATTTATTTCTCTATATGTAGGTTGTACTTGTTTTATTCTGAAATGTCTAAAAGTTCTTAAGAGTCAAGATCATGTGTCCCCTGCATGCAATCAGGATCAGGTACCAAAACAATTGTGTCAAAAACTTTGTTTAAATAGATAAATAAAAAAGAAATCGGTATCGATTTAGAATCTATTACATTTTTAAATTCTGGAAATGACAAACAAGAAACGATCGCTTAGGACTTCGCTGAAAAAACAAATTGATACAATCAATTTACTGCCCAAAAAAAATTGCGTAACAGGCATAAAGCATTGTTGTTGATAGTAGGGGCCAGACTCATCCGAAAAGCTTGACAAGAAAAAAGGGGGTGTTTAATTTGCAAATCATGAACATCATTATCCTAATCCGTGGAGGGGGAGGGGGAGAGGTATATCTGTAAAATACCCATTACTTCAATTTTACTGTTAATTTCTTTATTTTCACATTGGTTTGTCAGATCTCAAAAAAAGCGGGAGACCAACTTCATAATAATTCACTTTTTTTATATGTAATTTTTAGGAAAAAAATGTTTGCTGCGAGAAAAAGTTACTTTTGTAATTTTATATATAAACTTTTAATCCTTTGTCTATTTTGTCTGTCTGTTTTCCTGTCTTTATGTTTTAAACATTTTCGACTTCTCATATGAAACCACGAGTTCAATTACAACAAATGTAGACACAACGCATCCTTTGTAGTGACCTCTTATTTCAAATCAAAGTTAATATTTAAAAATCTTTTAAAAGATTCTTTTCAAGACTCAAAATACAAGAAGGTCAATACTTACTTTCTGGCTTTACACATTCTAATATTTTTATCTAAAATAAATACTAGCATTAGAAACTTAATATTTGTATGAAAAAGTAAACATGTACTTTATTTCCAATAAAATTAACTTAATAAGGAAGAAACAATTAATCGGACAATTATCTGCACCTTGATTCACACATTTCCTCAAACAACACAAGCTTACACCTCTGTCACTGGGGTTAGTTACTCACCTGAACGGAGAAAAATAAATTTGTGTTTAAATTATAAACTTTTAATTTATAGTAATATTAGTTTTCATTTATTTACATGGTAGTTTTGTATTGACAATAAGTACAGGTACATTGCATATGTTGAACTGTTTGCATATTACATTTGTTCTTTTAAAACATGCTCAAGAAGTACACGTGCACTCATATGCCCCAGTTAAAAGTGAAAAAAAAATGAAGATTTAAATTAAGCATAATCTTGTTTCTTACATCATCTATTGATATTTTCAAACCATAAGAATCAGCAAGTTTTAGCGCTGAAGTTAATGTATATAAAAGCACGAAGCTTTACAACATAGTAGGGGTCAGCAGATATTTGTGTTATGAATCTTTGTATGCACACACCGCTGCAGTTATGAGACAATACCTAAAAAAACAATGATTCAATGCTGAAATAAAAATCAATACAAGCATTGGACAAGCATTAGACAAGGCGTGTGAATGTCACATTTTCAGCAGTGGGCTAAAGCTTCAGCAGCAGCAGAGAGGAGCATTATGGTTCAGTCTGAAGTAAGGCGCTCACAGGAAGATCAGAGAAAAGCAAGAGCAATTGAATTTGCAAAACAGTGGGTCTGGACGAAGTGGGGCCTACCAGAACAGGAATGAACCTGGAAAGATCTGTGGAGGACAGACCAGCTCGGGATATCATTCCTCTTGAGGTAAGTAAAATACGCACTACCATATCCAGCAAACTTGCAACAGTGGGGACCCACACTATTAATATAAATTGTGTGGAAAGAGTGGGGCCATGGCGCATATTCTATCAGGTTGCCAAGTAGCTCTGGCTCAGGGGAGATATAGATAGCGACATGACAAAGCCCCGTGGGAGGAAAATAAAACGAGCATCAGACTCGAAGCAAAGACAGCTACAATTTGGGAGACAGAGTGTATCTACAGATGACACAATTAATAAGAGCGGCAACGTACATCGTTGCTGGTCAAAGAAAATGGCTGGGATTATCTCGGAGTAAATCTAAATAGGATCTAGATAGGAAGTTAGTTTTCCCTAACATTTAAGACCGGACGCAGTGTCAGTCTCCAAGCAGTTGACTAAGCTGGTTGCAATAGAGCTGACCGTATCATGGGAATAAAATTGTGAGGAGGCACATGAGAAGAAAACCCTCAAGTATTCAGACCTCATGGCAGAATGCAATGCTTGGCTGTTTCCTGTAGACGTCAGTTGCAGATGGTTCCCAGCGCAATCAATGTGGAAGCTACTCACATAAAAAGGACTATCAGGAAAAGCACGAAAGACAGCAAGTCTGAGTGAAACGACAGAAAGGTCATCGTGTTGGATATGGCACCGTGGGGATGATCTGTGCTGGAAGTCGTGATTTATCGAGTTGTGGATTGGCCACCACTGCTGACCCACCAACTGGAGGATGTCATAGTACAGAGTTGAAGCATCCGGTGAAGGTTGGAAGACGATCGGAGCCGAAAGACGATCATAAGGCAGAACATATGTATAGTTACAGGCATAAAAAGATTGCCTATTAAGATATTGTATCCCAAATGTTTCATAAATACTTAAGAATCTTTTAATTTTTTTTCAAGCAAGGTAGTTGTGTTTTTGAAGAGTCGTCTAAAGACAAAGAAAGTTAACTCGGAGGGTGTGTTCACAACGTTTTCAGATTTACACAATGTATGTATCTTCGTAATATTTCCCATAGTCTTACAGGACACACGTTTCTCTTTTATATAAATTGTAGTCATTAGAACCTCTAGGAAACAATTTTCCTTTGTTAAATAATACGACTGACCCATTGAGAACTATGAAATAAATAAATAATTCATACATTTTTACCCTTTTGTGATGGATTTGAAGAGGTACATTGGTTTATAACCTGTAAACCTGTTAAAGCCCCAAAAATGGGCCCTGTAAGTTTAAGCTGGGTTTTTTTTCAATGTCAATTTGAAATACATATTGTATAGTCAACATCATATTCATGTAAATTTTGAATTCGTTTACTGTGGGATCATTTTGTTCTTTGGGACCAATGTTCGTGACTTTCGTGGTTAACCTTTGCCCACGAATTTTCACGAACTAACATACTAATATGTATACAAGCATTTGTTACATATTTATTGAAGATGACCTACTACCAACAAAATTACATCACCAGGCACCATGGAAAATGTTGGTTACCCACGGACACCTATGGGTCTTGATTTGAACAAACACAAAACACAAATGTTGATAGCATATATCAGGAAGCTTGAGTTTAAGTTTTTACAGTCTTTGCTTACAAAGGGTTCATGACCTGCTTTCCTTCCTAGAAGTGAATCATATGCCCCTAGGAAGCGGAGATGATATAGTACAAGTTATATGGTCTATAATGAAGAAGATTTTTTTTTCAAACAGCCCTGCATCCTATTTTTATTCAGTCTTGATTATCTTCCCTTGGAAGAAGGTCTTGTTATTCATTGATTTAAAAAACTTGAAAACATTTTACTGAAGGCTGTATTGTCCCAAACATGGTTGAAATTGTTAATTGTTGTCCAATAAAAACGTGAAAAGTCTACAACAGCAATGATAAGGCTGAGAACACCAATCACTGTCAATGTGCAGGGTATCTTTTTTTATTATTAGACAAGAATAGAATTCCTGGGTCCCCCGCCGGTCAAGCAGTATACTAGTATCGACCAAGGCTGATTTAGGAACTTGACCAAGGTATTAGTGGTATAAACATTTGGTATAAATTTAATGAAAATCCGTCAAAATTTGTAGGCATGAAAGCGCTTACAAGGTCAATTTTGGATAAAACGGAGTAGTGTAATTATTGTGGTCAAAGTCCCATGACTCCAACAAAAAGTATCGACCAATACTGATTTACGAACTTGACCAAAGTATTAGTGGTATAATCATTTGGTATGAATTTAATGAAAATCCGTCAAAATTTGTAGGCATGAGAGCGCTTACAAGGTGAATTTTGGGATAAAACGGAGTCATTTTTGTGGTCAGTCCCATCACTCCAACAAAAAGTATCGACCAAAGCTGATTTTCGAACTTGACCAAGGTAATAGTGGTATAAACATTTGGTATAAATTTAAGGAAAATCCGTCATTTGTAGGCATGAGAGCGCTTACAAAAAAGTGTGACGGACGGACACACGGACGGACGCCCGGCATTTCTATGTCCCCGCTCCGCGTTGCGGCGGGGGACAAAAAGCTTACGTGAGCCTTCAACTCAGTGGAGCTATAAAAGAATAATCATGATTCTAATATCATTCCGAAGATGGCTTCTTGATATAAAAGGTATGTATTCCATGATTAAAATATAATAAAGCAAACACATTGTAAATTAAATTTTGTTTATTAGAGACCAAATTTGATTTCCAAAAAGATTTACATTTCGATCAAATTTTAGAACCACATTGTCCTATATACAAAGAGGAAAAAATGTTTACATTATATCCTTATAAAACAAATTGACAACCAATATTATAATTACCTAGTTATAAATAAAAATGTTTCAAGATCTGTTAGAAATACAACTTGTTTTAAACAACAACAAAAAGTGATTTCACTGCATGCTCTCATATACAGATGATATAGATTAAATTAAATTAAAGTTATATAAAAAAAATTTATTCTTTAACACCACCACCATATCATTAACATCATTTTTTTTTAAATAAATTAATACACATATTGTTAAGTACATGCATAGCATGCACATGAACATAGTAAATTTAAATGCAAATATTAAACGCAGTATATATTTTTCTACAACATTGAAATATTAACATTTTTTTTCAACAATACATTCTTCAATTCCACTAAATTCCTGTACATCCTGTTTAAATAGTTATAGTTATTTAACATTAATATGAAGTGCTGTAGATAAAATTATATCTATCTTTCTGTACTCAACATTTAAATGATACATGTACCATGTCAATAAATAATTAAATTATATGATGCAAGTATTAACTTGCTGTGTAAGAAAAACATGTATGCATTAGCTACCTGAACTATGTCTTATGACACACAAGGCTCAGGTACATTTACTTGTGAATGAAAATAAATAATAATTCCTCAAAACTTAGTTTACATGACAACTGAATCAATATATTACAAATGTCATTTAAACATTATTTAAGCAATACTTTCTGCAAATGTATTATAGGAATTAACACAGGAGATTCTGTCTGTGCCCCCTCACGGGACCCCATAACTATGAAAAACAATTTGGTGTCTGTGACCGTTCGAGATACACACTATATCGTACATGTAAGTCTAGATTAGACTAGCTCTATAAATACAATATACATCACAATCATTTTGTTTCGGTTTTGTTTCCAATCAATAAGATATAACCTTGTGACCGATCTGATTGTTCACACAGAGAAAAAACAACGTTTCCATCCCATCGTCAATTAAAGAAGTAGGTATAAATTTTAAGCAAATTGTTGTAATTAATTTTTTTTCAACTTATTTTATTGAATCAAATTGATTTTTGTAAAGTACAATGTTTTATAAGTTCTTTCATTATTTCCTCCTGTTGGAAATTAAGAAATCTTCACAGGTAAAAAACATAGATAATCATTTCATTCATAGATTTCAAAGCTCACCTTTATGAGACCGCCTTTATCATATTTTATGAAAATCATAATTATTAATCTTGGATACTCATGGACACTGTTTTCACACATTATCGTATATCATATGTTATAAAAACGTATGATATTGATATGTTCATTTCATTTCATACGGTATTGTAAGATACAATGTTTATCAATCTAATAATATAAAATATGATATTTATTAGATGTAAAATCGACAGTATCAAAAAAGGGAAAATTGATAGGTATATAATAAAGTAATTTCACGTATTATCACTGGTGTAAGATCGATTTGTCAAATGTAAGACAGCAGTGTGAGCGTTTTAAGTCTAATACACTTTGTATTATTACGCCGCCTTAGAAGGTAAACAAACGTTGTCTGCTGTACGGAGATGCAAAATGATTAATTGAGATCATTCTCTAAGTAATTGTTTTGCTTTATCAATTAAAATTTACCATATTTTTATTTAATTATTTTTTTTATTTATGCTCTCATTTTGACTTGCACTGATTAAGGCTCGCGGAGGGATAAAGTGAGAGTAATCTTTTGAACGTCAAAACAGCCAGTTGTCAGGCATCTTTTTTTAATGAACAATTATTATTTAAATTTAATCTATTTATATTATAAATACAAAATCATATTATACAATATTTATTATAAACAATATTATACATATGATACAATATTTTATTAAACATATTATACATAAGATACCAATATTTTATTTTTTATATTGAACAATATCGTATCATATGATACAATATTATATATTATAATGTCATATAATACAATATCATGTGATGCAATACTACATGATATAATACAATATCATATTTTACAATATAGTATCATAATATACAAAAACTTTATACCATATCATATCCTTTCAAATAATTCTTTACAATATAATAATGTCCAAACCTCAAAGTTGTTTTCAAAAAATTACATTTATGAGAATAATATTTGTTTAAGATTCAATTTGACAATAAAGAACATTTCTTATCTCAGTGAACGTCTGCTGTCCAGGTAATCAAAGAATTGTGAATGTATCACACGGTACTTGAATGGAATGATTCAAAGCTGTTGTACTGGATATAGATCAGTAATAAGGTTATACAGGAGGCCACGGATCTTAAGCCATTATTATTGTGTTACATTGGTTGTTTACAAGTGTAACATATTTGTGAACTGTTTTGTGGACTAATATCACTGTGACACCTCCTTATACACTTTTGCATTTTGTCTTGAAAAATAACGATAATTAAACTCTTCAATATGCTCTTAATAGTCCTTTTGAAACAAACATACTTTGTAAAGCTTTGTTCATATGTTCATATTGTCCTCTCTAATGGAATCGTCCACGCACATCTCACTCGTGGCCATCTTGAGTGAGTCCTCTTTGTTTAGGTTTCATAGACTTACTTTATATATATATATATATATATATATATATATATATATATATATATATATATATATATATATATATATATATATATATATATATATATATATATATATATATAATATGCATTTTCTACATCTACATCTCTCACAGTAGAAATAGGGAAAACAACGGCGGGGTCGAGTAAAAGTAAGCAAAAATTATTGATAACTCCAGATATTGTTCCAATGCTTAAAATATATCAAAAGTTCACCATTACACATTAAAATAAATGATATTTTATATTTTTTACAGCATAGCTACAACAAGATGCCCTGGATCGGATTACAAAGAATATCATATCAAAAGAGACTATAAAATTAAAATGCAATAATCTAAAAATTATAAATACGACATTCTTTTTAATCTTAAGAAAGTTGTTTTGAAGTAACAAATTGCTTGACATTGAATACTAATTACTATTGATTTAATCATGAATTAATGTCTTCTTGTAACACTGTGAATGGTCACTTGCTTTCCTTAGTTCACAATTTCACTAAAAAATCCAAAAGATTTCAATTACGTGTTTGCATGTGTATCCAAATGTGCTATCTAAATTTTATTGTAAATCATTTTGAATTTTTATTCTTTATACATGTATATCCTCATATATAAGAGATTATATGCATTTGAAAAAAAAATGTATTGTCAATTTTTGCATAAGGAGATGGCAACATGAGTTTCAGAACTTGTGCCCAATCCAATTGCAATAATTCGAACGGTAATTATGCTTTTTGGTGATTCATTTGGGATATGAAGGTGGCGACGTTGCAGGAAAAATACATAACCCGCGTAAGCTCCAACATGAAACAATAGTTCAACAAGTTGTATTTAATACTTGCACTCCTGCGAATGTGTTCGGAATGTGTTCTTTATCGTTGCTAAGTATGTAATAAATCCAGAGGTGCTCGAATGAAAGTTCTCGAGACTTCACCGAGATTTGTTCAGTTCCTGTGAAGTTTCGAGCGGAAGTATAAGTGTTCGGATAATATTCTCAAAATACGTAAGTACTGGTCGTTTTTCATATCGTAGACTACTTTGGTTTATGTTAAAACATGAAATTCTTTTAATAAGTTAATCTTATTTCACCATTTAGCGGTTGTTTATATTAAACGATAATATTCAGAACAGAGTTTTTGTTCGTGTTCAACCACGTGTTGAGTAGTTGAAAATATAAACATTGCGTGGCTTAATAAAATCATATCCATGTTTGATGCTTGTGGTGTGCAATACCATGTTTTTAGAAAAATAATGGATGTCTGTTTTGCATTAAAAAATTAGTATATCGAGTCATTTTCAAGGAACATTCTGCATAAAATTGTATAGTCTGTTTCACTATTGATGCTATTACTAGGTCAGGCACGGATAGAAAACTAATCCTCGGGGGGGGGGGGGTCTACTTAACATGTTAATTGTTGCAACAGCTGACAAAAACTATTTTTTGTATTGTCACATTTATTTCTAGAACACATTTTATTCACCAATTAATGAAGATAAAGTTTAAAATCAATAAACCTCTAGATTTAATATTTGACTACTATATAGTACCTATAGATTCTATGAACTAGACTATAAACACGAGGCACGATTTTTACTGCGATACTGAAAGGGTCAAATAAAACCACGTGGTCTAAAATTTAAATGACAATAACATTCGCATGGGTGACTTGGTTGAGGAACAGTACATGGGCTTCCAGTTAAAACCGATTCTCGAACACCTTTATTAATAACGTGCGGAGATTCTAGCACGGACAGTCCAATGTTATTTTGTACATAAAATCGACACTAACGTGCGGAAATTCAGCACAGCTAGCCCGTCATCACATACATTCCACTAATGTGCGAGGTTCCAGCACAATAAACCCACCCGTACTCTTCGAGGTCTTGTAAAACTATTCTCTTTTTTATTTTTTATTTTTTTTGACAGGCATTGCTTTTTTATAACAAAGACATGGTAATGACATACCAGAAAAATAAACATTTACACATTACACATATTTCACACTTCTATTAACATTCCTCTCACATGAAAGCATTTCGGTTTGTTTGTTTGGTTACTTTTTTTACAATTAATATTGTGTAATTAATCTAACTAAGAGACAAAACTTATATCTAAACATATGGTTTTATAGCAGCTGGTACATGAACATTTTTAATCTATTACCTGTTATATTTAAAGGTTACAATTAAAGACGTCTTAACTTCTCTGCCTCAATTTAGATTGTTATAAAACACTTTAGAAATCTTTGTTTTTAAACTTCTAATTGTACTCTCTCTCTCTCTCTCTCTCTCTCTCTCTCTCTCTCTCTCTCTCTCTCTCTCTCTCTCTCTCTCTGGGCTTTTAGGTAAATATATAAATGAATTTGCTTCGTATTTATTCAAATTTTTCAGAATCGCAGCATCATTTTTAATTTTAAAATGAATATGAACTCAATCTGCACCCCTGTTGGAGCTTCTATATTCCTAGGGATTACAATATGACTGAAATAAAAAGAACCTCTCTAAAAAGCATTTTCATGAACATGTCTCAAATACATTTTCTACAGCAATATTTTTGTTACCCCCACCTCCCTTTCTTAGTTACAGTACAGGCAACGTGGATCCCGTATATATATATATATATATATATATATATATATATATATATATATATATATATATATATATATATATATATATATATATATATATATTATCTCTCCTTACTGAAAATAGGCTTAAACCTTTTTATCCATAAAATGCTTCTGAAAAAGATGTTGAAATGTATCCCCTTCCCGAATCTAGATGATTACTTGAAAATTACCTAACTTGAAAGCTTGATTCTTTATTCAATCTTAAATAGACATTCCCATAAAAAGAACAATTAAATTTTTTTTTTTTTCATTCTAACGGAGAATGTTGAACCGCAATCTGATTAAAATACAGATCTCTACATAAGAGCACAAGATGTGCACTTATGTAGAGATCTGTTTTTTAATCAGATTGTTTTCATTCAGTCTTGATTATCTTTCCTTGGAAGAAGGTCTTGTCATTCACTGATTTAACAAACTTGTTGTTTTTTTCAAATGTGAAAAGCCTACAACAGCAATGATCAGGACTAATCACTGCCAATTAACAGTTTATCTTTTTTTCCTTCATAAGAAAAGATTACTTTAGCCTTCGACTCAGTCGAGCTGTAAAAAAAATATATCACGATTCTGTTATCACTCTGAAGATGGCTTCTTGATATAAAGGTATGTATTCCATAATTAAAATAGAATAAAACAAACACATTGTAAATTAAATTTTGTTTATTAAAGACCAAATTTTATTTCCAAATAGATTTACATTTCGATCAATTTTTAGTACCACTGTGACATTGCTCTATCCACAAAAGGAAAAACTGTTTACATTAAAACCTTAAAAAACAGACTGACATCCAATATTCTAGTTATCAAGCAATAAATAAAATAAAAATGTTTCAAGATCTGTTAGAAATACAACTTTTTTAAAAAACAGAAAAGAGTTGTTTCACTGCATGCTTTCATATACATTGTAGATCAAATTAAATTATATATATATATATATATATATATATATATATATATATATATATATATATATATATATATATATATATATATATATATATATATATATATATATATATTTATATATATATATATATATATATAATTCTATAACACCACCACCATATCCTTAACATCATATTCTTTAAAATAAATTAAGACACATATTGTTAAGTACATGCATAAACATGCATATGAACATAGTAAGTTTAAATGCAAATATTTAATGTCAGTATATATTTTTCTACAACATTGAAATGTTAACCTTTTTTATAAAATATATCTTCTTCAATTCCACAAAATACCACCTGTATAAATAATTATAGTTATTTAACATTAATATGAAGTGCTGTAGATAAAATTATATCTATCTTTCTGTACTCTACATGTAAATGATACATGTACCATGTCAATAAATAATTAAATTACATAATGCAAGTATTAACTTGCTGTGTTAGCAAAACATGTATACATTAGTTACCTGGACTATGTCTTATGACACACAAGGCTCAGGTACATTTGCTTGTCAATGAAAATAAATAATAAGTCATCAAAACTTAGTTTACATGACAACTGAATCAATATATTACAAATGTCCTTAACATTCCACAACTCATCAACTTAAACATCATAATTATTCAGAACAGGGTGCATATAGGCAAAAAATATATAATTATACTATACAAAGTTGTGCTAAATTAAAATGTTAATGTAGTATTGAAAATATTGTTTACTTTAACTGTGATGCATGTGGGTTTACACATGCAGGGTAGAACAATCTTGAAATTAAATAAAATAAATCCATGTTTAATATTATATTACATCAATACTTATTTTGTACATGTACAAACTACGATACTTCAAGTATCAATCAATATCAGAATTACATTTAAATAAGCAAACAAAATATATATTAAATGTATGTTACCATACATTAACAAAATAAACCATGTTTAATGATCAAAAGCCTATATTGATCAATCAAACTTACTCTCCAAGCATGGACTATTGAATAGTTAAGTAATTCAACAAACATGGAAAACATGATATCAATGCATGTTATAACAATGATTTAAAAGCTAATGATGATGTTAAACTCATGGAAATATGTTAGCATATTTGATCAGATTTGTACTTTTTTTTCAAAAAGTACAAAAAAAAAATCTGACCAGTCTATTCACAAACATGAAAAAAACATGATAAAAACATGATTTAATTTACATTTCAAAGCAATGATCTAAACATTTAATTACATGTATCATAATTTTAAAATGAGAAGCATGTCATTTTATACTATAAATATAGAGGTACATTAATGAATTTAACATATAAAATGTGATTTTATTTACATGTACATAATAATTGATCCCCACAATCAACATAATTGTCACTACCTGTAAATGCAGGTATATTCACAACATGGAAACCATAATTTTATATAGATCAAGAATTTTACAGTTATAGGAAACTCAAGGTGTTCCCAATGAATTGTGTTTTTTTGTTTTTTTTTTTGTTTTTTTTTTTTTTTTTGTTTTTTTTTTTTTGCAGATGGGCAATTAAATATTATTTTAAAACATGATCTAATATACATATGTCATGAAGAAACTTAGCATATTCATTCAACATAGACTCACTCAGTCCCAAAATCAGTTCATCATGACACTATCAGCTTAATCATCTTCCTCACGGTCATATTGGATGTTCTTGTTGACACGGATTTTTAAGCTATGGGTCAATTTGGTCAGTTCCTCCGCAGTAGCCTGAACTGGTTGGTGTTTTTCACTAGTAGCACCAGGAGATGGTTCTACAAGAGAAAAAAATGGCATACATGTACATATATGATGATGAACATGTAAAACCATTACTTATTAAAAGATTATGCATGCTTAATTTCTTTGTAAATGAAGCTTCCATTATTTTTAACAACATTTTTCTATTAAGTTTTTCCCTATAAGATACTTGATTTCGATATAAAACAAGAAAGATACATGTAACTATCTCACTTTGCAATACAAACATAGAGTTATTTTTCTTTGATTTATTAGAAAAAAGTTTAAATTACCACTTATTTGTCGCTGGAAGGAAAGTTTCCTGGCAGGTCCTGGGTATTCCACGTCTGGAGAATTCACTGGTTGTGCTCCGACCTAGACGTCAGAAGGATATCATTTAAAAATCTTTCTTATCAACAAACTTTACAAAGTATTGTCATTGGGATATAGTGGGAAACCATGAGGAATCAAACTGCCCTGGTCCTGGCCCCGGTGCCATAAAACTTAGATGAGCTCACTTTTGTTTCACTTTTACAAAAAGATTATATAGTGGAAAAGTGAGACTGAGATCAAAAGTGAGCTTGTCTAACTTTTGTGGCCCCGGGGCCAGGACTTAACCATGCAGGCCGGGTCCCCAAAACTTTTGTTATGGTGCTCTGCCAGTTGAGCATTTTGCTAACATTTTTGTAGCCCCTGGTTTCAGGTCCTTCATGCTTTCCCTATTATATTCCAGTACAACATAATAGCAATAAAATAATATTTACATTGGCAAAAAAATTGATACACGCTAAACTCACCTTGGTCTTCTCAACACTTTGCTGATGC
Source organism: Magallana angulata (assembly GCF_025612915.1). Classification (NCBI taxonomy): domain Eukaryota; kingdom Metazoa; phylum Mollusca; class Bivalvia; order Ostreida; family Ostreidae; genus Magallana; species Magallana angulata. The sequence continues at coordinate 29,893,236 of NC_069115.1, forward strand.
TCCAGTGGTTGCATGATTTTGTCTATAACCATCTCCAATTCCATTCTTGAGGAGGGCTCGTGACTTAAAAGGCTTTGAATAACATCCTTAATATTCCAGGAAATATTCTTCAAATCACTGAAGTCCTGCTCTCTTAGTTTATTCATTGTTTTATCTCTTTCCATTGCAGAACCCATCTTATAATACATCTCGAAGAGTATCATTCCAAGACTGTAAAAGTCCGCTTTTCTGTCATAAACAGTCGAGTTCTCAACTTCTGGTGCAATGTAATAAGATGTCCCTAAATTTTTGGAGAAACAAACTCTGTCCTTTTCAGATGTTGGAGAAGCTCCATTTGCATCAGACATTATGTATTTTCTGGCAAATCCAAAATCCCCTATCTTGGCTCGATTCTCTTTGCTAATGAAAATATTCGGAGGTTTTAGATCTCGATGCATGAAGCCGTGGTCATGTATGTACTGTAGACCAAATACAATATCCAAAAACAGCTTCTGCCTGTCTCGACCATCCATCTTAAATATTTCTCCACATTCAATTAGTGTTTTAAGGGTTTTCCCTGGGTTGCAGAGTTCAGTTTTGATAACCAAGCAGGCATCATATTTTTCCTCCAAACCTTTACCACTTGTAGATGTAGACTTACTATAACCACCTATGGCATTATTATTTTTGCTTGAAGAATCTTCTTCTTCTTTTGCAAAACAAACAAAATTATCAGAATCTTCCTCCTCCTCCTCCTCCTCACCCCCCTCAAATGCCTTAGTATAAGAGATAGGTTTAGGGAGATCTGTTACCCATGATTCATGATATCTGAGAACATTCACATGGTCCAGTAGAGCTAAAGTTTCCACTTCACGTGTTTCAAATTTTTTTTGATCAATTAAAACAATTTTAAGTGCACATTTTGTTTTGTCCAGTCTGTGTCTTGCTTCGTAAACTGCCCCAAATCCTCCAGCACCTATATTTCTCATCTCCGCATAAAGTCTTTTTATATATGGATCATATTTCAAACAGTTTTCTATAACATCTTGGTCAAGAGAATCACTCGAGGTATCGTCCATTGAACTCATGTCTGTTGAGCCAATTTCCCATAAGTCTTCATTATCAATAGAGTCACGTAAATTCAGAGCGTTATTATTAGTTGTTGCCATATTTAATTTTTCTGAAAAAGAAAAGAATTTAAAAAATGAATAGTCTATTTATTTTTCATATTTCATATTAATTATATGACATGATTTATATTGTATAAAATTGGCCTTCTGGATGTGATGCAAAGAACATGCATGCGTCATAACAAGTCTTTGCAGACCATTCATGTGTGCAATTCTTCCCAGGGTAGGGGGTGAAGGGGGAGGGAACAGAGGGATCATTTTATCAAAGAGGGTGGGTCATGATCATGTCCAATGTGTGGAACTGCATGTACACTGTATATAGTCAGTATACACATGCAGGTGTAGAATGCCTTGTGTCCTATTTTTTTTCTCTTTAGTTTAGCTAGCCTAATATATAAACATGTACCTTTTGTAATGAAAAGAAAAGAGTTGAGAAATGTTGAGATATCATTTAAATTTAAATGATGTATATTCTATTTAGATGTGTTATGTGACACTTAGGATTTGAGAAAGACTACTTAGTTATGAAAATATATCTCGACAATCTTGAAACAATCACAATACATTATATACTTTGTTTGTCTAAAAACACAATGTTAAGAAAGCCATAGCAGAGCTACATTTATATCATGAATCCAACAGAGTTCGAAGAAGGAATAAAAATACACCCCACCAGCTAGCCCCCTCCCCCACCTCCGAGAAACCCATAGCCTCACCCCCTGTAAATTAATCCTGGATTTAAGTTTTATACTTCAAATGTCCAGTTAGATTTCTGTGCAATTATTTAACGTCTTTCATTATCTAAATCAAAATAAAAGGACATTGAAGATCCCACTGTACAACGCCATGACTATAGTAAGCATGCATGCAGTGAAATACAGATGTATATAACGGCATCAAAATCGGCCAGCATTTTCTATCTAAACGAAGTTGATCAACGCGTTTAAGTACAACAGGTCAGTCGAACATTTACGATCATAACACAAACGTAAAATCTATGATTAAACTCAATATGTCCACATCACACCTACCACTCCTTTCTGCCGTTGTTGGTATAATGGTGCTTACCTCATCAAGCGCTACTATTCAGGGAAATTTTCATTTATTTTTAGCTCCCGGGATTTCCACCCTTTTAAGAAAATCCGGGGCATTGTGTAAAAAATGGAAATTCTATTTTTAATATTAATAGCTGTTTTACATGTATTTGTTATCGTATTTGCTTGTGATGCTTTTTTATTATAATGAATAGAAAGATTTCACTTTTATTGTGCATGATCATGATAAATTACAACAGTAGTATTTTATCTATGAGAATCAAAACAATCAAATTGAATCTGTTTAAATATCTGCGCTAGGATTTAGACCATGCTACCTTTTGATGGAGGTGGGTCAAAGTAAAAATAGAAAGTTACGTAATGTACATTGTATTTATAGCTCCGAGGATTTCCACCGTTTTCAGAAAACCCGGTACTATGGAGCGGGTGTTGCTAAAACGCGGAACGGAAAACGGAACGGAAAACGGAACGGAAAACATCATATCACGTTTATCGCTGACCAGAAACGATTTACTTTGTATCATGTATTCATATCTAATGAATGATTATCAACATGTGGCTGTCTTATTGATATTCTTATAAGTGTCTATCAAATATACATGTAGCATTACATTCAATTGGCGTTAGTTGAGTACGAAATGTATACGTATTGTGAAATATTAACAAGTTTAAACGAGTAAATTTGCTGTAACTTTTTACTTATTTTTCTTGTATGGTATTGCTGGCATATCAGCGTAACGTAGGCACTTAGTAAAAGCGTTTCATCTGTTTTATGAGTATTTTTATATTTCAAATATGATATATATATATAGTTACATCAACACTGAAATTTCGGTGTTCTATACGATCTTAAATCATACAGGCTATACAGTATCATTAGGATGAAAAAACCGTATGAGTGACGACATTCAAAATAAAAATACATTAAAATACCCGGTACTTAGTGAAACTAGTATTTTTAGCTATGCAATTTTGTTTACGTTTGCATTACTTGGCAGTTGGTCATTCCTGCAGATATATACATATGATCCGAATAGAGAGCCCTATACGTTGCCTGGTTTGATTTTCCGATTATAAGTTGGGACTATAGTCTGTCGATCTCAAAATATTCATGCAGCACATTTGAATGATTTTAAAAAAAATACACATACCTGTAAAAGATGCAATTGAAATTGATAAAACGAGAAATATCCAAGAAAACTTCATTGACACATTATCATTTTTAATCGGAAAAATTCACAGGATCGAAAACAGATTTCTTACGGAGACTTATAATGGGAAATGTTGACACCTTTTCTTCATTTGGAAGTCACTCAGAAGACCTTGCACAACTTTTCAAGGTTATCATCCGGGTCTATTGAAATGCAAAACTCTGTAGACTTCTTTATTTATAGCCGTGTATTGAAACCAGCTGATGAGCTAGAGAGGATCGACGTTTTAAAGAAGGAATGATGAGAATTGTTCATGCTTCTGAGAGGAAACGCTTGAACCCTGAGGTATAGAGTTATTTAGCAAAATGTGAATCGAAGATGATTTGGGACAGAATATAGTGGTCAATGCTTGTACTGTTAATTTTGATGAAATAATATTATTCTTGAATAAATAATTCAGTATTCCTAATTTTAAAAAAAATATTTTAAAAATTACATAAAGCATGTGTTTAGCATGATTAACAAATCTATCAAGTAAATAACATTAGATAAGTTTTTCCGTTTTCCGTTCCGTTCCGCTTTCCGTTCCGTTTTCCGTTCCGCGTTTTAGCAACACCCCTATGGAGCTATATATATGGTGTAATTTAAACAGTGTCAACTAGAAGTCGTGATCTATCGAGTAGTGGATTGTCCACCACTGCTGACCCACCAAATGGAGGATGTCATAGTACAGGGTCGAAGCATCCGGTGAAGGTTGGAAGACGATCAGAGCCGAAAGACGACCATAAGGCAGAACATATGTTTAGTTACAGGCATAATTTGATTGCCAAGAAATTGTACCCCAAATGTTTCATAAATACTTCAGAATCTTTGAATTTTTTTTCAAGCGAGGTAGTTGGGTTTTTAAAGAGTCGTCTAAAGGCAAAGAGAGAAAACTCGAAGGGTGTGTTCACAACGTTTTCAGATTTACACAATGTATGTCAATCAATCTTCGTAATATTTCCCATAGAACTAAGAAAAACTATTGATTCTTATACAGGACACACGTTTCTCTTTCAAATACATTGTAGTCATCAGAACCTCTAGGAAACAATTTTCCTTTGTTAAATAATACGACTGACCCATTGACAACTCCTATAGGAAATAAATAAATAATTCATACATTTTTACCCTTTTGTGATGGATTTGAGGAGGTACACTGATTTATATCCGGTAAACCTGTTAAAGCCCCAACAATGGGCCCTGTAAGTTTTAGTTGTTGTTTTTTTCAATATCAATTTGAAATACATATTGTATAGTCAACATCATATTCATGTAAATTTTGAATTTGTTTACTGTGGAATCATTATTTTTCTTTGGGACCAATGTTCGTGACTTTGGTGGTTAACCTTTACCCGCAAAGTTACTCGAACTAACATAATAATATGTACAAGCATTTGTTTTATGTTTATTAAAGATGATCTACTACCAACAAAATGACATCACCGCGTATCAGGAAAATTTTGGTTACCCACGGACATTGCCCCCCCCCCCCCCCAATCCGAATAATAATGATTTCACAGTATGGAAAATTGCTCCCACATATTGTGTTTCTAAAGGAAAAACGGTCTAAATAGAGTCGTCGACGTCTTCATAGCTGTTTGCTTTCAGGTAAAGCCCCACTTTTCCTCTGCCAAATTATGAACTTAATTAATCCTACCAACACGATTGCTCTCTCTCTTTCTTTCTCTCTCTCTCTCTCTCTCTCTCTCTCTCTCTCTCTCTATATATATATATATATATTTATAAATTACACTTCAATCCTATACACATTAGCTTGCTCCTGCAATAATTTCATCATAATTTCTGGCCTCTTTGCTTAAAATACTTCGGATATTTGGCTCCTGAAAAGATTTTTTTCTTAAGTTTTAATGATAATTTTAATTGGACTTTACCTTTTATTTTTTTATCCTACTAAGATGATACAGAAGAAGACAATGAAATGTAAAAAGCCCCCCCCCCCCTTCACAAACACCTGGGCCTTTATATGAAGGACAAGGTTGATTGCTAGGCAGTTGCCAAACATGTCCCAAACATGGTTAAAATTGTGGTGCAATGAAAATGTGTAAAGTCTACAAAAGCAATGATAAAGCTGAAAACATTAATTACTGTCAATGGGCAGTTTATCTATTTTTCTTCATTAGAAAAGCTTACTTGAGCCTTCAACCCAGTCCGGCTATTAAAATAATTTATCATGATTCTGATATCAATCCAGAGATGGCTACTTGATATAAAAGGTACATGTATGTTTTCCATGATTAAAATATAATAAAACAAACACATTGTAAATTCAATTTTGATTATCAAAGACCAAATTTTATTTCCAAATAGATTTTCATTTCGATCAATTTTTAGTACCTCTGTGACATTGCTCTGTCCACAAAAAGAAAAAATGTTTACATTATAACCATAAAAACAGACTGACAATCAATATTCTAGTTATCAAGTAATAAATAAAATAAAAATGTTTCAAGATCTGTTAGATATACAACTTGTTTTAAACAGCAGAAAAGAGTGATTTCACTGCATGCTTTCAAATACATTGTAGATCAAATTAAATTAAAGATATATATATATATAAAAAAATTCTATAACACCACCACCATATCCTTAACATCATATTTTTTAAAAAATAAATTAAGACACATATTGTTAAGAACATGCATAAACATGCACATGAACATAGTAGGTTTAAATGCAAATATTTCATGTCAGTATATACTTTTCTACAACATTGAAATGTTAACTTTTTTATAAAAAATATATTCTTCAATTCCACAAAATACCACCTGTATAAATAATTATAGTTATTTAACATTAATATGAAGTGCTGTAGATAAAATTATATCTATCTTTCTGTACTCAACATGTAAATGATACATGTACCATGTCAATAAATAATTAAATCATATAATGCAAGTATTAACTTGCTATGTAAGAAAAACATGTATGCATTAGCTACCTGAACTATGTCTTATGACACACAAGGCTCAGGTACATTTGCTTGTCAATGAAAATAAATAATAAGTCATCAAAACTTAGTTTACCGGGTACATGACAACTGAATCAATATACATGTATTACAAATGTCATAAACATTCCACAACTCATCAACTTTAACATCATAATTATTCAGAACAGGGTGCATATAGGCAAAAAATATATAATTATACTATACAAAGTTGTGCTAAATTAAAATGTTAATGTAGTATTGAAAATATTGTTTACTTTAACTGTGATGCATGTGGGTTTACACATGCAGGGTAGAACAATCAATTAAATAAAATAAATCCATGTTTAATATTATATTACATCAATACTTATTTTGTACATGTACAAACTACGATACTTCAAGTATCGATCAATATCATAATTACATTTAAATAAGCAAACAAAATATATAATGTATGTTACCATACATTAACAAAATAAACCATGTTTAATGATTAAAGCCTATATTGATCAATCGAACTTACTCTCTATGCATGAACTATAACTAATAGCTAATTCAACAAACATGGAAAAACAGAATATCAATGCATGTTAAAGCAATGATTAAAAAGCTTAAATGTTAAACTCATGGAAATATGTTAGCATATTTTGATCAGATTTGTACTTTTTTTTCAAAAAGTATTTAAAAAAAATCTGACCAGTCTATTCACAAACATGAAAAAAACATGTTAAAAATATGATTGAATTTACATTTCAAAGCAATGATCTAAACATTTAATTACATGTATCATAATTTTAAAATGAGAAGCATGTCATTTTATACTATAAATATAGAGGTACATTAATGAATTTAACATATAAAATGTGATTTTATTTACATGTACATAATAATTGATCCCCACAATCAACATAATTGTCACTACCTGTAAATGCAGGTATATTCACAACATGGAAACCATAATTTTATATAGATCAAGAATTTTACAGTTATAGGAAACTCAAGGTGTTCCCAATGAATTGTGTGGTTTTTTTTTTTGTTTTTTTTTTTTTTTTGTTTTTTTTTTTTTTTGCAGATGGGCAATTAAATATTATTTTAAAACATGATCTAATATACATATGTCATGAAGAAACTTAGCATATTCATTCAACATAGACTCACCCAGTCCCAAAATCAGTTCATCATGACACTATCAGCTTAATCATCTTCCTCACGGTCATATTGGATGTTCTTGTTGACACGGATTTTTAAGCTATGGGTCAATTTGGTCAGTTCCTCCGCAGTAGCCTGAACTGGTTGGTGTTTTTCACTAGTAGCACCAGGAGATGGTTCTACAAGAGAAAAAAATGGCATACATGTACATATATGATGATGAACATGTAAAACCATTACTTATTAAAAGATTATGCATGCTTAATTTCTTTGTAAATGAAGCTTCCATTATTTTTAACAACATTTTTCTATTAAGTTTTTCCCTATAAGATACTTGATTTCGATATAAAACAAGAAAGATACATGTAACTATCTCACTTTGCAATACAAACATAGAGTTATTTTTCTTTGATTTATTAGAAAAAAGTTTAAATTACCACTTATTTGTCGCTGGAAGGAAAGTTTCCTGGCAGGTCCTGGGTATTCCACGTCTGGAGAATTCACTGGTTGTGCTCCGACCTAGACGTCAGAAGGATATCATTTAAAAATCTTTCTTATCAACAAACTTTACAAAGTATTGTCATTGGGATATAGTGGGAAACCATGAGGAATCAAACTGCCCTGGTCCTGGCCCCGGTGCCATAAAACTTAGATGAGCTCACTTTTGTTTCACTTTTACAAAAAGATTATATAGTGGAAAAGTGAGACTGAGATCAAAAGTGAGCTTGTCTAACTTTTGTGGCCCCGGGGCCAGGACTTAACCATGCAGGCCGGGTCCCCAAAACTTTTGTTATGGTGCTCTGCCAGTTGAGCATTTTGCTAACATTTTTGTAGCCCCTGGTTTCAGGTCCTTCATGCTTTCCCTATTATATTCCAGTACAACATAATAGCAATAAAATAATATTTACATTGGCAAAAAAATTGATACACGCTAAACTCACCTTGGTCTTCTCAACACTTTGCTGATGCTCCAGTGGTTGCATGATTTTGTCTATAACCATCTCCAATTCCATTCTTGAGGAAGGCTCGTGACTTAAAAGGCTTTGAATAACATCCTGAATATTCCGGGAAATATTCTTCAAATCACTGAAGTCCTGCTCTCTTAGTTTATTCATTGTTTTATCTCTTTCCATTGCAGAACCCATCTTATAATACATCTCGAAGAGTATCATTCCAAGACTGTAAAAGTCCGCTTTTCTGTCAAAAACAGTCGAGTTCTCAACTTCTGGTGCAATGTAATAAGATGTCCCTAAATTTTTGGAGAAACAAACTCTGTCCTTTTCAGATGTTGGAGAAGCTCCATTTGCATCAGACATTATGTATTTTCTGGCAAATCCAAAATCCCCTATCTTGGCTCGATTCTCTTTGCTAATGAAAATATTCGGAGGTTTTAGATCTCGATGCATGAAGCCGTGGTCATGTATGTACTGTAGACCAAATACAATATCCAAAAACAGCTTCTGCCTGTCTCGACCATCCATCTTAAATATTTCTCCACATTCAATTAGTGTTTTAAGGGTTTTCCCTGGGTTGCAGAGTTCAGTTTTGATAACCAAGCAGGCATCATATTTTTCCTCCAAACCTTTACCACTTGTAGATGTAGACTTACTATAACCACCTATGGCATTATTATTTTTGCTTGAAGAATCTTCTTCTTCTTTTGCAAAACAAACAAAATTATCAGAATCTTCCTCCTCCTCCTCCTCCTCACCCCCCTCAAATGCCTTAGTATAAGAGATAGGTTTAGGGAGATCTGTTACCCATGATTCATGATATCTGAGAACATTCACATGGTCCAGTAGAGCTAAAGTTTCCACTTCACGTGTTTCAAATTTTTTTTGATCAATTAAAACAATTTTAAGTGCACATTTTGTTTTGTCCAGTCTGTGTCTTGCTTCGTAAACTGCCCCAAATCCTCCAGCACCTATATTTCTCATCTCCGCATAAAGTCTTTTTATATATGGATCATATTTCAAACAGTTTTCTATAACATCTTGGTCAAGAGAATCACTCGAGGTATCGTCCATTGAACTCATGTCTGTTGAGCCAATTTCCCATAAGTCTTCATTATCAATAGAGTCACGTAAATTCAGAGCGTTATTATTAGTTGTTGCCATATTTAATTTTTCTGAAAAAGAAAAGAATTTAAAAAATGAATAGTCTATTCATTTTTCATATTTCATATTAATTATATGACATGATTTATATTGTATAAAATTGGCCCTCTGGATGTGATGCAAAGAACATGCATGCGTCATAACAAGTCTTTGCAGACCATTCATGTGTGCAATTCTTCCCAGGGTAGGGGGTGAAGGGGGAGGGAACAGAGGGATCATTTTATCAAAGAGGGTGGGTCATGATCATGTCCAATGTGTGGAACTGCATGTACACTGTATATAGTCAGTATACACATGCAGGTGTAGAATGCCTTGTGTCCTATTTTTTTTCTCTTTAGTTTAGCTAGCCTAATATATAAACATGTACCTTTTGTAATGAAAAGAAAAGAGTTGAGAAATGTTGAGATATCATTTAAATTTAAATGATGTATATTCTATTTAGATGTGTTATGTGACACTAAGGATTTGAGAAAGACTACTTAGTTATGAAAATATATCTCGACAATCTTGAAACAATCACAATACATTAAATACTTTGTTTGTCTAAAAACACAATGTTAAGAAAGCCATAGCAGAACTACATTTATATCATGAATCCAACAGAGTTCGAAGAAGGAATAAAAATACACCCCACCAGCTAGCCCCCTCCCCCACCTCCGAGAAACCCATAGCCTCACCCCCTGAAAATTAATCCTGGATTTAAGTTTTATACTTCAAATGTCCAGTTAGATTTCTGTGCAATTATTTAACGTCTTTCATTATCTAAATCAAAATAAAAGGACATTGAAGATCCCACTGTACAACGCCATGACTATAGTAAGCATGCATGCAATGAAATACAGATGTATATAACGGCATCAAAATCGGCCAGCATTTTCTATCTAAACGAAGTTGATCAACGCGTTTAAGTACAACAGGTCAGTCGAACATTTACGATCATAACACAAACGTAAAATCTATGATTAAACTCAATATGTCCACATCACACCTACCACTCCTTTCTGCCGTTGTTGGTATAATGGTGCTTACCTCATCAAGCGCTACTATTCAGGGAAATTTTCATTTATTTTTAGCTCCCGGGATTTCCACCCTTTTAAGAAAATCCGGGGCATTGTGTAAAAAATGGAAATTCTATTTTTAATATTAATAGCTGTTTTTACATGTATTTGTTATCGTATTTGCTTGTGATGCTTTTTTATTATAATGAATAGAAAGATTTCACTTTTATTGTGCATGATCATGATAAATTACAACAGTAGTATTTTATCTATGAGAATCAAAACAATCAAATTGAATCTGTTTAAATATCTGCGCTAGGATTTAGACCATGCTACCTTTTGATGGAGGTGGGTCAAAGTAAAAATAGAAAGTTACGTAATGTACATTGTATTTATAGCTCCGAGGATTTCCACCGTTTTCAGAAAACCCAGTACTATGGAGCGGGTGTTGCTAAAACGCGGAACGGAAAACGGAACGGAAAACGGAACGGAAAACATCATATCACGTTTATCGCTGACCAGAAACGATTTACTTTGTATCATGTATTCATATCTAATGAATGATTATCAACATGTGGCTGTCTTATTGATATTCTTATAAGTGTCTATCAAATATACATGTAGCATTACATTCAATTGGCGTTAGTTGAGTACGAAATGTATACGTATTGTGAAATATTAACAAGTTTAAACGAGTAAATTTGCTGTAACTTTTTACTTATTTTTCTTGTATGGTATTGCTGGCATATCAGCGTAACGTAGGCACTTAGTAAAAGCGTTTCATCTGTTTTATGAGTATTTTTATATTTCAAATATGATATATATATATATATAGTTACATCAACACTGAAATTTCGGTGTTCTATACGATCTTAAATCATACAGGCTATACAGTATCATTAGGATGAAAAAACCGTATGAGTGACGACATTCAAAATAAAAATACATTAAAATACCCGGTACTTAGTGAAACTAGTATTTTTAGCTATGCAATTTTGTTTACGTTTGCATTACTTGGCAGTTGGTCATTCCTGCAGATATATACATATGATCCGAATAGAGAGCCCTATACGTTGCCTGGTTTGATTTTCCGATTATAAGTTGGGACTATAGTCTGTCGATCTCAAAATATTCATGCAACACATTTGAATGATTTTAAAAAAAATACACATACCTGTAAAAGATGCAATTGAAATTGATAAAACGAGAAATATCCAAGAAAACTTCATTGACACATTATCATTTTTAATCGGAAAAATTCACAGGATCGAAAACAGATTTCTTACGGAGACTTATAATGGGAAATGTTGACACCTTTTCTTCATTTGGAAGTCACTCAGAAGACCTTGCACAACTTTTCAAGGTTATCATCCGGGTCTATTGAAATGCAAAACTCTGTAGACTTCTTTATTTATAGCCGTGTATTGAAACCAGCTGATGAGCTAGAGAGGATCGACGTTTTAAAGAAGGAATGATGAGAATTGTTCATGCTTCTGAGAGGAAACGCTTGAACCCTGAGGTATAGAGTTATTTAGCAAAATGTGAATCGAAGATGATTTGGGACAGAATATAGTGGTCAATGCATGTACTGTTAATTTTGAGGAAATAATATTATTCTTGAATAAATAATTCAGTATTCCTAATTTTAAAAAAAATATTTTAAAAATTACATAAAGCATGTGTTTAGCATGATTAACAAATCTATCAAGTAAATAACATTAGATAAGTTTTTCCGTTTTCCGTTCCGTTCCGCTTTCCGTTCCGTTTTCCGTTCCGCGTTTTAGCAACACCCCTATGGAGCTATATATATGGTGTAATTTAAACAGTGTCAACTAGAAGTCGTGATCTATCGAGTAGTGGATTGTCCACCACTGCTGACCCACCAAATGGAGGATGTCATAGTACAGGGTCGAAGTATCCGGTGAAGGTTGGAAGACGATCAGAGCCGAAAGACGACCATAAGGCAGAACATATGTTTAGTTACAGGCATAATTTGATTGCCAAGAAATTGTACCCCAAATGTTTCATAAATACTTCAGAATCTTTGAATTTTTTTTCAAGCGAGGTAGTTGGGTTTTTAAAGAGTCGTCTAAAGGCAAAGAGAGAAAACTCGAAGGGTGTGTTCACAACGTTTTCAGATTTACACAATGTATGTCAATCAATCTTCGTAATATTTCCCATAGAACTAAGAAAAACTATTGATTCTTATACAGGACACACGTTTCTCTTTCAAATACATTGTAGTCATCAGAACCTCTAGGAAACAATTTTCCTTTGTTAAATAATACGACTGACCCATTGACAACTCCTATAGGAAATAAATAAATAATTCATACATTTTTACCCTTTTGTGATGGATTTGAGGAGGTACACTGATTTATATCCGGTAAACCTGTTAAAGCCCCAACAATGGGCCCTGTAAGTTTTAGTTGTTGTTTTTTTCAATGTCAATTTGAAATACATATTGTATAGTCAACATCATATTCATGTAAATTTTGAATTTGTTTACTGTGGAATCATTATTTTTCTTTGGGACCAATGTTCGTGACTTTGGTGGTTAACCTTTACCCGCAAAGTTACTCGAACTAACATAATAATATGTACAAGCATTTGTTTTATGTTTATTAAAGATGATCTACTACCAACAAAATGACATCACCGCGTATCAGGAAAATTTTGGTTACCCACGGACATTGCCCCCCCCCCCCCCCAATCCGAATAATAATGATTTCACAGTATGGAAAATTGCTCCCACATATTGTGTTTCTAAAGGAAAAACGGTCTAAATAGAGTCGTCGACGTCTTCATACCTGTTTGCTTTCAGGTAAAGCCCCACTTTTCCTCTGCCAAATTATGAACTTAATTGATCCTACCAACACGATTGCTCTCTCTCTTTCTTTCTCTCTCTCTCTCTCTCTCTCTCTCTCTCTCTCTCTCTCTCTCTCTCTCTATATATATATATATATATTTATAAATTACACTTCAATCCTATACACATTAGCTTGCTCCTGCAATAATTTCATCATAATTTCTGGCCTCTTTGCTTAAAATACTTCGGATATTTGGCTCCTGAAAAGATTTTTTTCTTAAGTTTTAATGATAATTTTAATTGGACTTTACCTTTTATTTTTTTATCCTAGTAAGATGATACAGAAGAAGACAATGAAATGTAACCCCCCCCCCCCTTCACAAACACCTGGGCCTTTATATGAAGGACAAGGGTGATTGCTAGGCAGTTGCCAAACATGTCCCAAACATGGTTAAAATTGTGGTGCAATGAAAATGTGTAAAGTCTACAAAAGCAATGATAAAGCTGAAAACATTAATTACTGTCAATGGGCAGTTTATCTATTTTTCTTCATTAGAAAAGCTTACTTGAGCCTTCAACCCAGTCCGGCTATTAAAATAATTTATCATGATTCTGATATCAATCCAAAGATGGCTACTTGATAAAAAAGGTACATGTATGTATTCCATGATTAAAATATAATAAAACAAACACATTGTAAATTCAATTTTGATTATCAAAGACCAAATTTTATTTCCAAATAGATTTACATTTCGATCAATTTTTAGTACCTCTGTGACATTGCTCTGTCCACAAAAAGAAAAAATGTTTACATTATAACCATAAAAACAGACTGACAATCAATATTCTAGTTATCAAGTAATAAATAAAATAAAAATGTTTCAAGATCTGTTAGATATACAACTTGTTTTAAACAACAGAAAAGAGTGATTTCACTGCATGCTTTCATATACATTGTAGATCAAATTAAATTAAAGATATATATATAAAAAAAAAAATTCTATAACACCACCACCATATCCTTAACATCATATTTTTTAAAAAATAAATTAAGACACATATTGTTAAGAACATGCATAAACATGCACATGAACATAGTAGGTTTAAATGCAAATATTTCATGTCAGTATATACTTTTCTACAACATTGAAATGTTAACTTTTTTTATAAAAAATATATTCTTCAATTCCACAAAATACCACCTGTATAAATAATTATAGTTATTTAACATTAATATGAAGTGCTGTAGATAAAATTATATCTATCTTTCTGTACTCAACATGTAAATGATACATGTACCATGTCAATAAATAATTAAATCATATAATGCAAGTATTAACTTGCTATGTAAGAAAAACATGTATGCATTAGCTACCTGAACTATGTCTTATGACACACAAGGCTCAGGTACATTTGCTTGTCAATGAAAATAAATAATAAGTCATCAAAACTTAGTTTACCGGGTACATGACAACTGAATCAATATACATGTATTACAAATGTCATAAACATTCAACAACTCATCAACTTTAACATCATGATTATTCAGAACAGGGTGCATATAGGCAAAAAATATATAATTATACTACATATATATAAGTTGTGCTAAATTAAAATGTTAATGTATTATTGAAAATATTGTTTACTTTAACTGTGATGCATGTGGGTTTACACATGCAGGGTAGAACAATCAATTAAATAAAATAAATCCATGTTTAATATTATATTATATCAATACTTATTTTGTACATGTACAAACTACGATACTTCAAGTATCGATCAATATCATAATTACATTTAAATAAGCAAACAAAATATATAATGTATGTTACCATACATTAACAAAATAAACCATGTTTAATGATTAAAGCCTATATTGATCAATCGAACTTACTCTCTATGCATGAACTATAACTAATAGCTAATTCAACAAACATGGAAAAACAGAATATCAATGCATGTTAAAGCAATGATTAAAAAGCTTAAATGTTAAACTCATGGAAATATGTTAGCATATTTTGATCAGATTTGTACTTTTTTTTCAAAAAGTATTAAAAAAAATCTGACCAGTCTATTCACAAACATGAAAAAAACATGATAAAAATATGATTGAATTTACATTTCAAAGCAATGATCTAAGCATTTAATTACATGTATCATAATTTTAAAATGAGAAGCATGTCATTTTATACTATAAATATAGAGGTACATTAATGAATTTAACATATAAAATGTGATTTTATTTACATGTACATAATAATTGATCCCCACAATCAACATAATTGTCACTACCTGTAAATGCAGGTATATTCACAACATGGAAACCATAATTTTATATAGATCAAGAATTTTACAGTTATAGGAAACTCAAGGTGTTCCCAATGAATTGTGTTTTTTTTTTTTTTTTTTTGTTTTCTTCTTGCAGATGGGCAATTAAATATTATTTTAAAACATGATCTAATATACATATGTCATGAAGAAACTTAGCATATTCATTCAACATAGACTCACTCAGTCCCAAAATCAGTTCATCATGACACTATCAGCTTAATCATCTTCCTCACGGTCATATTGGATGTTCTTGTTGACACGGATTTTTAAGCTATGGGTCAATTTGGTCAGTTCCTCCGCAGTAGCCTGAACTGGTTGGTGTTTTTCACTAGTAGCACCAGGAGATGGTTCTACAAGAGAAAAAAATGGCATACATGTACATATATGATGATGAACATGTAAAACCATTACTTATTAAAAGATTATGCATGCTTAATTTCTTTGTAAATGAAGCTTCCATTATTTTTAACAACATTTTTCTATTAAGTTTTTCCCTATAAGATACTTGATTTCGATATAAAACAAGAAAGATACATGTAACTATCTCACTTTGCAATACAAACATAGAGTTATTTTTCTTTGATTTATTAGAAAAAAGTTTAAATTACCACTTATTTGTCGCTGGAAGGAAAGTTTCCTGGCAGGTCCTGGGTATTCCACGTCTGGAGAATTCACTGGTTGTGCTCCGACCTAGACATCAGAAGGATATCATTTAAAAATCTTTCTTATCAACAAACTTTACAAAGTATTGTCATTGGGATATAGTGGGAAACCATGAGGAATCAAACTGCCCTGGTCCTGGCCCCGGTGCCATAAAACTTAGATGAGCTCACTTTTGTTTCACTTTTACAAAAAGATTATATAGTGGAAAAGTGAGACTGAGATCAAAAGTGAGCTTGTCTAACTTTTGTGGCCCCGGGGCCAGGACTTAACCATGCAGGCCGGGTCCCCAAATCTTTTGTTATGGTGCTCTGCCAGTTGAGCATTTTGCTACCATTTTTGTAGCCCCTGGTTTCAGGTCCTTCATGCTTTCCCTATTATATTCCAGTACAACATAATAGCAATAAAATAATATTTACATTGGCAAAAAAATTGATACACGCTAAACTCACCTTGGTCTTCTCAACACTTTGCTGATGCTCCAGTGGTTGCATGATTTTGTCTATAACCATCTCCAATTCCATTCTTGAGGAGGGCTCGTGACTTAAAAGGCTTTGAATAACATCCTGAATATTCCAGGAAATATTCTTCAAATCACTGAAGTCCTGCTCTCTTAGTTAATTCATTATTTTATCTCTTTCCATTGCAGAACCCATCTTATAATACATCTCGAAGAGTATCATTCCAAGACTGTAAAAGTCCGCTTTTCTGTCATAAACAGTCGAGTTCTCAACTTCTGGTGCAATGTAATAAGATGTCCCTAAATTTTTGGAGAAACAAACTCTGTCCTTTTCAGATGTTGGAGAAGCTCCATTTGCATCAGACATTATGTATTTTCTGGCAAATCCAAAATCCCCTATCTTGGCTCGATTCTCTTTGCTAATGAAAATATTCGGAGGTTTTAGATCTCGATGCATGAAGCCGTGGTCATGTATGTACTGTAGACCAAATACAATATCCAAAAACAGCTTCTGCCTGTCTCGACCATCCATCTTAAATATTTCTCCACATTCAATTAGTGTTTTAAGGGTTTTCCCTGGGTTGCAGAGTTCAGTTTTGATAACCAAGCAGGCATCATATTTTTCCTCCAAACCTTTACCACTTGTAGATGTAGACTTACTATAACCACCTATGGCATTATTATTTTTGCTTGAAGAATCTTCTTCTTCTTTTGCAAAACAAACAAAATTATCAGAATCTTCCTCCTCCTCCTCCTCCTCACCCCCCTCAAATGCCTTAGTATAAGAGATAGGTTTAGGGAGATCTGTTACCCATGATTCATGATATCTGAGAACATTCACATGGTCCAGTAGAGCTAAAGTTTCCACTTCACGTGTTTCAAATTTTTTTTGATCAATTAAAACAATTTTAAGTGCACATTTTGTTTTGTCCAGTCTGTGTCTTGCTTCGTAAACTGCCCCAAATCCTCCAGCACCTATATTTCTCATCTCCGCATAAAGTCTTTTTATATATGGATCATATTTCAAACAGTTTTCTATAACATCTTGGTCAAGAGAATCACTCGAGGTATCGTCCATTGAACTCATGTCTGTTGAGCCAATTTCCCATAAGTCTTCATTATCAATAGAGTCACGTAAATTCAGAGCGTTATTATTAGTTGTTGCCATATTTAATTTTTCTGAAAAAGAAAAGAATTTAAAAAATGAATAGTCTATTCATTTTTCATATTTCATATTAATTATATGACATGATTTATATTGTATAAAATTGGCCTTCTGGATGTGATGCAAAGAACATGCATGCGTCATAACAAGTCTTTGCAGACCATTCATGTGTGCAATTCTTCCCAGGGTAGGGGGTGAAGGGGGAGGGAACAGAGGGATCATTTTATCAAAGAGGGTGGGTCATGATCATGTCCAATGTGTGGAACTGCATGTACACTGTATATAGTCAGTATACACATGCAGGTGTAGAATGCCTTGTGTCCTATTTTTTTTCTTTAGTTTAGCTAGCCTAATATATAAACATGTACCTTTTGTAATGAAAAGAAAAGAGTTGAGAAATGTTGAGATATCATTTAAATTTAAATGATGTATATTCTATTTAGATGTGTTATGTGACACTAAGGATTTGAGAAAGACTACTTAGTTATGAAAATATATCTCGACAATCTTGAAACAATCACAATACATTAAATACTTTGTTTGTCTAAAAACACAATGTTAAGAAAGCCATAGCAGAACTACATTTATATCATGAATCCAACAGAGTTCGAAGAAGGAATAAAAATACACCCCACCAGCTAGCCCCCTCCCCCACCTCCGAGAAACCCATATGCATAGCCTCACCCCCTGAAAATTAATCCTGGATTTAAGTTTTATACTTCAAATGTCCAGTTAGATTTCTGTGCAATTATTTAACGTCTTTCATTATCTAAATCAAAATAAAAGGACATTGAAGATCCCACTGTACAACGCCATGACTATAGTAAGCATGCATGCAATGAAATACAGATGTATATAACGGCATCAAAATCGGCCAGCATTTTCTATCTAAACGAAGTTGATCAACGCGTTTAAGTACAACAGGTCAGTCGAACATTTACGATCATAACACAAACGTAAAATCTATGATTAAACTCAATATGTCCACATCACACCTACCACTCCTTTCTGCCGTTGTTGGTATAATGGTGCTTACCTCATCAAGCGCTACTATTCAGGGAAATTTTCATTTATTTTTAGCTCCCGGGATTTCCACCCTTTTAAGAAAATCCGGGGCATTGTGTAAAAAATGGAAATTCTATTTTTAATATTAATAGCTGTTTTTACATGTATTTGTTATCGTATTTGCTTGTGATGCTTTTTTATTATAATGAATAGAAAGATTTCACTTTTATTGTGCATGATCATGATAAATTACAACAGTAGTATTTTATCTATGAGAATCAAAATAATCAAATTGAATCTGTTTAAATATCTGCGCTAGGATTTAGACCATGCTACCTTTTGATGGAGGTGGGTCAAAGTAAAAATAGAAAGTTACGTAATGTACATTGTATTTATAGCTCCGGGGATTTCCACCGTTTTCAGAAAACCCGGTACTATGGAGCGGGTGTTGCTAAAACGCGGAACGGAAAACGGAACGGAAAACATCATATCACGTTTATCGCTGACCAGAAACGATTTACTTTGTATCATGTATTCATATCTAATGAATGATTATCAACATGTGGCTGTCTTATTGATATTCTTATAAGTGTCTATCAAATATACATGTAGCATTACATTCAATTGGCGTTAGTTGAGTACGAAATGTATACGTATTGTGAAATATTAACAAGTTTAAACGAGTAAATTTGCTGTAACTTTTTACTTATTTTTCTTGTATGGTATTGCTGGCATATCAGCGTAACGTAGGCACTTAGTAAAAGCGTTTCATCTGTTTTATGAATATTTTTATATTTCAAATATGATACATATATTTAGTTACATCAACACTGAAATTTCGGTGTTCTATACGATCTTAAATCATACAGGCTATACAGTATTATTAGGATGTAAAAACCGTATGAGTGACGACATTCAAAATAAAAATACATTAAAATACCCGGTACTTAGTGAAACTAGTATTTTTAGCTATGCAATTTTGTTTACATTTGCATTACTTGGCAGTTGGTCATTCCTGCAGATATATACATATGATCCGAATAGAGAGCCCTATACGTTGCCTGGTTTGATTTTCCGATTATAAGTTGGGACTATAGTCTGTCGATCTCAAAATATTCATGCAACACATTTGAATGATTTTAAAAAAAATACACATACCTGTAAAAGATGCAATTGAAATTGATAAAACGAGAAATATCCAAGAAAACTTCATTGACACATTATCATTTTTAATCGGAAAAATTCACAGGATCGAAAACAGATTTCTTACGGAGACTTATAATGGGAAATGTTGACACCTTTTCTTCATTTGGAAGTCACTCAGAAGACCTTGCACAACTTTTCAAGGTTATCATCCGGGTCTATTGAAATGCAAAACTCTGTAGACTTCTTTATTTATAGCCGTGTATTGAAACCAGCTGATGAGCTAGAGAGGATCGACGTTTTAAAGAAGGAATGATGAGAATTGTTCATGCTTCTGAGAGGAAACGCTTGAACCCTGAGGTATAGAGTTATTTAGCAAAATGTGAATCGAAGATAATTTGGGACAGAATATAGTGGTCAATGCATGTACTGTTAATTTTGAGGAAATAATATTATTCTTGAATAAATAATTCAGTATTCCTAATTTTAAAAAAAATATTTTAAAAATTACATAAAGCATGTGTTTAGCATGATTAACAAATCTATCAAGTAAATAACATTAGATAAGTTTTTCCGTTTTCCGTTCCGTTCCGCTTTCCGTTCCGTTTTCCGTTCCGCGTTTTAGCAACACCCCTATGGAGCTATATATATGGTGTAATTTAAACAGTGTCAACTAGAAGTCGTGATCTATCGAGTAGTGGATTGTCCACCACTGCTGACCCACCAAATGGAGGATGTCATAGTACAGGGTCGAAGCATCCGGTGAAGGTTGGAAGACGATCAGAGCCGAAAGACGACCATAAGGCAGAACATATGTTTAGTTACAGGCATAATTTGATTGCCAAGAAATTGTACCCCAAATGTTTCATAAATACTTCAGAATCTTTGAATTTTTTTTCAAGCGAGGTAGTTGGGTTTTTAAAGAGTCGTCTAAAGGCAAAGAGAGAAAACTCGAAGGGTGTGTTCACAACGTTTTCAGATTTACACAATGTATGTCAATCAATCTTCGTAATATTTCCCATAGAACTAAGAAAAACTATTGATTCTTATACAGGACACACGTTTCTCTTTCAAATACATTGTAGTCATCAGAACCTCTAGGAAACAATTTTCCTTTGTTAAATAATACGACTGACCCATTGACAACTCCTATAGGAAATAAATAAATAATTCATACATTTTTACCCTTTTGTGATGGATTTGAGGAGGTACACTGATTTATATCCGGTAAACCTGTTAAAGCCCCAACAATGGACCCTGTAAGTTTTAGTTGTTGTTTTTTTCAATGTCAATTTGAAATACATATTGTATAGTCAACATCATATTCATGTAAATTTTGAATTTGTTTACTGTGGAATCATTATTTTTCTTTGGGACCAATGTTCGTGACTTTGGTGGTTAACCTTTACCCGCAAAGTTACTCGAACTAACATAATAATATGTACAAGCATTTGTTTTATGTTTATTAAAGATGATCTACTACCAACAAAATGACATCACCGCGTATCAGGAAAATGTTGGTTACCCACGGACATTGCCCCCCCCCCCCCATCCGAATAATAATGATTTCACAGTATGGAAAATTGCTCCCACATATTGTGTTTCTAAAGGAAAAACGGTCTAAATAGAGTCGTCGACGTCTTCATACCTGTTTGCTTTCAGGTAAACTTTTCCTCTGCCAAATTATGAACTTAATTGATCCTACCAACACGATTGCTCTCTCTCTCTCTCTCTCTCTCTCTCTCTCTCTCTCTCTCTCTCTCTCTCTATATATATATATATATATATATATTTATAAATTACACTTCAATCCTATACACATTAGCTTGCTCCTGCAATAATTTCATCATAATTTCTGGCCTCTTTGCTTAAAATACTTCGGATATTTGGCTCCTGAAAAGATTTTTTTCTTAAGTTTTAATGATAATTTTAATTGGACTTTACCTTTTATTTTTTTATCCTACTAAGATGATACAGAAGAAGACAATGAAATGTAAAAAGCCCCCCCCCCCTTCACAAACACCTGGGCCTTTATATGAAGGACAAGGGTGATTGCTAGGCAGTTGCCAAACATGTCCCAAACATGGTTAAAATTGTGGTGCAATGAAAATGTGTAAAGTCTACAAAAGCAATGATAAAGCTGAAAACATTAATTACTGTCAATGGGCAGTTTATCTATTTTTCTTCATTAGAAAAGCTTACTTGAGCCTTCAACCCAGTCCGGCTATCAAAATAATTTATCATGATTCTGATATCAATCCAAAGATGGCTACTTGATATAAAAGGTACATGTATGTATTCCATGATTAAAATATAATAAAACAAACACATTGTAAATTAAATTTTGTTTATTAAAGACCAAATTTTATTTCCAAATAGATTTACATTTCGATCAATTTTTAGTACCACTGTGACATTGCTCTATCCACAAAAAGAAAAAATGTTTACATTATAACCATAAAAACAGACTGACAATCAATATTCTAGTTATTAAGTAATAAATAAAATAAAAATGTTTCAAGATCTGTTAGAAATACAACTTGTTTAAAACAACAGAAAGAGTTATTTCACTGCATGCTTTCATATACATTGTAGATCAAATTAAATTAAAGATATATATATATATATATATATATATATATATATATATATATATATATATATATATATATATATATATATATAAAATAATTCTATAACACCACCACCATATCCTTAACATCATATTTTTTAAAAATAAATTAAGACACATATTGTTAAGTAAATGCATAAACATGCACATGAACATAGTAAGTTTAAATGCAAATATTTAATGTCAGTATATATTTTTCTACAACATTGAAATGTTAACCTTTTTTTTTTTAAATATATTCTTCAATTCCACAAAATACCACCTGTATAATTAATTATAGTTATTTAACATTAATATGAAGTGCTGCAGATAAAATTATATCTATCTTTCTGTACTTTACATGTAAATGATACATGTACCATGTCAATAAATAATTAAATTAGATGATGCAAGTATTAACTTGCTGTGTAAGAAAAACATGTATGCATTAGCTACCTGAACTATGTCTTATGACACACAAGGCTCAGGTACATTTGCTTGTCAATGAAAATAAATAATAAGTCATCAAAACTTAGTTTACATGACAACTGAATCAATATACATGTATTACAAATGTCATAAACATTTCACAACTCATAAACTTTAACATCATAATTATTCAGAACAGGGTGCATATGTAAGCAAAAAATATATAATTATACAATTAGCTGTGCTAAATTAAAATGTTGGTGTAGTTTTGAAAAAAATGTGATGCATGTGGGTTTACACATACAGGGTATAACAATCAATTAAATAAAATAAATACATGCTTAATATTATATTACATCAATACTTATTTTGTATATGTACAAACTATGATACCTCAAGTACCACTATCATTATTACATTTAAATACTACATGTAGTAAGCAAACAAATTACATAATGTATGCTACCATACATTAACAAAATAAACCTTTTTTTTAAAATAAGCTAATCATAAATATGTTTCATTATTAAAAGCCCATATTGATCAATCAAACTTTCTCTCCAAGTATGAACTATCTAATAGCTAGATCATTCAACAAACATGGAAAAAACATGATATCAATGCATATTATAGCAATGGTTTAAAAGCGAATGATAATGTTAAACTCATGGAAATATGTTAGCATATTTTGATCAGATTTGTACTTTTTTTTTAAAAGTATAAAAAAAATCTGACAAGTCAATTCACAAACATGATAAAAACATGATAAAAACATGATTTAATTTATATTTCAAAGCAATGATTTAAGCATTCAATTATCATAATTTTGAAATGAGAAGCATAGCATTTACTATAAATGTAAAGAAACATGTAATATATCAATGAATTAACATGTAAAATGTGATTTCATTCACATGTACATAATAATTGATCCCCACAATCAACATAATTAAGTGTCACTACTTGTAAATGCAGGTATATCCTCACATGGAAGCCGTAACTTTATATAGATCCAGAATTTTACAGGAAAGGTAGTCAGAATGAGGGGGGGGGGTTGGGGGGGTTTGCAGACAGGCAATTAAATATCATATTAAATATGATCTAATATACACAATTAATAAAAAGACTTTACATATTATTCATCAATGTCACTCTGTCCCAAATTCAGGTCATCATTACACCGACTGCTTACTCGTCTTCCTCAAGTTGGATTTTCTTGTTTACGTGGATTTTCTTAAAGTTCTGGGTCAAATTGGACAAGTTCAATTCCTTCGCAGTAGCCTGAACTGGTTGGTGGTTTTCACTAGTAGCACCAGGACATGGCTCTATTAAAAAAATTGTCATAATAACTACTATCTATTGAATAAATATGCATGATTAGGCCAAAATGAAATCATTGTTTGTTTGGAATTGCCTCCCGCCTTATGGAGATACCCCACAGCTGATAAAAAATTTATTAGCAAAAAATGAAGAACTTTCTTTATATGGAGATTTTTTTTTACCAATCTTTAAATATAGTGAAACTTCAAGTTTAAAAAACAATAAAAAATCTCTCCATCTCTCCTGGGTCTAGAAACCCTCAGGAAGCAATTCCAAACAAACATTTTTTTAAGGATGACCTTATATTTTTTACATGCAGGTTCCAATATCAAATATTTCAACAACTGTTTTCTGATAAGCTTCTTAATTTTTACTAATCTATGATCATATTCATCATGTTCAAAGACGCATAAAAAATAACCATAACATAATATCTTACATTGCAATGCAATATGAAATTACTTCTTTCTTTTTATATTGAGATGGAAAAAGTTTAAATTTACCACTTATTTGTCGTTGGAAAAGTTTTGGGGCAGGTCCTGGGTATTCCATGTCTGGAGAATTCACTGGTTGTGCTCCAACCTAGACACAGAATGATATATTATTAAATCTCTTTTATCAACAAACTTAAAGTGCATGCATATGAATGTAATAGTGATGGAGGGGGGCATGATGGACCAAACTGCCTGAGATCAGGATTTAACCAGGACCGCAAAATCTTTAGTTATGGTGATCTTAAAGCTGTGCACTCTTGCACTATTTTTTGGAATGGTTTGATTCTTTTACTTGCTCCCCCATAAACCATTTAGAACCATTTTAACATGAGCTTGGACTTTGGGTAGTTGTGTCAAACAGCAATGTGACGTAGGCCTGTCTATTTCATTGTTGGCCATTCAGCCATGGGCTCTTTGAAATCAACACGATATGTCTGGCTCTTTAGCCAAGACAACGCAATCGGTGTATATTTCACTTGAAACAGTGTATATTTCACTTGAAACAGCGTCATTCTTAACTTGTTTTGACGCAAGAAATAGATAGCTTCGTACTTCTGAAAGTCCAAGGTCTTGTTAAAATGGTTCTAGCTTCATCCTAAACTCAAAAATCCATTGAATCCCCCCCCCCCCTGAAAACTTTTCTGGATCGGCACATGGCAGAAATAACTTGATTAATAGAGCACCTTACCTACTATTTCATGTATATGATTCATTACTAGGGCCCTGATAATATAATAAAGGTTGAGTTCTAGTAGGTATGTCCTTCAGCATCATGTTTTTCATTTCCCAGTGCAATGTACTATCAGCTAAAGTACTGGTTGTATATACATTATCTTTGTCTTAGTTCATGTTCTATTTAAGAAGCCAATTCTTCACTTTTAAAAAGGAATTTTTACTGAGTGAATCGCATAAAACACTGCATTTTCTTATAGGTATTGTAACGGAATAGGATGAATGACCACTAGAAGACTCGAACCCAAGACCCTTCAGTTAAACCCAATGCTGTACCTACCCCTGACTAAGGGCTAGCTAAAGTGTTTGTTTTTAAACTGAAGGGACATGGGTTCAAATCTAAGTGTGGTCATTTCTAATACTATTCTATTACTGTATAAATAATCAAAGCATATAATTGATACAGATGAGTATCTCAAAGCATTTAATTGATAAAGATGAGTATCTTAATCTCACCTTGGTCTTCTCAACACTTTGCTGATGCTCCAGTGGTTGCATGATCTTGTCAATAACCACCTCCAATTCCATTCTTGAGGAGGGCTCATGACTTAAAAGGCTTTGAATAACATCCTGAATATTCCTGGAAATATTCTTCAAATCACTGAAGTCCGGTTCTCTTAGTTTATTCATTGTTCTGTCTCTTTCCATTGCAGAACCCATTTTAAAGTACATCTCGAAGAGTATCATTCCAAGACTGTAAAAGTCCGCTTTTCTGTCATAAACAGTCGAGTTCTCAACTTCTGGTGCAATGTAATAAGATGTCCCCAAATTTTTGGAGAAACAAACTCTGTCCTTTTCAGATGTTGGAGAAGCTCCATTTGCATCAGACATTATGTACTTCCTGGCAAATCCAAAATCCCCTATCTTGGCTCGATTGTCTTTGCCAATGAAAATGTTTGGGGGTTTTAGATCCCGATGCATGATGCCATTGTCATGTATGTACTGTAGACCAGATACAATATCCAAAAGTAGCTTCTGCCTATCTCGTTCATCCATTTTAAATAAATCTCCACATTCAATAAGTGTTTTAAGGGTTTTCCCTGGGCTGCAGAGTTCAGTTAGGATAACCAAGCAGGCATCATATTTTTCCTCCAAACTTTTACCACTTGTAGATGCAGACTTACTGCAACCACCTATGGCATTATTATTTTTGCTTGAAGAATCTTCTTTTTCAAAACTCACACCATAATCAGAGTCTTCCTCCTCCTCCTCAAATGTCTTAGAATAAGAGAGAGGTTTAGGGAGATGAGTTATCCACGAAGTGTGATATTTGAGAACATTTGCATGGTCCAGTGAAGCCAAAACTTCCACTTCGCGTTTTTCAAAATTTGTTAAGTCAATCAACACAAACTTTAGAGCATATTTTCTATTGTCCAGTCTGTGTCTTGCTTCGTAAACTGCCCCATATCCTCCAGCACCTATATTGTTTATATCCATGAAATGTTCTTTTATATGTGGATCACTCAAACAGCTTTCTATGACATCTTGTTCAAAAGAATCACTCGAGGTATTGTCCGTTGAACTCATCATATCTGGTGAGCCAATTTCCCATACATCTTCATTATCATTAGAGATGCGTACATCCAGAGTGTTATTATTAGTTGTTGCCATATTCAATTTTTCTGAAAGAGAAAAGAATTAATTTTCAAAAAATTAATAGATACTACAATTTACGTTATATATATTATAATACATATTATAAGACATGATTTATATTATATAGGTCTTCAGGATGTGATGCAAAGATTGCAAAAACATGCATGTGTCAATGTGTCATAACGAGTCTTTGCTGACCATTATTCATGTGTGTGATTCTTCCCAGCGTGAGAAGATTGGGGGGGGGGGGGGGAGCGAAGGGGATGGAGGGATCATTTTATTAATGAGGGGTGGGGTGGGTGGTCATGTCCTATGTGTGTAACTATACACAAGTTCAGAATGCTCTGTGTCTTGTTTTCACTTTAGCTATATCTTTTGAAAGTAAAAGAAAAGAATTGCAAAATGCTGGGATATCATTGAAAT
Source organism: Magallana angulata (assembly GCF_025612915.1). Classification (NCBI taxonomy): domain Eukaryota; kingdom Metazoa; phylum Mollusca; class Bivalvia; order Ostreida; family Ostreidae; genus Magallana; species Magallana angulata. Next base: position 29,920,985 of record NC_069115.1, read on the forward strand.
TCAAATTTAGATGTGTTATGTGACACTCAGATGAAATACACTTGAGAATGACTATACTTATAGTTATGAATTTGAAATTCAAGTCAGGATATATATCTCAATTTTGGTACAATCACTCCTTGTGTACACAATACATTAATTTGTGTATCTAAAAACACAATGTTAAGAAAACCATATCAGAACTACAGTACATTTACTTTTATATCATGAATCCAGCAAAATTCGGAGTAGGACAAGAATTAACCCCAACCCCCCACAAAACCCCTGACAAACCCGTACCCTCATCCCCCTAAAAATGAACTGGATACACGTTAATACTTCAGATATCCAGTTAGATTTTCGTGCAGTTATTGAACACTCTTTCATTATCTAAATTGTAATAAGGGCATTGAAGACCCACTGCACAACGCCATGACTGTATACATGTAGTAAGCATGCATGCAATGAAATCTATAATAATAGCATCAAATAGCTTAAAATCGGCCAGCATTTTCTATCTAAATGAAAAGGATCAACGCATTTAATTACAAGAGGTCAGCTGAACATTTACGATCATAACACAAACGTAAAATCCATGTTTAAAGCCAATAAATATCTCCACATGACACCTACCACTGCTCTCGGTCGTTTTCTGTATGAAAATGCTTACCTCAATAAGCGCTACTGTTCCGGTAATTTTCAGTTATTTATAGCTCCAGGGATTTCCACCGTTTTCAGAAAATTTAGGGCATTGTGTAAAAAATGGAACAATTACAAATTCTGTTTAATAGTTGTTTATTCGTCACCCTATTTGCTCGTGTTGCTTTTTTTTATTACGATGAATAGAAAGATTTCACTTTTGTTATGCATATTATATTGCATTGATCATGATAAATTACAACAGTAGTGTATCATATCTATGAGAATTACATGTATAGTCTGTCCCAAGATATTGCTTCCATCACTTTTTGACGATTTTTAATAAAAATACACATACCTGTGAAAGAAATACAACTGAAATCGATGAAAGGGAATATAATCCAGGTTATCTTCATCCCTTTTCACTCATAAAATTTCATAGGAACGAAAACAATTTTCTTACGGAGATTTCTCCATTCGGAATACACTCGGAATACATCGCGCAATTTTTTAACGTTATCATCCGGGCTTATTTATGGCTGATGCAATGCAAAATCTCCGTACACTTTCAATTTTGGGATGTGTATTGAAACCTGAAGCGGTTCAAATAGATAATCTGGACATTTTTCATATTAGCGGATGAACGTAGTTTGAGTACAAAGTATTTACTATTATTGAAAAATCAAGCAAAAGGTGGTGGAAGCAAAAACTCGGGACAGAGTTATAGAAGAATCAATCCGTTTAAATATCTGCGCTAGGATTTAGACCATGCTGCCTTTTGGTGGAAGTGGGTCAGAGTAAAAATAGAAAGTTACGTAATGTGCATTGTAAAAAAATTAAATAAAGTTATTTCTAGCTCTGGGGATTTCCACCATTTTCAGAAGACCCAGGGGCCCGTTTCATTAATTGTTAGGCCTCAGCGCTTGCGCCAACGTCTACATGTATATATGTGTGACCGAGTAGATTTTACGGTGCTAGGGAATTCGTCTGGAGCTGTATAGCCGCCGTGTGCAGTACGGACGGGGTGAGGGAATGTTGGCGTAAAGGGTATAAGGATTAAGGTGTAGGCGCGCTGTGGGCCGTAAGGTAAAAACGAAGGGTAGGTTTGCCGTATTCCCGAAGGTCCGCCAGTATACAGTTCTAGTGAAATAAACCAAGTGATGAAGGATTCCGTATTTATTGGACGAGATTCAACGATGGCAACATTATAACATTTTAACAGACATACATTTTACAAACAAGTCGGTAATGGCCAGTAGTTGCCTCCGGACTCATGACTGTTGGTGAGTCGGACGTGGCCGAGGCTGGCCGCCGTATTCCAGACTGCCGATTGATAATTGTACATAACTATTTATAAGAATCTGAACAATAAGTATAAATTGACAGGTGATGACATAAGTAAGCTGAGTGAAAGGTTCACAGATATAAAATAATTAAATAAACTCAACGAGTCTTTGATGTCCAAGAAATGAAAAACGTATAATTGCACATTGTTGTTTTAAGAGATTAACAGTCCTTGAGACGTGGCACTCTGTCTCTTTGAAATCACATATAGAGTCCGAAAAGTGTCAATCACTAAATAAATTTGTAACTTTGTGAGAAATAAATTGTGATAAAATATTACAAAACAGATGTTGAATTTTAAAAGTCCAAAATAAAGTTATAATTAAACAGTGAATTTTGCACGGTGATATATGCATTGGTGTACATTATCGCATAACCCCCTAACTCCGTCACTACCCTAACTCCTTCACTTTCGGGAAACTCCTCACCGTTTGAAATCAAGTACGATTGTGACGTCATTTTTTACATGTCAAAAATCTTTAATCAAATGTCAGCAATTTGCAACGGTTAAATTTAAGAATGTGTCAAAAAATAACAGAATTAAACCTTGTTCATTTTATGCACCATTAATTAATTGTGTGAAATCAGCTAAAACTTTTTCACGGGTACACTAAAATATCGATATTTCTGACATGCGGGCCCATTCGATCATTTACGGTGGTCAGCCATTTTTAGAGAGGTCAAGATGAAACATTTCACATGTAATACATGTTTAATAAAGGTAATTAATACATTTTTTTCAGTCTGCAATAGCCTTTATGCACTACTCTTGAAGATAACGTCAAATCGCCCATGCCGATACGTTTGCCTTATGATTAGCGCATGATTTTCATGCGAAAAGGAAATCGCATGAAAATTATGCGAGCCACTTTTCCCTGTGTGCCTGTTTTTATCATTTGTAATCACTAAACATAATCTGAAACAATATAATTTATAAATTTATAACAAAGTATTTTTATTTTTTTCAAATAAGCCCTCTGAATACGACTTTTATCACGCGTGCTTATTATATCTTATGAACCTAACTCCGTCACCCACATGCTCTATGATATGGGAAGGAATGAAGGCACATTAACAATTTAGTTAAAACTCTATTTGTATCTAGGCCAAGTTGAAATGATCAGGCTGAGAACACCAATCACTGTCAATGTGCAGTGTATCTTTTTTTTATTATTAGAGAATTTAAAGCTTACGTGGGCCTTCAACTCAGTAGAGCTAAAATAAAAAATTAATCATGATTCTGATATCATTCCGAAGATGGCTTCTTGATATAAAAGGTAAGTATTCCATGATTAAAATATTATAAAACAAACCACATTGTAAATTGAATTTTGTTTATTAAGACCAAATTTGTTTTTCAAATAAATTTAAATTTCTTATCAATATTTAGATCCACATTGTTCTATCCACAAAAGGAAATAATTTTACATTAATATATCCTTAAAAAAACATATTGACATCCAACAGTTATCAAGTAATAAATAAAAATGTTTCAAGATCTATTACAAATACAACTTGTTTTAAACAACAGAAAAGAGTGATTTCACTGCATGCTTCCATATATATTGTAGATCAAATTAAATTTAAAAAAATATATGAAAAAATAATTCTATAACACCACCACCATATCCTTATCATCGTATTTTTTTAAAAATAAATCAAGACACATATTGTTAAGTACATGCATAAACATGTAAAGAGCATAGTAAGTTTAAATGCAAATATATATGGCTGTATACATTTTTCTACAATATTGAAATATTAACATTTTTATAAAAAATATATTTTTCAATTCCACAAAATACCACCTGTATAAATAATTATAGTTATCTAACATTAATATGAAGTGCTGTAGATAAAATTATATCTATCTTTCTGTACTCTACATGTAAATGATACATGTACCATGTCAATAAATAATTAAATTACATAATGCAAGTATTAACTTGCTGTGTAAGAAAAACATGTATGCATTAGCTACCTGAACTATGTCTTATGACACACAAGGCTCAGGTACATTTGCTTGTCAATGAAAATAAATAATAAGTCATCAAAACTTAGTTTACATGACAACTGAATCAATATATTACAAATGTCATAAACATTCCACAACTCATCAACTTAAACATCATAATAATTCAGAACAGGGTGCATATAGGTAAAAATATATAATTATACAATACGAAGTTGTGCTAATTTTAAATGTTAATGTTGTTTTGAAAATATTACTTAAACTGTGATGCATGTGGGTTTTCACATGCAGGGTAGAACAATCAATTAAATAAAATAAATCCATGTTTAATATTATATTACATCAATACTTATTCTTTACATGTACAAACTACAATACTTCAAGAATCAATCAATATCAGAATTACATTTAAATAAGCAAACAGAATATATAATGTATGTTACCATGTTTAATGATTAAAGCCTATATTGATCAATCAAACTTACTCTCTATGCATGAGCTATCTAATAGCTAATTCAACAAACATGGAAAAACAGAATATCAATGCTTGTTAAAGCAATGATTAAAAAGCTTAAATGTTAAACTCATGGAAATATGTTAGCATATTTTGATCAGATTTGTACTTTTTTTCAAAAAGTATAAAAAAAAAATCTGACCAGTCTATTCACAAACATGAAAAAAAAACATGATAAAAACATGATTTAATTTACATTTTAAGCAATGATCTAAGCATTTAATTACATGTATCATAATTTTAAAATGAGAAGCATGTCATTTTATATTATACATATAGAGGTACATTAATGAATTTAACATATAAAATGTGATTTTATTTACATGTACATAATAGTTTATCCCCACAATCAACATAATTGTCACTACCTGTAAATGCAGGTATATTCACAACATGGAAACCATAATTTTATAAATCAAGAATTTTACAGTTACAGGAAACTCAAGGTGTTCCCAATGAGTGGTGGGTTGTTTTTTTTTTTGTTTTTTTTTTTTGCAGATGGGCAATTAAATATTATTTTAAAACATGATCTAATATACATATGTAATGAAGAAACTTTGCATATTCATTCAACATAGACTCACTCAGTCCCAAAATCAGTTCATCATGACACTATCAGCTTAATCGTCTTCCTCACGGTCAAATTGGATGTTCTTGTTGACACGGATTTTTAAGCTATGGGTCAATTTGGTCAATTCCTCCGCAGTAGCCTGAACTGGTTGGTGTTTTTCACTAGTAGCACCAGGAGATGGTTCTACAAGAGAAAAAAATGACATACATGTACATATATGATGATGAACATGTAAAACCATTACTTATTAAAAGAATATGCATGCTTAATTTCTTTGGAAATGCAGCTTCCATTATTTTTAACAACTTTTTTCTATTAAGTTTTTCCCTATAAGATACTTGATTTTGATACATAACAAGAAAGATACATGTAACTATCTCACTTTGCAATACAAACATAGAGTTAATTTTCTTTGATTTATTAGAAAAAAGTTGAAATTACCACTTATTTGTCGTAGGAAGGAAAGTTTCCTGGCAGGTCCTGGGTATTCCATGTCTGGAGAATTCACCTGTTGTGCTCCAACCTAGACATCAGAAGGATATCATTTAGAAATCTTTCTTATCAACAAACTTTACAAAGTATTGTAATTGGGATATAGTGGGAAACCATGAGGAATCAAACTGCCCCAGACCTGGCCCCAGGGCCATAAAACTTAGATGAGCTCACTTTTGATCTCAGTTTCACTTTTATATAAAGATTATATAGTGGAAAAGTGAGACCGAGATCAAAAGTGAGCTCATCTAACTTTTGTGGCCCAGGGACCAGGACTTAACCATGCAGGCCGGGTCCCCAAATCTTTTGTTATGGTGCTCTGCCAGTTGAGCATTTTGCTACCATTTTTGTATCCCCTGGTTTCAGGTCCTTCATGCTTTCCCTAATATACTCCAGTACAACATAATAGCAATAAAATAATACTTATATTGTCAAAAAAATTGATACACTACAGGCCCCGGGGCCATAAAAGTTAGACGAGCTCATTTTTGATCTCAGTTTCACTTTTACAAAAGGAATATATAGTGGAAAAGTGAGACTGGAATCAAAAGTGAGCTCGTCTAAGTTTTATGGCCCCTGGGCCAGATGACCAAGCTAAACTCACCTTGGTCTTCTCAACACTTTGCTGATGCTCCAACGGTTGCATGATCTTGTCAATAACCATTTCCAATTCCATTCTTGAGGAGGGCTCATGACTTAAAAGGCTTTGAATAACACTCTGAATATTCCAGGAAATATTCTTCAAATCACTGAAGTCCTGCTCTCTTAGTTTATTCATTATTTTATCTCTTTCCATTGCAGAACCCATCTTATAATACATCTCGAAGAGTATCATTCCAAGACTGTAAAAGTCCGCTTTTCTGTCATAAACAGTCGAGTTCTCAACTTCTGGTGCAATGTAATAAGATGTCCCTAAATTTTTGGAGAAACAAACTCTGTCCTTTTCAGATGTTGGAGAAGCTCCATTTGCATCAGACATTATGTATTTTCTGGCAAATCCAAAATCCCCTATCTTGGCTCGATTCTCTTTGCTAATGAAAATATTCGGAGGTTTTAAATCTCGATGCATGAAGCCGTTGTCATGTATGTACTGTAGACCAAATACAATATCCAAAAACAGCTTCTGCCTGTCTCGACCATCCATCTTAAATATTTCTCCACATTCAATTAGTGTTTTAAGGGTTTTCCCTGGGTTGCAGAGTTCAGTTTTGATAACCAAGCAGGCATCATATTTTTCCTCCAAACCTTTACTACTTGTAGATGTAGACTTACTATAACCACCTATGGCATTATTATTTTTGCTTGAAGAATCTTCTTCTTCAAAACAAACAAAATTATCAGAATCTTCCTCCTCCTCCTCCTCCTCCTCCTCCTCATCCCCCTCAAATGCCTTAGTATAAGAGATAGGTTTAGGGAGATCAGTTACCCATGATTCATGATATCTGAGAACATTCACATGGTCCAGTAGAGCTAAAGTTTCCACTTCACGTGTTTCAAATTTTTTTTGATCAATCAAAACAATTTTAAGTGCACATTTTGTTTTGTCCAGTCTGTGTCTTGCTTCATAAACTGCCCCAAATCCTCCAGCACCTATATTTCGCATCTCTGCGTAAAGTCTTTTTATATATGGATCATATTTCAAACAGTTTTCTATAACATCTTGGTCAAGAGAATCACTCGAGGTATCGTCCATCGAACTCATGTCCGTTGAGCCAATTTCCCATAAGTCTTCATTATCAATAGAGTCACGTAAATTCAGAGCGTTATTATTAGTTGTTGCCATATTTAATTTTTCTGAAAGAAAAAAGAATTGAGAAAAATTAATAGTCTAAAATATTAATTATATGACATGATTTATATTGTATAAAAATGGCCTTCTGGATGTGATGCAAAGAACATGCATGCGTCATAACAAGTCTTTGCAGACCATTCATGTGTGCAAATTCTTCCCAGGGTGGGGGGTGAAGGGGGGGGGGGGGGACAGAGGGATCATTTTATCAAAGAGGATTGGGGTGGGTCATGATCATGTCCAATGTGTGGAACTTCATGTACTCTGTATATATAGTCAGTATACACATGCAGGTGTAGAATGCCTTGTGTCCTATTTTTTTTCTTTAGTTTAGCTAGCCTAATATATAAACATGTACCTTTTGTAAAATGAAAAGAAAAGAGTTGAGAAATGTTGAGATATCATTTAAATTCAAATGATGTAGATTCTATTTAGATGTGTTATGTGACACTAAGGATTTGAGAATGACTACTTAGTTATGAAAATATATCTTGACAATCTTGAAACAATCACAATACATTAATAATTTGTTTGTCTAAAAACACAATGTTAAGAAAGCCATAGCAGAACTACATTTATATCACAAATCCAACAGAGTTCGAAGAAGGAATAAAAATACACCCCACCAGCTAGCCCCCTCCCCCACCTCCGAGAAACCCATAGCCTCACCCCCTTAAAAATAATCCTGGATTTAAGTTTTATACTTCAAATGTCCAGTTAGATTTCTGTGCAATTATTGAACGTCTTTCATTATCTAAATCATAATATAAGGACATTGAAGATCCCACTGTACAACGCCATGACTATAGTAAGCATGCATGCAATGAAATACAGATGTATATAACGGCATCAAAATCGGCCAGCATTTTCTATCTAAACGAAGTGGATCAACGCGTTTAATTACAACAGGTCAGTCGTACATTTACGATCATAACACAAACGTAAAATCTATGATTAAACTCAATATGTCCACATCTCACCTACCAATCCTTTCCGACGTTGTTGGTATAATGGTGCTTACTTCATTAAGCAGCTACTGTTCAGGGAAATTTTCAGTTATTTTTAGCTCCCGGGATTTCCACCGTTTTCAGAAAATCCAGGGCATTGTGTAAAAAATGGAACAACTACACATTCTGTTTTTAATAGCTGTTTTTATTTGTTACCGTATTTGCTTGTGTTGCTTTTTTATTATAATGAATAGAAAGATTTCACTTTTGTAATGCATGTTGATCATGATAAATTACAACAGTAGTATCTTATCTATGAGAATCAAAATAATCAAATTGAATCTGTTTAAATATCTGCGCTAGGATTTAGACCATGCTACATTTTGGTGGAGGTGGGTCAAAGTAAAAATAGAAAGTTACGTAATGTACATTGTATTTATAGCTCCGGGGATTTCCACCATTTTCAGAAAACCCGGTACTATGGAGCTATATATATTAGTGTAATTTAACTGTGTAAACTGGAATTTAGCTCATGAATAAAGTGTATGTGCAACCTTTTATAGAGACTTTGATTAGTTTATGTAAAAATTTTAAAAATCGATGTAATAAAGACAAGTTTATCTGGCTAGCCTAATGTCTAATGAAGGAGATAATGTTATTGAAATTTTTGCAAACAACATTTATATAGTTGTTTTCAACTGAAAGAAGTCTCGTGTTTTTAAAACTGAGACTGTAATAGACTCATCTTTTATATAACTTAAATATATAAACTATCAATTTGAAACCCTCTCTCTCTCTCCTTGTACATGTACATTGTATGTGTGTATGGATTTTTTTTTTATCATTTTGTTTTAATTTTGTAATTACCTTTATCAGCCAATTAGGTCCAGAATTTGGAAATACATGTAAAGTATCTATCTATCTATGGCTGCTATACAACACAGGTACACACTGCCTACATAAATATAAGTACTTAATTTTTTTTACAATAACAGATAGGGGACATATATATTTCCATTACAAAAAAATGAATATAACTAGAGCAGAGCTCGTGGCAAAGCCACGAGTAGGTCTTCTGTTGTTGCTGCGAGATGAAAATTTATGTGATTTGGTGTCAAACGATTATAATGACTAATGACTAAAATTTCACTTCTGCTTTTGTTATAAAAACGTGCTGTGATTGAAAGCCTGTATAAAGACAGGAAGAAAATGTTTTAGGAAAACTATTTGTCGAACACAGTTTGTGTAATTGTTTTGAAAACTCTTTAAGGCCCTGTCACACAAAGTTGCGTTCCCAGTGCGTGTTCACGGCGTTGTAAATTTAATGGAATCGCCGTAGGATCGCAAGGAAAATTCAGAAAGGCGTTCTTACAGAGCTCCCAACCACGTTTCCACAGAGTTCTACTTGGCGATTGACTGCCCTTTCGCTGGGTATCCGCCGAGCGCTCATGACGTGCTAGGAGTTTTTACCGCGCATCCACAGCGTGCTCTGTGCGCTGACTGCGTGCACATGCGCTGTTGGAGACTTTACGGCGCTGTCATGGCGCCCTTGCTCCACTTCTACGGCGTGTTTATCGGAACGCAGAGCCACGGCGCGTACTTTGTGCATGTTCAAAGTACGCGCTGTCGCATGGCGTTCTAAAATGTTCTAGGCTAGGATATCCCACCGCGGCGAACGAAGATGCCGTTGAGTTGTTACGGCGCTGTAGAAGACTCTAGTTCGTTTACCATGGCGTTTTACATTTTTCAATTACGCAGCGGGATCGCTGTGAGGACGCAGCTCCAGTGTGACAGGGGTTTAAACAATGAGAAGTTTAATGGCGAGTTAAATTTTTCAGGGTAGCATGGATTGTTATAAATTACATGTACTCATGATTTATTTAAGGAAATGTAAGTAAAAACGTGCATAAAAAACACGTAACTTCTGTAAATAAATCTTTCTAATTTTTTGAAGACTATGTGCAAGTTTGAATTTGTTTCGTGCTGTCAAAATTTGGTAAATAGCCAAAATTGATGGCATCTATGAAAATTTATTCAGGGCTGATATTATTTAATAATACGAGTAGACTTGAACATTTAAAATAATAATCAGCTATCTAAGATCATCGGGAGAAAGTATGCATAAGTGAGCGTCTAAATTTTACTCCTGATATACAGACACCGCTATGTAACGTAAAATTTAATAACATTAATTACAGAAATGAATATTACTTCTCCCTACGATGCAATAATTTTCAGTCAGTTTTTTCTCCTTTATCGGATCAACAGTTATTCTCTCGGAGAAAGTTTACGTATGTATTTTTTTTAAAAAAAAAGGAGAAACTTCAATAAAAATAAGCGGAAAATAATGGTGTTACGGTGAAGCCCCCGGAAGTTCCTGGGTTTTCGTGTATTTTGAAGGTAAAAGCAGGCTCAAAATAGTGGTATTTTTTCAGTTATGTACACTTTACACAAAAGCCTATTACATATATATATATATATATATATATATATATATATATATATATATATATATATATATTTATATAACAATTTGACACATATTGTTACTTATACCTAATACATGTATTGGATTAAAAACAAAACATTTTGGGCATTTATGAACTCCCAAAATTAACTAGGTTATCAAAGTTACAACATTGTAATGACGTTACGGTATCCGACCCCCTATTAGCTGTTAGAAATATCTGATGCATCAAATCTTCAATATTCTTATATTAAAATAGTCTATTTACCTAGAAAAAAAAAATTCAAAAAATATACAGTTATTCAGAAATTTGCTTGCGTCGCAATATGGAAATGACAGCGCAGTCTACACTTGAAACAAAACTGCTGGGATTTCCAGTCGATTCTTGGTCGAAGCCCCAAGTTCAGGGCCCTGGGGAATTTGTTGCAGCCACCATGATGAAATGACCAACACTGCTCGTTTTAAACACAGTTTAATTGGTTTGTTATCAGAACATGTCAACATGCGTTAGGATTAGATGTTTATAGATGTTTATAGAGCAGCAGAATTACAGTCAGCATAGCACAGCTAATGTATCAATGAGGTGTAATATTGAGTTAGGCATAATTATAAATAAAGTGAAACACAAAATGCTAACTTTTCTATGTAAAATTTATCAAATCATCTACAGTCATGCATACTTTGAAAATTTTACGGGGGGGGGGGGGGGGGCGTGCGCCCTCCACGCCCCCCCCCCCTTAAATCCGCCAGTGATTGTTGACCTAAAATTAGTATTCCACTGGCTGTAGCTAACCTTGTAAGTAAATTAAGTTGCATGACATCTTCATACCACACAACTTCAATAAAACTTTTTTTTAAAAATCAATTTTCATATAATTAGCAATAAACAAAACTGTCCTAACTTGCAATACTTTGATGATTTCTATGGCGACCACCTGCATAGCATAATGTAGTCGTATTTCATAACATCTTATCCCAAGAAAACATTACATTTGACTTAAAACTTTTAATTATAATGTATATTATTCTGTTCATAACTATATATAATAGAAGTTTAGCGTGTTCGACATGTTAATTTATTATAGCCACGTTCTCAGATTATGATCCCGCACCTTTTAATGTGAAAATGAAAGTCTTGTTGTTTGAAAATTGACCACTTTGAAGAAAGCACCTTTCGAACTGTTGATTAATTACATAACAATTGATGATCTGCAGCCATAAATAAGCTGGGGCTATATATGTTCTGAGCTGTTTGCGCTGTTCAAAGTGACACAAGATTTTCGGTAGCACGTGGCGATTGAATTTACGCAATAAAGAAAGTTGAAATTTACAAAGACTGACCGAATAAAAAAACGGGTGGGAAAGAGAAACACGCTCAGGAGATAATGTTACACATAAGAAGTCACTATCAAATGATTTTCGACAGATCTGGAATTTAAAAAAAAGAGAGCACTTGGCAGCGGGGAGGTGGGAGGGCAACACAGAAATAAGTCCGTTTTCACAATGAAACGAACGACCATGTAGAAACAATACAGAAGTTATTAATATGTGACCGATAGAATCTAAACAAAACTTGTTAAAAAACTCATGTGAATATTCTTTAAAATAATCACCGAATGCCTTAATTCAGGGCATTCTCTTATCGTGTCAGCACCGACCGCAAACATGGCACTTTGATCATAATTTGATTTGATTTTTTAAATTACCTTGTACGCTGTGTATAAATCAATGCTAAATCAGCTGTACGAGTAAAAAAAATTTATCGGTTCATCTGAAACCAATATAATAGTTTAAAACATAGTAAAAATAGTTGCGTTCGTACAAAATACCAAACATACGCGTGATAAGGTACATATAGAGGTCACTTGCGCGGGATCTCCTCGGCCATGTGCGAGTGATGATCATTATTTAAAGGTTTTAATATTTGGGTTGTTGTTTTTTTGTTGTTGATTGAAAACATTATTTGTACAGTTTTTAAAACATTTAAGACTCACAAACCAACCATTCAAATATGTCTCACGAGTATTTCCGATTTGGAGTAATATCGCTTTTATTAATTTTCAGAACGACTTTTTAATTTACTCTCCAATGTTTAATTTAACTAAATACAAAATGAACAAACTTTTATAACATAAAATTAAAACAGTGTACAGTGTATTAACGGCTATATAAACTCAAACACGTTCATATCCATGTAAGTGTGTGGGTGCGAATCTTGTGTATTAGATAACCGTTTACCGCTAGGTAGTGCAGCCGTGGATGATTTCCTCGGCCGCGGGCGAAGGATAGATTACATAAAGGTTTAACGCATACACACGCACAGCTCAGAACCTAGGAAGATTTGAAAAGTTTGCAATTTAATGACTAAATTCTATCAAATAGAAATTCTTTTGTTTACTTAAAACCCACAATTGATATATATGTCTGATATTGCATTAGATTGAGAATGGCATTGCTTTTATTAATTAACTGAACGATTTCTTAATTGACACCCTATCGTTTAATCCAATTGAAGAATTAACCTTTATGTGTAATCAAAACTGAAATAATTCTTCAGTTTGCAGCTAGATTAACTCATGTATGAGAGACGCAATTCTCGTGTATTAGATAATCGCTGACCGCTAGGTAATCCAGCCGCGACCATGGTGACCGATTTTCTCGGCCGTGGGCGAGGGATAGCTTACGTAATAATACACATCTCTGATTCAAGGTGGATTTTAAATGCATGCAGTATGATAACTAAAATGTAATGCATAGAATTTTTTTTCAATAAGTATTTTGTGTTTTACTAGAAAAGAAAAAGAATGTTTTGTTTTTCGATTCTCGTCTTTAAGGATTGTGCACTATAAGAACTAAACAACAATGACTTTAACTTCTATAAAAAAAAAGCATGTGTTCTAATTTTTTTCTCATGAATTAAAGCCTCCTGTATAAACCATCATACTTTCTGTGGTAACTTTTTGCCAGTTTTACGCGCAAAGACTTTCGTTAACTTGCCAAATGAAAACAGTTACATGTTAACATGTAAAGCTTTTTACACTCATACTACACAAATCACTTACAAAATAACATTGTAACGACCTTTATGAGATCCCAACAAACAACTTTTCCAGCAACAGCAATATCAAAATCCTAACCCTTTTTGAGTTATTAAGCAAAATCTTTTGAGGGCTACTGGCCCTTAATTTAAGGGGCCAGCCCTTTTTTATTGGTGTCAAATGAAAGCCCTTAACATTATGCACAACTTTTGTTTTATATGTATTTAGGAAATATTTCAAACTAAAAAGTTACGAAGCTAAAACATGAGAAAAATTTCGCTATTTTTAAAACATAGATTTCGATTGATTAATTCGAGTGGAATAATTGGAAGAAACTAAAATCCAAAAATCAGAGGACAATATTCAAAGTGTCAATAATAAAGATTTTTAACTATAAATTATTTGCTCCGAACCTTAAGGAGCCTTTGTCTGGAAACTAACGCCCCTAAAATTTTAGAAAAAGGGGAATAACTCAAAACCGGAAGTTGCGATTTCAATTTTTTTTTGTGCTCTAGAAACCTAATGCAATTTACAATATACCGCGAAAATTTGAATGGAATCAGATGACAAACAAAAAAGTTATTGAGAATTTAAAAACGTCTAGAAGAAGAAAAATTATAATGAAGAAGAACCATCAGAATCAGTACAAGGTCTTCCGTTGGAAACGGAAGACCTTAATTATGTAAAATCAAAGAATAAACAGTGGTACAACATGTATCATAATTACTGTAGCACAATCAATATTAACAAGTAACAGCTATTCATGAAGCTTGTCTGACATAATATTCCCATGCGCGGATCTAAAGGGTGGGGTCGGAGGTGTCCTGCAAAATTCAAACTTTAAATTACGTTATTAAATTACCAAAAATTTGCCTTGGACCCCCCACGGCAAACTCATACAACAGTCGGACACCCCCCCCCCCCCCCCGCATATTTTTAATTTACACTTGTATATCATTCTTCAAATCATGAAATCGTCGAATTATAAAAATAAAATCAATTTAATTCGAGCCAATTTAGCTTAATACAGTGAGAAACTTGTTACGAGACAGAAATAAAATAATCAAGATTAAAAATCTTAAAATGAAAATGGCAAAAATTGGTCATCTACATTAAGAGCCCCCACCACCCTTCCATTTGTCCATCAAGTAAACGGTGCCCAAAACGTTAACAAGAGAATAAATGAGTTTCATTGGTGACCGTTTTGACGTAATTTTTTACTCCCATTATATTTACATCTGTTTTTTTACGGAAACTTATGGTTAATTCGTAGCTCTATAAAAAGAGCCAGACTGAAATATACACGATTTGCTTATCGACTTGTCGAAACCTACAGCGACCTAAGAAAATTCATAGACCGCACGAAATAATCCTGATGCTGTCAGATTCAAATTCCCATAGGAGACGATATTTGGCTCTTTCTTAAGCTTTTAGCTAACGTGCTGAAGTACATTAACAGTAATTAAGTGAATTTTACTTACTTTTTACAATCAATTTATATTAATTTGTTAAAAGTAAGATGTAAATATAAACAATAAAATAATTATTCTTTATTTGATAATTCATGCGGGTTATGAAGGTAGCGATAATTGCAGAAAAAATAACATAACCCGCAAACGTGCGTTATGTATTTTTTTCTGCGATGTCGCCACCTTCATATCCAGCATGAATCAACAAAGAAAGCATTTTAATGTTGTTTTTTTTTTAAATATTGCGATGTGAATGTGCATGACAATTTGGTGCCAGGTTGATATGGAATCTCCAATACAAATGTATGCCTACATATTTATTGGTTATTTTTAACTTCTGTAGTGAAAGATCCATTTTTGTGAGTTGTTTTAAATTTAAGAAAACAATGTCTTTTAAAGTCACTGTTCTATTGTCTTGTGATTAAAAACATCGAGTAAATGAAACGCTTTTAGATATGTCTCGATATTACATTGATGGTTACTATTTCAAAGCACAGTGAGTCTTATGAGAAGTGTTTATTCTATGAATTGTTGAACTTAAGGACGACAGACCCAATTTGTTCTTGTGCTAGAAAGAAATAATTTTAAAATATTCTGAAATAGATTTTCTATTCATGTTGGTCTTTCATCATTTAAAATATGACCAAGTCATCAACTTCTTTTTTTACGGGGGCAATCTCAAAGGATGGTTTGTTGTTATTTTTCTTCGATTTTTAAATAAAAACTACTGCAAAAACACCAAGAAAAAGGTTTAATAGGTACATCAAGTTATTTCAAGGTTCGTTTACGAAACAAAAACAACTGTTTATAGAGTGTGCTAAACGTTATTAGTCCCAGACCGGTTTTCACCGGAGGGGCCTATAGCTTTCCTCTGTGTCCGTCAGTCCGTCCGTCTGTCTGTCTGTCCCACTTCAGTTTTACACACTTTTTTTCTTTATGCGTTTGAGGAATAATGTGAAATTTGCTGAACAGCTTCAAAATGTCAAACTACAGATCAAGTTTACACTTTTGTTGCGTCTGGTTGACGTATTTTCGAGAAAAATAATTTTTTATATTTCAATATTTAAATGTTCGGGTTCGTTATCGGGTTCGGTGTGTGTTGAATAAATGAAGAAAGTATGTAGTCAGTAATGATATCGTGCATTACTTGAACCATTCTTTTTATTGTTTCTAACAAACAAATAAGTTCTGTAAAATAGTGTCAAGCATTGTGTTGTAAATTTAATCGACAGTGTTTTTTGTATTATTACAATCGGGTTCGTTATCGGGTTAGTCTGTTGATTTGGGGTGCAGAAGACGGTAAGGAATGATATTCTGCATAACAGTGCATTGTTTTCACTTTCTACAAACCAGTAGGGGACGTGTATTGCTTATGCAATACTCTCAGAATGCTTGTTTATGATAAAATACTTTAAAGTTTAAGCACACGACGATTTTACTCTATTTTTAATTGGAATATTGAAGCAAATCGGAATGTAAATGATTTGTTCACCGACTCAGTCTCTGTTAATTAATCTATGTAGATACTATGAACTAATATAAAATTAAACTCACTACAGTATTTTGACATCAGTTGTGCATGCTAATTATATAATATTGAAAAACGTCACGGTAGCATATTAAAGTATAACAAGGTCAGCCACTATTTGCACAATATAAAGCGTGTATTGATGATGTAGAACAGCTAAATATTGCGTCATAAGCGGTATATATCTGCGTGAAGCGAATTAGGTCCGTTGTCCTAAATTCTGAAAATGCTTCATGATTCTGACACCTGGTCATTTTTGGGCTCTACGTTAACATACATTAGACGAAGGGCTTTGTTTTTAGATATTGTAAAATGTTCAACTTTAAAAATTATTTTAAGTAATTTTGGGGTTTTTTTTCCCTTTATACTAAATGATTTACAAATGCACATGATGTGTTAGGAAGTTTTGTTTTCAACCAACTTTCATTCAATAAACATTGAGAGCAGGTTTGAACAAAAAAAAATTTTCTTGAAAAAAGTAATTATCCAAGACCTAAAGCTTGAAAATAAAATCATTTATAAATGTTTAAATCGTATCCCTCAATCACTGCGGATGCGCTTCGTGCTATCAGTACTTTGATTTCTTCTCTCTTTTTCTCTTCGATACAGAAGCCTAGTGCGTGTATGCATATCGATTTTTTCTTTCATCTTGTTTGGAGTGACATCATTATATCGATGCAGTTCTGTCCGTAAAGCACTACATGTACCGTGGTGAAAAATTCACACAAAATATGTCGCCACATCAACACACAAGGAAATCTTTATGGGCTAGCGATTCCAGCTTCTTTCAACTTTTATGAGAGCAGAGCAGGTAAATTCTTTACAGTCTGAAATTCATAAGAAGTAGGATCATGTACATACATTTATTCTCGGCATTTATCTTGCAGAAAAAAAAATCGTTTCTTTCGGAACCTCTCGGTTCTTAAAGTTCTCCATTTACATTAATTTCAGTTAAATGTTCAAATTTTGTCTGGTGATGATTGGATGCGATCAATACCTTTTTTTTAATGTTAAGGAACACGCCACTCTGTATTCAACTCGATTGAATGCATGTGTATAGGGTTTATCGTAAATCGATAGGTGGTTTTACATTATCTATAAATACACAAGTGTCTATGAATAATAAATGATACCGATGGATATATAGTGAAGGCAATGTTTCTGACCCTCTGCCACTTTCAAAAAGTACTGATAGCTGAAAAACAAATACGAAAAATAGAAAAAAGGAGATAAATGTTCATGTTTAAGCACCTTTTAAAAGAATATTGCAATGCTTCGAGCAGCGTTTAAACGTATTTAAATATCATGATTATACATGCACTCCCAATACTCTTTAATATTCATTATATATAGTAATACCTTTTTTTTCCTTTGTCTAATAAATACAGGTTTATCTGTTTCTCATTCAAAAACTTCATAAAATTACATATTACAACATTAATAGATAATAAAATTAATTTGTTTACAACATTGCAATAAGCAAAGAAATCAATAAATACACATACCTATGAAGGACACGCTGTGATTGTTAAATTTTTTTTTACACCGAAGTTAACTCTTTGCCTTTCTCTTAAACAATGAAAGAAAGCTAGGCAAGAAATAAATAAAATGCTGTTCTTTCTATAACACCATAAAATAATTAAACAAAACCTTAAATGTATTCTCTACAATAAAAATAAAACGTTACTACATTTGTAACAAAATAAATCCAACTTAGCCCAGTGGTTTACACACCAAAGGCACCCGGTGCAATACCCCAAAGCAACAGAAAAATTATTTTTTTATGTGAACATTCAATGAATAAAAAAAATATTTACATTCCACCCTCTACATCCACTAAGTTTGTTTCCATCTATTTCTAATCGATGTAGTTCATACATGCATGACTAGACAAACATCTACGCAATCCCATGTTCGAACTAGATGTCGAAGTTAGAATATAATTTATGTATTTATTCTAATTTCAAAAACTGTTGTAGATTCGATTCATTTTGTACATTTACATGTAAATAATAATTTTTTTCATTAATTTTTTTTTTATACTTCTGCTGCTTTTATGGAACTGGGAAGTTGGTTGTTTATTTAATTTAATTATTTTATTGACAATAATTATAATTTAAATACTTTTGCTTACTTTTCATAGATGATGGACTAAATGATTCAAAAGTTACTATGAATATAAACAGTAAAATGTTTTCTTTCGTGCTTCATTTTGACTATGAAAGCAGCTAGCATCGCAGAAAAAACCCAACTACATAATTCGATGTCTCGGGTTATGTATTTTTCTGTATTGCTGGATACATTCACACCCACATGAAGCACAAAAGAAAGCAATTTATTGCTTATTAATAAATAATCCGATCTTTGACCTGTTCCACTGTATGATCAAATTGATTTCGACCATCGGCCTCGGTCAGGTCAGGTCTTGGGTCCTCAATCTGCCATTATGACGTCCTTGATAATGAGCGGTTAACTGTGTACTAATGAAATGAAATTAATGCCAATTATCCATGCTTTTATTCTTTCATACAGATCTAAAAACTATGGCATTTCTTTGTGATACCGGAAGACGGAAACTGGGCGCCTTCTTGGTAGTTTTGGTGGTCGTGGAAATATTTTTCATTTGCCTGATGGTTCGTCATGAGCACAAATCGGCCATTACGCATGCTCTTCTGAGACAGGAAATGGAAGTACGCCGAGTTACACCACGTGGTATTGATGGAATGTGAAAATGAAGAAGAGACGAACAATGGGAACGGGAAAAATTATCGGTCTTCCTGGTACATTGTACCTGCAGAGCGTGCGGAAAGTGGATGCATCATATACATTTGTATCACAAAATTAATTGCAGAGTGTGTCTGAACAAGTGACATTTCAAGGGAATCATTTATGTGCATATACATGTACGTTCTAAGAAGAACATTTTGCCATACTATATGATAGTATCTGTTATACTATGCATCCACGCATTTTGTTGATTCGATTAAAAAAAACAACGACTTTGCTGTCTTTTGTTGAACGTTTGATTGTGTTCTCATAATAAATTTGATCACATGTACTTAAATACAGTTAGATTTATGTAAAGTAACATTTTGTGATCTATGTCATTGTGCTTTGGGGTCATTATGCAATAAAATCCCCTGAGTTCTTGTATTGTTGTTTTTATCATAATGTAATGATCAGCATCGTTTCATCTGGGTTTAAGGACGTGTGTTACATGTTCGAGGGTTGATTTAAAAGTAATGTCACAGAAGCGATAAAATCGTGAAAAATCCGCGTAAAAAGACAAAAACTTTTGCTTTGAGATATCTATCTATTTCAGTCCAGATCTGAAAATTTTAATGCATTATGATATATATTTCTGAAGATAATATATTTTGTAGAGCGTAAGGTAAGGATAGTCGCCGCACGCTAGCGACGTCATTTCTAGATCTTTGGTATTTCGTAAATTAGTACTGTATAAAAATTGGCCACGATGCTCTATTTTTCATTTATTTTTTCATTTATTTTGTATATAGTAACTAATTACTCTTTTTTTAATCGATGGGTTAGTATTTTGGATATTATTTAATGTGCGATCAGTTTGTCGAGGTCTCTTCAAGAAGTCATGAACGTAGGTTTATGATATAGCTCATGACGTTAGAGCCTAGTTTTTACTTACCTTCAGAGGGTATATCTTCTCTCTATTTGATTAATTTATTAACATGACATATGCTTTTATTAGACATTGGAACCACGTTTAGGGCCCCCTGTTCACTCGCTCTCAATTTTAAATTGATATATCAATTCCGGTGCATTTTCTAGTGATTTCTATCTATCGAAGCAAAAAATGTCTCGTATCACTTTCCGCATGTCCAGTCTTTTTATTCCTTGATCTAGAGACAAAAGGCATTGCGTAGATATCCAAAATGGACTGTAACGTTTCCTAATTTTTTAAAACAGTTAGAAAAGGTCTATGGTATATCTGTTTCAAAAAATTGTGGGTTTTTTTCTTCAAATTTTGAAGCATGTAATTTATACATACATACAAATATCAAAAAAGGCGTAAATTCATGACGCGGCGATGTCACGTATATATCATGCTATAAACAGCAATATCTTTTTAAGTGTTTAACGAACTTTAATAAAACTTTTACTTCAAATTAGAATTTTGATAAGGAAAAGTTTGATGTATCATTTTATACAATACAGCGCCAGTGTGTTAAACGCGTTGCACAGTGTGACATTACTTTTGGATCCACCCTCGTATATAAGTATGAACCGTGTCCGCCATTTACTTGATTGTACAGCTTTATCAATGCAATGACACGGATAGGATAGACTAACTTTTAGAATATATTTTTTCTTTCTTTTTACAGCTACAAATTATTACTTTGATTGAATCTGATGAAAGCGTACTTGAAACGACGTAACATCGAAAGCTAATGTATTTACGTGTTCATTTCTGATGAAGTATATGTACATGTACCCAGTACTGTACATATTTTAAAATTTATATAATTTATTTAAGATTTATTTCACACGTTTTTGCTTTTAAATAACCCGTTTCCTACATTTGTCTCTTTTAAAGAGTAGCAATTAAGTCTTCGAATTATGAGTGTATATTTTAATGTTAAAAAAAAAAACATTGGGTTTTCTTTTTTAAAGATAAGATTAATTTTAATGCCTATTGATTTTCAATTCAATCTAACATAGTAATTGAATATCGATTTTCTACATTCAATAAAATTTCTAATTTCATTGCAACTATCGCGTGAAAATCAAAACCTCGGAACTTTGCGTCAGAAAATACCTTCACAATCTGATGATCTGATAAAATACATTTTTTCTTCTCTATTCTCTATCTCCCTCCCCCTCTCTCTTCTCTCTCTCTCTCTCTCTCTCTCTCTCTCTCTCTCTCTCTCTCTCTCTCTCTCTCTCTCTCTCTCTCTCTCTCTCTCTCTCTCTCTCTCTCTCTCTCTCTCTCTCTCATATTGCATTCATCACTAAATCGACCTGTTTACACAATTTTAGCTCCTGTTTTGTTTCGGTGATCGACAATTTTTTTATTCATTGAGACCCCCATCTGTTGCACTTATATTTCACCCAATCTTGTCTTAAAGATTATGTCCACACACACTACAGGTCACAATGCATGTTTTAATACAACGACTTAATGAGCTAGTTCAATTAAAGCCTGAATTCATAGAGCCACTTCAAAAGTACATGCATGTATTTAGAACCTTGGGCAGGACTTTGGGTATTTGTGACTAACAGTGGCGTAGACCTGTCTATTGCATATTTCCAACCACTCAGTCGTGGCTCGTTGAAATCAACAAGATTTATTCATACAATTTTCCTTTAGTATGTTTGCAATGGAAATCTGTGACACTCAGTGTTCAATAACACACGACGAACCTGATCACGGCGGATGAACACAAGTAATTATAAACGTCATCACGCGTTTTGAATAGATATAAGTCCCACTACAGTTTAAACTATTATTGTTACATTGTAGATTTTGTCCTTCCACAAATTCATTTAAAAATTAAATTTGTTGTTATGACTATTTTAAAATAGTCATAACAACAAATTTAATTTTTAAATGAATTTGTGGAAGGACAATTTAATAAAACGTTTAAACCTACACCTAACCGATTTGATACGTCCTTTTTTTTAAAAAATGGAGTACAATTATATCCATCCTATTCCAAACAGGAAATTTCATAAATATTCATGACAACGAAGAAAGTTCAAGAAATTGGTTCACGGTAAGCAAGCGATGCAGGGCTGACCGTTGGTGTCTAACAATGCATATAAGTAAAATACGTTGGTCATGTACCTGAAGTAAGGAACATAAAAACTTTTTGGGTCTATAACAAGTGTTTTGAATGAGTGCATTGCCTAGCTTTATACCAGGCCAGCCTCTTGAATATTTGATGCGAAAGACTTTCATTGGCTCTTTGAAATTATTTCAAGAGATACTGTATGGCTCTATCTTTTCTATCTTATTAAAAATCTTTAAAAGATGCATTCATATATTAATTTCCTTAAGCTTAATTATCCTTATTTCATATAGCTAACGCAGAAGAGTTTTCTAATACAATACCAGTATAACGTTTACAAAATAACTGGATTATATAGTTACATTATACAAGTAAAATACATTTTTAACATTCACGGATTAGTTAACTGAATGTGTTGTTATTATATGTACTCATAGTGAAATACTCTGATTTATGTTTATAACCACTGCAAAGCAAACGTGAAGAAGAAAATATAAATGCATAACTCACTATAAGATTCCATCATTTAATTACCAGTAGATTATATTTTAGTTTTATTATAAACCAAAAATATATCCGTATGCTGTAACCGCGGTGAAGTCGAGTTAAAAATCGTCTCAGGAAAAGGGTCATAATCAAAAATTTCAAAATCTGGTCTCAACGCTTGAACTAATAAATTGAGAGATTTTAAATGAACAGTTCTATAAATTTCTCGAAAATATTTAACTTTTTGGATCTTTAGTTCTCCTTGGTTTGATTTCAGGTGAGCAGATTTCATAACTTTGATGAGATCAACAGGTTTAATGCTCTGAGACTTCGTTTCGTCAAAAGGATATATCTCGTGGTCACTGATGAGTCCTTTTATCTGCATATGTTTCCAAGACCGAAGGTAAGCTTCATGCATGCTGATGCAAGGCGTAATGGAATTCTTTCGGTCTTGGAGTGATGTGGCCACGTCTAGAAATGTATCATCAACCGCCATACTTTTCATGTCTGTTCCCTCGAAATTCGAAACGTTCCATGTTTTCATCAGAAAACTAAAATCCTTGTCAAAAGTTTCCATTTTGCCAATGAAATCGTACGGTATCTGGCATGGCTTGCACATGTCGTGCATTGCCATGAAATGTGGATCTCTGACTTTCTTAAAATATCCCTCCGCATTGATGACGTAATCCACAATTTCCTGGAAAGTGATGTCACTATAGCACGCGGCGCGGCCTCGTTGTGGATTTGGTCGTATCGAACGGCCAATAGAATTCCAGTAATAAGGATTTGCTGTGTAAATTTTATCTAGATATCCCGACAAAAGTCTTGTGAACGGATTTCTGGCAATCACGAAAACAAAATTCGTCTTGAAAGACGCAAGAGCATGGTAGAGACCTTCCTCTACGAACGGAACGGATTTCTCGTTGACATGCAGTGGTGCGATGTCGTATGGCGTTTTCAGGTTTGTTGAATCCAGCATCTGTAACATCCTTCGCCAGAATGTCGATCCTGCTTTTTCGATGCTGCAGTACAAAATGTGATGCGAGGAACTTTTCCGGAAATGACGCTTCATGGAAAACTTTGTTTCTCTTCCAAATTGAAATTCTCTCCCTCGACACGCATTGCTGTATCTCTCTAATCGCTGGATCAGGTACGACTCGCTTATATTATATTTCTTAAAAGGAAACTGAAATTGAATTTGAAAAAAAGATTTTTAAAAGAAAGATTTGTCGCATCAAGTGAAATAAAACGCTGTCATCGAATGAAAATTGTCAATTTTTGGAACAACCAGTCTCCTCTTCAGGACAAAAAAATAAATTCTTTAAATCAAATGTTAAAATAATTATTATAAGTACATGTATATTGAATTTTACAGATTTATGTGTAAAATTTACAGATTGGGGTGAAAATTTTACATATTAATTTCTACACACTGGGTTGTAAATTTTATACGTAAAAGAATAAACATACAAAAATTTAAAAAAAGTGTCAATGTGACAATAATACACTTATGTAGAGAACAACGAGAAAGTATTGTCGACAAAGATAGACAGGTAGCTGAAATATAAACCAAACATTATGGTGTACAACTTTTCAAATTCAAAATGCATTTGAAAAAAAATAATAAAATGAATGCGTTTTATAAGTTTTACATTTTCATAATCTCAAATTTACATTTAAAAATTAATACTACAATGTCATGTATAATATTACAACTTTATTGAAAAGATCTGACAATCGACTGTTTCATCGTATTTGGTTTTTTTGTTTTGATATAAAACCCCCCATACATCAAATGTTGCGCAAGGCCCAAAGTCGAGGACAAGATTGAATCTGAAAGTCCAGCACATCATATGTTGCCCATATCCAGTCAACAACTGTTTTGTTATTCCCCCTACTACAGATGAAAGTAATATTTCAAATAGCAACTAGACATTCTTGTCGCACAGCCCATCGGCTATTTCCGTACAGTCGAGATCGGGCGAATATTACATGAAATTAGCAATGACGTATCTGTCCAACAATTTTTATAATGGACCATCGATAGATCATCGTTACATCGATACATCGAAAGATCGATAAACATCAAATTTACTAGACCACTTGAATTAGGTACACGTTCATTTTGTTGGACTTTTTGTCAGTAAGAACTATGAAGACGAATATTTATAAGGGTGCAACAAATAAAAATATAATTATATAATAAGTTGAAAAAATATCTAAAACAATAAATTAAAAGGGTTTTTTTTTAATTCTAATGTGTTTTAAGGTATTTCTACAGTAAATCAAAATTAAAAAAAAAAAAAACCTTGATTTTGTGACTAATATTCCTGGAATTACTCCTTCCGTTTGGAATTTGCTCGACAAAAAAATCAGTCACATGCCGAATTTTTAAATCTTTAGTTGCAGTATTTGATGCTTGTTTGCTCACGGAAACATCTGTAAAAGGAAGAATTAATAACAAAAATAATGATTATAAAGTTTTTTACACGATTCAAATAAGGCTGGAGGACCACGTTTAGTTTTTTTATACTCTGTACCATGATATCCTGGATTCACATTTGGCTTGATTGCTAGATATTTATAAATACCTCAGGGTTCAAACGATGTTCATTCAAAAGTATGGAAAATTTCCAAGATTTCTCAGTCGAAACGCCCCTGTTAGCTTATCAGGTTTCAATAGAATGCTAAAAAATTTGATGTCTACGGGGATTTTGTATTGCAGCAACCCCGGATGAGACCGCTGAAAAATTGCGCGATGTATTCCGAGTGTATTCCGAAAGGAGAAAAGATGTAAATATTCCCCTTTATAAATCTCCGTAAGGAATCTGCATGTTTCGTTCCTGTGAATTTTTCCGAGTGAAATATGATAATGTTTCAATGAAATTACATGTATCTTGGAAAATTTCCCTTTCATCGATTTCAATTGCACTTCTATCACAGGTATGTGTATTTTGATTAAAAATCGTCCAAATGTGCAGCATAAATATCTTTGGACAGACTATACCAAAGAACCAGACATAAAGGGATAAGAAGGATTCAGGTTTATATAGGCAAAATTAACACATACATGTACTAATAACTCAACAAATATGCATGCAGTTTTTAAAAACTGCAAATTTAAAAAGACGAAAGACTAAAAAAAAAAATTAAAAAAAAACAAAAAACAAAAAAAAACAATTAAGATTAAATTAAATATACGGAATTATGGAATGTTGTGATTTTTGGAAATCTTTGAAATTATATTGGTATATTGGATAAAAATGACCAAATAATACATTGAAGCAATAATTCATTTTTTCAAAGAAAAAAAGACAACAGAAAATGATTGTTTTATCAGACAACTCAATAAAGTGGGAAATCAAAAAACACATTCGTTTTACCTCGTATTTGGAATATTCCAATCACCGAGAATAAAAGTACCATGCCGAACAACAGTTTTCTGATTAATTTTCTCCTCAAACGCATCATGTTTAACGTTTTCATCCACAGATGCTGTAATTGACTTCAAAAAATTCATCCATCTTAAACATACAATGTACGTACCTTAAGTGAATCAATATTAAAACTATAAACCACATTTATCTACAAGCTATGTCAACGATGCGTTAAACCATAATGTAGAGCAAGAAAATATCAACATCTTATTATAATTGATTTTAACACTTAATATTCCATTTTAATTGCCTTTAATACGAGTGCATGTGCTAAAAATGAAGAACATTTAGTTTTATAACTTTTATAAACGATAAATAAAGACACAAAGTTAGTCAAACATTTACTATTAGCACCAACCCATTTTTGAAACTCATAAAAGGCATGTGTGCAATTTACTCTTTTTAACAGCTGTGCTTATGTAACCTAGTTAGACTTTCAAACAGTTTTATATACTTGTTTTATTTTTCCAAACAAAACACTCCAATCCATCCCACCCCATGCAACCCCCGTATCCCCTTTACATAAATACAGTCACAATAATTATTGTTTTCTTTCATCTATTCATGAATATTTAAAAGCACGCACGTAAGATTGGAACTGAAGGTGCATTTTTTGTACAAAAACTTTAACAATCGATTAAGAAATGAGGTCATATATATAATTTGGCGACATATTGTTATCGTCTCCATCATAGTTCGATGCTTCCTTCGGGCACATTTTTAGTAAACTCTCAATCATCAATCATTTTATGAATAAGTTTTTAATCCCTGCACAATATGTTATAGAAACACATTTTCTTCTTTATTCATTTTTTTATATGTTCTTTTTAAAGGTGGTTTGAAACACCTCCATGCTGTGACTTACTTTTCATCGAAATGAGCGTTATTGCATGCGACCATTTTTGAAGGTTTCTATACTGGCAGTCCTCTGGAAATGTCTCTGTCATGTGATGTATGTCATGTGATGTATGTCATGTGATGTATGTCATGTGGTGTATGTCATGTGGTGTATGTCATGTGGTGTATTTGCCATCTCCGGGTAAAAGACGGTAGAGGTTCTGTAGACCGGTATATGCCTGATATGGTATCGTTTTCCCAAAGACCAATAAGACTCAGTTTTAAGGTTAAATAAGGGCTTTAATGATTCAATCTAGCTTTACTTTTCTTGCTCGGTTTTGAAGAATTATTTATGTTCTGTTCCTATTGGGTCCTTCACATGATTGAGGAGGTTTCATCAATTGTGAGATACTACTATAATTTGAATGGATTTTATACCATTCTCTTTTCAGACGTTCCTCAGCAAGTGTATATACTTGTTATTAATCAAAAGGTATGGTATTCTAGCACGTGTATTTATGACTCGAAGAAGACTAAGCAGTTTGGAAAAACTTTAAAACTTTTTTTTTAAAAAACAATTCAAGTAATAAAAAGTCCCTGACGTATTCAAACTCAAAATCTGCGGTTCAAAAGTAAAAGGCCTTATATCCACTGTTTAACAAAGTAAAGCAAGTTGTAATACAATGTATTACAGTGCAATACATTTTAATATTGAAAATGCCTTATCCACTGTTTAACAAAGTAAATCAAGATGTAATACAGTGTATTACAGTGTAAAGCATTTGTAATATTGAAAAATGCCATACCTACTGCCTAACAAAGTAAAACAAGTTGTAATAAATAATTCCCCAACGGGGTATACTGTGGAATCATTAGAATTCGTGGTGGCTCAATTTTCGTGGTATTCGTGGGTAGCCCTCCTCCATGAATTTAAATCCTCAACGAAAAACAATTTTAGAAAGAGTTATCTTTGTTGCTGAAACAGTAACCAACGCATCCACGAAATTACACCCCCACGAATCAGCAAAAAAGTCATAATCCACGAAAATTGGCCCCCACGATTTGAATGATTCCACAGTAGAGGAATTTTTATGAATCTACAGAAATAACAAATTGCAACACACTATTATCAGGACATTTGTGATTAAAATTTTCAAATAGTCGTAAGGTTTTTTAAAAAAAAGAATTATGACTAGGAGTAGATATTTTGCAATGTAATAAAATCTTGTGGTGTTAATTTTGAATAATAAGATTATTTTAACTTTGAAAATCTTTGAAAATCTTCAAATCCGATGGTCTTAAATGTAGGAGTACATTTTGCCCTCTAACTATATTGAAAAACCATTTCAGACGTACTTAATATAAGCTAAAAACTTTAAAAGAAACTGCAAAAAAAATAGAAACCCACTTTGATGTTTTAAAGATAAAATAAAGGCAAATTATGCATGTCACAAAATGAGCAAAATAGACCGACAATCTTGGATAAAATCATTTGAAATCTAAAAATGTTTTTATCTGAAAGTACTCTTGCTTCAGTTATTTTCGATTGATTTAATCTTAACCTTCATCGACTGACTGACTCTATTTCGCGTATGCATTGATTACTAGGTCTTCTAAATCACACATAAAGAAAGAGTAAAATTGTGAACTTTATGTTGGGAAATTGTGACCAAGTAATTGATATAAAAAAAACGTCTCTCCATCTCAAACTCTTCAATTACTGTTGTCTAAAGTACAATGTGAGCAAAATAAAGCAAAAGAATGTTACTGTCAATCGACGCATAGATTTTGTGTTTTTGTTGAACCCGGTCCCTCCAACTTCTTTGGAAAACCTTGAATGTCGTCATTTACTGTAATAAATGAATATTTTTTTTCTTCTCTCATTCAATTTATATTTTCCAGTTGAGCAATCTAAAAAGGAGTTACTTCCCCTTGGCGGCCATGGCGTAGATCAAACTGCCTTGAATCCTTTATTCTCCAACCAATTTCAACTTGCACAACTGGGATTTTGAGAGATTTTGAGAGATAGCACTGTTCTTAAGACAAATATGTTTGTTAAATCTTTCTTTACTTTATATTTGTTATGCTCTTCGGATTTTCCCCTGTTTGTTGTCATACTTGTTTGAAACTGGTTACACGAGGAGGAAAATTCAATGCCTTGACTGACAAAATGGCGACCAAGGGAAATCACTCTCAGAGAATGAATTGTTCTCTCACTTTTATAAATCAAGCTGTGGCTAGCTGCTTAATTCAGTTTTTTAAGAACAGTGTAAGACAAAGTGCTGATGTATTTCATTGTCGAATGTTGTATCAAACTCGAGGAAAAACACCAACTCAGTTATCAATCTTTGAATAATCTACATGTATTGGGAATTCTGTGTTCATACGTCTCTGTAGACGATAATGTTTCGACCCATTGCAAAATACTCCTAAAAAAATCATCATCTACAGTATAAGATAGAACAATATACACAATAGTCTTAAAAGGTGTTTGTATTTAAACACTGTCGCTAAAAGGTTGAATTAAAAATGGTTAAAGTTAAAAATTAAAATATGACAAAAAAAACTCAAAGTTTAAATTAGAAAAAATATTTTATATAGAAATGGAATTATACTCCACTCACACTGAAACATCGCCAGGACTGGGAAAAGACTTCATATATCACAATATCCGGTTCTTTGGTATATAAAGAATCTCCAAGAGATATTCAGTATTCCGTTTTCATTTTTCAAAAGTCTAGTTTTCGACTATTTTAAGAACACCGGGTGCTTTTTCTGTTGAACTTCTAATAACTTAAACTATTGTTTTTTCTTTTTGATAATACATTTATTTGATTTTTTTAATCAAAGTTAAATCGTACCTTGATATATATATATATATATATATATATATATATATATATATATATATATATATATATATATATATATATATATATATATATATATATATATATATATATATATATATATATATGTATATAAAGGTACGAAGTGATGTATATATATATAACTATATAACTATTTGTGTCGTATGTGAAGTACAATATTAAAAAAATGTTAATGGCACATTATTTTTACAGTGTACTATTCTATATTATCGAAAGTTAGTACTTAATCATATTATTATACATGTACGAACATTCATGCACGTAATTGGGTGAGATACGCGTGATACTCGGTACTTGGTTCATTCAAGCGATAATTTTAAGGCGGTTCCAGCGCAATGTATCGCTTCATTGTAACGAGGAATATATTTTCAAGTTAATTTCTCTTATCATTGATTAAACTTGATAATGGTAATAACGTTACATTCACGTGAAATGTCTAAAACTTTCTATGGAATCGCATCCACTTACCCGTGTGTCGAAAAGCTTTTGGCTTCATGTTTTCTTTCTCTTTGCTGGCATTTTTTTTCAAAATGTAAGATGCTAGGTGCTCTTCAACTGCTTCCAAAACCTCCATTTTCTTTGTAAATGTACCTTGAATATTGGTTGAAAAAAAAGATCATCTCTTATATATTTTGTTGTATAACACGGTACGTAACATGATGTTCTTTTTTTAATTATTTTAACAATAGAAAAAAAATATTCACATTGAAATCTACAAGACTTGACCAAATCATTTGCTGTGCCCAAGTAATTTTTCAATTAATATTGAGACCAGCGTCATATTCAACGTGTTTTATGCAAGAAATGACACTGTACTCTAAGTCCAACGTCTTGGTAAAATTAAAAGCATGTTTCCTTGCATCAGATGGACAATATTTTGTAGAATAAAGTTAGAATGGTGACACAGTAACATATCAAATTATATGCAGTACATAACATTCGCAATATACTATTTTATAAAATGAATTTCCACTGTACACTTTTAACGACTTACTGGTATATATTGAACAACCATGCACGTGATGGCAAGAAGTCACAGAACACGTGTGACATTGCCGTTGACACCCTGGTCCAAACGAGGGGGAGGGGCACGGGATGTGGCAGGAATCCCCAGTGTACCCATCAGGACAGGCTACAATATATCAATGACTTCGTTCTATTGTTACAAAACATAACATGAATTATAAAGACAATACAAAATCACAACATGTTAACACATTACGTTTGCATGCATTAGTATTTCTGATCCTCATATAGTGTTCACAGCATTGTCCGTTTGATCTGCAAAAACAAAATCAATCCTTTGAAGTACAAATAAGTGAAAATATGAAGTTTTAACTATCTTATTGCACGTGGTTTGAACTTACAGAATGAAGAAACAGGGATCAGCCTCCAAAAAACACAGAAAATGATAGATTATGCTTATTTCCAGATTTATTGTGCGCCTCGACATTTTGGAGTTAAAAAACATCTGTTTATATACAGTTAAAAAGCATATCCTGAAATCTAAAGTTACACGGAAACTTTATGACTTTATGATTGTCTGTCAGCAATCAGAGTTATAAACAACACAGCCCTTATAATGTCCTTAAATTATGAACATTTTAAAAATTTTTAACCAAACTCAATTGGCGTTGTTGTTTTAAAGTGCAGTATTTTTATCCAATGTTTCTCAGGAATGGCAAAACACCTCGCTAAAATTCCATCCCTTTATCATTGAACAGGTAAAGTTCCATCAGATATACAATGCTCATAATTTTGCCTTTCCTTTTTTCCTTTTATGTGTAGTTGTTGAGTGTCTTCATAAATTGTTACACCTGCCAAACCATCACAGAACATCCACAATAAGGACTGCGTTGCCTTAGTGATCACGTCTGCAAACCACTTCCCTCTACCTCTTTATGCATAGTAATGCATTGTTCAATTTGACCCATAATTGGGGTTTGTCAGAAAAACAGACATCAGACCATTGATCAAATACCAAAGTTAGTGACGTCATCACCAATCCAAACGGGCGTCTACGTTTAGATTTCGAAGAGCTTGTCTAGAGAACGTAAGACTGAATACGGTTTTTTTTTCTTATAGATTAGTCATATACAGTGATACCTGTAGCCCTTTGAAAGTCATTTTGCTGACTCCTGGCTTTATTATCACATGTTTCATTTGTAAAATAATGGTGTTGTGCTCTTTACGTTTGTCTTTGGTTTTGTTTTTGGTCTTTTTGCCATTGACCTCCAACATGTTATGACTTTGGTGCTCCAAGCCTCTGCAATATTCTCACAATGATGCATGGAGGTTTTCTATATTCTTGAGCCACTTAATGGGTCGTTTGTTAACCACCCTTAATCATTGTTACAATTAGTTTCAGACTGACGTCTACTCGTATTCAAAAAAAAATTCTTTAAGTCACTCTTTGTACCGGTATCATATTGAAAACTTGTTCCGTAAGAAAGTCTTGCTTTCTTTTACACGATCGGAATTAATAACTTGTATCTTAAAACAATTCAAAGAAAATACGTTCTTTAAACTGATTTTGGTGGTTTTTAAGTATTAATATGTAGAACTATCTTATGCAGGACAACGAAAAATTCGTTAGGACTTATTTTAGTAGTAAATGAGGAAAATATATACAGATATGCGGAATTAAAAAGAGATTATGTTTTAATCTCATATGTATAATTCATGATGGGAAAAGAAACTAAAAATGTTAATACATGTAATGTTCATGATTGCCGTCGGTAATTTTTCGGGAAACCATTACTAACGAGTTATATAATAACATTTCCTTTTCGAATAAAAGCACTTGGTATTAACTTCCCTTCTAATGTTTTTGCCATTAAAATTATAGTCATAAAAACTGTGGAATAAACCATATGATCAATTCTCATTAAAATTCGTTATGCAGATAATGAATTTTAAGTTTTACAGGAAAATTTTGATTTAAGATTGTGAATTCAGAAAGGATTTGATGATGGTAGGAGACAAATTGTGCTTCATTTACTAGTACTCTGTTTCAGAGTATTTTTGAGCGTATATTTTTTTATCTGCAACACGTTTTCTTGACTTTTCACTCAAAATTACTTTTACATAATACCTATTATTGAAGGAAAATCAAATTTAATGTTAGAAAAAAAGTCGCTTATTACATAAAGTTTCATAAATGGAATTTAATTTCATTACACATCCTCTCGTTTACTTAAAGAAATTGACACAAACGATAACAAATTCTTTGACTAGGTGAATTTGTTAATGGACACATGTACAAATATCTGGGGAAAAAATCGTAGATTTTTTAAACATCTGGCACAGATTTTGACATTGATATTCCTGTTGTTTGAAATAAAAAATTCATTTAAATGCTCAATTATACTATCAACCAAAAACCTTTTCTTACCTATCGAACAATAGGGTAGACCCTTTAGATTCCCCCCCCCCCCCCCTTAAAAATTCTATGCAAAATTAATCTGTAGTTTTTATATATTTTTCATTACAAATCTGATAGACATATACATGCTACATAACTTTATAAAACGTCCAAATGCCACCGTTAAATGCTCTTTTTTAAATTTCATTTATAGTATATGAAAAAGATATGTACATGCACCATCAAAATGCGTCAATGCTTGGAGAACCTTGATTTTTAAATACATGTTGCAGCTACATAAGCCATTGATAACAACAGTTAGACGGTTTAATACACTATCCAAAAATCACAGAATTTAGAAAAAGCGTTTTATGAATCAACAACACAATATTGTTTAAGCGCGAGATTTAATTTTCATCACAAGGAAGTTTCAAGCCAAAACACACAATCACAATAAATAAAACTACTTGTATGTTTTATATTTAAAAAATAAAACATCGTCTGGGGTTCTAGGATTAGCTCTTCCTGTTGTAATTTAATATTAATATTAAATTAATAATAATAATAAAATCAAATTAATATTTAATTTCAAATACAAAGTAACATATTAAAGAAACTTATATGCCAGTTTGGGTGGTTTTTCTATAGCATAGTTTATGTTTATCCCTCCTTTAATCCATGCTTCCTGCTTTCCGATTTTTTATTGAACTCTCGGTAGTTCGTAGGAGTATCCATACAATTCAAAATCAGTTCTGTACTTTCTTTTTAAGGTCTTTATTGTTTTGCGATTGATACCCTCATACGCCCTTGACAGATGCTTCTTGCGCTGAAGCTTCTTCATAACTTCAGTCATAACGATTTTCTGAGAACCTTTTAAGTAATTATTTAAAATAGCTGAAAAGTTCGAATAATTCAGATTTCTGAAACTGTTAGCTGGGAAGGATATCAAATCAGATATATATCCCTGAATTTGGAAAGACTTCCACAACCTCTGACAGAACTGCATGAATGTCAAACATGGATCCTGTCGTGCCCGCCCGATCATGAGTGGGGTGATTTCTTTGATGGAATTTTCAGTATGTTTTTTCTGTAGATTTTTCAATAATTCCTGTTTTAAGGGTCCCTCTATGGACAGCTGGTTGAGTATAAAGCGTACGTCGTTGTTGAAAGTTTCTTGTTTGCTGATAACGTTGTAAGGTACTCTACAAGAGCCACATAACTCAGAGACAGGATGCCAGTGTGGATCGTAGACTTCCTCTTTCATGATGTAATCCAAAAATTCTCCAAACCTGACAGAGGTAGAACACTCTCTTCCTTTTCTTTCATTTATTTTTTTGGTGAATTTCCAGAATCCCGGTAGATATATTTTATCAATATATACGGAATATAAACGTGAATAAGGATTTCTTGTTACGTGGAAAATGACGTCATTACTAGATACGTGATCCCAAGTAGATGTTTTGTTCATGGCTATTGTGTGATATTTGTTACGCCCGCTGCCAAAGACGTCTTCAACGCTTTTTATCTTTTCTAAGGTTAGAAAAACTTGCATCCAGAAAGTACTGCCACATTTAGGAACCTTGCAATAATTTAGATTCTTCCAGTGGTAAAAGGTTACGTTGGTAGAGACATGACGGTATTTTGCAAGACTGCATTTTTGTCGCAAAAGCGAATTTCTTTCCCAAATTGTTAACATGTGTTCCTGTACTGCGCATGTTTCAGGTTGTGTTGTGGTTGTATGATTGAACGTGATATGCTTCCCTGTAAGGAGTAAGGAAACCAGGTAATAGATAAAAGAATCATCAATCATAATTATATAGTATTGCAATGTTGTAAATTTCATAAGTGGATGTACCGGTAAGTACAAAGTTGTCATATTTGTATTTACACTCACGCAATAAGTTCAAAATTTACAGGATGACGTTAATACCATATATAGGGTTCATTATTATTTACACTGATAATTAATGTTGTGATTTGTAATACGTCGAAGCTTTTACTTTTTTTTCCGAATTCTACTTTATTATATAAGTGATATTACAATCG
Organism: Magallana angulata; assembly: GCF_025612915.1. NCBI lineage: Eukaryota > Metazoa > Mollusca > Bivalvia > Ostreida > Ostreidae > Magallana > Magallana angulata. The sequence continues at coordinate 29,956,560 of NC_069115.1, forward strand.
CGTACGCCATTCACAGTGATTCATATTCGATCATTTGCATTTATTAATGCTGACGATACATATATAGAGAATTGTCTTTTATTAATTTTCAATCTAAAGTTGAAAATGATTACATGACAAATCATTTTCAACTTTAGATTGAAAATTAATAAAAGACATAATTCTTTTAATATTTTCATAGGCAACATAAAAAAGGAATATTGAATGAATAACGATATTCTCGGGATGTAAACTTTTACTTCACCTTATCTTAAACAAACTTTAATAACCAGACATATATTTTCGTAGACCGTAAGAAACAAACCTAATGAGTGTTTTATTATGTTGAGGACCAACACTTTTTGAAAGAGTTTTAATTGACATGAAAAATTAACAAGATTTAGCAGCCCTAATGTTGGGTTGTTTTTTTTCTACTTACCGTCGACAATAAACATATATACACGACAGCAACGTGAGACGTTTTATCTAATGACGCCGCATGACTCTGGCACAGAGCCTATAATGATCTTTAGAACAAGACAACATGTAGGTTCCTGACATAAAGTACAAATGAATGGGCAGTCATAAGCTAGGTGTGCACTGCATGCTTAGTTTCATTTTTATCTAATTTTATACACAGTATTTTCAACATATTTTTAACTTAATAGCTATCAATTTTTATTTCATTTTCATTCACGTCTCTTGCAAAGAGCCTAATGATCTTTAAACAAGACAACATTTAGGCTCCTGACATAAAGTACAAATGAATGGGCAGTCATAAGCTAGGTGTGCACTGCATGCTTAGTTTCATTTTTATCTAATTTTATACACAGTATTTTCAACAAATCTTAACCCTAATACTTATCAATTTTAATTTCATTTTCATTCACCACAACTATTTCGACCATCTACCTTTGAACCGTTGAATCAATTATCTATTGAAAGTTTGTAAAAGTACGTAAATTACTTAAAAGATTCATAATCCACGCATATACAGTAAACAAAAAAATTATAAAAAGGACTTCAACAACCGATGTAACAAAATCTTTTTATAGCGATTTGAACTAAAGTTGACACTTAAGTCTTTAAATGCTTGACAATCAATATATTTCTTAAATTAGAAGAATGATTGGGCGTGCTTTTGATCGTGTCTATTAGAGTTCTGTCTAAATATAGTTATGCATGTATGAAAAACAAATTAATCAATTTTCGTAAGAAACTTATTGGAACATGCTCAGTGGGTGTATACGTATATGAATTTGTAAACTTACAAATTAATATGTTGAAAACAATTTTGATGCAAAATAACCATAAAGCAAAGAACTAGTATCTCTAGCAAGGAACAAGCTTTATTGTGACATGTTTCTTTTGATTCGTTATGAAGTACGCAATATTAATGCAAATTAAATGTTTTTGATATACCTTGTATGTATATAATTACCGACCTAAGTTTAACTCGTGCGGTTTCACGCATCGGTGAACTGTCATGAAATTTGACAATCGTTGTTTTAAGAAATCCATAAAAGAAATTGACATGCGCTGCAATTCTGCAGGAAATATATACTAGCATTGGTTTTGTACGTAGTAGCTATAGATCTGGTAGTTAATCATATTTCATTTTAATATTGTTTTTCAAGATTTATAGTATTGAGGAATCTGAAGTATAATTGAGCCTGATTTCTCAGAATATTTCGGTAAGATTTCGACAGTTTTCTGAGATTGAAATGGGTTTTTAAACTGTCCCAATAAGTTTGATTTAACGAAATAAAGTCAAGAATAGGCAATCAATGTGTAAAGCTACACAACATCTATTTTGTTTTTCTTAACTTAAATCGGATGCGATATGTATGTCAATTGTAACGTAACAGACAATGAATCTAATATATAATAGTTAATTAATTTATGTGGCAGACAAATAAGGTAAGGTTTTAAAAAAAAGGATGAGAAATAACTGACAATCACCTACCAGGTTGCCATGGAAAGTAATAAATCCTGGAATAAATATCCAACAGAAAGCAAGTGGCGAGAAATATCACGGCACCGCTCGTAAACGTTCGAGGCAAATCAGGCATGATCCTGACACTAGTATATTTGTAGAAATATCATTTCAATGCAATCCCAGTCTCACTTGTATGAACAAGTTTTAATCTGATTAAGGAAAAGAAGCTAGTTCTATTCCAATGTCGACAATTATACCAAATTGCGTACCTTTCAGTTTGTGGACTTATCTAATTAAGATGCGTCAATTCTAATTGCGTGCATGCGTAAATTACCACAAAATAACGTTGTTGAAATATATTTAGATTAAAAATAGAAGTAGCTTTACTTCTATGCAATATGGCGGTTTATGAAGGACGAAAGATACAAAAAAAAATTCGGATTCGATATCGATAATACTGTGGAATCATTTAAATTCGTGGGGGCCAATTTTCGTGGATTATGACTTTTTTGCTCATTCGTGGGGATATAATTTCGTGGATGCGTCGGTTAGTGTTTCAGCAACAAAGATAACTCTTTCTAAAAATGTTTTCGTTGAGGATTTAAATTTGTGGTTGAGGGCTACCCACTAAAACCACGAAAATTGAGCCACCACGAATTTTAATGATTCCACAGTACGGCATTTTTAGTGAGATCATATATATTCATCACTTTACACTATTTTTTCTTTAGCCCGAAAAAGATTTTTGTATGGAAGCCGAGAGAGCTAATTTTATTTGCATGAAAAGCAAGACTGGTCATTCGTATGAATAACCCAAAGCTCGTTCTTACGAAAGCCCTTAAGGTCAGACGCGACCTATCTTCCATTTTTTTTCTTTTTTTTCTCCAACACTATGCCGGATAATTATGCCAGTGCCAAGGTGGCATTTTGGCACCCGCTTAAGCTGCATATATCTAAAAATTCAAATATGCCATAAGATAAACCATTGCTTAAAGAGTTAACAACCGCCTTTGTTATCAGCGTATCTCACCTGTCAGGTAAAATATTTACCTTTTAAAATTAAATTCCTATAGGAAAATAATGTTTCCCATAGGAAAATCAATATTCCTATAGGTAATATGAAATTTCCTATCGGAATACAAGAACTTCCTATAGGAATTTCAATTCCGATAGGATTTGATAAAATCCGATAGGAAAACATAATATCCTATAGGAAAACTACATGTCTGAATCAAATTCCGACAGGAATAACCATTCTCCTTAAGGAAATATAATTCCTACAGGAATTTTAAAAAATCCTAAAGGATTGTCAATATTTCCTGTAGGAGAGTCAATTCTCCTATGGGAATTATCATTTTCCGATGGGATATTAATTTTTAAAGGTAAATATCTCACCTGTCAGGTGAACACACTAAAAACAAAAGTGGTTATATACTCTCTAGACAATGGTCTATCATTTGGTATACATGGATTTTTCCGAAACTGCATCTTTAGCGGGTGCAAAAATGCCACCTTGGCACTAGCATAATTATCCGGCACAGTGTTCTCCTTTATGTGAAGATTTCCACTAAATAATTCCATAATTTATTTTTCATGTTATATGATACTTTTTTATTTAGATATAAGGTGTTCAATTACAAATTTGAAAGCTTTACTTTATATATAAGCATTCAACTGCATTTTGCATGCTATTTTAAGGAAAAATCTAAATATTCTAGCTCCAAAAATAGCCTGATAGTTTACCCTGAATTGTTGGGAATCAACAGGTTTATAAATAAGTAATAATATATCAAGAAAAATTATATAAAATTGAGAAACGTCTCGTGTGTTCTTAATGCTAATTCAACGCACGAGATTCGAAATACGTACGATTAGAATGCAATACTAACGTTAGCATTTTAGATATAATATTCAATATATAAACTAACCAAACAAATCGTAAACAACAATAAACTATTATGAAGGCATATATTCTCTGGATACAATAAATAAATCTTAATTTAGATCCTCAGCGCATTTATTTACATAGCCACAAGAGATGAATTTGTTGCTGGCGTGAATATTGGGCGATATGTATGCTACATGTAGTTACTGTAATATCTTTGAACACTTTATTCTTCCATTCTGAAAAAAATATAAAAATTTAAGAGGGAGATTGAGAAATTAAAAGAGATCGGACTTTGTTATATAGTTCCGTAGCATGACGTTGCATTAAAAGAGAAACTCGAGTAGACGTTAACCAACAACATATAAATCAATCGTCTTACGCGTGCAGGTAGCCATCAGAGGAGTTTCCATCAGTTCTCTGAGTTATTTTTAATACTAAAAAGCCAAGTGACACTGTTGAATAAAAAAAACATACGCTTATCATGTGTTCGACCTTTATGAAATACAAGTTTATTGGGAAACATGTAATTGTTTGATTATCTGTATTTCAAAAATACAAAAGTTGTGATTTTATCAGCTTCATTAAATAACTGAAGTTTTCAATTTTGGTGTGACTATTTCCGCTTTTATTGGAATACTGATTATCTTTTTATAATCTCCCACAATGAACTATTGTAATGTAATTAAGTGGTTCTGTATCCACAATTTAGCATTGAGCATGTCGAAGAGGAATTTCATTCTAGGAAAAATAATTGTGTTTTATTTTTTGCAGAGTACATGTTCTATGGACAATTGCTTCTTCATTCTGTAAGTTAGAGAGTATTAATAATTATACTACTTTCGTAATCTTTTTCATATCCTTTTTTTTTAATTTCAATTAGTTGCAGATATCATTATCCAATTTCAGAGCAAATGGAAAATGCTGTGAACATTATGTGAGGATCAGAAACACCAATAACTGCAAACGTAATGTTAGATGAACGTATAACTTAGATATCCAAAATGAAATGACTTCTTTGCATGCTCAAAGTATATAGGGGGTATAGATATGGATGCAATCTCTGATAATACACTACGTGTAAATATCTTATAATTTCTGTTTTAATAAAACACATGGAATTTAGGATGAGAAAAGAAAGAATATGATATACACGTTCATACGTAATTTTAATATATATTTTGAAATACTTTATCGCCATTATTTCCAAGTGAATATTGATAAAATGTATAAATACAATTAATATCATTGATCTCATGTTAGCAAATCTATTGCCGTGCATGTACATATATTGCAGCATGTCCTGATGGCTATTCTGGGGATTCTTGTCACATCCCGTGCCCCTTCCCCTCGTATGGTCCCAATTGTCAACAGCAATGTCACACGTGTTTTGAAATGTCATGCGATCACGTTCATGGCTGTCCAATATATTCCAGTAGGTAGTAGCAAACGCAGAATATACGAATGTGCATGCAGGTCATTTATGGAAAAATATATTTATTAATTATTATGAATATTATATTCCTGTACATACGTGAATTTCTCAAAATATCTGCATGATGCCGGATTCATAATACTCAGACTACTAGTGTGTAAATTCTAGTTTGAATTTTTATTCACTTTTCTTACATGTTGTATGTTATTTTTCAAAACAATATACAGGTTCAAGGAAGAAAATAGGAAACGCTACTGTAACAACTTTTAAGATGGAACAAACTACTCTTAGTCTGAACGAAGAACACCCCATTTCCAACAGCACAGACAGAGGAAACAGGAAACTAACAGCGTCTCGACATATCATGGTTGCCATTCTCTGTTTGACCATTCTAGCAACTTCCGGTTTTCTTATCAAACTGACGATGAATTATTTTAACCCTTGTAAGAAACTTTATGAAATCGCTTAATAAGGGCATATCAATCAAAGGAACTCTGAAATGTATTATTGCTAAATCGAAAACGATCCATTTGCGTAGTTAACACAAGATGAAATTAATATTTATCAAATATTAACCACCCCCCCCCCCAAACAAAATCACAATTAATTCCGAGACTCAAAATTACTTTATATAATGTACCTCTTTTTGAATGCGAAATATAATTATGACTTGTATCTTTTATACTGATTTGTACATGTTATAATCACAATCATAATACTTCTGTTTCTGTATATGTTGGACCGTTGCCAATTATTGTAATTGTGTTTGTGCCAATAAAATTTTTATATTTGTAAACATAAATTTGCTATTCTGCTTAATAATAAGCAATAATAAACTAATATTGCTCGTTAAACCGACCCAAGACATGGAAAGGTTAATATTTCAAACATTAAAAGAGAACAACAATCTATTACATGTATCAATGTATCACAAAAGATTTATTTTCGCAAAACTAATTTTGAAGAACAACGAAATACTGAAAACATTAATATTGGTGCCTTGCGTTAAATACATATATATATATATGAAACGAAAAGTAGATTTTTTTACCAAGCAAGATATTGCACGATATCAATGAAAAACTTTTAACTTGAATAAAGGACGATTAAATGTCATGGATATTAAAACACGTACATCCTTACATTGATTTTTACTCAGTTATTTAACGAGCGAAGACGTATTAATTTAATGAAGTAAATCAACGAATTCAAATCATTTTGATTATACTCTGTCCCGAGTTTTTGCTTCTATCACTTTTCGCTGGAAATTTCGATAATAATAAAATTAATACCTTTGTGCTCCACTTATATGAAAAATGTCCAGACTATCTGTTTTGAAACGCCCCCTCTACAGCTTAAGGTTTCAATACACATCCCAAAATAGAAAGTCTACGGGGATTTTGCATTGCATCAGCCATAATAAGCCCGGATGATAACGTTGAAAAATTGCGCGAGGTGTCCAGAGTACTTCCGAATGGAGAAAAGATGTAAACATTTCCGGCGCGTCTTTTAACCACAATGAACCACAATGAACCGCAACTATATAATTACAATGAACTTCATTAAGATAATAAATGTTTTTCAAAAGGTATAAAATTTCATTAATTTAAGGTCGGGTGCGACCTATTTTCAATTATTTTCAACTTTTTTCTATCTCCCTAATGTGAAGATTCCCATTTCTGTAATTCCAAATTTACATTAATATTTGATGTTAATTGATATTTTTCTATATGAATAAATAGTTTCTGTTGAAAATGTACACTACTAACATTTTCCATTATAAATCTTCGTAAGAAATTTGTTTTTGTTCCTGTAAACTTTTATGAGTGAAAAGGGTCAATTTGTCAATGAAGATATCTTGGATATTTTCCATTTCATCGATTTCAATTGGACTTCTTTCACAGGTATGTGTGTTTTTATTAAAAATAATCAAAAAGTGATGAAAGCAATAACTCGGGACTGACTATAGTAAAGAAAATGTATCACAGCACTTGAAACATGAAACGTGTCCTTCCTTCCCTCTACGTTCCTTAACTTCTCCGTCTGAAGAGTTCGACAATTTTCTGTCTGAAGTCAATGTCAAAGTACCCGTATATCACAGGATCAGCACTGAATTTAAAAATGAACAAGTTCTGAAGTATGTGAATAACGTTAATATCAATGGCGCTGTCAACATTCAACCAAAGTGATTGATCAAAATGGCTGACAACTACTAAAAGAGTAAGAGTTGGAATGAATACCAAGACGTATGTACAAAACATCGTCAGAAACATCCGATAGAAATTGACATGAATCGGTCTTTGCCGTCTTCTTTCGGTGTATCCATTGCTTGGTTGTGATTGGATGAAAGAAAACTCGGCATCCCACGCGCTTTGGTCGTGGGCCGAGTCCCGAAATTCGCCGAGTCGTTCTCGTCGTCTGACGGACAACCGAATGAGAACTTTGCCGATTTTCCGGTACAAAACACAGCACAAAAGGAAACATGAACCAAGCAATATGGCTAACGTTGTCGTCTGCGCGATTCCGACTTCTGGGAAACTTTTGGAACGAATCCAGCAATATTCTCCTGTTATATTAAGATGGCCACTAATTGGTCCCAATCCGGAGGAATAAAAGCATGGAAACCCAGTTGCTAAGGAAATGACGACAGAAAGAAACATGGCTGTTTTCTTGTGCTTGTCGTTCATTTGCTGATGATGGGGTCTACACAGTTTCAAGTATCGATGTATGGTTATCATCACAATGAGCCACGCAGATTCCATCACGAAAAACACTGTCAGAAAAAGAAAGCTCTTGCACATCCAATCGGACGGATAATTAAGGTTGAAATAAATCTGGGTGAAAAAGAAAACGTTTGTGACACAGCAAGCGGCCAAATTAACTCCGGACAAAATCGTTATGAAGTATCGATTATCGTTCCTGGTCATTTTTACCAAGTGAACGTATAAAATCAGAATATTGCCACAAATTCCAGTCAGCAAATAAAAAGCCAAAACCGCAGCACTCGGGATCAGCTTTCGTCTAAAATAAGAACTCCAGAACTCCAGGTCGGAAAATTCTTGAGTCGAATTCTCACCAACAAGTGTAAAATTTTCCATGTTCGTCATGTTTCGATTTTTTTCTCAACCTTTTTAAAATGAACATTTATACACTTCAGGAAGTATTCCATTTGATGAAACTCTGAACTGTCACCTGTAAAGTCAATACAAAGTATATACTGTTATTGTACATAAAATTATATATACACGTGTTTTATTCTCTCGTAATATTGGAAAAGGAAGCTATTTGGGTTTATGTATATTTTCCGTAAACATTTACAATCATATATTTAATTTTATCCTGATGTTTTAAGCATTAATACTTCAGGCCCAAAACAACCCCCTCATACATGTAGTATATCCCTTTCCCCGAAACGGTATGTGTCGTGCATTCCTATATTTGTATTAAGTCCAATGTGCATTTCAAAAATAGAATTTCTTTTTGAGCCTGTAATCTGGAGATCAAAATTTATATCAATATTGAAAAAAAAATAAGCCAAAAAAAAAGAAGAATATTTGGCTGTCATATTTTTTTATTTGTTGGAAGATGAAATTGATATGAAAATAAAAACAATACAAAAGCATCTAGATATTTGTGCAAAGCAATTGTAAACGGTGTAATATCTTTTAAATTAACACCCGAAAAAATATTATAACTTGTTAAATGAATTAAAAAAATAAAGTTTAGATCTAGAATTGAATGCAAGGTTTTTTTCAGGAGGTTTGATCACTTGCACACTTACTTTAAAATTTTAAATACGACTTTTTTAGCCGTTAGTCAAGAAATATATCAACCATGTTAGATTTTATACAAAAAATGAATATTTTTTCATATTTATAAACAAAGCTCTTCTTATTAAAGAGATTAAAACAGTCCAAACTATAGCCTTCTTAACAGCAAGGGACGAAGTTCAGGTATCATTGCAAATAAAGGTTGACAGTTGTGTTTAATCTTCCCCTTTGTTATTTGTACTAGGTCGCATTACATCACCGACAGACAACAAGTTTCCGTCTACACCCATCCCAATGTTTCCCTAAGCAGATATAATATAGATTGAATTATTAGATTTTACACTTTTATTATTTTTATTTCCCTATTCCTGCATACATCTGTATATTCATCTTATCTATCAAAATTTCAATGAATGTGTTTGCCATTGTTTGGCTAAAGTAAATATACGGAAGGATTACATGTATATGAAAAAAAAAGAGCTAACCGAGAACGGACACCCTTGTGCCATGTGCAGTTTAAAAACGACTTTAAAAAATAAAGCAACACGAGCTGTATTTTTCGAATTTAATTTTGCTGCCAAAAAAAGAAGAAGCCAAAAAACAACCATGATGATAATCAGCATGTAACTTCTTGCAACTCGTGTGACAAATTAGATTAATATAAATAATTCAATTTTATCATAAGAAAGATTTCTTTTCCACCAAGGAATATTATATTTAGCAAACTAGGAACACAAAAATGTAACTATTTTGTTTCAATTAAGGGCATTTTTTTTTTTAGCTTTTCTTACAAAAATATGACTATCACCATGATACTTTTTTGTAATTTTAAATTACAACAATTATACTATTTCAAAATAAAAATTACCGACTGATCTGACATGCAACTGTAACTCCTATTTTACATATGTAAATTATATTCAGCGTGTACGTAATTTTGCGGAAATTGACGCATAATTTAAGATTCATGTAGCAATGATTTGAATTGGCGTATTTATAAATGGCATTTAGCGATTTACCTGATTTCGCAGAAGTCGCTCTCTCCCAAAAACGCTTGAACAAAGTACTTAACCAAATGTAATATGTTTAGAGCAATTAAAATGCAGTCTACATGTAGGATGTATTAGATGACATTTGTTAAGAGGGTACCATTTCTTAATCACTGTTTATTCAGTTACGAGGATGTTATTTTGAACTGTGCAAGTACAAGAGAAATTGAGGAATAAGGAATCATTCTTTGAGTATTATGAGGTGACAAGTTTGGTCGGCGCTTAGTCAAATCCAATCCAGCCCGATCGAAGGGCTTTATGATGAATTTGACCACGCTCCGACCGCGAAACTATTATCTCATGATATTTAATATTTCTTATAATTATATTATTTCCAATTTCTACACTTTAAAACAACATTTTAAAACCAATAACTTTTCATGTAGCACGTGCCATGTATAACTACTACGTGGCGCAGCAAATACCGTTTTTCGGTTATGCTATTAGACACGCCCATTTTGTGTCGCTCATCTTTATTGAAATTATTGGGCTGTAGGCTTTAAAATTAATTCGTTATGTTATCATAGACAGAGAGAGTAGAAAGGATAACTCGGGGGGATTACCATCCCTTTATAAATGCGTTCTGTTTTCGTGATACAGATCAAATTTATGCAGAATTTCTTGCCAGAGAAAACTTCTTTAAGGGATCATACTTTTTTGGTCAGGAACAGAAATATTCTGTTAATGCTTAGTACTCTAAAACACTGTATTGAACCAACATACAGAACCTTAATTATATTCTATTTAAATGGAGAATTCTTTCAATTTAGTAGGTAAAATGGTTTTTTGTTTATCATTCCTTTCTTCTTGTCTTTGAAATATTTCCTTGTTAAAACATTTTTTCATCGTTGAAAATTGTTGAAAATGAAATGAAAACAATAATATGTACACCTTCTTTCTTACAATTGTCTCAAAGACACCCCCCCTTTTTCGAGTCAATTTTCTTTCAATGAAGGATATCATTCAAACAACCAATCCACCCACATTTTTTTTTAAAGAAAAGGGACAAAACCAACTGGTTTAATTTTTTCTTAAATATTTAATGTCGTAAATTGTTTTTGTCAAATTAACTTACAATTATATATAACTATACAAACAAAATATACATGACAATCGAGTCCATAAAAGAATGCTTCGTAAACTTGTTTTCTTATTTCTGTAAAAAATAAATTATTCATACATACAACAAAATGAACTGGCTGTGTGTGTGAGTGTGTGTGTGTGTTGTTGTTGATTTGTTATTGTTGTTGTTGTAATGTTGTTTTGTAGAAATAACACTGACAACTCTTTCTCCACCATGGCACTATATCAACAATTCAGCTCGTGAAGAGAAAAATTAATCTGTAAACTTTTGTCCAAGCTAGAAGCATGGGCCTAGCATGCAATTCCTGCAAACTTCATCCAAAAGTAAAAACAAGTATAAAATGAGAGGAAGAAAGCAAATGAACAATTTACAGATGCAATACCTTTGTATATTTTGTTCATTTCTTGTTGTATACTACAGACAATAACCACTTCAGTCAATAATTAACCAGGTTTATCATAAAAGATAAAAAAAATGCAAATTTAACAAAAAAAATCTATAACCCTGGAGCATAACTATAGAAAGTCCAATATGCCTCCTATGCTTTTCCTAATTGCAGCAGAGACTGTGTGTTAACTTTGTAGATGCTATGCCAGCACAGCATTCCTTGCAGCCTTATATTAAGAATTCAACCCAACTTCTACACAAAGACTGTTTCTTTATGTCCAAAGTCTATATCATAACTGTACAAAACACGCGCTAAATTAAAATCATGGAAGCTTATCACAAATACCTGAATTAGTTGAAATAGTCGTAATGCTTTTCATATTCCATATGTGATATAATGCAAAATAAAAAATGATATAAGTTTTTTTCATAATGCTTTACATATTGTAAATAGTTTGCTCTTGAAGCAAAAGAAATTGGGATATAACTACATGTATCTGATAATAAACATATCAAGAAAAGGAAACAGAATATTTCATTTTCTACATTGGCACATTTTTTTCTGAAGGGAAAAATAAATTCATATGTGAATACAATATATATAATAATATTTTGTTTATGTCACTGGCTAATATAGTGTAATAGTGTAATCACATGAATACATTGATATATGCACAACCCGAGTAAATAACTGTCTTGCATGTCCTTAAAGTTATGAAATATTAAATATGGAAGACCACCCATCACATTAATAGCACTGGGATTTTTGTTCCAAGAAATGATCACAAGTCCAAATGAAAAGAATCCTCTCAATTTTTTTTTCCACGAAAAAATAATAAATCACATAAAGCGAAATTCTCCACATGACGTTCCTGTGACTCAGAACAAGTAAGAGTTATCTTTCTTTGAACAGCTCCAGCACGTGAAATAAAAAATCACAAATGGGTGCCAGTGATAATGTTACTGGCTTTCTTAATGGCTCGTTCCATGGTCATCCGATGACCGACCTGAGTCACACCGAGCTGAATATAGTCGTTGCGCTGTAGTCCTCCCAGTTTTTTGCCGTCGATACAGTGTTGCTGAAAGCTCTTCTTGTACTGGGCCATTTGTATGCTATCTAACCAGTCCAGCACATCCAGACACTGCCAACTCGACAAAGGTTTGGACAAGAATGGCTTATTCACAGTCTGATTTGATTTCACCCCAGCTTTGCTCTCCCCAAAGTCTGGGGGTGGGGGAATGACACTCGGTAAAGAGTCCTCGTTATTGTCACCGAACCCGGGTGGAGGCGGGGCAATTAAGTCCTCGTAGGAATGTTTCATTTTAGCGTCCACGTGGTCGTCCGATAGAGTAGAGAGCGTGGACACCGACGAGGAGTCACTGTGATGGAACGCAGAGTTGTAGGTGGGGGACTCTAAATTGTCACTCAGGTTAAACCCTGAAGGGGGAGGAATAATTTCCAGTTGTACACTGTCCCCAAATTCTGGGGGTGGGGGAAGGGCAGGGGACTTGTCCGTCACAGAACTATCCACCGTAACTCCATGCACAGGAATTTTAGAATCGGGGTCCGATTTCCCATTCACAACAGGTTTCCCCTTTTCAAAGTTTGCGATGCGGTCTCTTATGTTTTTGTTTTTCAACAGTAAATCGGATTCCTTTGTAGTCTTCATCGGAGTGATCCCACTTTTTTCCGTTGACTTTGCAGGTTGAATCTGAACTGGGCTCTTGGCTTTTGGTTGAACACTTGTGTTGTTTGGCTCAGTTTTCAATGGAAGTGTCATTCCATTTGTCTTGGGGGTACTCTTGGTAGGCGAAGAAGTCTCCTTCTTGGCATTGGTACCCTCTGTATTAGCACCTGCTTTCGAGGCTGTTCTTCGGGGAGAATTCAGCTTGCTAGGATTTCTGGCCACATCCCTTGGAGACTTTAAGGATGTAGTGCTAGACTTCTTCTGTAGCCAATCCAGTCTAGCTTTTTCTGCTTTGGCCAGAAGATCCTCGTTTTCATCTCTCTCTTTCTTCTCTGTATTGGCAAGAGTCTCAGACTTAGTTTCTTTAGGCTTGTCGGATGCAGTCTCTGCCACAGGACTCTTGACAGGGACTGGACTTGGTGCCTTCTTCAATTTTGGACTTGGAGGTTTTGCAGAAGATGAATAGATTGGTTTTGGTGCAGCCTGGGTTTTCTCCACAGTTCGTGCGAATCCTGTTGTGGATGCTGCTGATGTTGTGGACTTTGTAGCGGATGGCAATGTTTTGGCTCCAGGTGTGGGTGGACTAATCTTCCTGACAGGAGCAGGACTGGGTGGTTTTGTCTTCTTGCTGGGTACAGGACTAGGTGGTTTTGTTGTTCTGGAGGAGACCGTAGTCGGTGTTGCTGGTTTAACGATGGTGGGTGTAATTTCCTTTGGACCATTCTCGGCCTTTGTTTCAATTTTGTTTGTCTTTTCTCCATTCTTCTTTTGAATAGTTTCACTTGAGAAAAAGTACTTTGCAGACTGCAATTTCTTGGTTTTCTGTAGTCGGTTTTCGATGTCCTCTGCCACTGAGTGATCGGAATCCTTCTCCTCCAGAAGAGCTCTCCTCTTGGCCACAGCAGCCAATATTGCACTGTGCGTGTTGTCCAGCATTCTGTTCCTGAGGTCATTACCGTCCTTCACTGGGGCCTCCTTGTTGGGCCCTTTGGAAATTTTCATCCCTTCACTCTCAATTCTTGTCTTCCTTAAAAGAACAGCCTCCATGATATCTTTTGAGGGAATGCCCTGCACTGCAGCTTTTGGTTTTTTCTCCATGACAGGTGGGGGTGGTGTTTTGGGTTTTTCTACGGGAACTGACACCCCTGGGGCTGGCGGTGCAGGTGGTGGGGGTGGAGGTGCAGGTGGTGCTGGTGGAGCCTTAGGTGGTTCCGGTTCTGAAGATTTTGTTACAGTAGAATACAAAGGCTCCTCAGATTTCACTGATGAAGTTTCAAAGTTTTTCATGTTAGAGTCCACATCCAATTTTTTGTCAGATAAAGGACTATATCTCACTTCTACGTCTTGTTTTACTGGTTTTGGTAGAGGAGAGGGTGGTTTATGACTGGGAGGCTTGGGAGCCGGTTCAGAGGGGGGTGGGGGAATGATTCTGCCCCCACCTCCTGATGGTATGTCCGATTTCACAGTGAACTTTTTAGAAGTGTCTATTCCACCGCCCACACTTATAACAGTCACTTTATTTGTTTTTGCATCCGATTCGTCAATATCGTAATCCGGCTCAGGTTCTGACACTTTCTTGTCTTTGTTCTTGGCGTGCACGTCTGCTGTCACCAGCAGCTGAGCATTGGGATGTTTTTGTAGGAACTGATTGGCGTGGTCTTGAATTTTGTCATCAGCAAATGTCACTCCCAATTTCTCCTCACTGTGCTTGCTTCCACCTGAATCATTCGACTGCAGAGACACTTGACTGGAATTTCTGTTGTGAGAGCGAAGTTTCACTTGCTGAAGAGAGGGAGTGGAAATCTTTGGTTCGGTGCTCAGCTGAGCATAAATTCCAGGTCGGAAACTGGATTCATACTCGGATGATGGTTTGTCACTAGACGGCAAGCTATCAGTGATACTGCTTGCAGATTTCCTTCGGTCTGTAGATATCGAAACAATTTCCGACTGTGGCCTTGGAGGGGCAGGTGCCGGTCGCTTTGGGCTAGACTGCATGGCATTTGCGGGTGGAGGGGGTGGAGGAGCCCTGGGCCTCTCCCCCGGGGTTGCGTATATGTGACTGACTGCAGCACCACTGCTGGACCGCCGGTGCCCCATGTCATTCTGTTCAGTAGGGGGCACCGTCGGAGTAGCGTATACAGCCTCCTTTTTATCCACAAGACTGGGAGTGCTGCTGGATCTCTCCAAGTTTCCATTTTTCTTCTGGTGGTGGTATTTCTGGATGCGGATTTCCGACGGACTCATGTAGTCCTTGGCCTTCCCTTTGGAGGTGGCAGATTTGGAGTCTGGATTCTCAATCTTGTCCAGTTCCACACATGAGACCCGTTTTGCCGAATGCTTGCTCCTAATGGACGCCGTCTTCTGCTCAGAGGAAACAACGGACTGCACAGTTTGTTTTTCGTACTCAGCCAAAGCCAGATCAAGCTGATCTGAAAAAGATAAGTAAGTCTGTCAGAGAAAATGTTCATACATAAAACAAACTTTATATCTAATTCAAAATCATCAATTACATTATTACTAAAAGGTATTTAGGAACATTTTAAATCTACTCCAATATCAATTTTTTTAAGTATTCAGAATGTTTAGGAAGCACCAGAAGCAGAGAAGTGTTAAAAAAGAGTTGGTTCTCATTACTGGAACAATGAAAATGATTTCAAACAGGAATATTTGGAGAAATAAAGCTACAGGGGTATATATACAACAAAACCAGTACTTAATATAATGTTCTACAAGAGACACAACAAAAATGAAAAGGAGAGATTTTGGCAGCTAGTAAAGAATTCAGCTCAAAGAAGAATAGTGGCACATAAGTTAAAGAAGCGTGTGCAGTCAAAATATTCTTTTATTCAGTTATTCTGCATATATAAGCTTTTAAAGATTTATCATTTGATTCCATTTATATCAAGGATTAGTTAAAAATCTAAAAAAAAATTTGGCAGAGTATTTTAAGTCTTCTGACATCTTTTTTTTATATACATGTAGATCTGTATACTCATGTTCATGTTGTGCAATTAACTCAACCTTCAAATAACTTTATCCATAATTCTATTTTCATAAAAAAAATTACCATTAATAACTCTAAATATATATAATATGGATGTATATAAATATTCTAAACACTCGATCCATCTCTATGAATCATGAAGGTTGTTAGGGGGTTTGTATGGTAATTTTTGTCTGAAATTACCGTTAAGGTTACAACATTTTTCCACCAGGATGTTTTTAATTAACAAATAACAGTTACCACTACATGTAATGTGTGCAGTTTTAAGCTATATAAGAAATGTTAGAAAAAAAACACCAAACTGATGTCTAAAAATACACAATGTCAATATTAAAGGGGGGAATTTACCCTCTGTAGAAGAATTTAGTTCCTGCACAGTTTTCTCTGTCAAACATAACGTAAATCAAACCTTAATTGTTAGGAAAATTAGTACAGTCAACAAAACATTGATCAGTCAAAGAAACTACAGGAAATGACAACTCAATCTAAAACTGATTTTTTATTCATTTCATACATTTCACTCAATTAGATAAATAAAGATAGAAGATGACTATGTATTTATGTATTAAAGACTGAAGGAATTTATCTAAAATTATAGAAAATGAAAACAGTTTTTAATAAACAAAACTCAGGAAAAAAACTCTTTGAAGACTTCAATCAAAAAGTTAAACCAATTTTTGTTCATTAAATTCATTGGATAATTCTTTTCCCAAAAGTTCAAAACCCTGAGAAGATTAACTTTTACGTAAGAAATAAAGTTTGACCACCATCCCTTCCCAAATCTCACCACTTTTATGCCCAAAGAGTTAATACCTCTGCAGTCCTCTTTTAAATAAAAGGCATTCAAAGGGACAGAACTCTTGCACATGAAAATGATGCTAATAGCTACATGGAGTAACAAGCTATGACAATTTCAATTTATTTTTGTTTTGTTAAATAGGGAGAACAGAAAATGGTTTCCAATTAATTGCAGAAGTCTCTATTAATATCATGCACTCTCTATAGTCTTTCTCTATATCCCAGTATATATATATACATACCTAGTTCAGCCATGCCCTCGGCATACTGCTTGCCTTGGGCTTTGCCAACAGACAGGGAAGTCTGGGGGTCTCGCTGTGGGGGCTGGGGTGCTACAGACAGAAAATCAAAATGGGATGATCTAAAAGTCTTCATACACAGTACAAAAAAGAAACACTCAAATTGAATTGCAATTATGAAACGAAAAACAAAGGCAGAACTCTTTTTCACAATTGAAACATATGTTTGGGTTGGTTGGGTATATAGGTACAGGAATAAACATTTAATACATGTTTATTATATCTTGCATTAATTTTGTACATTTTCACAATATTAAAAATGATGATAGTGAGACACAAAGTAGATTACACTGAATGCCGTCTGTGCCAGATTTTAAGCTTGGGATTTTAAAAATACATCATACATTCTTGATCTGATACATTTTATGTACAAACCTTGTCGTCTGGCACCACCTCTGTTGGGGAGGGTCATGGTCCCATTGTGGTGCTGTAGCCAGTGCTCCGGTTTCTCCAGAGGTTTGACGGTGACCACCTTCAGGGCCAGGGTGTCCCCAGCCTGTCGGATCAGCTGCACCACCCGGTCATGTGATGCCCGCACCACATTCTCTCCATTGATCTACAAAGATTGGTTTGGATCGACGTTAATTTACATTACAGTACATATGAATTGTGTTTCTTCAATTTGTTTTAGACATTGAAATTTTAATTTCTACATCAATTCAATATTGTAGTGGACTAAGACATGTCACATCTTATAAATTAATAATAAAAGAGGACTGTCCAGTTTTAATAATTTATCAAATATTCGGACAATTTATCACCTCATGACAAATTAATGTTAGTAACAGGAAGGGGGGGGGGGTTGTGGGGTGCAAATTTGGTGCAGTCAACACCTGCTGTAAGTGCAATATTGTAAATAAAAAAAAAAATCAAATCCACTAGGATTTTTGGCATATTCCTGATAATGCCTCTAACTTCAATTGATTTCTGTCACCTTAAGTTTCCCATCTTTATCTATTGATCAGACCCCCAACTTAATGGCCGAGATGACTGCAGGTCCCACGGCCACAAAAAGAAGCTTGCCACAGCTTCAGTTCAGGTGTTGACTTCAGGCCTCCAGATCAATCCATCAAGCTTAGACAAGAGGGGACAGGTAAAAGACTATTGATTGTGTGCTACTAAGCACTATAAATCACTAGAAACATCACTGGACATCCAGCAAATCGATAGCATTTAGACTTCAGTTTATATTGTTTTGTGAAAGAGAGAGGTCTTCAAGAGATGGAGAGATATTTCAAGTGTCACTATAATCCCATTCAAAGAACAAAACTCTTCGTAAGGATAACAATAATAATTCTGAGGTTTATTCCTCATAAATACATAATTTCTAAAATACCCTAAACCTCATAAAAACGCAATAATAATAACGCCACCTTGTCAAAGATTAGTAAATATTAATAAATATGCACATATCAAATCAAATCCGAGGTGAAAATGTCTATAAATAGGAGACTTGGGAGACTTCAACTCTCTTAAACTTCAGCCATCCTGCACTAGCTCTTACGCTATTCTATAAATCATGATTGACTCTTCCTGAACTGCATGGGAACCGATTTATCAAACGGATCTAGTGGCCATCAAGACATGGTTTTATAGTATATGATGACAAATAATTCCATAACATGCATATAACTGGGACATTTTTTGCGCCATAACTATAGTAGAGGCCAGATGAGAAACTGATCATCTAAATGAATATGGCCCATGTAAGGCCCAGGAAAGTCCATATCTTAGGGTTGTACTATGTGTCTAATGTTTTCCAATGGATTACATATTAGTAACAGTTTTATTTGTGTATCAACCAAATATAATGTCTCTTTTCCTGTGTGTCATGAGACAATTTAAGATTTAAATAGTTTCCTCTAATTTACTTTAAATTCAGATACATGTACTATTCATTTTATAAGTTTTGATCATTAGTTATCAGTAAATTCATTATTTTTTGGAAAATAATATACATGTATGTAGTAATGTATCAAATCTTGATGGGAAACCTCACAATCTATTCTATAATAAGACATCTATTCTGGCAAAAAAATTTCACCCCATATTTAGTCCCAAAATAATGGTAAACTTCATTCAATAATTTTCAATAGCTGTTGAAAACTCATGTTGATAACCCCAATCCCTTGTAAGTGAGACATTCCCAAACCTATACAAAAAATTTAGGTCAGCAGTGATCTTTGTCCATCTCTAGCAGACCCTGGCGAACTTTAATAACAGTTCCGTTATTTATACACATATCTCTTGATCGATATCTTCACCCAAATTTCTGTCAAAGCGTGTTAAGACATGGGTATATGTATAACCCCATTCAACTGAAACGCTTCCAACTATGTGTAAAAGACATATCGAAAAATTAACACAAAAGATGAAGAGGGCTTAGGTGGCGTACCTGTTGAAATTAATCACTGAGCAAATTAGCTCCGATCGAAATCTAATCTCAGAGGAGAGTGTGAATTTGCAATTCCGTACATGTTATGTTTACAAATATTACTAATACACCTTGTGTTGCCCTTTAGTGGGTGAAGTACACAGAAAGTCGATTAACGTTTACGATATGCTTTTTATTTTAATTTTATTACGTCAATTCTTTGATCTTTTTGATCTATAGATAACAAGAAGTGATGGCACGGAAGGGAGACAGAAATAAGGTCAATAAAATTCCTATAACGCAGAAAGACAACAACAAAAAACCTCTCATGCACCATTACTTATGAAATGACAGTTCAATTTGTGTATACATAATTGTGGAAAGAACACGAGCTTGGCAGCAACCACTGGCTAAAATTTCCCCTTAATGATGATTTAAAATCTTAACTTAAAATAAGTTGGAATAAAAAAAAAAAATTAAAATTCTCTCCAAATATATTAGGGTTTGAGAAGTGGATTTGATCTAGTTATAACAATGAAAATATTCCATATATATACACACCACAGTCACAAGAAATCAGTTAATAATCAGACCATATATAATCACCGAAACGTTAGAAGAAAAGACGACCACGTTTTTATATTATCGCTATGTTTTCTGATGGGCCGTGCGATAGCTCCAGCTGTTGACGATCGCCAAAGTAAACAAAATGTAAACACTATGTAGTCTCACGACAGTCAATGGGGTCAGTGAGACAACGCCCCAACTTCTAACAATGGACTGATGAGACTGAACTCACTGGGTATATTATGAATGGCTTAATCTATAAAGTTTTTCTAGCTTTGCATTTTGCCGTTATACATCTAACACTGGTCTGATGAGACTGAATTCACATGTTGTATATTGTAATAGCTAAATATTTACATAGTTTTTCTAGCTTCGTATTTTTGTCCCAACATTGAGACTGAATTTAGCAACTGTATATCGTATAAATGTTATATGCGTCTGAGTAGTCTATGTTTGAGTAACAAAGCTTTTAACATATACACAGATGGTAGATCGAGCAACAGAAGGTTCGCGATTGACAAATTACACAATGTAACATGGTGCTGTACAATAGAACCCCTGCTCTTCCCTGTCTATTATCACCTCTATCTATACCTATATATACACACATCAACCTGGTTGTTTGATTGTCAAGTATATTCAGTTAATAAGTAGGTTAACTCCAAAATCTATAGGTGTAATTAGTAGACATATACTGGTAAAACGGCCATTTAATATCTCTCTACTGTCAACACATGAGTCCCCAATAGTGCTACAGTAGTAATAAACTTCTTTTTTTTTTTTAAGTTACAGTGCTTCTTGCATTTATAGGTAGTTCAAATTCCAAATACTGTTATTCTAAATGTTTTACCAAAGAGAAATATCAGAAATTTTTGTGTTCCTTGTATTAAGAAACAAGATAATGGTAATCCACTGCCCCCCTCCGAGAAGCAGGGCAGCTAGTGCCACAATCAATTGTACAAAACTGGTTAGATCAAACAATGGACAATAATATATCCAGACTTCCTTTCCCCTCCCATAACATAATGTCACGGCAGCCATCTTTGTGAAATTTTTCAGTCATAAAATTCTGGCATGCTTCCTGTCTATGGCACCAAAGGGCAGACAAAAAGAGAAAGAATGTCAAATAACTTGTCACTTAGGGTTTTCTGTGTAGTCTTACAGTATGGGGAGACTCTGAGTCAGAAAAAAGGAAGAAAAGAAAAAGATTGCCCAAAGACTTGTCACTGGGAGCAGTCTATATGGTCTAAGAAATTCTAAGGGGGGGGGGGGGGGGATGTTTTGTGACATACCTCTAGGATGAAGTCTCCTGTCTTGAGCCCCGCCCGGTCGGCCCTGCTCCCTGGGTCCACACTGTCCAGGTACTGTAGGGCGGGGAATTCCGCTGAGGGCCGAAAGTCAAGCTCTGCAGTGGCTTGGGTCTGGGCTGAAAAACAAATTCAAAAGTATAAATCCTGTAATGTTAATCCTTATGATACTACCACAATACTAACACATTTTTTAAGTAATGAAAGAGATATATGTTCCAAATTTTTGTCTTCCATTTTACACATCTTTGAAAGCCACGGATTTTTAGCCCATTCCAGTTTTGGAGAGTGGAGTGAACCAAAAACACTGGCTTGCAAAGATGACTTCAAGAAAAAACCAAAAACATCTACATCTTAAAATCAATTCCAATATTTAGGGGAGGGTGCCCATTACCTTCAAGAGCTTTTGAACTCTGACCCTGCTGCTGTAGCTGCTTCTTTCTTTTGGACCCCCTCCCCAGTTTGGGTTTGTCCCCCACAGCATAACACTCCTTTTTGGGATAAACATTACTTGCAGACTTCACAATGTTCCCCATTTATACAATGATAAGTCCAATCATGGAAAATATTTTTAAACGAAAATTCGTCCTTCATTCATATCACAAATGGCACAGATGTTTTATGTCAGAAGGAAACGAAAACAAATCTTTGCGAGCATGTATACAAAACATGTAAGTGACGTTATCTCCACAATAATCCCAATAAAACGGATCTAAAAGCATTTATAAAGGAACCGATTTCTCGACTTTGTGTTCAACACAATTACCGAATAGATTCAGTTTTCACCGATCGAATTCCTTATAATCATTTTACCCTCAATTTGATACCGAACCAATGAAATGATAAATAAGGAACTATTCTTGTCAAATTTTTTAAAGATTTCCTTTTTTCTTCCACCATCTAAACATTGAACAAGATGCTCCAAGCTCATGCAGTAACACATCCCATCCCCGTTATTTAAATCCCTTTTAAAAGAAGTAACAGAATTTGGAGAACAGTTTTTGAAGAAAAGATCAACCATTTCTGGCCACAAAAATCCCTGTTTTGAGTTTAAAACTCTTGCGAATCCTTCATGTTCATGTTGATACAGATAAAAAAAAAAATCTCTAGATCTTTCTATTCTTAAAAAGATATTAATGTGTTTGACGAATCTTGGTATGTATCAAATTACAATGTAAATCAGCGAAAGAGCTTGACCCTATAGAAATGGATAAAATTGAACTGATCAAACCGAGCTGAAAGGCGAGGTAATAAAAACATTGAATGGAAATATTTTCAAAGCAGTTCATAATAGAATTAGGCTTCAGGCAACCTATGGCATTTTCTTCTGGAAATTGAAGTTTAAAATATATACCAAAGTTCTTCCTTTCGATTGATCACAGATATCGAAATGTTTGAAATTTTTTTAATTTGTAGATAATTAATAGTAAAAAAAAAAAAAGGTCATGGATAGGAACATATAATAATAGTTGAATAGTAGCTGTCCTTGTAAAAATAGCTGTATCCTGCTAGCTCAGTTTAACTGTACTTATATATTACGAGCACAAAAAAAAATCAGTTCAAGCTTGACAGCTAAAATACCACTACTGCACAGGAAAAGAAAAAAAAACTACTTTGACTTTGAATTCTTGCTGAACAGTTGCAAAGGAAATATTTGGCATCATTGTTTCTCTATACACAATACGCATGAAACTGAATTTTTTCCTGACGGCAATGTCATGAAAATTCCAAAGATGGACCATGCATGGAGTGTGATGAGCTTGTTTTTTCCAAGAGTTTCTGGAATAACTTGAACAAACAGAAGATATGGATGCTGCTCTTAAAGGTGTTTTCGCCAAAACAGGCGGGCAGTTTCCAAAAAATAATGTGATAAAAGGCTTTTGTGGAATTAGGCCACTAAAAACAAGTTAATGGTAATCTTTAAACTGTTTGCAAAGATTAAAAGAAAAGATGGTCACACACTGAAAGTGCAGAGTACTTGAGATAAAATCCTACATTTGAATAATCATTCCTTTTTTTTGGCAAGTAAAAAGTTTTCTTGAAAAAACTTCATTTCAACTACCGTAAAAACAAAAGTTAATTTCTAGTATGAATAGTTGCAAATACCAGTACTGGGTTTGGGAAACTTAAATGAATTTATATGATACTTATATGTACTGTATGGATAGAATGATGTTTAGTGTTAAAAGGAAACAAATATTAATGAGATGACTTGAAAACAGCCATATCATACATTCTACATGTATGTCATAAACCTCAATCTCGTTTCCAAACATCAACAAACTATATCATTATAATATTTTGGCGATATTAAAATGGAAAGCAGAGTTATCACAAATCATTCCCCTTGACAACTTAGTGGGACACTAGGTTATAAGTGGGTGAGATGGGACCCTGTGTGATACCATCTATCTGGGTAGGGAGCCGATCCAGTGACGATTCAGTGACGTGGAGGGTTTACATAGGCTATCACAGGCCTGTCCTGATCAAATACAATCCAGCGATAGCATTCCATTCATACCACTGACACATAATCAGGGTACAGCACTGAATCAACAAACAACTACAACTATGTGGTGCAGATTCCTGCACTGATATGGACATATTTGGATGCTGCAGTGTTAATAATTCTGTCTGTATTGTGCTGCATTGAGTGTCCTGTATTTGGCATAGGTCCTTGGTGCTGCAATGTTCTGTATTTGGTGTAGTAAAATGAGTTTTTTTTCTGTATTTGGTATGAAGTATAATATGTGTGTTGTTTTTCCCATGGTTTTGTATTTGGTGTATAGTAGCAATACATTCGTTGTGTATTTGGTATGGAGTATGTTGTTTGTATTTGGTATGGGGACGTGTGTTATGTTGTAGATATGATCTAGCTATTCTGTATTTGGTGCAACATACAATTGTTCTGTAGTTGGTATGGACCATGGAGTAAATTGTGTATTTGTAAAGAAGTGTCTGCAATTGGTATAAAGTGTTTCTGTATCTGAAACATTTTAATGTTTAGTGCAGTTTTGTATTTGGTGCAATGTTTCTATTCAATATAATGTATTTGAGGCTCTTTGTTCTATGTTTGGCAAATTCTGTTTTTGAATAATTACACAATGAGAAAATTCTATAAACCTTTGCTCTAGTGCTCAGCAGCTCTGTTTTTCACATATTACCGGTACCATATTTGGTACCTTTTCAATTTAGTTAGAGAGACTTTTTCATTTACTTAAAGAGACCTATAGTTGTCTTAATTTGATATTCTGTGAATGACGTAACGTTCCATGTATATGGTGTTTGTTCTTATTAAATGCTCCGACAAATTACACATGAACAAACAGTTCATTGACCCAAATTCCCACTTTAATTTCACAAATGCCCTTCTAGGGGATTAAAATTTCTTGGGTCTGTTTTAACTTCAATTGATACGAAAAAGCTTGTAATTCTTTGGGGACTTAAAATGACTTCTAGCTAGGCTTGCTTCATCTGAGAGGAACTTGAACATAATATACAGTGGAAATTGCTTTTGATTGAGGCATCCCTTAATGGTTATATATTAATGACAAGTTGTCAGATCCAAAATAAAACGCACACGACCAATCCAAGAACACATCTTGATGAAAAATGTCACAATCTCCCATAGGAAAAGCCCTCAAAAGGAAACATAACAAAAAATCAAAAAATTCACTCATTAAGACCTTAACGGTGTTGCAATAAAAATCCAAAATGACAGACACAGTTTCCCCCATTTGCTCCAGACCATGAAGATCCAAGGCCATCATGGACAGTTGATGACCACTACAACCCAGAAAATCTTCACCTTCACGACACAGGTCTTCACAGCTCAGTAAAGTAAAAAAATAAATAAACAATAAAACAGCCTTGTAGTGGACACAGACAGAAAGAGAGAGAGAGAGAAAATAATTTATGGACATGCAAATTTATGTCGACACTGCAATAAAGAGGTGGTTACCTATGTAGCTGGTTAACCATATATCTCTATAATAATCTACCTGTACCACAGCCAGTGGGTCCAAAGATCAAAGCCTCATCATGACCCGCAAAGAGAGAGGGCTTCAATGAGGCTTCCTGGGTCTCAGCCAATTCATAAACGATAGGGACGGTTTTATGCATAAAGAAAGGGACAAAAATTATGACCGCAGAGTTTGCTATATGGTCAAGGACCCCAGAATTAATTTCTTCCCTGCCGCTAAAAGAGTCATCCTTCCCCCTAAGATGCTTATAGAATGGAAAGAACTATAAGCCTCTTATGGAGTTATTCTGATGGAAAAATATCCCCCCTTATTAATTTAGAATGGCATTAAGTTTACAGGTCCCAATAGGCAGAGAAGAATTTAAACCTCTTAGTATATAGGAATACCTGCAGACATCGATTGCATAATCATACGGAATTTAACGGGCAGAAAGTGACAGCGACTGAAAGAACGTTATGAATTAAATTTTGTTATGTCTGGTCCTATTTATGCCCAGCTAAACATTCTTTCTGAGTGTGGGAAGAGGTAAGGTTGTTACTAAGCACAATGGACAATAATTCAATATTGGTGCAACTGTTCTGAAAGGCCACAAGAGCCAGAAATGACTTTCAGAATACCGGTACTTTAAAGGCTAGCACTCATTTTAGCAAACAATTAGCAAAGTTTTACAACAAGTAAGAGAAAACTTAAATTAAAACCCAGAACTCCAAATAAAGCCAACAAACGGTATTTCTTCCAACCTTTAAACAAAAAAGGAAAAAGCTTTTCACACATTTAAAACCAACAAAAGCTGAAGATATTGACTTTCTAAAAAAAATGCGAAAAGTTCCATCTAGACAACTAAAGAATTCCTCAAATGTTCTTGTTCTCGTTAAGGCTCATGAACTTACCTCTCCAAAATATCAAGAATGCAAAACAATCCCTACACTTTCTGGTAAACTCTGAAAAGAGAGCCATACTACAGCATATTGGCTCATAGATGGTTACTTAAGATTTACTAAAGTTAAAGAAACTCCCTTCCAAATAAAGTCCAATCTGTTTCACCAAGATTCATCTTCTTCCAATGTAACAGCTGGGATGAGAATGATTAACTCAATATCGGGAAAAAAAATATATATATAAAAAACCTTTGGTTCGTGAGAACATAACTCAGTTGACTCGATGCATTGACCCACACTATCATTTCTTCTTTCTTTATATTCTTGTTCAAAAAGTCATTTCATAACTATACACTTTCAGGTTTGGTCCATTGAAGTAAAAAAAAATGATGAGAGAGAGAGAGAGAGTATTAGTTTGCACTGTAATGTGTACCAACAATTTTATATTCTTTGATCAGATGACATCTATTGATAAAAGTGCATCAAGTCATCAAAGGTACTTTACACAACTTTCAGTTTCTATTTCCAGAAATTGCAAACCCACAGAAAAGGACCATCAGAGAAAACAGTCGGACCTATACAAGGAAGGGCATTAATTAACACGGCCAGATGGTCTGCATGCTTGGTTACAGACTTAGCGCGGGGGCTGTGAGAAATGTCACCAAGTTGACATTCGTCGCCACAAGAAAAGAAGAGGAACAGAACAAGTACAGGGGGGTTGAAAAATATTTACCGAATAACACCAGCCAGTACCATATGCAAGTTGATCAAACCCAAACAGGCGTGAAATCAAAAAGAGTTTAGGCTCATCCCCATCGGGCAAACATCCCACTAAACATGGGAATTGATAGCAATCACGGTTTTCGTCAGGCTACAAGGAGATGTTAAAAGCATTCTTTTTGTGAGGCAAAACATCCTAATGTCAGATGCCAATGTCGGAGCCGATATCTCGGAAAGTGTGGAAACATTTATGTAGTGTTGCATGGGTAGCTGGTTTGTTTTGTACTGTAGTACCATCAACCCGAAGTTTGAAATTGCTTCCATTTACAAATTAGAAAAACATTCCCTGGTGTTTAAAATTGAATTTTGGCAAAACGGTGTAAATGTAAATATGTGTTTGCTTTAACATAATGGTACATGTATCTGTAACAGAATAATTAAACCTTTCAGAGATAATGACAGTGCATGAGTATAGAGCAACAAATTTTTAATGTGAAATTGAAACCTTTCAACAAAAAAATTGTAGGTATGTAGATGTCTAAGACGATTCATCTATGGGTCAACAGAACTTTTCTCCATCTCATTTTGAACTTGGGGCCATGAAACTTGAAACCAGCTATTCATATAATGTTCTGAAACCAAATACCCAACACAAACAAACATGTTAACCAGAGTGTCTTGTACATTGCTTTGTCAAGATAAAATGAGTTTGGGTGACAGAAAACTGTGACTGCAAGATAGCCAGACAGACAAAGGATGCCGCAACAATTCAAAGCAAACAAAATTCCGGCTGGCTCTCCGTTTACATAATATCAGGGTTTTTCTTCCTGGGAATTTTCAGAAAATGAATGAAAAAAAGACAAATTGACACCAGAAAAAAAATATTGAGCTCCAATAACCGAGAAATGGTATACATGTATATCTTGAGCAAAATCTTAGTGCAGTTGTACGTTTTTCGAGGACAAAGTTAATAAAATCAGAAATAGTTCCCTTTTCACAAGATTTCAATTTGAAATCATATATGCCTGCAAGTACGAACAAATGTAGATTAAGAAAATTAAAATCTACATATATACCAACGACCTAATTTCATTCACGTACAATACCCCCTTCTTCTCCCCCCAAAAGACAATAATGTATGGTAGTTTACAAGGAAGCATTATATACTTTAAAAAATTTATGACTGTAATCAAGGTATCACAAATGGGGAAATGTCTATCCGCTAGAATGTAAATGACTATTTTCTAATGAAAGAACTTCATCAAGTGTATAAAAAAGAGAATTCAGAAGAGTCAGGAAGGTGGAAAAAAATCCCTGTGGTTCTTCAACCATGTCGTCAATCTCTTTCATTTCTGTGTGTATTCCATTACCAGAAAACGGCATTAGAAATTCACTTTAATGCCTGACTTATAGCTATGAGGCGCTCTCAAAGCAAGGATAAAGGGGACTCAAGAAATTTCGCAATTCTTTTTAAGTTTACAATACCACATAGGAAATTTTTTTTTAAACCAAAAAAAAAAAAAAAAAAAAACATAAAAAATCAGGTGACCTTGTGAACTGAACTAAGGGGAACTGCACCAAGTGACACGTCTGCAATGCAATTCCTCAAAGGCGAGGTTGAAAAAAAAAATGGACGTGTGTTTCACTTTCTTATTCTTAAAATATTTCTTAAATATACATACATTTCGCTCCACGTAGAACAAATCCATATCCCTCTGGGCCTTTTTGCAGCACGACCGATCTTGGTGCATATTCACTGCAAAAAAATAAAATAAACGCAAAATAGAAAAATGATCAATGAACATGCATTTCTAATACTGTCAAATGATCGTAATAGCCTCTCGGCATTATCTATATTCCTAAAGCTGTTCAATCAAAACAGGTTGGTGTGCTAGCAAGGTGGCCTGTCATTCATTTCTTATCCCTAGTACATCTAGAGGTGACATTCTACAATGGCCGTTGATAAGCACGAACAATACATGTTTAATATGCAGCATATTGTAAAGTCATATCGTCGGAATAAACATTAAACCAGACGAATATGCATTAATACATGTATGACTTCAATCAGAACTTACCTAACACAGTTTGATTGCTGAAGACTCTTTAATTTCTTTTTCTTGAATCTGGACTTAAACATAATTTTATACTGCTGGGGTTTTGTTTTACGAGTATTTTTTTCCCTCTTGGGTAATTTTTTTTTTCAATACGATCACTTCCTCACAGATAATATGATACACAGGAGGACGTGAATATCAAGACCGACACCTTTACGGACAGACACAATAAAAACAAAGCCGAAAATTAGGAAAAAAGGTTATCCCCACTTCTCTATTCTAAAGTACAAAGTTAATTTTCCAGGGAATGAATGAATATTCTACTTTGCTACATAATGTAAGACATCCAAAATGTCACTGCATTCACATCCATCCGAGTCCAAGCATAACTTCAGGTGCAAAACATCCAGTATTTCCGTACACCTCATACCCATATTTTCCTCACGGGGGTGAAAATGACGATCACCATCAATTATCCCACATTATCACATATTTAACACAAAATATACATATTTTTGCGAATCCTCACTCGACCCCATCGCGGCAACCAAAATCAATACACACTATATGTATTTCAACAGGAAACATACAGATATAAAGAAAAATGTGCCCTCCAGGTGTAATGTAGTTTTGTTTCACATGTACAGGTATGATTATTATAACATTTCTGTATGATATGATGTACGTATGAGATAGGCCCCAAAATCATGTGATAGCAAGCCTAATCATAAAACTTAGACCCCTCTGTCCACATTCAGTTTTAATCTCCAACAGGTAGTTTAAATTTGGATACAATCAAACGCTCACCCGATTAATCTAATCTTCTTCAAACAGAGGCTGGCTTGGACTTCGTAATATCAGCTCCCTGCCTTACATATTAATTACATTAAACGAAGACCAAGTGAATTTTATCAAAAATTGCTATCTATCTGTGGTGGTTGTAATATCCTTACGGTCGCTGATTTTAGTCGTCATCAAAGATAATTAATTAAAAATCTACTGGGGACACAGAATCATTATGAGTTTAACATTATGGATACTGATATAGTAACATAGCTATGAAGAAAGCTTCTTATATTGTCTGATGTTGAGAACAATATGTTTGTCCAAACAAGGAATTTCAGTCAAATTAGAGCTTCATCCCTTCCCTCTGCCTCTTCCTCTTTGGATAAACATGATATGCCTTTGCACATTTGCAAGACTTGTAGTCCTTAAGGGTTAATTTTGGCGCGGGTATACAGAGCTAGCTAGAAAATCTCTCTCTCTCTCTCTCTCTCTCTCTCTCTCTCTCTCTCTCTCTCTCTCTCTCTCCCCCCAACCAGCTTCCCCAACAGCACAGTCTTCACTGTTGATACAAACTTTTTTACTACATGTGACTACCCAATACATCAATTGGCAATCAGTCAAACATTGATTGACATTTAGGTAGAGAGGTAGACTCTTCACTGAAGTAAGATACATGTAAGTACATACCACAGGTGTGCAAGGTATATAATTTATGATGACCACCTCAAAATGACTCTAAGCAATGTAATTCAACCTAAATCAGCAAAACTAATTTTTGACAGTTTTCAATTAATTCTGAAACATGGTGGATATGAAAATGTGAAAAAGAGATTTACAGTTTTTTTTTAATGTTTTCCACTAATAAAAAATTGAATTCCGAGTATTCATCAGTCATTCAATACTTGGAAATTCATTACTAACATCATTAGGCTTGAAAATTTGATAATAAAAATAATAAAATATCAGATAAAACCCTGAAATCATGTTCTTGTTTAAGGTGACATTCACTGTACTGATAAAAAAAAGAAAAGATTTTTATTGGGCCTGTTTAAACTGACAGGAATTTCATTCAATGTTATGAGCTAAATAATACAAATATGGTCTGTACTCATCGAATTCTTCTCTCGTATTCCTGAACTTCTAAGCTATCAAACTATCTGATCTGATTTTTATGAAATATTCTGACCTATATGAAGTATTTAACCACACCTTCAGATATGAGTAAATACATGTACATTATCATGGCTGTGTTATCGGTGTCCATTCGATGTAGTCATATCGCCCCATAATAAGATTCGAAACTCCAGCTGGTTTCGTATGTTTATCTTATTGAGAGGGATTTCAGAAAATCACAGCACGACCTTTTTCATCATTCTTTGCAGGGGGACAGAAAAAATGTTGAACCTGTTAATTTTGGGAGTGACAATGAAGGCTACGAGACTCAGATAGTAGTGCAATGTTCAAAAGACACTTTACATACCATACAACATGACCCTAGACCAGGCCCTACATACTTTACGAGATTATAAAACATAACTTTACATTAAAATTTAACCCACCAACCAACACAAAATCCACTACAAATCATCTTATTATAACTGGATTCAATTCTTAAAAACAAACAATTTCATATCTTTACAATTATAGCTGAATCAAATTAAAATAATTTCGCAAAATAAAACGCCCATAAATAATATATAGGACAAAATTTTTGACATCCCAGGCCACACAGCTGCATGAAGATAAATTGCTTATTTTGTGGTGGCAGGGAAATTGAAACTGTTTTGAGAATTGAACAAGCTAGCTAGCTAGGTGTCATCCCCAAGTATTTGGTTTTGACAGTTCCCCAAAACATTGATTCACCAATGAAGTCACACACAAACAAGCACTGAGTCTACACAGTATACACACATAATTATATATATATACAAAAATACATACACAGTTCACCACATTCATGACTGTGGTATATTGCCTCTGGTCCCCTGAGGCTCAGATTATTGAACAAGATTACATGTTTAGCCCTTCCAGTTTTTTTTTTATATTCATAGTGACTGTGGGAGTTGCGGTCATCGGGCCAGATTTGTACATACATACATAATCTTGTAAATATCTTGTTGTTTACGTGTTTGCTTGTACATGTTCTCCATTACGTATACCTGGCATACCCCTAGTCATTAAAACATGCTCCCTTTGAAATGAAAATAATCAATCTTTTGCGTAACCATTTAAATATCCTGGTCACAGTTCCAAATATGTGTCAAATAAAGGGTGGAATATGCAGGGTAGCGATCTGCATGAATCATTGTCAATCACACAGAGAATGGGGGTCTATAGCCCGAAATCATGCCTATTCTTAGGATTTCAAAACACTGAATTCATATGATTCAGACTAATTGGAAAATTATACTTAACGGTGACTAAATGTTACGAATCCTTTATGAAGTATTGATTATTGAAGATTCACACCTAACAACCTTCTATTATTTAAAACAAAACAAATGATGACTGCATGGGTCCGATAAAACTTCCCTATAAATAATGACTGCATACCCTCCCCCCTCCCCCCCCAAACTACTAATGATTTTCATTTTAAAAGTTATAATGCCACCACCGTATCAACAGATTACAAAGAGAGAGGGATTTTTTCACCTCCACTTGACAAAAGAAAGTTGACCAATGTGGTTGTAAAATGAACTATTTGTTTACTCATTTCATCAAACACTGAAGCTTTTAATCTGGATTTTGTTTATACTCTGATAAGGCCCACTTCTTAAAAACATGTACCCTTGGTGTGTATAGATACAAGTACCCTGACCCCCCTTTTTTCCTCAATCTCTCCTGTCCAGTGCCGAACCAACGAGACCACAGTTGATGACTTGCAGGAACAAGGGTCCACTCTGTGTAAACACTAATAGATTATATACACACACCTTACTTTTACATTTCTATCAGAAAATAACTTTGTCCCACAAATAAAACGCCCAGGAAAACCTGCCAGAATAAGTGATAATAAATCCCCCCAGAGCTGCTAGCTGGTTCAAGAATCCCATCATTTAGGGACAAAATATCATTTTAAAATGTTATTAAAGTTATAAGCTTGATTTATGACCCTTAATTTGAAATCTGTCATGCCTAGTTTGAATTAAAAAGCAGCCGCAAAGGAAGGGAATACCATGTTCTTGTATTAAAACAAAATTGATATTACAAACTGCATGATAAAAATAATTGGTCTGCCAAAATTCAGAAGACACGGAATTCATTAGCATAAAACTGTCACACATGCCAGAACATTCTTTCATTGAGTTTTGTAAATTCATACACACGTTTGCCTTACCTGTAGTAGTGAGTGTTAGGAATATTCCTATGTAAACTAAATCCCCCGTTTGTAATGCCGTTGGCCTCCCTGTAAATTTCCTTCGGTTGTCCGCGAATGGAACCTCCATACACTTTTTCCAGTCGTAGAAGATCCGGAGCACTGTTGTAAAAGGCCCGAGCTTTAAGGCTGGGTCCCTGCTGTAGAGTTTGGGGGGTCTGGGGAATAGGGGGAGGGGGAGAGTTGGGAGGGGGGTTGGATCTGTGGGTGGGGGGTCCGTCCTCAAATTCAATAGGCACAGCCGAAAACTGTAACTGGGACCTCCTATGATACACATTCTCTATGGGTCTCTCCACATACCCCGACACCCAGTTCCTGGGTAGAGTCCTGTGTATATATTTGTTTTGCTTCCTCAATGTCTTCTCTCTCTTCTTCTCCTCTTTGATTCTCCTTTTCTCCTCTTTCTCTCTCCGCTTCCTCTCCTCCTTCTCCAACTTCTTCACTTCCTTCAGGAACTTCTTCTGTTCCTTGGGGGTGGCGTTCCCCAGTAGGGTGGGCATACTGGAGGAGAAAGCCCGCGAACTGTACAGGTTAGACGCCTCTTGGTGTCCCACTCGATTGCTGGGTAGGTCGCGAATATCAGTTACACCTTGGGATTTAAATGGCACACTGCCAGGTCCTCCGTTGTGCAAAGAATGTTCACTCATCATAATGAAATCACCGCTGGGACCAGGGGGTGGCTTATAAACCACCAACCCCGGGGACTTCAGCTTCAGGGACCCTCCCGCGGTCATGAGCTTTCCGTGGGGGACGGTTCCGTTAGAGTAGGCCATAGGCCTGAGAGAATTGTCCACCTTGACAAGACCGAGACTGTCTGATTGAAACTTGGTGTTCCTAGGTAATGTCAGGTAATGTGGATGCATCATAGTTTTGACCCCTGCAGGCGAAAAGTTGCCTGGCTGTGTGACAGGTGCTGATGGATGGGAGTAGTAATCCAGCGGAGTGCTGCTTTCACGAGGAGGGGAGAAGCAACTGCTGTTAAAGTCTACATCCTCTATGTCCCCAAAGTCAAAGGAATCGTCACTACTGTCACTGTCCAAGGAGATGCCTGTATCGCTACTGTTGGAATGCCGGGAGGACAAGTTAGTGGTGCGGTCTGTAGTGCTGGTGGTGTTTACATTTTTACTACTGTTGTTGTTATTACTGTACACGGCCTGGTAGTATTGATTGGCAAGCCGTCCGATTCTCCTGTCGACAGGTGAGCACCTTTGTCTGCCGATGTCTGGCGGAGTAGATGAGGACCGCTTCCTGTACCTGCCCGACCGTCTTGGGGTGAGGGAATCGTCCGAGTTGATGCTCCCTCCGTCCTGCGAACTGGCGAATGACGACACACTCGGGTTCCTACTATGCTGTGTTAATGGGCTGTTAGGTTTGCTGGAATTATTTTCACGTTGTTCCAGATGAATAAACACATTATTATTTGCTTCAGTTAAATCCTCTATAAAGTCCTGGGGCTGATTTATAAACCCACCGGACGGTAACGCTTTCACCGGCACCGGTCTCCTGGGGCTCTGGTTTCCCTCGCTCGACTCCCCTCCCTTAGATTTGACCCTCAGTCCTTGGGGGAGGGCTATGAATTTACTTAGAAAGGAACTGGACGGGTGCTTCTTGTGCTGTCCCTTGATGTTGTTATTCACCTCTGTAGAAATAGTGCCATTAGGCATGGGCTTTTGAGTCATTGTGTTGACTAAGGCTTGAATTCAAATACTTCACGGATGGGTGGGCTTATAGCTTCTTCTCAACCCCCACAACACAGTCACACATACAATACATACAAACAGCAGAGCTCTTTTGATTTAGCTTGAGAGGATTACATAAAAATACCCAAAGGAAGAATTATCAACAGCTTACACAGGTATTGTCCTATTATTAAGTCCATTTATACCCTCAGTCACTGTACACATTGTATGGACCGCTAGAAACACCTGAAGGCTATGGGGTAGGTGTGAGGACATGGAATTCAATTTATAACAGGACTCCACTTCACTAATTAAACTAATTAAATAATCCACACAGTCAACAGTGTTCAGGTGATTATGGCCCAGGTTATGCAATATCCAATCAGGCAATAATCAATGATAAATTACAATCAAGCACCTTATACTGTTAAGTTTTCAAAGGTGTCAAAAACAAAAAGATGAAAGTGAAAGTTGTCAGTTTCTCCACAGGTACTCTAATTAATCAATTAATTTTCAGCCAGAATTTCCTCTTTGAAGAAGTCTTATACAAAAAAAAGGCACAAACAACACAGTATCTAAGGCCTGCCTTCTTTAAAAGAGATATAGAAAACAAAATCAATTAATCCACCACCATAGATGTAATCCATTTGGGTTTTATCCTCTGACTTGAAATGCATGTAGAATGCTTGTATAAGGAAAAAAAAATCAATGCACACTATAGTTAGTCAGTTACAACCTGGGACAATATCTAAGAGGATCCATTGTCAAACACCTGAAGTATAGAATTCTACAAGCATTGCTGATCATCTTCTTACATACATGGCATTGAGTGATTCTTGTATTATTTTCTCCCAATGCTAACACAACACCAATCCAATATGGGATTGCCAAAAACGTTCAATCGCACACAATCCAAGTTAGTTAGACCTTGATCTTCATTTTATTCTTTTCATCCCTTTTTTGGGGTTGTTGAAATTCTTGTAGTAATCATCCATTATTTATTGGAACTATGGATTTATTCTCTCAAATTTGAAAGGGCGCAATCTGTCAAATTCCTTTGTCCTCGGATGTCTCCATTATATTATATCCTAGATGGGAAGGCACAAATTAATTCCAGCTCATAAATAATTTATAGGTCACAATTTAATTTGGCCTTCTCCTCCAGTTGTTGAACAAATATAAATTAAAGCATTACCTGCCTCTCAAGTTACCCAGTACAGTAGCAACAAGCCAAAAATACCATTCCTCTAAATATGGAAAATCCCTTTCATTATACCATGCAGTACTCTCGGCTTATGCATTTAAAGGCAAGTTTCATCACATCGGAGATAATCTGCACTTAATCTTGATCAGTGATAGATCCTCAAAGACAGCGGTTATAGATCTCTCATGTTTTCATCCCTCGAATGAGATTATATGGCTTTCTGTGTCCAATATCACAATACACTCCGAACATCAGTGGGATAATCTTTTTTTGTTGTTGTGGTTTTTTCAATCCTTAAAAGATATGTACTTGGGCAGTAAACCTTCCGAGTTAGGACATGTCTCCCTTCCTTTGGCCTCGCATGTTTCCCATTCCGAAGATGACACTCCACGTTAGATTTTTTTTTTGAAACAGTAACTTGGTATGTGGCTATGGTCCAATTCCTTTTATCAATATTTTACCCAATATGTAGATTGGAAAATATTTAAATCCCTGTTCTTCAATGTTGTTAGAAAAAAAAATAATTAAGAAATCCTTCAATAGGCTTAACCCTTGAGTAAATCCCTTTATTTTATGTCAGGGTACATGACCACAGATTGACTCCGATTGATACAAAGAAACACGCGTTGCACTGCAAGGAGAGCAAGCACGAGACGGCTATGGAGCTAATTTGTTCTGACTCTAAACTCCGATTTCTCTCGACTCCAATCACCAATGACAGGTGACTCAGTTCCTCCTGATCTCTAATTCACAAATTGCAGTTCAATTCTTGAGAGAATTTTTTTTTTTTTGGAGTCAGCTAGTACTTGAAAGCAAATCAATAAAATAATAGGCCCGTATAATCGAAGGGCTCAGGCTAAACAAACAATCAGGTATCGATAACACACACAGACACAATCTGCCTTATATAGTTAAGTATTGGTTTCGTACACACAGCAGTTCCTTTCACTTTTATTCAACACACCCCAGTATAGGTATAAATGTACTGTTAACTCCACAAATTTCTTAGTCAAATAATCCTTTGCAGCAGTTTGGACTTGCTCTCTTCTAATTGACTTTTATGGTTTGAAAGTATACACATCATCACGAATATATAAATAACGTTTACGAGCAAATGCCGGAACTCTGTGCTTACATCCTGCCAAATCGCCCGATATTGCACCGATTAATTTTTTCCCAGTGAAGACTTTATTATTGTGAAAACTTAATCAAAAAATTTCTGTGATCGATCTCCATTTAATTGCTTAAATAACAATTTTCCTTTACTCCCAAACTGTGTAAAAATGTCATCAATAGGGCAAATATAAATTGGAAACGCAATTAAAGCCTTTCACCTTCCCTCAAAAACTCGCCCCTATTGAACAAGAGTAAACGGCGCGATAATGACTATTTAAAGAAAATAATTTTGTGCTTATTTACATATCATGTCAATCTCTTGGCAGCATAAACCCCTATTTTCGGACCCTTAAAGTTTGTATATGACGGCTATTCTTGAAACTGGCCCTTATCATTTTTCCTCATCTCCCCTTTCTCTTTCAAGAGTGGGTCACGAAGAGGTCTTACTAAGAGTACCAAAAAAAAGCAAATATCACCTCACCCAAAGAATTTCATATAAATTTTATGACCATCTCTAAAAATCTTATAAAGGGTAAGGGGGGGGACAATTAAGGGATCAATTGGCCAACCATTTCTGTGTCTGGCAAGATTCCATGAACATGTTTGGAAAAAATTCTTTCTGGACAAGATCCCCATCAACTGTCAGGAATTTCTCAATATATTTTGCAAGAGATTAAGTTGTTCTAGGCCTGTCTTTGAGGTAGGCATGCAGGGATAATCGAAGGGTATCTGGTGTTAAGGGTTGTTCTGATACAACCCCTGTTTACTGTTTGAACATATCAGTATA
Source organism: Magallana angulata (assembly GCF_025612915.1). Taxonomy (NCBI): domain Eukaryota; kingdom Metazoa; phylum Mollusca; class Bivalvia; order Ostreida; family Ostreidae; genus Magallana; species Magallana angulata. Next base: position 29,994,711 of record NC_069115.1, read on the forward strand.
TTCTACCTCAAGCAAAGCTGTCACTCACTCGAAACTAATATCTAATACCTTCAATGTTTCACCCTTTTTTTTTTATTAGTACATGTACAACTCACTATTAATTATGCTTGCACCTTTCCTAAACATTTGAAAAAAGAATATCTTCTACAACAAAAAAAGCTACAATTTATCTCTTTTATTTTTTAAAGTTAATTTTTCCTCTTGTTGACTTGAGTGTAAAATTCTTATTAAAAAAAAAAAAAAAAAAAGGAATAATCTCGAAATGACTTGTCAAAAGAAAAGTACTAAATGTAAAAATATACTTCTGCAGCATCTCTTAAATCTCTGACTTAATGCTATTGATATAAATCATAACGTTTCTGATTAACATTACCGACAACGTTTACCTTGATAGGTTAAAAAAGATGTTGCTTTCAACTTTAATCAAAAAATTATTTAAACAAACAACTTGCATAAAAAAAAAACCCAATTCTTTTATTGTTTTCATTGGTCATACAGGACTATAGGTCCAACCTGTATTTTCCAAGTGAGAGGCTCATTTTGAAGAAGTTGTTTAATTTATTACATGCACCTCTGTCAGTATGCAGTAGAAAGGTAATGAACACAAATCATGATCCTCATTAGCATTGTTAATGAGATATCATATCTTCTGGGCATCAACTTCCGCGACTGAATAAAAAAGTATACATGTCAACCCCTTGAATGGAGGAATTTTAAAAGAAAAGTTTTTCGTAATTCACAGCTACAAAAATGTCAAGTTATTTGGGTCAAAGATCTCTTTTTTCGATGATGGTAGATAAATGTTTAAAAATATCATTCTACGGGGAAGTTCAGAAAATAATTACCATGTAAGTTTCATGTAATTTACGACTACCAAAAAATATTTCAGTCATTGGGTCAGCTTTAATACTTTCAATACCTATAGACGAAAACTCGACAAGCAATAAAACCCTCTCCATCCCCAATAAAACGTCTATTTGGAAACTTTTTGTGCCAAACATAGTGTTTGTGTAAAACAAACATTTTCTTCACCCAAGAATGTCCTCCGTTTTCACTTAACTCGGGGTGGCAAATAAGTACGCACAATCTCCTTAAAGAGCCATAAATCTCCATGTGATAGAAGTTTGCGCAAGACATACACATGAATTAGCCTTTGCGAACCAAGAAAGAAAAAAAAACTCGAAATCGTCAATGTCTATCTAAGTAGATAGTGTATAGAGTTGAGCACGGAAACAGAGTCAATATATGGGCAAACGAACAATCGCAGGGCCATGAGAAAAATGTCATCGCCGTGATACTGTCAAGCGGTGCCTGACAACCGCTTACTCTTTAGTTTACAGGTTTACTCTTCAGGTCCACTTTTACAACATTCTTATATACTTATCTCTTTACCGCCATGCAACCTCAAACAAAAGAAATTACATTTAGAAAGGCTTGCTTTGCAAGTATGTTTGGGTTTTCCTTTTGTTTTTGTTTAAACTTGATATACTTTCAAATTACATATGCCATCATTAAAAAGCTTTGTATATAGAAATTCAGTAATTACACATATCTATCTCCTTCATTCACCCTCAACAAATATCATTCTACTTTTAAGAATGGTCAGCTATTCATATCATATTAAGATTAATAAACAGTTAATTTAAAAACTGCAAAGGATTTTACTTTAATAATGTAATAATATTTAGCTCTTAATCCACTTTGAGCTGAATACTGGTGTTAATAACTGCACATCAATATTTAGTAGTTTTGAAGTGGTTTTTAAAATATTTAGCGCTCCATTCAATTAACGCATATATATGGGCCATATGTGTGGCATATACCAATCTAATAATAAAGAGCTTTAGCCCATTATGAGATATTAGTCCAACATATTTATTAGTAAAGACTTAAGTGCAAGATAAAGAACGATTTGAATTGAATTAAACTTAACTTGAACACCAAGTAAAGAGAGAGAGAGAGAGAGAGAGAGAGAGAGAGAGATAAAAAAATAACGAATATTTTCATGTACTGTTGAGAGAGAGAGAGAAGAGAGAGAGAGAGAGAGAGAGAGAGAGAGAAGGAAAGAGTGAATGACAGATATGGGGTGGACAGGTGGATAAGAAGATGGACAGAAGATAGTTAGTGACATGAATGGGTGGGTATAGCGGAAGGTAGCTGGGTCATTGACAAGATAATGTGTCACTTTGACTACTGAACTATTGACCTTAGTGTATCTCCCAAAATCTTAGTCGTTTTAGTACTTGTAGGTACCCAAGGTCTGCACTAGTGCTGGTGACTAAATGGATTGACCTGTAGTTATGACTTCAACTTTTGACCTGGCCCTATCTTACACATACGAAGGTAACTGTTTAATTCTCTTATACATATCACAAGAATGGATCTGTGTTTAACATGAAAAGACTGGCCAAGATTCAATTAATCTTCTGACCAACTGATCACAATCAAACCTTAGAAAGCTTGTAAACACAGCCTACCCAAATATTGAAACAGATCAAACCTATTGGGCTTTCAAATCTACTTACCACAACTTTTTTTTTCTCTCTCAACGAAAAAGTTGGCAAGTTCACCAACTCTCAACCACATACTTTTAAGTTTCTCTCATGCAAACACGAAACAAACAAAAAGATGAACATATTTATGGTACAAAACCTTTTGAAATGTATATCTTTCTTTCTCTGTTCGTAAACGTATGATGAAAAGTTAACAGATGGTAGATTTTGGACCTAGGGCCATTAAAGGAGCAGTAAAATTGGAATCAAAGCAATTTTTCTGAACACACTGCCACGCCCCCCTCTACACCATCCTTGTAATGGTTTTCCGATAAGGACACGGATTCACACCCCTCAATGATGCATTTACCTGGGCAACTACAATGGGATTGTAAAACAATAAAGTCCTGTCACAAACGGCTACACCTTTTGATGTCCGCAACCAGTATTCACTCCATAACCGTTGTCACCCATCTATTAAAATCCTTCAAATTCTTGTGTCTAACATCTTACGTGGGATTTGATAAATTGTGAGGGACTGATGAAAAAAATTGTGTATCAACATACAAGATTTGTCCAGGATTGGGTAAAAAAAAATCAAGAACTCAACCGCATCCAAAATTTTTCATAACCAAATTATTAACATAGCCCCCAGAAAAAAAAAATGGAAAATTGGTATGTTTGACAATGATAGTTCACATAAATGGTTTCATCTCTATATGCCTTATGCTAACATCTATTGGAATCCCAATCAGCACTATGTGAAGAGAAATAGGGTTGGAAGAGTTATCTCCCTGAAAAGCACATTCCATCGTCTTACAGACAGACTTAAGAGTTTTCTGTCTTACATTTTGTACCCCTTCATAAAGTCAAATTCTATCTTTTTCATATAAACCTGCTTGTATTCATTTCTTGTGCATTTTTTTGCAAAAAATATGGCAGTAATTCATTGAATCCAATTTGCACACCTTATTGTTATACTTTCATGTTAAATACTGAAATCTGATTGGTTAAGACGCAGTTAATAATATTTACTATTACCCTCAGCGTTAGCAACGCACTTGGCAACGGGTAACATTAAAAAATGTTACATGCGCGAAAATTATGCGCGTACGGTTCGCTGTAGAATTCACGTTATTCCTATATAAAAGCAGTAAAATTTTCTTTAAAATTTTAAAAAAGACATTCAGTATAACAAAATAAATAGTGCCTGTTTGGGAGGATAACAGTTGAAATTGACACCCCTCGAAAACCATTGTCAACCTCCGCTTCGCGTCGGTTGACAATGGTTTTCTCGGGGTGTCAATTTCAACTGTTACCCTCCCAAACAGGCACTATTTATATACTAGCACACCACAACTATTCTAGAGAGCTAGAATAAATCTATAACCATTGTTATTCAAACAGTTGTCCATTTCATTAATTAACCTCATAAAATCTTAAAATCTTGTTCAAAATATTGAAAAAAAAAACTAAAGAAGAATATGCATAAATGTTTGGTCAATCCTGAAGAATAAATGTTACAGTATCTGTTTTAACTGTCGTATAGTAATGTAAAAATAGTAATCTTGGGTACTGACCTGAAGTTGGGTACTATGGCAGCCAGTGTGTTCCTGTTCAGCATCATGTCATGTCGAGAGGCCGAGACCAAGTCTCCCAGAGAACCAGCTGAAAGTAGAGCGGCCACTGTCATTTTGTACGCCAGTCGATTTTTTAACATTATTGTTCCTAAACCTTCTTCATCCGCCATATTTCACGGTTATTTATATTTTTTCCTTAACAAGTATTAAAGTTATAACCGTCCGACATTTCTGTGTCGAGTTTGACCACTGAAGTTTGTCTTCAATTTTTCTTCCCGAGTCACAAAACGACAGCCAAAATGTAAAATCTCCATTTCAAATATCACATACTAGTAAAAAATCCAGTCTCTAGTCACATTGGCAATTTATGGAATATGATCAACGTTATCTCTTGCTAACATACAAATGAAAAGATGCTTCCAAATGTAAATGCATCCATCGTACACTATGTGTACTGGTAATTTGTGCTCTTTAGTCTAACAGCTCATAAAGGATGGTCAAGCTTGGCCAAATTGATCAAAAATTGATATCAAATGTACAAAACCACTCATATCTCCTTTCATTAAGGAGATAGGTACAAAGGGCCCCGGGGGTACCCATAATCAAATCACTTATTGTTTTTCCCACTTGGTGCTAGTGTAAATCATTTCCAACTCAATTAGAAAAAGAGTTTATAAATCATTCATGTCAAATAAATGAATACGAAAAGATTTTCAAAAAGCTATTTCATGTTAATAAAATTGAAAATAAAGCAAAAGGATGATATTGTCAAAAATAATGAAAACAAATCAAAGTGAATATTGGCTGAACAAGAGATTATCAATTTTGTCACTAAAGAACAATATCCTGGGGGCCTAAGTTTAATGCCGACGTACGTACGTCGGACACAGTCTCTCTTTATCCTGACGTCACAGGCTCCTAGCTAGTCACACAGACCAGAAGTGCAAACTGCCCCATTACACCTGTCTGAATGTCACATTTAGCTCCGAGAGGAGAGCATCTTCACAGTTATTTCTTGTACGGATGGAAATTAGCCAAATTAAAGAGACAATATTTATGTAAACTGTCTCTTTATTCATTTGTTTTGCATTCCATGAATTATGTTTCCCTTTGAAGAGTTTTCACAAAGGAGTTTTCTAATACTTTTGAATAAATGCACTGATGTTGTTACCAGATTAATGACCTTGCCAACTAATAACCTTTGACCTTTCACATTTAACATGACCCCTTTTTCAAATTTTTAGAAATGTTCAACCTTTTTCTTATCTCTTAATAAAACAGGGATAAAGAGTAAAAGAACAAAATACAAACGAATAAAACAACTTTACAAGTCATGGAGAGAGAGAGAAAGAGAGAGAGAGAAAGAGGGAGAGCAAGAGGGAGAGAGAGCGAGAGAGAGAGATGATGTCATTACCTTTCCTCCTTAGTTTGACTTCCTGGACAAAGTTACTGGGAAACATCCCTTCATTGTTGTTCACTCTCCCTTCCCAGAATCCTTGTTCTCCGACCCCAAGAACTGAAATGAGTTCAAATTCATCTTTATATTTCATAACCTTTTACAGTTACCCAAAAAAGTTTTCAAACTAGCCAAATTTCTTGCTTACTTAGAAGCTTATAAATTTAGGGATCGATATTGAAATTTTATTTCATAAAACATTGAGAATAAGAATTTCAATAAAGAAATTTGAACAAAATATGAAATGAAATCTATCTATAATTGTAATGAAAGTGTTTTCAAAATGTGGATAACAGTGAAAACTTCTCTAAGACTAGTTCAAAAAATGAAATTAAAAACATTCATAATTCTAATTTCAATTATAACACAAAACTGTGGGGAAAATGATTTTTTTTTAATTTTTAAAAAAAATTTCTAATTCAAAATGCATTTATCATTATTTCATCCACTATTTCTGTTACAATATGTCAAGTCAATCTTAAATAAAATACGCATGCAAATATGCTTGCAAACAGCTACAGTCAAGTCATAACTTCTCTACTATATAATTATAAGTATAAACTACGAGTTTTCCATCCAGTATGCAATTCAACTAGAACTGATCCATGATGCATTTTGCATTTTCTCATGCATTGCTTGCAAACCCTGCATAATATGATTATTTATTGGTAAATGATCATAAATAATTAACATATTTTTTTTTATTATTGTGAATCATATTGCATTAAGATATTTTCCATGCAGTGTCCGTGTTGATAATTTTCCATGCTGTAAAAAGATACAGTCATTATAATATCTACCGCTAATTAACATATCATGAATATTAATGTGACTGTGTACAAAATATACAAGTCATACTTCAATAGAAGTGATAAATAACAGAAACTAAAAGAGGCAATTATGAAAACAGAGCAATGCTACAAAAAAAGAGGGGAAAAATATAACGCTCAAGATGCAGCTATAAATGCTGTGGAAAAAGAAATACGAAGAAATAACAGGGAATAACAAACTGCAAAATAAGATCATGCTCAAAGGGAGGTAAACCTTCCACAATGTCGCCTTTCTCCAGCGCCAGTTCATCAGGAGTTCGGGGGAGGTAGCGCTCCGTGCACACGTAAATGTGATCGACTTCCAGCTCTAGCGTGGCTTCGGGGGGACAGTGGTCTGCCGAAATGTACGAGGAAATGTACGTATCCCTGGCCGGTGCACTCGTCTGTCGACCGACTAGATTTCTGTTATTGATGGGGGGTCCTTTACACTTACTGCTGATTTCTGTGTAGATATTGGCATTACCATAACCATCCTCATGTTTATTCACGTCTACCTGAGTCTGATTCTTGATGGGCGTTCTGTGTTTTTTAGGTTTTGAGATCACCCTGTATATTGTGGAATCTGAGGTACACACAGTGTTCCTTATGGGCAGATTTGGACTTTTGCTACGGTCCCTCTTGTGTAATGTGTTGTCACCGACAGATAGACAACTGCCGTATGTCTTTCCGGAATGAGACGAAAATGTACTCAGACTTGGGGTTTGACTCTGCACACTATTAATAGATTCCATCGAAGGCGAAAGCATAGTGCTCTGAGAGTTATTACCCTGTTCCAAATTCCGATTTTGGAACCTGTTAGCATGGGGAACTGTGAGATTCTGGTAAAACTGACTCCTTTTTCGGATCTCAAACTGCAGAGACAGTCTTCGATGCAAGTCCCTATGCAACTCCTGCTCAAGTTGATCTCGAGATCTCACTGAACGGAATGAGTTGGCAGGAGTCAGTCTCCTTTTCATGATCTCAAACTGGGATAAAGAAGGCCTGTTTTGATCAGGAAAATGGCTCTGGCATACGGACATGGGGCGCCTTAAAGGGAAAGATGCGCTTGCTCCTTTTCCAAAGAAGCCTTGAAAAATCATAATGAACACACAACAAATATATAATTATTATCAAAGACTGTATGAATAACATACATATAAAAATATTAACTCCTAATGTATCATTAATTACATTCATCATGGTGAAGATGTTTGAAGCCACTTGGAAGGCAATATCTGCTGTATGAAGTACAATAACTTGACAACAAATGTACTCCACAATATTCATCCATTTGTATGTATGCACAACAGTCAATGAAGAACTTCTTACATTATTAATAAGTCTAAACTTATCACACCCTCCACCTAAACCAATCTCTACCTCATCATAAGCTAAACAGTCACCAAAACTTTCTTCTAATATTTTATTACCCAGTAATGCCGAAAAAAAATCCTCTAAGTTCAAACTTCTCATCTGAAAACCCTAAATCCCAACATAACACATAATTTTCATCTTGTATGAATCTCACCTGGCCCTGAGCTGGAGCTGGACAGACTCATTGAGCATGGTGAGTCAGTGCCACGCGAGCCTGAGTACGAGTCTGTGGTGGTCTGGCTGTTGTGTAGGTGTGAGAAGCTCTGCGTGGAGGAGGAGGGGCTGATCAGGATGTGGTTGATCCGCGGGTCACTGCGGGAGCGGTACAGGGCGTACATGGCTGCCGATGCCACAGAATCGCGGCGTCTGGTGCTGAACCGCGGTGTCTCACGGAACTGAACTAAACGACCAAGGGAAAAAAAATTAATTTAGAATAAATTGTGTCCGCTGGTGTGAAATTGGAAATAATGAAAGAAAAAGCAGATCCATCATCTTAATAAGATGTATCTTTACAATATACATGCAGATTCATAATTCCAATCTTAAATAATAAATCAAGATAGTCAAATATCTTCTTCTTATGTACCTAATTAATTGAATGTCTTTTACTTTAAAATCAAACAATTCTTAATACTTAAACAACACATCACTCAAACCCAAAATAAAAACATAAAATATTGTCTTCATAATGTACACGTCCTCTGCCTAATGTTAAAGTGATAGATTTTCTATTGCATCATTAACCAGTCTTAGCCCACTATCAACCCCCCTCCCCCGAAATAAAAAAAAAAGTTGCTTAACCCCTGTGACCCGAGATGGCACACTTTGTCTGCTTGTCTCACACTGAGAACACCTGACCCCTCCTGACAACACAGAAACGTCAGTCACCATAAAGCTGTTTTATTCTTTCAATTCTTTGACAGCATCATTGCTCACTTAACCTTATTTCATGGCCTCTTAAATGTAAATATTTATCTTTTTGTCCCTTGTAGGGACACATATTAAGATTTTTTTTCCTGGTCGGCCCAATAATAATTTCAAATTTTTGACAAATTGATCTCAATGGATGAATTTCTTGTGTTGAACAGGAGAGCAACTCCGTGACAGAAAAACATCAAACTGTCAATATAATGGGTGCTTATGATGTTTGACAAGTAGTCATTTTTTTCTTCTCTTGATCTTTTTTTTCTTACTTACAATTATCAAAGATCTTCCTTAAAAGCCTGTTTACAAAATATTATGAGCAGCAATATTGACTTGTTCACCTACTGACTGACAAACCTATCATTCACGCAAGCCTTTATGTTGTTGTTAATGTTAGAACATAACTGCAAAATTCAAGACAGAACAACCTCAAATTTACAGCGTAATATTAACCAAAACATGTTTTACATGTTTTTGAAAAAAGTTTTTTATGCTTAACACAACCAATCTGAAAATCATATTACACAAAAAAATTATACTGTGGTTTCGTTAAAATTGTTAGGCATAACTTTTTTATGGATTTTGTAAAATTCACACAACCATAAGTCCTACCCATAAATCTTTTTTTTTTCTATTTAGAAATCAACCTTCAATGCACATTTGATTTCTATGATAAAAAAATAACAAAATCCACAAAAATTGGTGCAGTTGTCTGACTTACGATACATATTAATGAAAGCATAGTATGAAAATCCTAATTGATTTCCTTGTATCAATCATTGAAAGTCAGATTATCCAGCTGTCAAATTCAACATATTACTAGTATTCAAAATATAAAAATCCTTTACCAACATCGTCATCCTTGTGGCCCTCCAGGATTTCCGCGATGGCGTTGTTTCCGGCCAGAATGGCACACTCGTACGGAGACTGGTTGCTGTAGTTGAGTATTTCTTTGTTTGCTCCTCGGAAAAGCAAAACCCGTAAACAAGACTCCTGCACAAAGGAAGTATATTCCATACAATATTCTGCACAATACTCCATTTCCAAAACGTTTTAAAAACTGTATTCCCAAAAAAGACAGTACGAAAAACTACACAATTATATCAGAATTTTTTTCTCAACATTTCTTTTTTCAGCTGTGACTAAAAAGGGATGTTCACACTACGCGATTAAGGGAGAAAAATGCACTTTATTCTGATATTTTGTGGTGTACGCAGCTTTGCCAAAAAAAAAAAATGTTTATTAGATGACTTTCCACAGTTATTGCCCCTGGTTATCAGCTGATTTGTTAGGATGCGTGAGCGTACTGTAATTGACAATGTCAATTTCAGGCGTAACGTCATTTGTAACATCACAGAAACCCTGTGACAGTTGCCCCTCCCCCTATTTTTAAGCTGCAATAACCCTTCAAACCACCTGCAGCTATTCCTGACATCTTCACAGCAATTTGTCTCCAAAAATGTTTAATTCAAAAGGAAAATTGCATGAAGAAACTTAATTGGAAGCATTGTTTATCATTGTAATTTCGGTTACTCACTCGATTATGTAATGCGCAGACATGCAATGCCGTGTTTCCGCTGGCATTCTGAACATCCATGTCTGCACCATAAAACAAGAGGTGTTCCAAATGCTGCACCAATCCTTGTCGACAAGCCTGCACAGAAAAAAAGGAATTAAATTCCAACATCACTGTATATAAACCACTGGTCTGGGTTAGAGTACACACTATGAAATCACATTTCAAAAGATGACCTAGCCCAGAACTCGGGTCCTTCAATAATCAGCTTATTTTTCTATACTCCTGACAATATCTTGTCCTTTCCTGTAATCTGTTTATTGTGATCTGCTTTTGATGCAGGTATTTTTAAAATTAAAATGTTTTTTCCCTAAATTTGATAACAAGGGTACACAATTTTTTTATTTTTTTTAATAATAAGTGGCTCTAATGCAGAACTTGAAATAAAAACCTGATTCTATATTCAAAAGACTTCTTACCCTGGAAGCATAATCAAGGTATATTTAATCAAAATGCTTTCATTCTGATTTTTCATCTTTATTTAAAGAATATAAACAAAGGAGATTATACTGCTTATGGCTCTTTGTACCAATGCAGTACATCTGAAAATTCTAATTATTTTTTCTTTATTTAAACTAAATCATCTAAATACATTACTGCAACAGTAGATTGTAGCAGTAATTTCCTTACGTGATGAATTTCGAACCAGCCCTGTTCGTCCTGGGATCCAATGAAGGCCCGTTCCTGCAGCAGCATCTCCACACAGCTGGGGCTGGTGCAGTGGGAGACAGTGTAGTACAGGGGAGTCAGGGACCGACTGTCCTTCAGGTTGGGGGACACCCCCAGGTCCAGCAGGGTCTGAAAAAACAGGGGGTAGAGGAATAGTGTATTGATTCGGTGTCAAAATTTATGTACTGGTTCTAAACTTAACAGAGAAAGAGGAGTATAATAATACAGATATTGTACACATATTCAAGTAAGAAAGATATTATGCATATACATTAAAAACAGTACTATTAGAATGCTGATTTTTGAGTGACAGGTATTCTATATGTATATATACATGTACAAAAGAAGGAAAAGGATTATATTGAATCTATTACCATTAAGACAGAAAATGTCTAATACATGTATACAAATTGGGTGTGTGTATGTCTACATAACTTCATGTAACACATTTACATACAAAAGCCTATTGAGATATAAAATGTCTACAAGCTGCCAGAAAATGACTGCAGGTTCTATTTAGCGATAATTTTTGCTGATGGAATAAACCTTGAAGTTAACACTGCAACGCCCTGTCACATCGATTGGTTGTTTAAAAAAAAAAACATTAATATTGATCTATGGGAACATCATTATCTTTCCTTATAGAAAAAAATATACATGCTTCCAACTACCGGTACATGTGTTGTATTACCACAAAATTGCGGAGCCATATTTCCTTAAGGCTACTCCGTAATAATTAATACGTGTAATAAAAGAACTCCAAAACAACTGAATACACTGGTAATGTATAAAATATAAACAACGCTGAGCAACATATAATACATTATGTGCTAGGTACCATCAGAGTAGGCTTTTATATCAATTAATCCCATTACTTTGTGGGAACCATGCACTTCCCTCTCCCTAATAAATCCTCAACTAAAAAAAAGGGGGGGGGGCTGTTTATATTTATGGTAATGTATGGTGCATTTCTATCTCTGTGAACCTATCTGGACCAGAAACGGCCAACACCTACCTATCGCAAGGCAAAATTAATCTGACCATATGTAGCTATAGTCTGTACCATGCATCAACTAGACATGGAGAGAGCCATTTCGTAAATAAACAACAAAGATGATCAATAGAAGAGAAAAAAAAAACATCCCCGTTTCAATTTGATTAATGGCCATCCACAACGCCTGTTGCACAAAAGGGACCGCTGAACCAAGGCAAAGGAAACATGGCTATGGCTTTCTGATGACAGAGTTTAGCTTACAAGATGTTGGACAAGGGATGTATGAGGTTCTTACATCATGATTCACTTTCCAACTATGTTGACCTGTATTGACTCCAAAATTACAGGAATGTTTAATTCCCCCCTTTCTACCTTGTCCAAAGTACAAGCTTAGAGTGCTGCATATAAAGCAAGAAAAACATTAGAATCAATGATATCGAAATAATGCCCCCATTGTTAAATTTCATTATTCTGACATGTTATGAAATCAAGGATGAAAAGTGCATGAAAAAATTAAATCAAATGCAATGCACTTGTCTAAGAACAATGTTTAATTCTTCCACCACGAAGGTTACCTTATTATTTTCAGATGTGACAACTGACACTTCATATTGACGTCATGTAAGTATAGGTGCAAGAAACAACTTAAACAAGAAACATCCAAAATACAACACTTTTTTTCACTAGCATTAACACAAATAGTGTGAACTTTGAAATCCTACATCTCAGTGTAAGGGCATAGCAAAATGGCAATTTAAATTGTAAAACTAGAGTTCAAACCTTTCCATCTCTTAACAGTATTTGAAGCCTTAGAATAGAAACTAATCAATCTCACAAGATGTCCACCGTTACACTCAGTTAACAATTGTCTTTTGATCAGAAGTCCATTCCATGTTGTTTTCTCCTGTATTATGCTATGATATCACATTCCTTGCGAATTAAACCAATGGCAAAAACCATTTGCAAGTCCAAAGCTGGACAGAAAATAGGCAATCAAACACAACAAAGAAACCACACTTATCCTGCTGCACTAGCCCATCATTATATTTCCATTCATGGCCTCTGTAATGCCCATTGCCTACACAAGTTCTTAGTAAACTGTGATAAAACATATATTCAAAGTAATTATAAGCGTCAGTTGCCCATCTTGGCTATTCTATTACGCCTCTTACTATCCCAATCTCTTCCAATTAGCCTGTTTTCTTACGCTGACCTCTGTCCCAGGACACACAAAAAGCCATAAAAATTCTGCCCACTAAGACCTATTTGCCCACTAAGACCTACCTGCCCACTAAGACCTACATGCCCATTAATGCCTATCTGCCCACTACTCACCTTAATGGCTTCCAAGTTGCCTGCTACCACGGCGACATGGAGGGCTGTCATGCCCTTCTTGTTCCTGAAGTCTAGATGGGCTCCCCCGCCCGCCAGGCTGATGATCAGCTCCCGACACTTGGGCTTACACATGGACACTGCCAGACACAGCGGAGTTTCTGCAATCAGAGGGAAGACATGGTTCTTAGTGTCAACAACATTATCTTATGTTGCAGAGAGATAAAATAGAATACAAAGAGAGCTACTTAGGTGTATTGGGTTGCAAAAGGATTAAATAACAAATTTTGAAAGTTATTCTGTTTTTCTTCAATTCAACTAACTTTTGCTATGTAAATAATTAGGTGTGTTCTTAATTTTCACCCTTAGGTGAAAGTTAGTATACTTTTCATCTGAAATTCTTATTTACAGAAATCTTTTATATATAATCAGTTTTTATAAAAAAAAATCATCCCTGTCATATATCTACATCTGTTGCCATTTTCTTTCAACATGTAACATGGACAAATTTCAACCCTCTACAATGTACTGATCAGAAATGACTCTTTAAGGATACATATTTTGTATATTACTCTTGTTATAAAACAATATCTCATTTTAGGAGCTAATCATGAAATCTGGCAAACTTCACATTATCACTTTGTGAATTTACATATTCACAAAGGTAATTTCCATTTTAGATCTATATTCAACGTTTCTGTATTTTACACCATTGTACACAGTGCATTATGATATCAATCCACATAACATATATGAATAGATAATTTAAAATAAATTCTTGTTTTTATTCAGTGATTCAGTGGCTGTCTGTAGAACATGGTACAGTATAGATAAATCCATAGTTTTGACAAATAAAATCTAGTTCAATGAACCATAAGTGTTAGTCATCGGGACATCATCCTTGCTAAACGACCATTTATAGTAGGGTGCAACAGATGTGTTTACCTCATTGCAAATATCATAAAGCTTAGAAACAGGATAACGCCCTATAGCTATAAACATACAATTGTAATCAATTTGACCTTGGTCTTGATGAATGACCTTGAACTTGTGAATGACCTTGAGCTTTAAAATGCATTGACCTCTGACCTTTAATGTCATCTCTATTTTGTTTAGATAAAAAGAATAGTAAGATTGAAAATTATAAAAGGTTGCATAGTACAAATGAGAAAAATAAGACTGGAAAAAAGTCAATTCTATGGTCATAATAAAAAACATCAACAGTGCCATGAAATAGGGTTGTATTCAGTTGTATTATGTTCCTTGAAATCTTTTTTGGTGACTTTTTATTATTAGATCCATACCTCCTGTGCCAGAATCGTGGAAGTTGGGGTCCAGCCCTTTATTAGTCATCTTGTTGACTTTCTCTAGGTTTCCGGTTTTGACATAGTCAATAAAATGTCTCAGGTTGCCCTACAACACACACAAACACACACAGAATAAGAGAGGAGTTAATTTGTGCTCATCAGACAACTGTTCCATTCACAGCGGCCTGCAGTAGTATAGCTATAGGTGTCAGGGGGACTGACGTGTCAGTTCTCCCATAAAATCATGACAGTATGCCACTGCTAATTATCAATTAGGGACAGTGCTAATGAACATGCATGTCCATTAAGTGCTAGATCTGTCACCGATTTTTTCATCACAGAGGTTGCAGGACAAAACTACATTTAAATTAATACAGGAGCGTTTTACTATGGGCCTTAGCACACTGAAGCTCCCTACCATTGGATATCTATAATATGCATTATGGATATGTTGCAAAAATTTTCAAATATTTTATACCCCCCCCCCCCCCTCCGCTGGAAAATCCACACTACCTACCTTTACATGAAGCTGTTTTAACTTCCTCACATTAACATGCATCATCTTGTACACCCTCTTCTTGTACTTGAACTGAAAACAAAGAAAAAAATTATTATATATTTCAATTCACCTTCAAAAAATAGAATTTATCTGGTCATGTTCCTAATATGATAGCTAGAACTTCTTTTCCAGGTCATATCATTGCAAGGCAAAAAAGGAGACTATAGATTTGAGCCAAATAACTGATCTCTAGATTTTTAGTGCATTTCTGAATTGGATAACTTTTCCCTTGAAAAGCTCATAAAATGCTTAAATTGGCTGGATGTTGCACTTTCCAAAGCAAAATGACAATAAGAAAAAACCCCTAAAGCTATAGTAACTTGGATGATATGAAAATAATTGCTTCCTGGAAAAAAAAAACCCATGGGCAAGAGATTTTAAACCATCTGAGCTTATTGGTTTAAAAACTCAATTTTGGTGCCAATTTTGTTCAATAAATCCCTTCGTGTCATTTCATATTAGTCTTGCACCAAAGTAAAAATATATGAAATTAATGTCGTTTCCTATAGATCAGCTGACAACCAGTCTAAAAATAACATTTTATCAGATGGTCAAATTCTTGTTCTGACAAGAAGAAATATTAATGTCAGCGGATTCAAATTACGGAAGCTGTTGCATAAACATGTACATATATATACAGTTGAACTTTGGTATCTCGAACACTGATATCTTGAATACAATGGATATGTCAAAGTGATTTGTTAGTCCCAACTACTAGTTTTTTTTTAGTATTTAACCCTTGATATCTCGAATACTCAGATATCTCGAAGTTTTTAAACAGTCCCATCTAATTCGAGATAACGAAGTTTGACTGCATATATGTATGTACTACCCCTACAGCCTGATCAGTTTCAAAACATTCCTCACAATATACGTTTACAAATCAAAAGAGTATCACGCTATGAACTAGTATCAGTATGCTGAAGTATAGCGCATGTAGCTAGTCCTCAAACTCCTCTCAATTGCTTGGAGGCGTTATAAAACTGCACTTGTAGATTTCTGAAAAATTTATTGTACTATCATCACCCCTAATCAATGCAATGATATTAATTCCTGCATTGTTTATTTATCCAACCAAAAGGTTTAGTTAGGTAACTTTGATGTAATCCCCCCTCCCCTTTTCCTTATCCTACAAGAGTAAATGATGAAGTACACTCATCCCTTGGTAATCCACTATAACCCCCCCCCCTTTCAATACATACTCATTTTCTGTGAGAACTCTGGATGAATCAAGAATTATAAAAGCCTTGGCATTACCTCCAGGAATCCTATGGGTCCCTGTAGGGGGTACTCTCTCAGCAGCCGCTCTTCATCCAGAAATTTCCCCGCCCTCCCGTTCATTGGTGGACAGTACAGACCATAGTTGACTGCATCTTTTAGATCCTATTAAAAAAGAGAAAATCAAACTTCTTGGTTTTATCTGTTACTGAAACTTCTTTACACAGCATACATATAGATTTGAAACCAGGTAAAGGCTTATAAAAAAAAAAAAGGTAAGGGACTATTTTGAGAATTGTAAAATGGTGATCAAATACATTTTGAATATGATGTATATATATAAGTATATCCATGATGTCCACATTAAAATATCAAAGTGTCCAATACCAACTTAGCAACTTTGTACCTACCTTTGCAAAAGACCCCAGGATCCTTTGTTTGGCCTGCCATACTGTTTCATCTAGCTCAAACTGCAAACATTTCTGAAACACAAATGATAACTAAAGTAGAATATTTTAATCTCAACATTCATTTAACATGCATCCTTGAAATTCCCTTCTTTTTTTTGTAATTGCACTTTGACCTTGAATATGGAATAAGAATACCACCGCTAGCATACAAATATCAAACTGATTTTTAAACAAATCTTTTGGATAAGATTGATTTTTTCAATTTCAAAATAAGTTTAACATTTGTTTTTTATGTGGCATTTAATTAAGGAGTTTGAAAATGGAATTTCTGAAGGTCACTAAATTCCTTATTGAATTTTGAATAGACAAATCAATCTTGTCACAGTTGTTGAATTACATGTAAAGGGTTACACAAAAATTAAATTTGTCTCATCTATTTTCAATATTTACAATTCTAATGAAACTCATCCGTAAAAAATTTTTGATTCCTTATGTATAGTCTTTAATTAATAAAGACAAATCTGATCAGAAAAAGTCTACTAGCTAAGGATTTCAGTTCAACTGAAGCTCTGGAACCGAAATCTGTATGAAGACAGTCGCATCATAACTTGATTTTACAGTATATTACAGAAAATCCAAAAACAAATCTATCAGTATTCAGAAAAATTTATCTTAAATTACCTGTAGTTTCAGCTCCGGAACCGAAATCCTGATGAAGACTGTCCCGACCTGACTATCCGAGTGATAGACTCCGGGTTCCTGATAACCTTTGACCTCCTCGGATATGAAGGACCCCTCGCGGTAGTCCACGCCCCCATTGCGGTGAGGGAACAAGTGATCCTGTGTCTGATCATCAAAGTCCTGGATGCTCATTTCGAAAACCATCCCATTACCGGTCGGAGAATATCTTGTTTCCCGAGACTCTGCAGATGAAAATTTCTCCTGTTATGATCAATCACTCCGTGTCAGTTCCTAATGAGGAAAAACCTGAAAAGGGGAAAAAAAAAATTATAACATTGGGAAAATGAAATGGTTATATACTTGTTTGGAAGTCGGTTTTCACTTGCTGTTCATGGCCATATTGAATTTGCTGACTTGATTAAAAACAGGTGGTACAATCTGGCTGGGAATGTACATCATATTGAACAAAGTGTCACAGATGCAATTCCGGATGATGATTGAACATGCATCTGAGCTAGGTCATCATTTTAATATGAAAAAAAAAAACCCCACCATTTTCTTCCTCTTTCAACCTGGTTTGTATCAATTGGAATACAGTTCACAAAATAATAATTAGGTTGAACGACAAGAAAATTCCCAGAAAAAGAGGTCTGGAGGCAGAATAGTTTACAAAAATGTCTGATACCCCACCTCCCCCCCCCCCCCCATATTTAAATCAAAACAATTTCAACCTCAAAAACATATGTACATGCATAGTCACCTTGTGCTTGAGTACATAATCCATCAGAATCCATATTACATGGAGTATGGATGATCTAACCCAAGTCATCTCAGGGCAATGCACATTTGAATCATACCTGTATGTTGTACATATACGAATATACCTGTCAATAAATCACCTTACTGATAAATGTCTGAGCAAAACAGGAAATTTAATTTAACAGCCCTCCAAAAGGAAACAATTAGTAACATATATTAATTTAGCACTGCTATCTTTAACTTTTAACTGAACAACAGCATGACATATGACATTGTCTGAATGATAATTATACGTGGGGTATTTTTTAGGGGTTTCTTTCCCAATCAAGATAAATACTCACATCACCTAGCTATGATACAAAATTTGACTAAATATCCTCAAAGATTCATCTAGCTAAAATAATAACTACACACTACCTGCATATTTTAAACACAATGCAATGAAAACCTTCCACATAAGATTCAAGATTTCAATTAACATTCTACCATATACAAATAATCATACCTTAATAACTCAGGAAATTTTCACTTTGAAACAATTTTTTAATCCATACCTGAACCTATTGTTGTCAACCCCTCACACACAAAAAATGAAAGAGAGAGTAAAAAAAACCCCCACAAAAAACGACCAAATTAGCAGAATTTTTGGAGGGGGGACAAATTGACATACATTTGAGTGCGTTCTTTGATCCATGGCCGATTGCCGCTGATGTAGATTGATCAGATGTTCACCTCACGAAGTGTGTTAATTTCCTATAAATAACATCCTGGCCGGTATGTACAGAGAAAAAGAGAGAGAGAAAGGAGAGAGAGAGAAAAAAACTACACATGCATCAGAGACCCCAGCGTCTAAAGGCCATGCACTAGAGTGCAGTTACCTTAAGGGATCTCACATCCCGCTCATGCATTTGGAAAACAGAAACTTTGCGGAACAGTTGTGTGTTTTTCCGTGATATTTCGGGAGCACAATAAGTGGCTTATTGTTCAGAGTGTTTGCATGCCTCGTAGCTGTTTTTGAGATCTTATACAGAGATAATTCCTGAGGTCTTTCAGCTCTGTATTTGGGGGGAAATCAGGTGATTTAATATAGTATATGTACCCAAAGATAGGTATCAACACCTCATAATAATAAACAATGAGACAATCGCCATCAAATAGGGATGATCCTATTTTTCTTCCGGTCATATTCGTCGAAATGCTGATTTGTATCTTAATATATAGCGGTATTACTCAGCAATGTTAACTTTAAAGTATTTAAAGAACACCAATGTAACATTCAATTACCATGTATTTTTCATATATTATACAATGCACGTTGCAATAACATTTTGGGAGTATATTACAATAATGCACTCAAATACTTGAAATGTTAAAGTTTTTTTTTTTGCAATCAACATGGTTTTTAAATAGATTATTACAGAAAATTACTCCCGATTATATAGATATACCTTTCTTATCTCCATAACTTAACATATGCAGAGAGAAATTTCCCTCAATTGCATAGAAAAACAAACTGAACCCAACCTGACCCAAATCAACTCACTTGTCAAAATTCGTAGCCCACCAAAAACGAGGAAAGACGTCTTTCCCTCATCCCCAAAAACACAATCCTCGATCACCGTCAAATTAATTAATCCATAATAACGCTAAATTAATGACAGGAAGGGAATAAAACTGTTATTGCCGGTACCTCTGTGATATAAAGCACAGAGGACCGTTGACAGGTAGTGTAATTAGACAGAGTTCTTCCTTCTCTCGTTATACACCTAGCGTTAATCATTGACAATTTCAGGTAATGTTATGTTGTAGGTTACATCAAGCAGAAATCACATTTAAGCTTTCTATAAATTGTCACCTTCAATTTTTCTTGACCGAGTTTGAAAAGTCTAAAAACTAAAAAAGAAAGTTTTAATTGTTTGTAAAGTTATTAAATTTGTGGGCTTCAAGGTTTTCCTTAAGTACCAGTAATTTATGCTATTAGCTTTCAAAGTTTTTTTTATTTACCATTTTTTAGAGTAATATAGATGCTGTCACCTTCAAATTAGAACAATTGAAATTTGATATTAACATAAATAATATTTTTTAATGCGTTTGCATGCATATAAATTACTACACAAAAAGTGGCAAATATATCCAATACGGAATTGTCTTTTCAAAGAAAAAACTGCCTGGCCTTCAATTCATGAATTCATTAAACAATAAAAATCAAATTTCTTTGCATGGTACTTCATGTGGATATGAAGGTCACAGGAAATATACATATCCCACATTAACCAAAGCAAACCTTGTAGATTTCAATGTTGACATACATCAGCTGATCAAGCAGTGCAATATGATTAAGTTCATATACCGGTACTCACTGTATGTCCACAAATCAAAGCATTCGGTTCTCCTCTCCATATGTCTCGAAAATGTAAACACAAAACTAACACAGCTGAGATTTTTTCGCTGTCTCCCTTGGATCATCAACAAGCAGTTCTTCAAGGCAATGAAACAGAAAAAATATTTCTCCCCTCGTTTCACCTATAATATCAGTCTGGTATGGTACGTATATCCCAACATTTGTAACTAATTAGAGGTTGACTCCTGCTGCATATCAATTCACCATGTGATATGTGCACCTAAGAAACATCTTTCCTGCATGATCTATAATATGTCTATAATGCTTACAGGCACACCGATATAATTAATAGCTTTTCAATAGGAGTTAAACATCAGGCCTGTCATAATCGGCAGATATACCAGGTATTTGAAGCCTCAGACTTACACAAAATCAGCCTGTCACTTTCAGGTAATTTTGACATAGGTTTGTCGTAAAGCCTTAAGATGATGAAACTGTTACATAGCTACTGTCTGACAGAGAAGAGAAAGTTACCGAAATACACCGAATCACGGGACAAAATCTACAAACCAAACCCCTTGTTTTCTGCCTAGCAAAACCACTTTCTAGTAAGATCATAAAACCACAAATTTCTCCCATCTTGGTCAGAGCATAAATCATGACTTTAAGTTCTTACCAATGCATGTGCATTATAAATCTCCTCCTTAAAAAAAAAGAAGAAATAATAAAATAAAACATGCATTGACAACTGTTGTGGATTTTGTCTACAAGTGCATTACAAGAGAGGTAGCTCGATGCCTTGTACACTTACCGGTACACTGATGTAATTCTTACAGACAGGGACCCCCCCCCCCCCCCCCACACACACACAAACTTTTAACTATAAATATTACCTCTAAGTGCACACAAAATCTAATAAATCCAGAAAATTCCTGCAATAATATCCTACTTATGTCCAACTGATGAATGCGATTTCTCCTCTTTTTTTTTTTAAG
The DNA here is from genome assembly GCF_025612915.1 of Magallana angulata. Classification (NCBI taxonomy): domain Eukaryota; kingdom Metazoa; phylum Mollusca; class Bivalvia; order Ostreida; family Ostreidae; genus Magallana; species Magallana angulata. The sequence continues at coordinate 30,016,187 of NC_069115.1, forward strand.
ACGGCTTGAATTGGTTAGTGGTAAAATCCAATGCCCTCGTCCACAGAAACAATCATATAGACATGTACACCTATATCAATATTCTCCAAGACAACAGTCTGTCGGTTGGTCGTTACAATACACATGCAACTCACCAGAGGTGGAATAAAAAAATATATATAACAGCTAGCCTGAGATGTTGATCAAACTATCAAAAGCCAAGCTCCATCAATAATTGATTCACCTGAACAATTCCGAAAGGTAAAAGATCTTTACTTGAGCATCTCTGTCCATCAAAGAAGTCTGCTAGAATTATAGACAGCTAGAACACACAGTGAGCGGCCATCGGAAAACTTCACAGGAAATCAAAGCCGATATAAGAATTCTCCGTCATTGTAATATTAGCTAGTTCACTGAGGAGGACTCTGTTGTGGAGGAGCTATAACAAGGCAGCCAGTTTGTGATTAAAATATACACTGACTACGACATTAAGACCATTGAATAATTAATGATATACTATGCTAATTAATTAATTTCTTTTATTTTTACGGCAAACCAGAAATTTTTTTAAAAAGTTATTTACGATGGGTTTTAAAAAAAAAAAAATGAAGGACAGAATATAAATTACATTTTAATTTAATGCAAAAATTAGTTAGGAAAATAATAAATGTAAAGTGTTTTCATCGAGAAGATGAGAGACAAGCAGCGTATCAGAGGTCCATTAGGAACCGACCGATAAGCTACGCAGAAGTTAACCAGAGGAACTGAATGAAATGGACTTCCTGGCATCGGTTCCTACAATTCAATCACTTATAATTAGATAAAAACAGTAATTAATGAATGGAGGGGGGAGATCCAGATAAGCTAGACCCTCCAGGCTAGAATGGCTCCTGAAATCCAGAGAAGACTTGATCCAAAACATGAGCTGGAAATTGACATTGAAACTAAAAACATTGCATCTAGAAAGATTAACCTTTGGAATATAGTTGAAACGCAATTCCTAAATATAACAGATTTATTAATAAGAACAACTGTCAATTGATTCAATAATGCTTCTTTAGTAATTACCAATATTTCATTAATGCTTATTAATAAGTAAATTGTTATTTTTCAATTGAATCAAAAAGCAAAAGAAATCAACATGTCAACACGGAAGAAAAATTTGCTCAATGGCCAAAAATGTCAATTTTTGCACAAAAAACAAAAAAAAAAAATTCCCAATTGATGACTCATGACAATCATAATGCATGTTGAACAAATCAAAACATATTTTTACCTTCATTTGTTGGAAACCAAAAAGAAAAACCAGCAACAACCAAAAAAAAAACCCATTTTGTCTGGGACACACATCGCATTCAACCACGACCAAGTCACACAACTTTTCCACCCATTCTGACCCCTTCTTTAACAATTATCTGTAATTACTTTTTCATACTGGACTAAAATAATTTGATCCATTTCCAAACACGATAAGGCTTAAAATATTTGGGTGTTTGGGCATGATGCTTCTAAGCTCCTAACATAGGCAAGAAGAAACCAGATATGTCAACTTCGAAGCTCAACTGATAAAAACCTTACAAACAGGAAAATATGTCAAAACTTTCACCTTCCCTTGTTCGAAATCTCAGCCCCTGATGTTAATTGTTCTCTGAAGAAACTGGTTTATAAACACAAGTCTGACAAAACAATGGTTAATGCATGAAAACCAAAAATTTAATTCATTATTCATATCATTTGGACCATTTGCATTTTCTCCTTTGGTCAAAATATCAAATATATACTGCATTAGTAGAAACATGAATATCAAAAAAATCAAAAAATCTCTGCATTTTTTCAAAGGTCAATTAGGAATCATAAATAATTTCATTATCACATTATTGATTTTCATCTGCTTTTCATGTGAATCAATACTCATTAAATCAAATAATAATCAAACAAATGCTTAACTTTCTAAGAACTGAATTATATTGCCTTGGAGCCAGCATACATAAATAACTACAGACATATTTGTCAACTCATTACAGACACAAAAACATACTGATATACAAACCCAGCTCACTCAATCATCCCAAATCAATTCCAGTATACCCTTGAACCACAGATTTCTTTAGCCAGCCGATGGATTGAGCACTCCTATATGCTCTGACTGACCAAGAAATATATATTATCAATATCACAAAGGCCACAGAGCCATAAATACAGGCTTAAATCAGCTCAAGCTAATTCCAGGATCACACACACACAGACAGGAAAACAAAAACAGAATCGGCATACCTCATTTACTTTCAAAGCCATATCCCAACATCTTCATCTCTCTTTCTCTCTCTCTCTCTCAAGAGGAAAACGATATCACATCCTAGAAGTGCAAGGAGATGAGAGAACGAGAAAAAAGAAGAGAAGAAATATAATGTTCCCCCTTCCCTCAGAAGAGGAAAAAGCTTCAGAAGAGGGTCACTGCAGACAAGAACAGGGAATGAGATAATCTAGCTGTGTTGATTTGAGGAGCTGTGTTTTTGTCATTAATTATGGATGGTGACGAGGAAATACCTCAGAGAGTGTGGGAGAAGATGGGAGCCAACGAAATGTGTTATCATAACAACCAACAGGCAAACAGACAAACAGAACAGGAGAACCCCCGTGTTATGTTGCCCAAAGTCAAATTGTGTGATAACAATCAGCTGCAGCGTTGAAAAAGACAGACAAACAGGCACAGAGATGGACAGACAGACAAAGCAAAGAGAATTTTGTTGCCCAAAGTCTGAGGAACATAGCTTCACAACAATATTGCTTATCTGTATTGCATGTACAAATAAAGGCACAGGTAGACATATAATATAAAACAGACAGACAAACAATAGGACTGACCTGTGTTAAGTTTTCCAAAGTCAAGTCAATAACTAAGGAATGATTTAAATTCAAGGAGGGAGGGGGGGATTTTTGTGGAATTTTTAAGGTATTTCATGGTTGTGCTGGTTCATATAATGAATTGACTGTGTTAATAAATGTTAAATAACTTGGGGATGTTGATTGGTGGCTTCAGGGTATCCGATAAATGGATGAAAATTTAGCCCCCATGTATACATATATGGTACTTTGACACATACTTCAAAGACAGTCATATGACATCCTCCATCAATTGTTAGTCAATACAACAAAGAGACATACAGGCATCTAGTTGACAAAAACCACAAAACACTGAGAAAATGCTATATTTTGGTCACACAAACCCATAATGTACAATGGGAGAGAAAGACAAAAATATTAAATCAATCAGGTACAACTGTGACCTAATGATATTGCCATGAAAGGCAATATACATGTATCTGTACAAAGGTACAGATACATGTATATTTCCTGAACAGGTCTATGTAACACCTGAGTATGTTAGGTATGAAAAACAGAGAAATATGATGCACTGGCCAGAACAAACTGATATAGACATGATGTGATAATGTTCTTGGGGCAAGCTTACATCCCCAGACACAAAAAATGATCTACTTTGTTGCATAACTGCGACAGTAGTTGATTGTTATCAAAGGAGGCAACTAAAACAGTACAGAAAGGTACTTGGAAGCATTAGTATCGTACCAATGTAACTCCATCAGAAATAGAAATCCTGGTGGTAACTGAAGTCAGTGTATATCAACACGTACATACGTTAAACCACGCAATGAAGTCAGCATTTTGTGTGCACCATGCAACTGTAATAAAATGGCCGTGCTAACAACTGGAATATGTTGTAATACACTTCCTTAAAATGTCTTTTTTTTCTTTTTCTTGTGCACAAATGACAAATTCAGGTTTTTGACCTGGAAAGGGGTTTCAGGTCATAAGAGGTCAACTTCATGAGACAAAAATATTGCTCTCTCTCTCTCTCTCTCTCTCTCTCTCTCTCTCTCTCTCTCTCTCTCTCTCTCTCTCTCTCTCTCTCTCTCTCTCTCTCTCTCTCTCTTCCACAACCTCTTTGATTTCAGTTTCTAGCCGTTTTGTATGAAACCAACCAATTTCAATCCTAGCAACTTCACTCTATATTATTTCAATCATATTAAACCTTGTACTACATAATATCATAGCTCTAATAATGTTTCTGTCAAATCCAGCGTCAAAATACATTGAATATTGGAGTTTGTCTTTGCTGTCTTATTCTACATATATGAACAATGACCATGTATTAAAAACTAATATACAAACAAATGGTCCTCTGACATTCATCGAGAATAAACTAATGGTTATTTTCGACATCTCACCTTCGTAACATTGAGAACTGATCCTTTTAATAAACTCTGAATAGTCCTTCTTTACAAAACTTCCTTTTCGATGAGGTATTTTGCGACTTTCCTTAAGCTGTTCTTATTAGATAAGATTTCAGTAAACTGACATAAGACAATGCCCATTTATAAATACTGTAACAGCATTTCTCATCCCAAGAGACCCCCACTCCCATTTGGTATGCAAAAACCATTTAACTTTAAGAGGAACGGTGATGTCAAATATACGATAAGCTAAACATATCTCAAGGAACCTCCCTTAAAAATTATCTAACCAAATATAAAAACACTGAAAAAAGTGACGAAAAAATTATCATACAACCTTTACGAAAAACAACAAAAAACTACGCCTTTTCACGAAATAAAGCCCAATACGGATGTAAAAGGATTATTTTTTCTTTTAAAAATATTGTTTTAATCTGTAGGCGAAATTGTTATCTCCTCTTAATGGCACGATGACGATGATGGCGTGTGATACTGAGAAATTGACGCACTGAGAAATACACACCTGGAGATGCTCTCACTCTCAGAGAAAAAAAAAATCAGCTGGCTTTTGTTTTCACTTTTCAAGAGCTTGCTACATATTGATCCATTGGGAAGGCAATACCTGCAGCTTCTTTTAACAAAATAATATTATTCATCAAGGAATTAGACCTGATTGATGAAAATCACCACAGGTATTTCGGATTAATCTGTTTCTAATAGCTCAGACCTACGGATATCCACCGTACGTGTTTCCAAACAGCAATGTCCTGTATATTTCTTAGTTTCTCACTAGGTGATGTTTGCAAAAAAGCAATCATACAATTGGAGATCTTTTCCAATTCTAAACTGAGTCACCTCTAAACAAAAAAATAAATCACACATTTTTGAAAAGTCAAATCAATACCAATTTAGTACACAAAATTAATACCTACCAATAAATGGAACAGAATGAAAATACAAATTCTTCTATGGTATAGAAATTAGTCAAATTCTAAACACCTTTTCAATATCTACCTTCCCTTTTATATGAACATATAACCCTTATGCTTATCAACAAGTGAAAAAAAAGCTAAAAAACAATTTGTCATATATATATATATTGTCTTGCAGTAAAATAGGACCTTGGTTTTCAATTCTGCAGGAGACTCATAAAATTCTCCATATTATATCTTCCGTCTATAAGAAATTCCAGGCAGTCAAGTCCTTCTCCCATTTAAAGCTTTCCAGAGTCGCATTAGAGATTACATAACGGAGCCCAACGCAAATAGAAATCTTGAGTCACTGCAAGACAATGTACTGGTGTCGACCCAAACAATTGACAGATAGGTAAATTAGACAGAACGAACCCAGGCCTCTTGATTTTTGACCTGAGACTGAGGGAGAACAAGACACAGTTAAACGAATTCCCCTCAATTACCAGGACACATATATAACTGTCCATTTGATGTCAATGTGCGATACAAGTTGCACGGTACACATACTTTTGTTTGAATGACTCTTAATATCTAAGTTATAAGGAAATGACTTTGATACAGCTATAGGTGACACAATATGCACAGGTGAAAATTCATATTTTTTAAATAAATATACGCATTTCTCTGTTTTCAGGACAAGCTTTGATTGTTATCAAACCAAATTTCTGGCAAGATATGATTAAAAGCAATTGCACATACGTACAATAAATAAAATTGAAAAGATATTATTATTTTTTACCTGTAAGGTAGATATCCAAATCAATTCTTATTCCAAACGAAATGCACATGCAGTCACAGTCAATAAGATTACCTTGAAACAACTAGACAAAACTTCCTCTTGATATAACTCAAAAATAAGGTATTCCTTCTAAGTTTTTATAAACTCTGGCTCAAAACATATGCTCTGTAAATGTGGCAGCTAGATGCATGCTTTCTGAGTAAAGAGTTGTAAAAAAAAAAAACCCAAAAGACAACAACACTGTGACTTCTGTTACAAGTCACCCAGACCTGTATCTGAGGTGTCCCCTGGCCATGGAATTCATTGAAACATCATCCATAAAATACAAAAATATTATCATAACACAACTATTTCTCTTCATAAATCATACCTCCAGGCCACCAGGCTGCAGTGCTCTAGACCTGGGGGCCATATTGAAAAAGTTTTTATGATCGGTCCACTAATTTTTATCTGCTAGGGGACCCCTCTGTCACTAGAGACCACTGAGAGCCCTCAGATACAGGGGATAAAGACTTACTGACCAGCAATTGGCTTCAAAAGAAAAATCTGACTTCACACCCTTTTTTCTCACTTTTACGACATAAGAAAAGCTTTATAAAACCAAGGACCTACCTTACAGTATAGATGACGTTGTCTTTATCATGCCATTATTTTAACCTATACACGTCTGCTGGGTGATGTTACAATCAGTTCCTCATGCTTATACACACCAAGGCCCTGAGTCAGCCTTGTTAAATTTTAGCCCTGGTTTTTCAATTTGACATGCATTCCGATGATTAAACATGGTCCTGATATTAGGGAATAACTGACAGGCCTGTGTATATCAACACTTAATTGTTCTACGATGGAGTCACCCCCCCCCTTTTTTTTACAGTCCGTTAAGTGTTAACAACCAGGGAGATATGACGGGCTTCATTATCCAAGTCAGTAATTACACTCAAGTGGCTATAAATGAATATCTGAGGAACTGCAAGGAATTTCCCCCTTTTTCAGGGTATGGTGTAATTCATGACAACATGAAAGGACATATATGTAAGGTAAGGATGTTCAGTTAGCACGAGGAAGGTATATCTAAAACCTAAATTTTGTTATAGTAAGGGGCAAGAAAATTCGGATTTTTTTTTTTTGGAGGGGGGGGGGATCAGGGTTGGAAGATAGGGGTCATAAATTAAACAGAGGTAACTGACTTAGCCATCATAAAAGCAGGACTCCATAAAAGTACTAACCGCATATTGAATTATAAAGTCATAGAGGCAAGAAAAGCTTGAAAAACATGCACCCCCCCCCCCCCCCCCCCCCCCGCCTCATTGACATAAAAAATGGGGGATGGGGATAAAACCATAAAAAAGACCAAGTTGTTTTAAAGCATCTGTAAAATTTGTGAGATTGTAAATACCTCTCACACTAAGATACCATGATTCAAAATTATACATGTAGTTTAACATTCTATGTTTCATGAAGGGTATAATACTGCTGGTTACAAAACAATACAAATTATTTTTTTAAAAAGCGAAGTAAAAAAAAAAGTGAAGTTGCATCTTGATTATACCACAAAATTTTCCCTCTTTTTTTCGCTCTATCTGATGATTAGAAATCTAATCACCATTAATCTGCACCGAGTGAATCAATCACTGAGATGGAAAGGACATTATACACACATAAAATACAATGTAACTTTTTTGTACTAGATGTATAGTGAAAATCAAGATGAATCCAGTTTCAGACTGAGAATCTAGAGGGAAAGAATGTTAAAATGTATCCTTGTAACAGATAATAGTAGGACCTGTCAAACCAGCCCTGAGAGTGAACAGTCTCGCGAAGTACATGTATGTGTTACTGACCGCAATACAATCTAGGTTCTTTATTAATTCCATACACCAAGAGACTACCTGGTAAAACATGTATAAAATCCTTTCAGGAATAATAATTTTAACAATCTGTATATATTTAAATCACCTTCAATTCTATTAATTTTTTTTCCAAGAAAAACCAATTTCAAGACTGGGTGAATCATGCAGATGACATTTCCAGACTTACATTACACTGTACATGTTGACCAATCTTAGCTGCAGCAACTTTTTTTAAACCAAAAATCATGCATATATCTTCAAAAATTTCAATTTCAATGAGTTGAAAATTACACAGCGAAGTTGAAGTTCGTAATAGGTTATTGTGCACAATTAACTCTATCACCTGTAGATCAAACAATTACAGTTTCGTAACTTATTGAAACATTCTATCAAGCATATTGATATATAAACATTCCTTAGACAACTAAAATTAATAACATTGACTTTGAAAAATGAACAGCATCTGAAGATTTACTACATGTTTTAAACAGCATTATCATCATTTACATTATTCTCTTTTGAGAAGTAGACAATTTCAGTTTTAATTTCTTTATTTACCAATTAAGGGCCCTCAAAGGGCAACATGAAGATTGTACATACAACATCCAATGTACATAAACAATTCAATAAACATGTACAAGAGGGAAAGAGTTGGATGATTGAAAGAGCTAGGACAGACATGAACATTTAATTAGTATATGTACATTCAATACATGCAGACATAGACTTTACCAAATACACATTATATTTATCAGTCTCTAAGTAAAACCTCAAATGGGATGTTCCTAAATGAACTTTGTACTTCCTCATATCACACCTTCATTTAATCACCACCAAAAAAAAAAAAAAAAAAAAAAAAAAAAGATTTTAAAAACACCACAAAACTAAAGGAATCCCTCACACACATTCCTAACAGGTTACTATCCAGTCAACAATCAGTGGCCGGAAAAAATAACAACTCCATCAGGGTGCTAGGGGTGCTACATTTATCGTGTCGCACTAAAAAAGATAAAAAGATGGAGGGGTCAACTGGGAAAACATTGGACTCCTAGCAACAGAGTGCCCGACTTCTCTAACCATAGTAGCTGGGCAGAACAAAAGTGGAAGGTCTCTGTTCCTTTGAGACAGAGGGTTGTTGATGGCAGATAAACAGCAATGGATGGGGGGTGATTAAAGCATCATTGATCTAATGGTCCTCTTCTGGTGCTATACAGGTCTTATACTCTATCACACCTAACAAAGGAAGCGCCCAAATCCCAGATTTCACCTCTTTTGTTTTCTTATCACATTCTCGCAATTTGATCTTATTTTTGGGGATAACATTAAGGTAACTAATTGAAGTGTTCTAAAATCTCTCACATGTATTAGCTTGTAAATTCCTCAATCCTTTGATTATATGGACTGAAATATTTAAATTTTCAATGAATTGAACAAATAAATCATCTTTTTTAAGCAGTGCATTGAAGCTGTACATCTTATAATTTGACTTTCTTTTGCTATTCAATCCTTTAGTCAAAGGGTCATGCAATTAAATAGCAGCCAAGAAAATAGACTGGACATCACTGATTTTACATGGATCAAAAATTGAACCATGTGTAATCAATACTCTACCCCCCCCCCCCCCAAAAAAAAAAAACAAAAATACTTCCACCTTCTCGTTACACGAAATTTGCCTTATGAAATTATTAAAACCAATTTTTTATTTTCTTAAATCCATAATTGGGGTAAATTCTGCAAAATATAAACCTGAAACAGCATCAAAGCACAGTCAAAGACTTATCAGACAATAGAAAGACAAAGCTAAGAGAACAAGACAGATAAATTATACTTACATCACCCCATCTCAGACAAATTATCACTAGATGTTTCTCACAACAAATGATCAGTCTTTACTTGACCTTAGATCACATGACCACCGAGGGGTCGGTGCTATGCCACACATAGTACCGCCAACCAGGAGACAATGCAATGTTATCTTCTGTGTCTGCAAAGGTGTCCCTCCATCCCCAAAATCATCATGATGGATCGTTGTTTTGGAAAAACAATCGCAAATCTCCTTCAGGGCTACAGTAGGGATTAGAAGAAATTCCCACAGCAGGAGATTTGGGTGACAGAGGAGATTTAGTTTCAACAGAATATCAGCTGGGTTCTCAGACTTGTAGCAGTTAAAGGAAATTGGATTATTTATTGTGGTGGACATCTTAGAGTGACTGCAATATTCCCCTTATTAACATGAACAAGTATTATTACGCGGTATATAGAAGCTGACAGATGAGTCTTAAAGATACGTACACTGTACTCCAACATGTAGAAATTAACTTCAATAAACAATTTTTTAATCAAATAATTTATATTCAGATTGACCACAGCATTTACCAGGTAAGACCAACTTTAACCCTCACTCCTCTCTCTAGCTAAAAGAGTGTCTCTCTCTGTGGATTTTATGGGTCCCCCTACCCAACAAATTTAAATCTTCAACAAATTAAAAAACAAAGTAACAATTCATTTATTTAAGACAGTGAAAAGTTCACAATGCAGGAAAACTGGTCTGCATAAAATTTAATGATTGAAGTATATAAAGGTAACGGTATATAATTATTCAGCACACTACCACAAAAACAAATTTCTCTTCCCTCTCACAATAAAGAACACATCTCTTTTAACAATGATTAATTTCAAGGTTAACCCATCAAGGCTATCAGAGATTAAACCAGTTTGTCCCTATCTTAATAACATCATTAGCGTCCAAGGCATGCATCCAGCTACACACTATAATATTGATAGAGTTAAGTCCACATACTGTATCAACACAAACAATGCTGCCAGCTTGATGCTTATATATACCATCACCATTTAGCCCAAAACAACAATGCAATCTGGATGAACTAAAAAAATCCTGAGCTATTTTGTTAACATTGGTCCAAGGGTCACAACAGTACCCTAGCTAGCTCTTCAATCATTCTCAACAATATCATCTCATATACAGTTGTTATAATCCAATAATTTGTGAATTATCTGTCAAATAATTAGCATGGCATTTCCTCATCAGATTCAATTCACCTTGAACTTGTTTGAAATGCGCAACAAAGAAAAGAATGAGCTGAAAATCTGCTAATTAAAAGACAATTAATTTATTATAAAAAATAGCATAAACTTTTTTGCATCCCCTGAAAGACTATATTTATGTCCATGAAACTCACTGAATTCAGTAATTAAATCACACACCCTTAGAAAATTATACCCTCAAAAGAATAACCAAGAAAAAGACAAAAATCCCTTACCATTCAGAGCATGTTAGATCTCCATTAATTCCCATGTAATTCTGGAAGCAGCCTGAGTCAGAAGGAGTAGAAGGAGGAAATATATGTCAATTACTGGCTCAGCGATCACACAAACTTCCACTTTGACCATGCAATGATATAAGGACAGACAGGCTGGTCAGCTACATTAATGCTGAATCACGGACTAAAGCATGGACCCTGGATCAATCAAAGTCACTGTGACAATGTCAGTCTACATGCACCAAAGTTGTCCACGATTCTGATAAAAAGGACTAATTTACCAGGTCACAGAACCGTCAATCTATGCACAGAGAGAGAGAGAGAGAGAGAGAGAGAGAGAGAGAGAGAAGCAAAAGCAGTAAGTTAATTTGGACACAAGATAAGAACATCAAGTACCGGGTACATAAATAAATTCATTAATGATCCAGATTAAAGCATCTACCCATTGATAAATACATGCATTGATAAACAATCTTTTTTTAATAAATTTTTTCTACACCCAAAATATCCCCCATATTGGAACAAATCATATTGCAGAAAAGCAAAAAAATGTTATGAAGCCCAAAGATGTGTTTTTCAAGCAAATACAGATAAAGCATCAGATGATCAGTTCTTTACTCTGAGAGCCATGGGTCACCTTACAAGGGTCACAACTAGAAAGACTTGTATACAACATGGCCAATGGATTCTGGAGCCATAATCTTTTTCAGAGATATCATATTCAAAAAGAACGCTGTTTTATTTCCTTTGAGGAGAACCTTGTGTCTCGAGTCTGCTGACTGAACAGGAGTTCAACAAGAGGCCCATGGGCCTTATCTCTCACCTGAGGAACAATATTCCACACAAGTTTCAGCTTTCCTGGCTGATTACTTTATGAGAAGAAGATTTTTAAAGATTTACTCTATATATTTCTATGTAAAACTTATTCCTATGTAAAGCTTTCAGCTCAGGTGAGCTAATAAAACTATATACCTGGTACCCTAATAGCAGGTAATTTTACCGACTAACCCACACACATCACAAATGGAGTTCATGCCTGTCTGCGTTTTGTTTCTACTTTGAATGTGGACCAAAAAAAAAATCTATACAAAAAGCCACAAAGATGCAAAAATTGATCATCATCCATCATTGAATCAATTGACTGCAAAGAAGCAAAACCTCTTAATTAAAGGTGGGCTGGTCATTCGTCAAACACAACAACTAATTAGACAGTAAATGTCACAATCAGGAATGTATGTCACTAAAAGTCATCTGGAACATTTTGGATTCCACTTGTAAAGCTGTTTCTGCAACTTTGATGCATAACATATTCCAGCATTTTACATATAAAAGGCTCTTCCTGGATTCATAGTTAATTTACTTTGTATAATTATGTATATGAGTTCAACAGCCTGACTTATTTTGCTTTGCTTTGGTGTTGCAATAGGCAAGGGGAGGGGCATGGAAGGCAGACCTAACCATAGTCCTCTGTATACAATAATATGGGATATACAATGTGTTCAATGTATTACCATTTACAAATTAAGAAATTGAACAAATACAAAATGCTTATGTTCATGTATATATATACATGTAACACAAGTATGTCATTTTACGTGATATAGTAAATTAAATTAATTCCTATGAAATTTAAACTACAACAGTTTAAATTTTCAAATAAAATGACAAGTTAAATATGAAATATTTTAAGTTCAAATTTACAAGAAGAACAGAGAGTGGGTGAAAATTGAGCTTAACTTTCTTGTTTCAGATCTTTATTATAATACCAGTACATGCACTCACATATAGATATTAAAAATATACACCAATAATCAATGCGTAGATATTTTTTTATCGGCTAATTTTCCAATGGTTGGCATTATTTTATCAATAACTGACTATATATTTATGTCATTTAACAGTACATTGTACTAACAAATTATATGTGTGTCCCACACCAATCGCCTTTGTCTCATACCAATCGCCCATAGTCGATGACATTAATTAACACTGTATTCTCAAGTTTATATACTCCTCAGATATTAGCACCAACACTTAAATGACCCAATAAGCAGTTCATATGCCACACATGTTTACAAACATCTCATTATTGTTTGTCAATTTGCGCGGTTCTGCTTTCCATAAACGCCAATCATGCTCTAAAAATTAATTGGATCTACACAGATTGACCCAAGAATCACAACTCTGTCTGAGAAAGGAAATGGCCATACTACGATGGGTTGTCCATGCAGTCACAGAATGTATTATCAAGGTAATGAAGTTGCTTAGACAACACTGCAAGTGAGAAACACCACTGATCACTGGTTGTTAATTAATGGTCTTAATCATTTTGTTAATTGTTTAGATCATCTTGTCCCACTGGATAATTTTTATACTTTTACATATGATTAAATACCCCTGTATACTAATTCAAAGCAACAACTTAAATAGAGGAAACTTCACTAAGTGGGCACATACAGTATGTGACTGGATCCTAGCATGGGTTTCTAAAATTAAAAAAATTCAAGTCTTTTACTAATTAAAAAAGTTTGATCCCAAACCCTGAAAAATTACTCAGTTGAGATTTTTCTCAATTCTCAACTGAGTTGAATACAGTTGAACTTCGATATCTTGAACAATGAAATCTCGAATACAATGGATATGTCGAAGTGATTTGTAAGTCCAAACCACTTATTTTTTAAGTATTTTACCACTGATATCTTGATTACTCCAATATCTCAATGCTTTTAAACAGAGATAACGAAGTTTGACTGGAATTGAGCTGTTGTCAAGAATTTTAATTATTACAAGTGTCATCTTTGACATTTTTCATAATATATTCAGATCTTCATTTTCAGTCTAAACAATTGTCTGATTACAGGCCCATTATCTTCAAACAGAGGAAAGATTGGATACTGTATTTTCAAGAAGTCTAGCATCCTCTGTATTTGCAAATTACGAGCTGCATTAAGGTCTGGATGATTTCCCTTTACATGTCCTAAGTTATTCCCTCTCATGTCTGTTGAATTTTCACATTTTCTGCAAAAGTGTCTAGTTTAATTGTACTTGGACAAGTGATCTTTCCACTTAGAAATGACTTCAATCTACTTTTAAACGAACATAAAGGTTATATAAATTTCTTCAGCTGTTCCGCACTGGCCGTGGAAATCTTGGTTTTTTGCCATTTCTCTACAACAGCAAGAAACGCTTATTGTTTTAAAAAATAGTAACCATTAAACATTATCTTGCAACCATGAGAGTAGGTTTTTGTCTAATTCCAGCACCACCTATAGCACCCAAATTGATATCATTCTCAATCTCATCTATCTCAGACTTGTCACTCAAAGTATCATTCTTGATACTGCTTACAGAAGCTTGGTTATATAGTCTCTCTCTGCGATCTAGCCTCTTCAGAAACCTCTTCCTTTAATGTCTTGGTAACACTGTAGTCTGGATCTCAGTCAACATTCACAAACTAATGTTTGACACATTGTCCACAATCACCCTTGGAGGTTATAAGTCTGTCAGTTTGCTGAGAACCTAAAATGGACTTTGCCAGTAACTGGCCAATTTTGGGGAAACAACTGTCACCTTGCAGTCACAGCTTTTTCTTACCAAAATTGTCATTTGCTTGTTTCACTCTACTTTTACGTACCGGTAATTGAGAACCTCTGACACAAAACCTTAAAGGGCATTATGACTTCACCTCTTGCTCAATTTTAATGAAGCCATTAACATTCACGGAACTTTTTTATCCCTATTTTCATTTCAGTATTGGTCCTTCATGCCAAGAGTCTCATGGTTGCCATCAATCGAAAAACCTAGAATGCCAAAGTCTTTAAATTTGCAACTATTGCATTAGTGTAGCATGTCAACACAAATGTTGAAATCTGCTTTCCTTTTCAAGAGTACAGCAGAGTTGTCTGAGATACCGGTACTTCACACAAGTTTGGTCTTTATACTGCCACTGGTAACCTTTTGAACAAAGCTTCTGATACCTGTGTGACTTAGCTCCAGTGTAAATGAGATGCATGTTTCTTCTCCCCAAACTTTAAGTTCCACAATTGCAGTCCACATTCCCTAACTGTTGTTAAAACAACATGTGCATCATCTACTGGCCTTAATCGCATATTTAATTTGTTCATCTTAGGGATTTTGCATCTTATAATTGTTCTGTCTTCTCTTGCATCATCATAGCACCCACACTCTTGATTGTTGCTCGTTGTTCTGGTTGCCCACCATACAGATATGTTGTCCCTCTGTCATGATCGATTGTTGCACATCTTTTCTGTTAATTATGTCTCCTGGCCCAACCATCAGCAAAATTTTCAAATCTGACTCCATTCAATCTTAAACTCAAATCCTTAAAAGAAAAGTGCATAAACTTGAGGTAAAAACTCAGACTTGAGGCTGAGTATTGACTTGAGGGATGTTGGTGACGATAAGCCAGCTGTTCTTTCATAGTTTATATTGTCTATTACAGGAGTGGCAATACCACTTTATCATACAGGCTACTAATTGGGAAAGATTGATCAATCAAATACATTTTCAATTTCTCTTCCATTCTGCAAAGTGTTTCTCACACTATATGGCTTCATTGTTCTTAATGGCTTCTTTTCTCTTCCCATCATCAAATTCCATAGACGCCACAAAATTTTGGCCCTACAAAGATCTCTGGTCTAATAGGGGATTAATAGGAATGTAAATGATACTTGTTAATTTCTTTTTGTGCAAGATGAAATTCAGTTTTTAATTTATCATGTACATTATTATGTGTTTATGAAACTGTCAATGGAACCCCTTTGTTATTTCCCTTGGTTTAATGCCACTTTGTTCAAAAACTTTGTTGTCACTTGATGAAAGTCTCTCTCAAGTTACCATTTCCATTTACCGGTATATTTTCCTTCTTTTTTTTTCTTTTTTTTCAATTTTTGACAATTTTGAAGAAAATACATGTACCTGTCAACAAGGATAACAATCCTAGATTTCTTCATTGACAGTTGTTATCACAACAGATTTAAAAAAAATTGTTTTGGTTATATACATTGTATTGTGTATCGAAAGAGGGAGGTGATGGTCTCGTACGTCAAGTAAACTCCATAAGTTATAGCCCCTTCATACGGAAATCAATTATGGTTAAAAAAAAATTACGTTTTTGTGCAAGAAACATGGACAAGTGTATTGTGAAATCTAAGTCTCTCTCAGGTCAGTCCATATGATGTTTTGATCAAGACTTAGTCAAGTGAATCACAGGTAAATGTTAAGTTGTACCTGAACAGGTCATGAAGCCATTGTAGGAAAAACTCTAATAGGCCTTGTTCATTCATTTTCATTTCAAAGATATTTCAAATGGTCCCAATAATGTAATTCCGTGTTATAAATGAGGTGGGGCTTTGTCAAAGCTAACTTTTTGATTGACTAAACATCCTCTAAACCCATTCCCATTCAATTACTAAAAATATGGCCAGATTTCATTTTATAATTCCATACACAAAATATAGGAGGTACAAGTGAGGCAAAAATGTCCTTTAATGTTCTTCTACATAAAAGAATAATTATACATTACAAGGTTACTATGTTCTAGATTTATTTAAAGATTTTACTAGTATTGGTACTTCTTGAAAAATTGTCCCCATTCTGCTAAGACCTGGATGATATGAGTTACGTCATAAGGGTACGATCCGTTTTGGGTACGAGTTAACTGCATAAATTAGTGATCCACTTTACTTCCGCCATTACATCAGATTGGATCGAACATTAAGACTCGTATACAACTTTGCCAAAATCTGAATTTGAGACATTATTCCAGAATAACAACATGTCTACTGTAAGTAGATGTCAATGTTCAAAGATATTTATTATGCATGCACAGTCATCATTTGAAATAGTAGGTCATTATAATCAGAAAAACTTGGAAAAGCCTTGATTGTAAATACTGAAAGGATATAAATCTATATAATTTCAGAGTATATATGATTGACATATTTTAATTTGAAATCTCTTCAATTATAGAATTCATTTATGGGAGCTGTAAATTCCTATGTGGATACAACTGATGATGATGATTACAATGATTCAGAGTCAAACACTTCCAATGAGGATGATTACGATGATCCAGTGTCATACGATGTAAGTGTGTCAGATGATCCAAATATTGAAAAGAATTTCAATGAAGTAGAAAAAATAGGCTCTGGAAATTTTGGATTTGTTTACAAAGCAGTTTGCAAACAAGACAACAAAAGTTATGCACTGAAATATGTGCGGATAGAGACACCCGAAAACTTGGAAAAACGTGAAGTTGAAGTTTTAAAATCACTAGACCATAAAAACGTCATAAAGTATTATAATGATTGGATTGTACTTCTTCCTACATCTATCATTCGTTTTTCAAACAAAGAAGAATCTAATGAGAAACATGCCTATTCATATTTAGTAATGCTAATTGAGCTTTGCCAAGTGAAGAATCTTGGAGATCGAATAAAATCTGGAGAGGTATTTCAAACACAGAATGAAAACAAGAGGCGCAAATGGATTTTAGATATAATATCTGGTTTGATATATACTCACAACAACAGTATTATACACCGGGATCTTAAGCCTGAAAATATTATGATTGGCATGGACGATCTAGCAAAGATAGGAGATTTTGGGCTTGCCAGAGCTTACAAAACATCTTATTCAGAAGGGTATTCTGCTACTTCCGAGTCTGAAAAGGATGAAGATCCATTAAGTAAAGGTGTTGGAACAATACCTTATGTGGCACCAGAAGTGCTGAAGTCCACTAGATATAGCAAGAAGGCAGACTATTACAGTCTCGGAGTTATACTTGCCGAATTGCATCATGATATGGGACTGGACAGACCTAGAATCATGGATAAGCTACGTAGGGAGGACTTCACAGACTTAATTATGGTTGATTCTAAAGTTTTACAAATTATAAAAAGTCTTCTTAGTCGTGAGCCGGAACCAAGAATGGAGTTGGAGGCCGTTTTAGACATGTTACCATTGGAGCATCAACAAAGTGATGAAAACATGAAGGTAAGCTTAAATCATCTGTATCTATCAAAGGACTTAACTGTATACAGGGTTATTTTTGCCCCTGTAAATATTGCTAAACTGCTATAATGTTGTAATGGTACAAGAATAAAAAAATGCGATCAGAATAGCTCACTAGAGCTTTCAGCTCAGGTGAGCTAAAAACATTACAGACCAGACTCAGGTTATCAACTAGGGCCTAAATGTTTACTACTGAACTATCTAACGCCAGTAATAAAAACAGTCTACAGTTGATCATGCATTCACAGCCACTTTTACCTAACAGGTTAAGTTCCTTACAAAGGTTCACAAGAACCAAAAATCATTTAGACTAAGATCATTAATAAATGAGAAAGCAATATGATGGTCAGAGAAGTTAAGGTCAGTCAGGGTTTAAAATTTTGTGCCTCCTACGCAGGATATTACACATTATACTCCAAGAAAATCGTTTCAATATTGCAAAAAGCAAAAGCAGAATAAAAAGTTTAAATGCACAGTTTATCAATTCTTATAACGTTTTTATTCTAAAAAGATTACATATCATGAAAATCATAATCAGTGAAATGAATCCTTAAAATAATGTTCAAAAGTATTTTTATCATTTTGTTGCTACTTCAAAATTGACATTATCTGTGTTGGAGTTAAAAATGATGTCAGTTAGGACTTTGACATAACAATTGACAAAAATAAATCATACTTTATATTAAAGCGTCAATAATTATAATTCAAAATAAAAACATGCATGATCCTTTCATGTTCTATGTGAGGGGAATTGTATATTTTATCAATTACAAATACAATTGGATTTGATTCATAAACATCCTTTATTCTATGCAATTCTACATGTAAAATAGCTGGCAACTGGGCAGACACATTTAAAGGACCAAATTTTGAGGGTGGATGGCTTAAAAACTATCTAGTCAATTTCAATTACAAGAAAATCATATGCTTGTAATTTCGTACATATGAAGTTGAAAATGATTATAATAACCCTTTTTTGCTATATAATCCTATTATAATAAGGCCGGGATGATATGGACATAGGGAAAAAATGTGAGTGTGGTAAACAACTTAACTATCTGGTTAATTTACTTCATATTTGCCACATAGTTTACCCATAAGTTGACCTTTCATTGCAAAAAAAATGTTTAAAACATTCTCCCCAAAACCCCTAATCACTGGAGACTTCTTGCTGATGATTCAGCGCGGGGGTGTTAAGGAAGCATATGGAATCTGAGTACATGTTATTCCGTAAAATCACAAATCTTACTAATTATGTACATATTCAAATATCTAAGCAACGAAACGTAGACCAAAAACAAATAAAAAATACTGAAGACAATTTTTTTTCAGAAATTAGTTTGTATTACGTAGATTTACACATTGATGACGTCATGACTAAAAGTTGAATGTCGTATGAATTTGATCGGAAAGCATTGTAAACAGAGTCAAAATATAACTAATCTAAGAACTCTAATAAAGTATTGTGGTGTGATTTATTGAGAATTGCACATAAGAATACTGGGAAAGAAGTTAGTTTTATCAATCATTCGCTAAAAGGTATGTAAATTTGCTTTTATTTATCGGCCAGGCTTTCCTCTGTCGTTGTTTACGATATAAAAATCTGCCTAGAACAACACTACCCCGTATATATTGAACTTGAAATTTTATACGTATCGTTAGTTTGATCAATGCTTTATTTGAAAAGTGCTGCTAGAATCCCATGTTTTGTGTTGTTTTGATGGAACATACCGTTTTCCGTGCAAACTTAATAAAAGTTGGGAAGGTTTTACGAGAGCCGGATGAATAACTATTTAATTAAGAAGAACATAGAATTCTAGCAGCGGTTTTGATTAAACTGAGATGATTTGCCTTCACTTGGTATGTTTATTTTATTTTAGAAACCGCGGGGTAGTGTTGTTCTATCACATTTTACGTTAAGGAATATACGTAAGCTATTTATAGTTGTCACGTGATAATGCACCAATGTGGCAGTAATGTACTACCCGATTTTATTGCACGGACATCTGTTTTAAAGGATAATACTAAGTTTTTGATCTTATTCAAAATATTTATTTGATTTCACGATTTTGAATATAACAGTCAAAATAAGACGCTAAATTGTCCATATGCTTCCTTAACACCCCCACGAGATGCCTGTTTGAATATCAACCTGGTCAATCATGCCTTTTCCATTTAAATTTCTGTAAATCTAATATCAGTTAGTTTGTTATAAAAAAGTTAAATGGTATCACTATATTCACTAGGTTGGAGCAACCAGAGGAAGTTTCTCTGAAACGGAACATCCAGGACATTCCAGGAATCTTTACCCCAATATACAGTCACCAGTTGGTACCGGTAAATGTTTTTACCTATCGAAGAATAATAGCTTATATCCATCAATTGTTTCTATGATTCTGATCTTCAATAATAATGATTTAATTATGCATTTTCACTCACTTTACATAGGTAACTATAACTTATACATGAAACACCCAACAGAGCAATTTTATAATAATTAAATTTACAATGTATTCCAAATGAGACATTGAGTCAATGTTCCATGATGAAAAATAGATTTTGGTTTTTTTTTAAAGAAATAAATATACATTACAAAAATGTTTATTTGTTTTTGTATTGATATATGTTATCTATGTATTAATTATGTATTTCTAAAGCATATATATGGCAATGTCTGATTATTTTTTTTAGAACCACATGCTGCTTCTACTGAAGAAGATCCAGACGATCCATCCCAGCTTGAGGATTTTGATGGGGCACTTACTTTATATTAATAACATGAAATATTTACATTCAGTGTATATTTTTCCTTATGTTTGCATTTGGAAATCTAGCTGTGACATTCAATTTTCTATGAGTACACTTTGATAATTCATGCGCCATGTGCACAAATATAAACGTCTTCATGTTTTGAGAGTAGATGTATTTTTGTAAAATTTAATGAAATGTTTAATCTTACATAACCAATTTGATATATGTACTGTTGAAAAATAGTCATTAAATTATATCTACGGTACTCCAAAATGAAAAATATTTTCTCTACAAAGTTTCTGGCACTGTATTTTTAGTCGCAGAAGCGAATTTAAATAACATGTTAATATGGCTGTTCCATGTATGTTTCATATCCCTGGCTAAGAGCGTACATGATGGATTTACACCAACAATTAATACACATGTATTTCATAAAAATAGACATAAGTATGAATATAACTTTAAGCATTGAATGCTTATTTTTGGATGTGGTCAGTCCTGTAACACACCAAGTGGTGCAGACAAATAATCATACCGCGCTAACACGCAGTATTCCGTGACTGTATGATGATGAAATGAAGAAAATGATGTTGGACTGGTTTCTGGACAAAACTTTTTAATGATTTCCTGATTTTATATTTTGATATTTAGTGTTAAGTCAGTAAACCAAAGCTTTCATTCTTTATTTATAAAGAGCATCTTGAGTGGACTCCGTTCCTTTTGTAAGACATTCTGGGAATTTCAAAGCAGATACTAGTACTTTAAAACATTTGTTTTAAGATTAAAAAAATGCAATTCTGACACAAAATATTCAACCTTCAATGATAATTAAGTGGAATGGATCTACAATGTACTTTTTGCAAATCTTGCAGGTATGTACATACACTTTGGCCAATATAGCATTGCGTTGAGTAACGACACTTTCTAACGGTGTATATTTCAATTGTGATTCGCAAAAAAGATTCTGATTGGCGCATTTTTATAAACTCGCCAGTTTATCAAATTCATGATGCCTAACACGTGGGAACAAACGTGGGAGAAATAATACACATAATAAAGTTGTGCTTACAAGTTAAAAATTACAGAGTTATTTTAGAATGAATTGAGCAATATAAAGGTATATTTATAAACAAATATTAGTGGTAATTAAAAGAAAAACAAAGAAAAAGTTTTGCAAAAGCAAAGGGTGCATATATTTCAAAGTGCATATAGTGGTCTTTGCGCATCAAATAAGGTTATTCAGTTTTTTGTGAAGAAATTTGTCAGAAACTGTTTAGTGAACAAATATATTTTACGTTACCATTCACAATGTACCATATGTGGAATATCGCACGAGTTGAACAGACTGTAATCTGGTAATAGTGCTATTTTTTCCTCACAAAAAGCTTGCTGCAAAATGTAGATCCACGGAAAAATTCTGGATGACACACCGTGAAATTCCTTAGACTTCTTACACTATCACTATATGTCTTCACTTGTTTACTTCCAATAAATCTGTAGTGAAAATCTTTGAAATATTGTTACCAGCTGTTAATAAAGAAGTGTGGTTTGTTTACATGTAAACCTGTGTAAAATGGCAACTCGATCTGCACATAAATTTTTTGTTGCTAATTTTAATTCCAAAAGGTAGCGATCATTGCAGGAAAAATTTAAATAACCCGCTAACGCAGGTTATGTATTTTTCCTGCAATGTCGCTACCTTCATATCCCGAATGAATCACCAAAGAAAGCATTTTATTGTTTAAATAATACCTGTGCATGCACTCACATACAGATATCAAAGATATTATAGATACTAAATGTACACCAATAATCAATGTGTAGATATTTTTTCATTGGCTAATTTTCCAGTGATTGGAACTATTTTACCAATAACTGACTAACTATGTCATTTAACAGTACTAAGACATTATGTCTGTCCCAAACCAATCCCCTATAATCCATAACATTAATCAACACAGCCTATTCTCAAGTCTATATATTCCTCAGAAATTACCACCAACACTTCTCTGACCCAATAAGCAGTTCATATGCCACACATGTTTACAAACATCTCATTACTGTTTGTCAATTAGCGGCTCTATTTTCCATTAATGCCAATCATGCTCAAAACAGATAGTACCATGGTTAACAGAAAGACTATATAGTCTGACCCAAGAATCATAACTCTGTATGAGAAAGGAAAAATGGACTGTGGGTTAATTGATTAACTCACTTATAGTAAATGTATTAAAACAGGCACAACTCAGAAAACATTCTACGTACATGTGTACAGAGAAATGCCAACCAATGTTTTGATTTTTTTTTTTTACTTTTAAATTTTGTTGTTTTAAAATTTAAATTGCTGTATTCTGTCAAAAATTTTTACCGACATAATTTCAGGCAAAACATCAATGAGACAGACATTGTTAGACACAAAACAAGAGATTTTTTATAAACTTTGGCTGCTGGGCCATCAATGTAAAGACAGTTTGCTATACCATCGATTATTTCAAGTCAACCACATATCAATCTTAAGCATTTCATTTCTCTTTAAACTTATAAAGCCAATGCGATTTAAAAAATCCAGCATTCTACAAACTGTGATTTTTAGATACTGAAGAAACTGAACAACCATTAGAACAAAGGAGTTAACATTCTTATTCAATTTGTAACGAACTATTTTAAACACAATTTTAAGATATATCATTATTACGACACACCTTCTTCAAAGTATTTATCTACAGAAAAGATCAGCTAGAATATTGGTTTTTCTTTCTTACTTGGTGAGTGATAATATTTTTTAAATCCATGTATCAGTAAGTATCTTATCTTCAAATTAAAGGCTAATTTATACAGAAATTTCTGGGGGATTGTGTAATTGAATAAAAATTGTAGCTAATGGCTATAAACAAAGTGTTTCATTTGAAAATTGTACGATATTATTTTTTCTATAAATGTACTATGGTACATATACTGTCTAATACTTGAAATACAATAAGAGTTTAAAAGCAAAATGGTACTAAAAAATCCTTACCTCAGATATACAGTACATTAAAAGGGGTGGGGCACTTACATGCTATTTCAATTACACCCACCTTATTTAGAAAATATCTCCCTTAAAAATATTCCTCGTCCTGAATTTCATCTCAACAGTTTGTACATAAAATCCACAATTCACAGTAATTAGAGTAAAAGTGAGACTAATGCCTAGAAGTGTAAAGTTGCCATGAAAATCATGACTTACAAAGCTAGCCAATTTGTCCACGCCCTTCAAGATCCAGATGAAAGAAAAAAAAATATCAAAAAATCAATACAAATAACATATAAGCTTGACGAGGCCATGCAAAATAACAATAATCGTCACATACCTTGGTAGCTTATAAATGTTAAATCTCCGACACTGAAGAAAAAACATCTCGAATCTTCCCTCAATTAAGGAACAAAAAAATTGAAATTACGTAAAGAAAAACACGGTGATAGAGAATGATAAATCCATATTAACAGCAGACTGTCACCAGCACATGGAGAACTAGAGCAAATTCATTGAAGACAGGTGATATGTCCTCCAATAAAAAGGTTTCCATGGAGACACAGCATCAAATGGGAGAAAAAGGGAAAGTCTTTTTGATTTGTGAAACATTCTAAAAGCAATTTTCCGTTTCCACTAATGAAAATCAGGAGCAATTACTTTGAATAGCTTGACAACAAATTACTTAAAAGTAATTTTCTTCAAAGAAATTTGTTCTTGAATTCATGCACATTTTGTGTGAGACTTAAATATGAATAGAATATACAGGTACATTTTTAAAATGAATGAAATTTGTAAGACTGAACTGAATTAATGAATGTGAGAATGAAATATCCATATCATGTGAATACTAGCAAGTTACTTTTCTCACTCCTCAAATTAAGGGGGGGGGGTTATATGTTGTCATTTCATCCTCTCATCACAAAATAAAACTCTGTATGTTATACAGTAGATCTCGCGGAAATATAAATATATTGATCCAGACTGTAACATCTTTTGTTCATGACTGTTTTTATGTTTGCCGGAACACAAGCTGTTCACAGAAACATATTTTTTTATGGTGAAATACCGGTAAACAACACATTTTCTCTTCCTCTAGTATTATCTAAATAGATAAGTTAAACAAGTTTTCTGAGAAACAACCCCTAACATATGTATACATACCAATTTCCTTAATATTTCACTTTAGTGGAAGAGAAAATATCTTAGGAGTTATATGTTGTAGAAGATTGATAAATGAATATGTCAAGGAAAAAAGTTTTTTTTAAGTCACAAATTTTAATTGCAAAAATTGATTATTTTGCCCAGTATACAGTATGTGCTATGTTTAAAATCCCTGCTGTTTTCAGTTTTAATCTTCTATGGAACTTCCATTTTTTAAATGAAACCCAGCATTTATCCCCCAGAGACTGCAACTTCTATTAGCCTGTTTGAAAAGATATTACTTTAGGGTAATATCAAATTAGTTATTGTATGATCAATATCACAACTATACAAAATGGTGAAGGGGATGGGGATTTAGGTTTGGACTGTAAGTCATTTCTAGAGTTGGGAGTTGGTTGAGATTCTATCATTTAGAACTTTGATAAAGAGCATATATGCTATAGCCAAGGTAATTTTTTTTTTTAAATAAATTACTTACTGCAGTTACCTTGTCTTAAAAGGCTGCAAATCCATTACATGTTTTAAGCACCAGAAGTCCAGGATAATTGAGTTTTCATCCATTTTCTTTTCATAGAAAATCCATCCTTCAACACTGCAGCTATAATGGATATTTTTAGTTGGTATTAATGAAAGCTTTAAAAAACACGTTTATAAATATAAAACGATATCTCAGCACGCTCCAGGCTCTATAATCACAAGTTTATTTTTATCTAAAAAAAACCAAGAAATCAATAAAATAGTTCGAAGTTTATCCCAAAACCAAAAGAAATACTAATCCTACATAAGTCCTTGCCTTGAAAAAAAAAAAGTCCTTAGAAATATTTCTCCCTAGATCTCTCTCTCTCTCACTATTTTCCTGAAAATACACACAAATAAACACCGAGATACACTTCTAAGGAACCCAAATGACTGGACACAATTATTTTTGGGGGTCCTTGGCATAAGTGCCGATGTGTGTTCCAGGGGGTGTAGAAAAATCCCCAGGTCGCTCAAGACCCTACTACTTGTAAATCACATTCCATGTCCAAGGTGAAATGTACATCGCTTCCACATCAGGTATTCAATGGAGACAACACAATTAAGCCCCCACTCATTAGCAGAATATTCATTTTGATACACACGCTTCAGGTATTCATTAACATGACACAGAATTTAACAATTAAGACCTGATCTCACCTCCACTTGCTATTTTTGTTTGATCTAAGTGTCCATGAACAGCATACACAGGTACATTTCTTACCTGCATGGAGGTACATATCTTTACAGTTCTCCCTCAATCATATCCTCCAGGGATCCCATTAATTATGCATGGTGGTGTATAAATGGCTAATACATCTCCACCTGGTCCAGTCACCTACAATATGTAATATATAGATTTTGCTTTATTTATATAGGTGTAGAGATAAGTTTTCTACAACTCAGGGAGTAGAAAGAAAATCAGGACCATTTTTCCAATGAAAATAAAAAATTTCCAATGTAATAAAAATTATAAATACATAATTTATTATTATTATAAATTTATTTAATATTTTTATCAAAACTAGAGTATATCTCCTTTACAAGAGTACATAGGTTTAATTCTTAACAAACCCAGTGAGATTTATAAAATTATAATAAACACAAAAGTTCAATTAAAGAAAATTTTAAAAAACCACCATTTGCAACATACCAAAATTTTAGTTCAATTTGATTGTTTATGTAACGATCTTCAAATTTAAACAAAAATCACTGGTACATGGATTAAACAATAAAAACATCAAGGGTGGAGAAACCTTAAACGGATGTCCAAAGTTAAAAGTTTAAGTCGGCATTTGATTCAATTCATGCCATTTCTGTAGTATCAACTCAACAAGTTGGAGCAAATTTTCACGAATCACTTCGTGCTGCACTTGTCTGAGATTCGGAGAAGTGTCACGTTACTATACTCTATCCTAAGTTTTTGCTTCCACCACTTTTTGCCTAATATTGCGATTATCATATTAATGCCCAAAATAAGATCTATATTCACTACAATGAACAGAGTCCAGATTATCTGTTTCGAAATGCCCCACTCTTTTGCCTCAGGTTTTATACTAGAATCACAATCCAAAATAAAAAGTCTTCAGGGATTTGACATCAAAATACCAAGATGTTAATGGTGAAAAATTGTGCAGGGTGTCCCAAGAACTTCCAAATGGAGAAAAGATGTAAACATTTCCAATTTTGAATATCTCCATTAAGTTTGTTTTCATTCCTGGAAAATAATATTAATTTCTCTGGGTAAAACAGATGATATTTTAATAAAGATATCTTGGATCTTTTACCAAGTATTTTAATTAAAACTCATCAAAAAGTGATGGAATCAATAACCTGGGACAGACTATAGTTATAGAATTTTTCAGTCCGGACATACATGTATCTCGATCACGTACCGAGATACATGTATTATTTAAGCAAAATGGTATTCATGCAGCACCCATCCCAATGAGCATCATCAAAATAACTTCTTCTGAGAGAGAAAGAGAGAGAGAGAGAGAGAGAGAGAGAGAGAGAGAGAGAGAGAGAGAGAGATGCATACTTGACTTAACATGGTTTGTCAAAAAATTGTCCAATCTGACAAGCTGCATATATTATAGAGACATTTGAAGCCCTTTAGTAATGTACTAAAGGAAAGTATACAGTGTCCAAATAAACTTATATTCACAGCAGACCTAGCAAACCTGGTATTCTCTGATTTTATGCTGTTGGCGGAAAAATGTCATTCAAACTGTTGGCTGTTCATACTTTTAAATTTCCGGTACAAGTAAAATTAGAGCCTGGTCAAAAAGACCAATAAAAATCCGGATTTATTTAATATTGTTTCATATTATTACGACATCCCCTAAAAAAGAACTGACATCTCTCTAAAAACTCAACTTTTACTTTAAGACTAAAAAAGATGTAATTGTCTGAATGTTCAATAAAATTTAGATGTATCACGTGATACAAATAGGAAGTCAGAACCCACGTGTTGTAATCAACAATCTGCGTCAGAAATGTCAATATTTCATTGAGAAAATAACGACTTGAATGTGAAAAAATCGAAAAATCCAATAATATCATGGTGGAACCTATCTTTGATTTTCAATTTAGACTAATTCTTATCGGAGATAGCACTGTTGGAAAGTCATCTTTATTGAAATATTTCACAGAGGGAAAGTTTACAGATGAATGTGACCCGACAGTGGGTGTTGATTTCTATGCCCGTCTCATCGAAGTGAAACAAGGTGTCAGAGTGAAGCTACAGTTATGGGACACAGCAGGACAAGAACGATTTCGGTAAAGTCTTTTAATGCAAGATACATAAACATCATGGAGAGATGATGAAAATCGCCGTCTTGTGGATATAATTTATTCAAAATGGCAACAGTAGAAAAAAAAGATGCATGCAATAATATGCAACCCATTTCTTCTCTTTATCAATTTGCAATCCAAAAAGGCTGGATCAAGAATTTACGTTAAAAGTGTCAAAGAATTGATAAATGACAATGCACATGTTGAACTGCATTTACATATTTCAGAGCATTGGAAATGTAGAAAAAATGGTCCAAGTTGAGATATATTGACAGTAATTGAAACTGGATTAGCATGTCACCAAGTGGCATAGAATATTAATTATGCAACTTAGTTTTCAGTACTAACAAGAGTTACAAAAGTCTTCTATATAACATTAAGACTGTAAGTCTAACTGTCTAAAGGACTGTCAAACATTTGACAGGAGATAAAACACAAAGTATGATACATTTTCCAAGAATAATTCTATGATAATACGTATATTTGTATATCAAACCTCATGTTTTTAATTTTCTCATGGCACTTATAAATATAATAATTAAGACATAGAGTGCCAAAATAATTTGAGATAGGAGAAGATTGTGTAGTGGAGTTGTAGTTTAAGAGCATGCAGACCTATAGCATTAATATAGCTTTAAGGGATTTATTACTTCTACAACTAACTTTTCTATGCTATAATATGACTTCATTTGTAGTGAAAAATTGATTCTCAAATAATACATCAATACTCCATGAATAGATCTAAAACCATGTGTCAATTATTTACATAATGCTTCAAAGCTCGATCGTATTACATTTGTATGAAATACTGTGCACAAATGATTATTTGTTTGAAAAATTTGAAGTTCATGCTTCAAGTTTAGTTTAGTCACTGAAAGCTCAAATAAAGATCCATTAGCAATTGATCAGACAAAAATGTATATATATGTAGTAAAATTTTCATTTTTTGTTTGTTCTTTTTCAGATCTATAACCAGATCGTACTACAGAAATTCAGTAGGAGCACTTATTGTGTTCGACATCACAAATCGTAGAAGCTTCGAAAACTTAGCGGGCTGGCTTCATGAATCTAGGGCCCACATAGAACCCCAAAAAGTTGTGTATGTCGTCGTAGGTCACAAGGCAGACAGGGACGACGAAAGGCAAGTTACCACCCGTGAGGGGAGAATGTTCGCGGAAATGAATGGACTAAAATATGTGGAGACTTCGGCAAAAACAGGGCAAAATGTGGAGGAGGCCTTTCTCATGGTGGCCAGAGAAGTCCACGCATTGCTGGAGCAAGGAAAGATCCGCGTGGAAGAAGGATGGGATGGAGTGAAAACTGGATTCACCCGTCCGGCTCAACCATTCCATGTGATAGAGGGGGAGAAAGAAAGTGGGGGGTGTTGCTGAAGTGCATTATGGGTTTACTATATATACAATGAACTCTTTTTAATAGGCCATATGTGTATCATTTTGATATATATGTTCATTGATAATGGCCAAAGGGAAATTATTTGATTTTAAACCTGTAGTGTTAAATTTCAGAAGAAAAAAAATTGTGATTTTTTTTTTTGTTGGAGAATTTTTGAACAATTGTTGTGAGTGTATGATGGGTTGTGATCAGTTTCAGATGTTGTTCTTTACTGGGCATGTATGCTTGTAATATTGTTTTCAATCAGAGTATTAATTTTCAAAGCTTTACATTGTGTACTCATCGAAAAGCAAAGGGGAAAAAACCAGCCTCAGTACCTTTTGTTCCGGATGCATCTGACATGCAACAGGGTTTTTTGTGTTTGTTTTTTTTATTTTTTATTCTGTTCAGCTGTACCGGTATTTGATTTATAATTGTACTTTGGTGCATAAATCTTGTGCAATGTGAAAATGCAAGTATTGATAGTATAGATAAGTATCCCCAGTATTCCAAGAATTTAATTTGTACAAATAATGGTTAAAGAGTAATAGTTAGTATATATGTACCATATTTGGTCTAATAACAACCCAAGAATTTTTTAAAAAATATCTATCTCCAGAAGATAGGGACCATGCACTGATGAATGGCTGTATTAATGCTCCATTCACTTTTCATCTTATTCTCTTCAAATCAAGAAAGTATCCAATGCAATTAACATTGATAATATAATTTTCTGAAAACATTAAAATCTTATCATATTGATGCAATTGTTTTAAATTCTCTGAAACATTTTGGAAATTATTGAAAACCAAAAAGCTATACATGTATAACGATCTACATGTAGATGATCTTTTCTCCTAATGCAACATTATTTAAAATTTGTAACGATTATATTTCAGATCATTATGACATACGTCTCATCATGATAATCTATAAGTTGAGAGATGATAATTGATTTTTCTTTTTTTTAACTTTTCTGATGCACGTCATCAAAAAACATATTATATACATGCATATGGATTTTGCAATATTATATTAATAGTATAATACAGTCTGTTCATGCACATGAAAGCAATTCAGGCATAATTTGTTTTGTTTTTCTTTCCTTAATTGAGGAAAAAAAGATAATGCTACAATGCACATATATATATTTATGGCCATGATGTATTTGATTTCTATTTAATCAAGGGCATTTTACTAGCATATTTTGGCATGAGTTTATGTTATACTCTAGTTTTAGCTTAACTGTGATGTCAATATTCCAGTGTTTATATTATTTTCTGCAGGGGCTAGAATGTTACTATAAGGTTTTATATACCAGTATTTGGTCATATTAAGAAACTCAGCATTGATTTTCATGCTAGAAAACCCATTAGGAAATGTTCTCTGCATGATGCAAAAATCAATTAGAAATAGGGAAAAACTTGTGTCTAATATTAAGATTTAAGAACTCTACTGGGAAATTTTTCAGATTGCCTCTACATTCATTAACATTTTAATAAATTGTATTAGACCAGATTTTATTAGAGTTGTTCCCCTTGAAAAGCATTTTTTTTTATTTGAAGTATGATCTATGAAAGGTTGAATTATTGTTAATTTTCTCTGATCAAAATGTTCACTCTTAATCACTTTTGGTTTTAGGATAACGTAGTTCAGAATCATTCATTTCTTTCTTTTTTTTTCATAAATAAAAGTTGTGAAATTTGCAATTTACTAGTTCAGTCCATGGTTTGGCAAATACAAAAAATCTGTAAAAAAAAATATTCAATGAGGCTAAATTTATTTTTATTTACCACGTGCATGCTTTCAGGAAATACAGTGTTACAGTAATATTACCATTTGATATTTTACTCAGATGCAGTTAATTAAGCTAGACACCTACTACCAGTAAAAAAAATATTTCAATACAGAGTCATACAGTTGTGCAATCATATTTTTAAAAATAAAACCAAAAGTTACCAAGATATTTATGCAAAGCTTACCAAAATATTTTGTTAGTAATTAATCAGTACAACAATTAAATCAAAGGTCAGTTGTTCCTGCAAATATACATTAATTTGTGATACTCAGCATCAAGGAGTTAGTGAAATATTTATTATTTTTAATAATATTCCCATATTAATGATATTGCACGCCATATGAAGTACCGGTAGTTTTGTGAAGTATTGTTTTACATACAGACACAACTATGAACCACCAGAGGACTGTTTTGTTGCCATATTTTTTCAGTTATCAGGTTGTTTTTATTTACTAATTATTTATTTATGTTTTTTTGTTTGTCGTTAAGGGCCTGCTGTTTTGGTTTTACCCTGAAGTGTTTACCATGTATATGTGCAATAATCAAACAAAATGAAATAAATGTGCTTTTCAGATGAAAGTTTCTTGTTTGTGTTTTTTTTTTTCATATTGAAATTTTAAAATAAGATTTATAAGAAATCGATATTTATGTACTAGCTAATATACATGTGCAAGCTCAGAGTAATAACATATACCGGTCCTAATCGCACAAGTACATGTACACACATTGTAGCAGCTTTAATGGGGGTATTTGTATTATATAAATACTCTAGATTTTTAATTAAACATGAGGATTTGATATTCATGTAAAAAATGTGAGAAGCACATCTTGTGGATTCTAAAATGTCGCTTTAATTTTTTTGACAGATGAATTGGTCATGTACGATTTTATATTCTCGCAATTGTAAGCAAAACGGTTGGATTGCGGAATTGAGTTCTCGAGTCAAATAAGAAATCTTCAGTTTATGATAGGGTCATAATACAGTCTCTAATATAAACATCATAACTTTATTATTTATATATACAGTATATGCAGGTGGATTTTTACATATAAAGATACTGACAGTGTGAATTTTTTAGGTATATATTCATGAGTTTCAAGTTGGTCCAATTACCTTCAATTTATGAATACTTTATCATAATAATTATAAAGTTATTCTTTTCTCTTTTAAGTTTTTAAAAAAAGTTCACAGATTTTCAAGCATTTTTTGGTCCAGGGAAGATGGAAGTGCAGGCTTGAGCAAACATTACATTTCGTTAAAATTGTATCTATATATTCAGGATAATTGTAAACAATGAACACGAAACAGATGCTTGTTCAAAGCGGCATGTTTTCTAAAATACAATATGCAAACACCTAGGAAAAATGAATGTTTTAACTTTTTCAGATTGTATTGCAAAAATTACATCATTTCTGACCTCATATGCTGCTAGTTAGTGCAAATAAATGAGACAACATGATTCAAAATTTATATTACCGGGGTATGTTTACCGGGTAGTCTTCTACAAAATAGGGAATTTGGATGGGTCCTTTTTGGTCAATGAAAGTCACTAGTGTTTTGGACCCTGTGCCACTGATCATTATTCTTGCACTCGAGTGAAAAGAATTTATTACAATGTAGGAATGAGTACGTTTTTTATGCATATTTTTTTTCTTTTTAACTCACAATTACATAATGGTAATGATTCACATAGATTTTCTAAACACCATTACATTTATTTGTAAAGCCAAGTTCACATCTTTTCTCTCTTTGGCGGCATATATCAATTAAATTGATCGAACGTACAGGTTTTTTATCTTTAATCTATTGAGAATATGTCCATCATTTGATGAACAGCATTTCCTCTGGTGACATATACCAATCAAGAAATGGCAAATAATCATTAAAATGTCCTCACAAACTAAGCGGATGTATTGTCTGCGTCTTAAGAAATATTCAATACTCAGCAAATACCACCATCTTCGGAGTGGCAATGCGTTTCTCAGAAAATGTTGCAATAAACTAATATTGTACAGTGTTATGCAGTGATGCAATTCTGACCATGGTACCAGAATTACATGCCTTTTTTTTAAAGCAGCATGCAAACCTGCTGCAGATGTTAAAGACTTCTATAACCAAAAGGCCAATAGTGTAAAAAAGAAATAAGGGTCCATAGGCTGAATAGCAAATTACAACATGTTCCACATAGTTGATCTCTTCAAAGACTGGTATGGGGACTATCAGTTAAAAATGGTTGTTTTACCAAACCTGAAATATGGATGTCAGAAGTGTCACCAGATAATGAAACTCAAAAACAGGAAAAAGAGACAGGATCTGAAGGTAAGATTTCCTTAATCTACTCTAGATGTGCAGGCCAATATTGACTCTTTGATTCAGAGGATTTTAGATTACCGGTACTGTGTAACTTAATCCATATCACTGGAAACTTAACTTCTGTTGAAAATCAATGAAGTACCTGGTAGAAATTATGTACGAAATACTGTAAACCAACTTTTATTGGCAGGCGAGAAATTGTCGCAAGGTAAGCGAGAGCCTTATCGCGAATATTTCTCGCCGTGAAACAATCCTTTGTCTATAGTTTTTATAACAATACAGGTCTGGATAAGGCTTGGGCGCGAACATTAGTCGTCGCAAACCAGTTTATTGGCAATTAATTGCAAAATAAAGTTGCCGCAAATAAAAATTGGTTTACAGTAATCAAAATGGATTTGATTTCACTAAAATCAAATTATCTAAATGTGAACATGTAAAATGTAGTTGATATTAATTTCCAACAATTAAATGAAATCCTAGCCTCCATCACTTTTGAAGTTAACACCATGGCTATTACATAAGCCAGAATTTCGAATACATGTATTAATTTCCCTAGTTTAATTAGCATGTGAATCAAATATCAAACATGAAACAAAAACTGCTCTTAATATGGTATAAAGTAATTGGAAACTATTAGATTTATTACCTTAGATGACCTTATGTATATAAACCTATGAGGTCACAGTGATATAGATGACCTTGGGACTACGAGGTCGAAGTGTAATAGATGACCTTGAAAGTAAGAGGTCACAGTGTTATACAGTCGTCCAGATACAGGTTAAGTTAAAAAGACTTTAAAAGACAGAAATTGGATGATGCACAAATAAAATGACGCTACTGTACATTTAGTTCCTTCAATAACTATATTCAGCATCAGTTTTTAAATGGATATTTTTCATGATTCAATCCTTCATTCAAATATTCATCAAAAGAAACATTATTCTTAATGATAAAACTATCTATTGGTAAAAATGAAACTTGAGTTCATCATGTTATCAAATTTATATGATTTTTTGTTTTGTTAATCCTTGAAAATTGGCCCTCCCATAATGAGTAAAACCAATGTATCTATACAATGTATTAGTATAAAACTTTTATACAGGCAGACAGACAGATAATTAAACGCTCCTATGGTTGTTTATTCAGAAAAAGACAGAGTGAAATACAAACAGGAAACTTGTCAACAATTTCAAAATGAAAGAAAAAGATCAACTTTTACATAATCATAATGACACAAGTTCAACTTTTCTAATTAAGATAAAAGTCTTCTACAATAAGTTTCATTCATTCCATAATATATAATACATATAATATGTGCATCATATATTAAAACTTGCTATATTTCATACATAATAAATATAACAAATAAAACAAAAAGTTAAATGCATGCACTGTGATATATATTATAACTATTTTGAATAATATCAATATTCAAATATTGTAAATATAGATTTTTTCAATAAAAAAAATCTTAAGAATAAACATCTATTTAGAATGAATACAGTGGTAGAAATAAAAATTCAAATACACCTGAGAGAGAAATGTCTTTGGAATGTGATGAAAAGTTTCTTTGTAAAAATTTGAATCTGAGACAGCAAATAGCCATAGGTCATGCACGAAAATAAAATTAACCTCTGTAGGCAAACTAATAAAGTTTAACACTGTAAACCCAAATGCAACATTTTAAATTCAGAATCTACTCGAACTGTGCGAAACACTAGGGTTTACAATAGAGCTAGGTTCCCATTCCCTAGCTAACAAATTTAATGCCAATTCATATGGTTACAATGGCTGTTACTGTAGATTCCTAATTATTAAATGCAAGGAATTAATATCCACGTAAAATTGTGAGAAGCAACCCTCGCAGATTTTAAAATCTCGCTTTCATTTTCCAGACAGTTTTGAACTATAGGAAATCATAACAAAACGTTGGTGCTCGCGATTTTATATTCTTGCGATTTGATACAAAACAGCGGAACAGCGGAATTAAGTTCTCGCATAAAATAAGGAATTTACAATATTTAAAAGAACATAGTCAATTTCTGTCTACATGCATCCATCCAATTTATCTAAAGACACCAGCACCCCATCACTGAAATATCTAATACATGTGTATTATCTATTTTAAATACAATAATAGATCACATATAAATATAGATCTCTATGTAGAAAGCAATGCTGATTTGTATAAATATAATATCACTGCTATTGCAAGTATAAATGTAAATATCAGGCTAATATTTTTGAATACTAGTACTAGTTTTTATGACTGCACAAATGTTCATGAAAAAGAAAATTTCATTGTATGAATTAATTCTTACCTATCTGG
This sequence comes from Magallana angulata, assembly GCF_025612915.1. NCBI lineage: Eukaryota > Metazoa > Mollusca > Bivalvia > Ostreida > Ostreidae > Magallana > Magallana angulata. The sequence goes on from NC_069115.1 coordinate 30,052,368, forward strand.
AAATTATATGAAGGAATGCATGAACATTTGTATGTACATCTACAATAAGTCATCAACACTTAATATGACAAATACCAGTCTACAAAATTTGAATGCACCATACATATGAAGTAGCAATATTTAGCCATTCATTAATTCATGAACATCTGTTTGAATCAGAATAAAGAGACAAAAAATCCCGAAAGTTGATATCATCAGGAATTTCATAACTTTCACAGAACATAATGTTAAATAGTGAAATAAATACTGTGGTTTCATTATTATTCAAGGGTATCAATTTTTGTGGATTAAGTGAAAATCGCAGTTTCAAGGATACGTAAATTTGTGGCCAATGACCCTATCAATACAAAATATTAGTAGAAATTGCAGTTCAATGAATATTTAATTTCAAGGATAAACTTAAAAACGAAATCAACTAAAATTGGTATTCAAAGAATATTGGTGAAACCACAGTAGTAGAATTAACTTCTCTGTTACTGTGAACAATTAAGGAACAGATTAGTGTGTATAATTCCAGGAAATTTGATTAAAAAAAAAGAACAAATCTATAAAAACTGGCACTAAACAAACAAGCACTACACAAGTGGATTTTTTTTTTGCAAAATAAACAAATCCTAAATTACATGTACAACAGTGCAAATTCTTTTATAATATCTTGTGAGATCATGAGTCTTTCATACAGTAAATAACATTTTTAAAATCTTGCAAAATATCATTTCAGCTAGATGACAAAATATTCCAGTTTAAAGTTTTAAAAAGTTTCAGTTTCACTAAACATTAAGGGTTAAAAAGAAATTCTCAATATCTGAACAACAACACATAAGCTCCATGCTGCATGAACCACTGAATATAATACTTGTACTTGTCTTCCTAACAATCCTCCATATTTTTTTTTCTTTCAAATTAAAAAATATCTCTGCTCTTAAACAAGCAAACAACAAAATACATCCCTTTAAGTGTTATTAAAATTTCCCACAACATCAGCATATATTTTGAAGAAGTTTTCTAAACTTTGCACACTGTGGAATTCAGACCATCAGGCCAGTTATAGGTTGCGGGTTCAAAGCTCTTGTAGTTCATGTCGTACTGGTACGATTTGACAAAGGTCTCCTTGTCCTCTGGCTCTGGGTAGTGGTAGGCTAGCTTGTGCTTGTAGGAAAAGTTGATCAATCCAATGGCCAGATCTGTGGACACCTGTAGAATCCGCGACAGAGGCGGATAGACCAGTCCCATGGATAAACTCTTCTCATCCACCATATCCGCCAACAACTGAAATTAAAATTTGTGTGTGTAATTTCTCATAATGTATCTCTATGTAAAAGTATTTCATTACACTGATCATTAGTACCTATTAGCATTTGGGTACGTTTACATAATGATACTGTGGAATCATTTAAATTCGTGGGGGGCCAATTTTCATGATTACAGACTTTTTGCTTATTTGTGAGGATGTTATTTCATGGATTCGTCGGAATTAAGTTTCAGTAAGAAAACCAACTCTTTCAAAATTGTATTCGTCGAGGATGTAAAGGCCTACCTACAAACACCATGAAAATCGAGCCACCGTGAATTCTAATGATTCCACAATACTATGGATTATTGTAATGGTTGCTTCAATAATTAATTCTCTACATCACAGACATACACATGTACATGTACCATGATAAGTTCAGAAGAGGTAATTATCGACTCAATAAATCATTGAATAGCTTGTTTTTATCTATTGATAAGGAATATATATGATGCAAAGACAGAGTTACCCCCCTTTGAATCACAATCGCATAAAATTCTAAAGTGTTGTTCATGCACGTACCTTTGCTGATTCTAAGAACACTTCATCAGTAATAGATCTGATATCACACAGAATGGTGGCCAGAGCAATGCCTGGGAATATGTAAGCATTGTTGCCCTGGCCGGGGTGGAAGGTTTTGCCATTGTAAGTCACGGCGGGGAAAGGACTGCCACTGGCAAACACACACCTCCCCTGTAATGTAACAAAAATATCAGTCACTCGCCGTTCATTTACTTATGCTTCTCTATCTAAATAATATGACAATTTCAAAATGTTTTTTGTTGTTGTTGTTGAAAATATGACTTCTGAAATGAGAGATTTATTTGTATTTTTACACTATTTCAAATTTCAATCAAATTTAAACACTTAGGTATCGGCAGGTAGAAACTAATTATAACTTATGCTGAAAATGATTTCTATACCAAAGTAATTTTACTCAACCCTTAAAGACTTAATAAAACAATAATTGTGTACAATAATTTTTACCATTAGGTAAAAATTGATTATAACTTTAAATATATAATACAGGAGTTAGTTAAATGACAGGACTATTGAATCTCTACCTTAGTGATACTGTAGGCCTGTTCTGCGGTACACTCGGCCTTACTGGTCGGGTTACTGAGGGCGAACACAATGGGTCGCTCGTTGTTGGTACCCATCAGGGTCAGGATCTCCTCTGTGAAGGCACCCGCAACAGCGGCAGCACCTAGGATAAAGCAAAGATAAAATTGATTTGTGAAAATTTTATAATAATAGCATGATATATTATCCTCTATCATTTTAAATACTAGCACTATGTAGACAATATACATGTTAATTTTGGTGAATGAAAAAAATAAAACTGCAATGAGATCAAAATGTAATACAAGCTAGGTTATCACTGATATTTCATAGCTACTACAAAAACAAACATTAACACCATAAAACAGAATCTAATAAACATATACTTAAAAGATTAAACCAACAATACTGGTACCACCCAAAAGTGATTCGTATAGTTTTGTTGATATCTATGTCAATAACGCTGATTTAAAGTATTTAGATGCTGGTGATTCATGGTACTACTGTGTACTCCTTCGGTGCTTACCAATGATTGCCGTCGGTTTGACCAGTTTAACAACATCCACCAGTTTATCCACTGGAGCATGCTCCTGTGCAAACCTTATCTTGGGGCCAGTTACTCCCCCTGAAGGTCGATTCTGAAAGAGACATAGTGCATTTACATGTACATTAAACAAGAAACAACAGTAAAAAGCCAATAACCTCATTTTCACATAAGCATGATCTATTAGGTTTACCTTGACTATAAGGCCCCTAGAGTCCACCATATAGACCCTTTTGAGGGCCTCTTTCTCGGAGATGCCTGCTTCAGCCATGGCCATTACGAGTAGAGTTGCAATCCCTATAGAGGCCTATATAGATTATACAGAAAAAGCAATATACCAGTGATACATATATTTAATAATGCTGATATACAGGTAATCGATTATATACTGGTACTCTGTAGAATAGAAAGGCGTTCTAACACTTACAGCAATATGCATTTTTTCTCATGCAATTTTTCAATGTTTATAAATATGGATTATCCAAATGTTAAAGTCTTCCATAAATGCTCTTTTAATGAGTATTCAATTATCTTTAATAAAATCATACACTGTAATTTTGTATAGTACATCACTAACATGTATAGAAACATGTATAACAGTTTTATTATATTTTGCATATATAGATGGTATTTGGTATTTGTGTAGCTGAAAATTAATGGCCAAGGGGTATTCTCACAAAATCTGCAACTTTTAATTCTCTCTCTCTCTCTCTCTCTCTCTCTCTCTCTCTCCATACATTACCTCCCCTGCCCCCTGGAACACGAACACATTGTCCTTCAGTGGTTTCTTTGTGATCTTCAGACTGGCCAGAATTCCTGCTACGGCCACTGCTGCAGTACCTGCAGAAAACAACATTGAACTTAGACCCCCAAACCAGACTCATTGTAATATCAATGCAGAACATATATGTATATGAAAATATATTTGAAACTTTTTTCCTCTTTAAATAACCTTGTGTACTAAGAATGAACATGAATTTTCAAATGATATGCTTGTAGTCTGTATCTTGCCTACAAGATGCAGACCAACAAAGGAACAGAGAGAAAATCAGAATGACTCACTGTACCATATCATAATATGGCCATCTTATGATTGATAAAAAAATTACAATTCCTCTGAAAGTACCTTGAATATCGTCATTGAATGTGCAATAGTCATTCCTATATTTCTCCAGAAATCTGAAGGCATTGTGGTTTCCAAAATCTTCAAACTGGACTAAGACCTCCCTTGTATACCTAAAAAAAAAAAAAAAAATGGAATTACAAAATTTTTTTTCGAAATAATTATCTAAGTACAACTTATATCTACTTACTTGTAGCAACAAATATAATCTTATATTTACATTCTACTGTGTTTTTTCATTAAATTCTGTGATCTTCAAATGCCTCTAAATGCAACAAGTAGTCAAAGGTCAAATTGACGAGTTTTATTATGACGTCACAAACCTAGAATGCTGTAAACTGCAACGTCACAAGCGAAAATCAAAGTTCACGCTTGTGGCTGTTACTGTGGCTCTTCCATTTATATTAACTTACCCTTAGGATAAGATAGGAATTTTAAGGTATGAATCACATTTGCAGACAAGGCAAGAATTTAAAAATGTAAAAATAAGCATTAAATCATGATTTTTTGAAGTATACACTCTCATAACTGCAGCTGTGTGTGCATACAAATTTTCATAACGCGCCTTACTCAATTTGTATGCACACACCGCTGCAGTTATGAGAATGTATACTTCAAAAAATCATAATTCAATGCTATATTGACCATTAAATATGTCAATAATGATTAATTTCACCTAATGTAACCTATTTACCAATACTTTGACTGTTTACTCACCCAGATAACTGTAAACTGTACTAACATTGTATACAAATGTTATAAATCTCCCTCATTTATAGCTATATTGATAATAATTGAGGTGTCCAAAATTGAATCATATATATCCCTGTTTAAAACCTTTATCAAAATTTGATGACATAAAGTTAATGACCTTGAACTTGATTATCAGAGTTATTTACAATATAGACGTTTGACCTTGACCTTGATTAGAGGTTATCAAATACGATGTCTTATTAATTTGTCATGTTGTAGGAAAACAGAGGGCAGATCTGCAGTCAATGGTGTGATTTTATTTGATGATAAAAATAAACAGGAGTTTATCATTTTCTGATGGAAACATCGGCTCCAAAACTATCAATCATGTTGATTGATCCCATATGTCAATTTTAGAAAATTACAATTCAAATAAATTGACAACAAAAATAAAAATTGTTTACAACAAAGCAAAGTGATGATTCCAGGCTAACACTGACAGATTGACATGTTTAACAATGACATGAATTTTTCCTGCTTTTCTGTTTTTTTTGTGTTTTTCCTTTTTTAACAAAAATGTATGCATTAGAAAGATCAATCAATGTCAAGTAATTACACATAACAGACGAAAAGATAGAAATCAATTTCAACAAACACTTTACTTTTATCTATTATAACCATATACCGGTATACCTTTTAACACAGGCCTGCATAAATTCATCAATGAATTCATCGTACTCTTTTCCCTGAATACGATTTTGCCTCAAACCAATGTAGAGGGGGTCATCTAGAAGTGCCTTATAAATAAGAAAAAAAATAATATAAAACATCTCATAATCATTTTTTTTAACATTTAAATGTATGAAAAACAAAAACAGTCCATTTTAGGCAACTTGAGGAACTCTAGAAAAACTTATTTAATTTAATTTCAGTTTAATTTTGACAGTTTACATTTTTTTTTTATTGATCATAAACTGTAGTTGAAAAACAATGATTCTCTTCTTTAGTACCTGCTACATGTATAAAACTACACATTGATGACACATTTAGATGCTTAACAATTTACTTGCATATGCACTTAGTGATGTACAGTACATTACAAGGCATATAATTCATACATGTACTTAATTATAAGGGCTTGTGAGTATGGTAGAGTAAATATTGAATAGAATAATTGCTTCAGATAAAGCTTCCTGTTGCATTTTTGATAGTCCTTTGTACTCTTAGGCATATCACAAAAATAATCTACCAGTATACTTGTAATCCTTTCGCTGTTAATGTTAATACATGGTCATTGCTAGACAACAAAAACTTGCCATTCTCTTTATCCATCCCCCTACCATATCCTCTCCCCTCCCTCCACCCCCCCCCCCCCCCCCCCCCGAAATTTTTTTTTTTATATGAAAACAGAATTTTATCAAAGATTGAAAATTACAACTGCCATTTTTTTCTTGTGTACCTTATTATTAGTCCCAACGTCCAGCAGAATCGGGAGGCACTGATGGGGTTGTATTCCGGCCAGCGCTGTGTACAGGGAGAGTTTCCCCACTGGGATCCCCATTCCATAGCAGCCCAGGTCTCCCAATCCCAGAATCCTCTCTCCATCTGTCACCACGATCGCCTGACCAAACACATTTTGTGGTTCATTTGATTAACGCTTTATAAGGAATTATCTTGGATCATACCTTGTATGTGAGGGTTAATCAATGCACATATTTCCTTTTTTCACTCATTTGCTATACTACATCATGAAGAGAAAACTAAAACAAGGAAATTACAAGAATGAGGTTCCATTATGTAGATGATTTGATAACAATTACCAGAATATGAAAATTTTAATAGTACTCTTTTAACAGATCTATCTTAGTTTGTTCTTGGCAAAACTATAACTAACATGTCAACCAACATGTAAATAAGTAAAATAACATTCATATCAAAATACAGTAAGTTTTAAAATCTACTGTCTAAAAACTTCGAATAATTTCTATAGACTATAGAAATTATAAGTATTCCAGGTCTGAAACTTTTTGTCCTAATGTCTTCAAATACTTTGAATTCTGTATACTTTAAAATATATTTAAAATACCGGAATGTACTATTAAACTGTCTCAATTCAATACTTTTACTTTATTAATGAAACTTTTAAGACATTTTTTTTTTCTTCTATATGACTAATATTTTGATAAAGGGAAGATTTCAGCTTGTCAGTTGTATAAAAGTTGTTTAATAAATATCTAAAATCCTTCTAAATACCATGTGATTCATTGGCAAAATTTCCAAAATTCAGACACCTGTGACACATATAGTATAGAATACACCTCCCCACCCTAAAATTACTTTTGATTTTCCAGCTGAATTTTTTTTTTAGAATTCACCACCCACACAAATAAAAAGAGACTTGACACTTTTGTTATGTCAAATTTAAACCATCAAGATTAACCTTTCAAAAATACAATCTTCAGAAAATCTATTCTAAAAATCTTGTTGTACATGTATCATATTGTTAAGGGAAAAGGTTAAAAAAAAAATTCGAATTCATTGAACGCAATGAACTTTAGTACATTAGTAATTAATATCATTTCAAACAATTTTTTTTTACTTAACCTTTCATGCTAACATGCTAATATCGTTATCCTACACCTATAAATCAGAGAGCTGAAGAATTATGTGTACACTTTACAGCTTGTTCAAATGAAATTGAAAACAGGTAAATTTGGCCTAATACTCGTAATGAGGTCAACCTCTGATATAAGATATGTGTCCTTCAACTCTAATGACCCAGTTTGACTTGACAATAATATTTGATCTAGAGTTTCGCCTGACCTGGCCCGAGCACTATATTTGGACACTATATTCAACATTAATTGTCTGATAACTACACTACCAAGGCCTATAGCTTGGTCCTTGTAAAACCTTGTTGTGAAAATGTGATAAGCGATTGTCTTAATATCAACAGAACAAACAAACAAACCTTGACATCATCAATGGTCCAGTTGCACAGAATATCAAATATGTGTCCTTTGTCATAGATTGTTATATACAGCCCCCTGAAAAAAAAATATGAATATTAAAATCTTAAAAATCTCTCTCTCTCTCTCTCTCTCTCATATTGAATGCAAAAATGTGTAACCTCTATTACGCAGCTTATTCAGCATTTCTGGTTTCATTAGTCAGCAAATATATCAAAGATTTGCACTAATTAAGACATGCACTGTAATACAGAGACACACTCAACTGACATATGTATATTTACTTTCCTAACATTAAAGTAAATTAGTGAACTTGTCAAAAGCGAGATAATGTTTCTAATTCCTTCCTTGCTAAGACAAGAAAATTCCGTTAATTAAAAGCACCTAGCCTTGCAATAATGATTCACTATCTGCCACTCCGTGCTTTATATTTGCTGACCAGAAAGGTGAGATCGAGAGAAATACAAGGGGAAAAAAAAAACAGTCAGGCAACTTGTATTGATTAACAAGAACAAATTTACACAGTGTCTCATTTCCTTCGAAATGACATCCAACAATTAATGAACAAGAGGACATCCAACGCTTAATGTATTATGAGAAAACCTTGTGTACCTGGGTTTTCGAAAGATGAGCCCGTATTTCAGACAAGCCTGCCCGACAGTGGGCGTGTATATGATGGGCATCATCTTCTCCACATTGTCGGTGACCACACGGTAGAACAGCTTCTCGTTCCGGTCCTGTAGCCCCATCAGGTAGATGTACTTGTCCAGGTCGTTGTCCCAGCGGTTGAAGTTCAGCAGGACATTATGGGACTGCTCCTCCTGGGTACGGATGGCTGGGGGGATTAGGCCGTGTATCCCCAGGATCTGTCTCTCCCTCAGGGTGAAGCCAAACTCCTGTTATAGAAAGATACATGTAGAAAGATAGAAAGAAAGAATAAACAAATGTCTAGTATGGGGGGGGGGGTAGGGGGTCAGGCCGTCTATCTCCACCCTACCTTGTTTCTGATACATGTATTGATTCTACAGACATCAACCTGATCGATAATAAAAATTTGAAGCGTAGCATCAGAAATCAACCATGTATCGCCAGTCAGTTGCTTAATTTACTACATTGGTAACTGACAGATATCTCTGGTCCATCAATGGACTGCTACTACACTCATAAAGTTTGTAATACAAATAAGTTTACATTAAAATATTGGCACCTTTTTAATACTCAACTGAAAAATAGGACCCTGATATACATCAACCCCTGTAGTTTTTATTCTATAAAGAGTAGATAAAACTGGGCACTTAAAAATATCATACTGATTATATTTGCACAAACACAATGACTATAGAATAGGTCATTACTGCTTCAGCTATCCATGAAGATGACAACGATTTCATGTTTTCATGAAGAAAGCAGGTATCTTTTATTATCTTTTTCTCCCATCTAGATGTCCACTGATACATGTACAAAGATTTTCATATCTATTTATATCAAAGGGATCTCCATTGCTTCAAAACTTATAAATTGTATGTGACACAGAATTTAAAATAGTGGTGGGGGGTGTGTGTGCTTGAGGTGCTGTACATATATAATCATCATTATTTCTGCATCCAATGAGTCAGCTAGCTAGACATTTGACATTTAAATGAACAATTTTAATAAACTTTTAACAGATATACAATTCTGTTGATATCTTACACATGGACGTAATTTGACCCTTAGCTAATAATCAGGGGAATTCCAACACTTGTTTCCTATAAAATTACAAGTAAGCCATTGATTATTAATAAATTAAATTTTGCATTTACATATCTCTTCACAACTCACGAGTGCAAATAATTAGCTGTAGGAGTACCATAGCCTGATGTCATTAGTAAGTTCTCGGATTATACTGTACAGGTTTGGTTTTTTTTATTCCTAACCTATAAAAAAGAGTTCCTGTAGCTAATCAATATACCCAGCATTATTTGCCAGAGTCTTGTCTCAGAGCTGTCATTAATGTTCTTAGGAGCAGGTATAAAATAAGCTGAGGTGAAAATACTTAAAGCACCAGATTAAAACACCCTCGATATAAATTCTGTTCAGTGGACTTATAAATTTCTCAAAAACATTTTCTGATCGAGTGAAGGATTTATGCTAAAATAAATCAGCATACTAACTAAGACTTTATTATCTATAACATTATGTACTGTACACATGGTTTGTATTGATAAATGATAGCAGATCTTACAAAGAAATCAAGCTACCAGTGTACTTGAAAAACCACGTTTGTGTATAGCATCCCTATAAGACTCACTTCTGACTAACTCAGGAGAAATATACTTCCCTTTTGCAGGGACGCTAAATAAATAATGCCCATGTAATTATCACACACAAAACAATCATTTATAAACGTTTTCAAATCTGATATTTAAGAATTGAAGTTTCATTCAATTGTTATATATTTAAAATTCCACGATCACGAATTTAACTGTTTAAAGTTTACCAGTTTAAGGGGTCGACTTTGGGAACATTGCGTTTGTACGAGAAACGAAGAGAGGGAAAATTTTGTCAGAGGTTTAAATTACCCCAAAATCAGTAACAAAAACTTACCTTGTTTAGAAGTGGGTCCCTAAGGATGTCCACACCCCGCACCCGGGGGTGGGCAATCTTATCCACTCCGCCGACAGCAGACGAATTCTTCTCGGCCATTCTATCCTATGTTGTGTAGTAGGGGGAAGTAACTCTGTGAAGAGATTGGGAATAAACAGAAACTCGATCTCGATTTATTTGATTTTCGGTAATGCACCCTTAAGAGAATTCTTAAGATTGTGTATATTCAAAACAACTTATTTACATGTATTTATTTCATTTACTGTCGATCCAGTATGCATAAGCAATTTTATTTTAAAATTTCAAGTTGTTGTGTACAGGTACGCCTATCAGTATTATTTTGTCTCAATGAAAACTTATGTTTCAAGCTAGACATGTCAGTATATATACAAATGTATGTTACATTAAAGTTTTAAAATTCACATAATTTTAAATTATCTATAAAAATTGTTATAGATGGTTTTATTAAATTCTGTGAATTTTAAATCTTTTATTGTGACATAAATTGAACAAATCACCGTACTATTCATCATTTTACTTAAAGACTTTTGAAGTATGAATAAAATACATCACATAATACATGTACATAGTATACAGATAACAGAAACTGACCTCTCGCTATATTGAATCCAAAACGGTAGCAATCCTTTTTATCAATTTAACTTCGTATTTAATAAACTCTTTAGTTATAATTTTATTCCACACACAAGAAAAATTGAATGCGTAAATGAGAGATCGAACGGGATTTTTTTTTTTTAGCTTTACAAAATGTACAAGGGAGGGAAAGTTGCGTTGATTTTTTTTTAGGGAATATCGCTTAATTGTATAAAATAGCCTAAATCGGTTTTCCGGTGGGAAAACACATCCTGTACATGCAAGACTTAAATTAATCACCTGTGTCGATGACCTAAGCGATCGAACGAGTCGATATACCTTAATATTTTTAACGCATGACTTCGTATAACGAACTGAAGCGTTTCCTGTAAAAACAATATTTTATTTGGTTTCTGAATTGAACTTGATGACTTACCATTATAAATAATCTTATAGTAAGTAGGTATTAATTTTATACACAACGTTCAGTAAAATTAATATTTAATTTACTTTAAAAAATAAATACAATCATTTGCGGTCATTTGGTGTATATTTTATTAGAACAACATTTTTATATGTTTTTTTTGTTAAAAAAAAGTGATTAAATGTCATATGTCAAATTACATATTTATATACCTGTCCCATTAGGAATTTTATACGAGAGAGAGAGAGAGAGAGAGAGAGAGAGAGAGAGAGAGAGAGAGGCCTGTAAATATAATAATTTAATATATGCTGTCAGATGTGTTATCATACAAGAATTTAATTAATGAATAGCAGATTTAAATTAAAATTTATTAAACTTATCTCATCGGATCAGTATGTGTCATTGTAAACAAGAATACATGTACATAAAATAGGAATAGCCTTTTGGGTTTAAAAAAAATGAAGTAAATGCATGCATGCTGAATAATTGCTGTACGAAATCTAATTTATCTATAGAGTTGTTTCCCTTTATACACAAAGAGAGAGAGAGAGAGAGAGAGAGAGAGAGAGAGAGAGAGAGAGAGATGCACCAGGTTCACAGTATCGTGTTTATAATCTATAAAAGTATAAATATAAATCATACCCATCTGTTAATCAAGGTCCAAAAAAATTGAGATACAACGTATTTCGATAATTTTGAAACATACATTTGGATGGTGTTCATATGATTTTTGTGCAATTTAGCCGTATATCATTTAAAAATGTGTAACTTGTGTTCTTTTCAAAGTAAAGACCTCAAATTTGAAAACAACCACCATCAGTGCTTAGGCTTTATGTCAAACAAATTTCAAGGTCATATCAACAGGTCAAAGGTCAAATATGATGACGTCATCTAGGATTTTTATCAATTTATACCTCCGTCAAACATACTTAAACCTTAATTAATCTAAAACCAATGGTTAAATTTTCTTTATTTTGATATATTTTAATTACAGGGTCATGACAATCATACTGTTAAATTTTATAAGAGTATTCATAAGCGCTAGTTTTACATTATATCGCATGAGAAATTATCTTAAGTTACCAGTTAGAATTTATTTCAGTATCTTTAAGAAACAAGAAGGTCTCCTTTTTGTATAGCAGCACAAATATTTGTAATATCTTGAAAAATAACTTAATGGCATAGAAAATTATAACAATGACTATTTCATTTTACACTCCACTGAAAGGAGCTTCCAATGGTAGGTTTGGGGCGATGTGGGCAAAAAATTTTTTCAAATTTTACGTATTAAAAGATTTCATTCCATAGAAAAAAATATATAATTTTTAGAAAAATTGAATTATAGGAAAAATTTAGCTTATCTATTTTGTACTACCTTAATAACCGATATATTACAATGTAAAAAAAAAAGGCATCCAAAAAGCCCACGAGCCTAAACGGTCACCTGAGTATAACATACGATATTCGTGTGAAGACCCCATATATATAATGACATAAATTTTATTTTTCAATTCCTATGATCGTTGCTCACAAAATAGTGACCTAAAAATCTATTATTTACAACCCCTATATATTTCCCTCTTCATTTCTTTCGAAGGTTTGATCGTAATTCATACAGAAACTACTAAGACTGAAATCTGTGCGATCCAGTTATTAAAAAAACAATTCATGGGTTGACTTATCAATTATTTTAAATTATACAATTTATTCACTAACCAACCTAATTTCGAATACTCAATCAGGCTAGCGTAAAATATAATATATATTTAGATTTACAAAAAAGTAACGTTCGATCTCCATAGCTCTCTCGTTCCATGCAATCTTCTTCAACATGTTCCGCCTAGAATTTCATCAAAGTACTGAAAACACTTGACGTGCAGTATAAAACTGGTAGATCGTCAGATGCAAAGAACCCGTTCATGTAACATTTGCATGCTATACTAACTCAACTCGAAGACATGTAAAATGCCCTAACAATGAATTTCGAAGTTGGTGATTAAAATTTCAAACAGGAAATTAATTTCCGAACTTGTGCCAAAAATGAATTAAATAAACATAATACAAATTAAAAATTCATCAATATCGAAATATAAAAAATGCATATAATGCACGTTATATTTATCAAGTTTAAATGCTATACAGCTTCTCAGAACAAGAATTTGAGTGAAGTTTCCGTACAATTCTACAACCGAATAGAACAACCTTGTTACCGCTCTATTAGCATTGGCCTTGTGGCCTTAAAGACGCAATTTAGTCAGAACTGAATTTACATATAAAATGTTTGTATTCCAGTGGAGTTTTACTTATAGAACATACTTCACTTTTGCAAACGTCTGAACTCTTTCTTTTATACTGATTGATCCATAAAGTCGCTGTGTTATGCATATATGCACATCTTTTAAATGCTTCGGTAAATTGGTGGGAACTTTTATCGTTATAAAAGCTTTTACAAAAATCAAGTTGTTGACTCGTTCACGTAAAAAAAAATAATCGAGTACATCTCATCTTGTGTGCGAATCTAATACAAGACCAATTAACAGCGAGTTTGACAGCACGACAAGGGTTTCTTTTTTGGAAACTGTGTTGTTTAAATAAAAGATGAAAGATAAGATACAAGACTAGAGAGATTTCCTTTGACTTAAAAACCCATTAGCGCCAATAAGTTTTCTTATTGCGCGATTACGCGATATTAGTAATGACCCATGTTGGGAGAAAGATAACAGGCTATCGCTTCCGAAATAAAAATGTCAATGGGCATTAAGGTTTCATTGCAATCTCACCCACCAGAAAATATAATGTCTTATTTTTACAGTGAATTGTACAAACCTTTTTTCGGGGGAACAGTGTTTTTAATAGATTTAAATATCTTGACAACGATTAGCAAGGCGACTTTCTTCTCGTTTGTCTAATGGATTACGATTTGTCGTAATATATCTTCCTGCAAATACCCCTGTAATTCTCCTGGCGAAGATAGCGCATATTTTTCCCCTCGGACTCAAATTTACGATTGGAACTGATGGCAATGATAGGCCAGTTCTATATATATGCACTAATTTTACCTTCAGAAAAAAATACATTTGCGTAATTACACCCCACACAGACAAAAACGGCGGGGAGCATAGTATATAGAAAATAATCCTCAACATGTAAATAATGAAGTCTAATTATTCAATATTATGCTTACTTTAAAGGTAAACGCGTTGTTATTCTCCCCTTGTTATTTTCTTTTTTGTAACAAAAGAACAATTTACTTACCCCAGCAGTGAAAAAATATTTTCGCTTTGAGGATATCGTTAGTGTAAACTTCGTACATACGTTTTTACCAAGAAAATGTTCATATGTTGAAGGATCGATTCGTTTTCGGTGGATTTCATGTTAGTTCTGAGGAAATAAGTTTATTTTTTGCTTGTGGATTGAAAACAAAAGTACATGTAGCATGGCCACTACGGCATGGAAGAACCATTTGTGGGTGGTGGAGGCCAGGAATTTTAGTCCTGATTTTCATTACTTGCAAGCTCAGGTAGGATTTGATCTTAAAGTATACATAATATACATGTAATGTAACGGTACATATCTGTTGCATGTTGATTGCAATTTGGAATCTCATGGCTTTGTTAAAAGTGACACATACGTCAATTCCTTTACAAAGGAATCAAAGTTTGTTCATGACAATTACTCTGGTTTCAAAGAATCTAAGCTTTTGCAAAGGACAGTCCCATGGGCCTGGGGTACCTTAATATATAATTTGTAAATTAATATTCATACACAAGAAACTTGTTCACACGTCACTATAAATGCTGCTCTCTTACTTAATTACCAGTATATATAGCATAGCGTGGTTATATACCAATGCAATTATATCTAGGTGTTTTTAGAACTAAACACTTCTGATATTCATGAACATTTTTATGTAAGTAACTTCATTTATGTTAGTTGCATTATATACATGTACATCTGTTCATATTCAAATTCTATGTGTACGTATGTGACAATACACATGTACATGTGATCCGTTTTCATGGTTTTTCATTTGAAACCAAACAAATGATACACATTAAGAACGTATGTGAAAACATATATATGGGATTATAGGAACCATAGATATATTTGGCAAAATTGCTCACGATCGAAGCATTGACAAGAAGGACCGATATATTAAGGGTTAAGTAATATACTCTTTCTTAAACAACAAATACATGTACATATGACTTCTTATCGGAAAGAAAAACTTCAGACATATTCACATATGTATCTCTAGGGACATTATAGATTCATGTTTTTAATACATTTCTAAAATTTTGCTTTATATAGAATTATTTCATTCACACGTGTCAAACTGCATGAAAAATGGCATGAATTCAGCGTAATTTGTTAGATATAATATATAACACCAATTCTCGTAATGAAATAGTATTAAACATTTTTAGTCAATTTCTCATTTTATAGATCTTGCAACGTGAACTTGATAGACGATGCGTATCCCACATGGTGAGAAATTATACTATAACTTGATTCTTGTATTATAAAAGTCTTACCCTAAAATATACGCATTACCTACCCATGATGTATCAAACCAAAGTTTTATCAACCCTTTGCAAACTAAATTGAAGTGTTGTACGACAGAATTATTCAAAGTTCACGTGTTAATCATAAGCATAAAGCACCTGTTTCATACTTCAACGTAACCCTTACCCCCTTCATGCCACCAACCCCATCAACGTTTAATTTTGACTAACAAACCACTTTTGTGAGATTTACTCAAATTGTCTCTACTGGGCTACTTTAATTTTAACCCTAAAATGAATAAATGAAGGAAGAAAAGGAGGAATGAATGCTTTAATAATCAATCGAACGAACGATCGAACGATCGAACGATCGAACGAACGAATGAACAAAAAACGAATTGGGGAAATAACGAATAAACTAACAAATAAATGAATGAATGAATTCTTCAAAACACGTTGCAAAATTTCACTCTAGTTTTTGAACTATGACCCTTTAATTACATCTAATTTAACCTTCTCAGTTAACACCCCATTACCTTTGTCCACAATAATATTACATAAGTTTACTAATTTTAAAACGGGTCTAAACGAGTACTTCTGTACTTACGCTACTTACTTAATCCAGTAAGTCACAAGTACTAACGGTGGTCGGACCCCCCCCCCCCCCTCCCCGTTTAATTTAAAAACGTTTAAATTTCTGTAGATTGCTGTTTAAATGATGAGCAATTCGACTACTAATTTTCTGAATAAAGATAAATTTAAAGATTGTCATTTAATTAACTTGTAATAATTTGCAACTTAAGACTTATGGCAATAAAAACATTTATACTGGGTGTATTAAATATAAAATATATGCACATTGTATTTAGACCAAGTATAGTAGATTTCAGTGTAAAGTCAAGGGCGGGGGCATGTGGGGTGGGAACTTAAACGTGCCTGTAGATTTATACTTAATTCAAAACTATTATATAGAACTGAGGATTTTTTTTAACAGAAAAAAAATCAACTGCAACATGACCGTACACGCTTCCTGGAAATGAAAATCTCCTTTTCCCCTTCTTCTTTATATATTGAATTCTTATCCTATGTATCAAATCTATAAGAAGAAATGATAATGGGACTGTGAATTGGAAAATTATATATCTATAGAAGGAAACGTTAATTTAGCACCATATAAAAAAATATATTGCATGGTGCATGGTGAACAGTTTTATTTTAAAGGTTTCTGCACTAGAAATACCCTGCATTATTTTTTTTGCTTCGATTTACTTCGAAGAGCTAGTTTTTCAGGCTATCCATCACGTTCGAGTATTAAATTGCCCTGCTCTTGACTGAAATGAAAAACACATTCAAGTGTTTAATGAAATTTTCTTTTTTTGTTTAAAGAGGGTCCGAATCAATAGGAGGAAAATACCCAAGTAGCCAGCAAAATTGCTGCTATATCCCCATTGACTCGTATTTCCAATGGCATTTCATTTGATTGCAGGGGATTATTAAGAATACTTCCCGCAAATCAATTTATTTTGTAAGAGGGTTGCGATCCTCTAAAGTTAACAAAACAAGCGAAGTATTTTAATATAATGCGTTCCATTTGCGTTTATGTCAAGTCAAGAAAGCATGAAGTTTGAAGTTCACGAGGTTTGTAAATAAAAGCATTCAAACAAAAAAATGAAAAAGCATATTGATCTCATGTCCTCGACATTGTATTGTAAAATATAACACATCCATATTGATCATGGAGTAATCATCATTATATCAAAGACTCCAACAATAAACTAACACGGATTTAAGTCGGCCTAAGCGACGTCTTTTTAAACAGTTCTTTTCAATGCGTGTGTGTGTTGAGCAATGGATTTTCCCCTAGCTGTGGAACGACGCAAGAATATACTTCGCCTTAAGTTCCTTTCACTTATTTAAACGGATTATTACTATGCAAGAAAGTTTGTGAAACTTTATAACACGGCCAGGATTCGTTTACATAGAACTCCGAAAGTGCCAATATTTATTTTCGCGATGTCTCTAGTTCTTTTTTACCAATTTATCTAGTCTGCTAACCATGAGAGGGAAACGGGGCGAATGCGCACGTGCTTCCTTGTTACGTCACAGACAACGGAAAATAGAAATAATGGAATAATATACCTATAGTCACAACAACTCAGATTTCAAGCATGGATCGTTTT
Organism: Magallana angulata; assembly: GCF_025612915.1. Taxonomy (NCBI): domain Eukaryota; kingdom Metazoa; phylum Mollusca; class Bivalvia; order Ostreida; family Ostreidae; genus Magallana; species Magallana angulata. The sequence continues at coordinate 30,070,339 of NC_069115.1, forward strand.
TTGAGATTCTAAACAGAGAAAGATAGTTTTTCTCAATTCGGCGTTGGAATGGCATATTTCAGCGTTGCGCCTACCTTGTGTGAAGTGACGTATGACTCGAACAGAGACGAGAAAGTGACGCCATATCGTTATCAGTGTCGGTCCGCTAATTCACGTGCAACCAACGGGATAACGTCACCCAGTTTTACGGAAATAGTCAACGTCAGCCTGCCCAGTGGATATAATGTGTCGTATTACGAATACTTACGCACCCTGTATGATTCTAGAATCTCTAGTCCTACGAAAGCTTCGGTAGGTATGACGATAAGGGTAGGATTGGGTTGGTACGTTCGTTAGTGAGAGTTCGGGGCCTGTTCGAGGTTAATTGGAGATCATCGATTTTTAAAAGCCCTTTTTTGGGAAAAGTAATCAAAATAATATTAGAGGCGTTACTTGTAACAACAAGACTGACAAAACTGTCTAAAATTAATGCGAAAGTCATAAGCCGTGCTGTGTTATATATTGGATACAAAGTAAAATACCAGTTTTTTTCAAAGGGGGTTAACCCCTGGGGGGGGGGGGGGGGGGGGGGGTTAACCAGTGTTCTATATAGTTGCTTAGATTTATGTTTTCTGCAATACATTTAAGTTTGAGACATGGCCTTATATTTTCCTTGGAAATCCTTTATGTACCGGTAAATAATTTTATGAAGAAGGAATACATTAAAACAAAAAGAGAAAATTAATGAAGGTTTGAAGGAAAGTTTAAAGAACTCAAATGATTTTATTCATTTCTAGAATTGTTGTAAACCCCTCAATTGATTCATCCATTCATTCAGCCTTCCAATCTTTCTCTCTCTCTCTCTCTCTCTCTCTCTCTCTCTCTCTCTCTCTCTCTCTGGAGACATGGGTAGTTCAATTTTTTTTATCTGATAACAGCTATGAAATTGACTTTCTTGAGATCATTAACAAAGTCTCATGTTAGGAAACCAAGAGGGATTTCAGTCCTTTTTGCTCAAAGTAGTGTTCAAAGTTTTCGGGGGAGATAAAAAAAATAATCTAGCAGGGTTGAGAATATGCAAACATGGTCCGAGATGATTATGGGGGTTAAGTACCACATTTAGAATCTCATTTTCATTTCCAATACATGGAATAATTATCTTTAATTGAGATGGCAACCTTCAAATTTAAAGAATTTTTTTATCAAGCCAATCAAACAAATGGATCAGCATTCATAAAGAAAACTCCTTTCTTCATTCCATTCATTGTAAAAGTGGATTTCAAGAACTGATAAATTGATTTTTCCTACCGAACACAATCATGTACATATATGTTTTTTCATATTTATGTTTTCAATTGATCTAAGGATCTATACGATTTGTAGAAGGCTTAAAAATGCTCAACGCAATTCTATCAAGGAAATGTTTTATTTAGAAAGCAAACATTTAAAAGTCGCCTGTAAACAAAATGAACCCCCCCTATAAAAAGCTTAATATGTGTATTTCATTTAGAAATGGGCCCAGGTGAATTCCATACTAATGTGTTAAGTTTAAAGGTACAACAAGGAATTCACATAATGCATATTTATAAAATCTTGAAAAAGCACATGCGTTTTAAAAGTTTATAAGACCAAGACTTTCATTTTCATTGGCAATCGGTCAAACTGATGATCGCATGATAAATTGCTTGCACAGTGATAGCAGGGCATTTAAAAGTGCACCTTGCAGTGGGCCAGACAGTTTGATTAATTAGTTTTAAATTTACTATTCAAGTTTATATATCCCCCTGTATGGTGCACATTTTTAATATAGAGATGGGGGTGGATTGCATAAGAATCCAGACACAAAAGAAAATCTTTATATGACAGGTAATTAGGGCTTTGAGAGAGTTTGCCGCTTTTTATTTGAGCAGGTATATTTGATTGACAGCCTTTAACACAGGTGTTTTATGTATAATTTTGTTAAAAAGTTGCAATGACAACACCCAGCATTGCTAAGGGTGGGGTCTGCAAACAACAACATTAAACAACAAAATATATGTGGGTAGTGATTTGTTAATAATATATCTCCTGTAGTCTTTGTTTGTTTTGTCTAAAAACTAAATATTGAATCAGTAGACAAGTGATAAATAAATGAAGACTTTATATGGCAGTGACAAGCTGACAGCTAGTGCACAGAAACGGGAGAGCTTTCAAATTTTACCTGTATTTTTTTCCCTTAAAAATTTTGACAGAGAAAAATCATATGTTTTAATAATTTGAGGAAAAAAATGGCGCCCTGGCTTTTTAAAAACAGTTAAATGTTTTTGCCATGTGAATTTAAAAAATACTTAATTTTCATAATTGATTTTCAGACTCTCAGATACCGGTATTTATAATAAATGACTCAGAGGCATCATTAACATGTTTGATTTTGAGAGAATTCCTTGCCAATTGTCCACAATTATATGGGGGTGGGGGTGGGGGTGGTAAATCTCAGGGGGTGGAGGTTGGAGGGGAACTTGGGAATTGGAGTACCTGATTTATTTTTTCTTAACGTTTGTTAAATACATGTATGTCACCAAGTAATTGTTTTATTAATTTTGATAATTTAAAAGTCTTTTAGTTTCAATTTACATGTCTATGAATTAAGAGAGCATAATTGCTCAGAATATGCTTTCTTGAAAGATTTTCAAATTGCTTAAATAAAAGTTTTTTTTGTAATTAAAAACATGCCTAAACAAACTTATTTCAATTAATTAATAAAATAAAATGTTTCCATGAGCTACATGATATTTACAGGCCAGGAGAATGTATCAAACACCTTTAAAATTAGTACATTCATGTATCAAGTAATATACATATTGTACCCAAACTCATACCCTTGCTATAGAAATCATACTTGATATTCTGAGAACAATTAAGAATGTATCTGGAACTTTGAGTATGAATTTTAAGTTGAAATTTATACCTGTACAGCTTTAAATTATATTAACCTCTTGGTCTATTATGGAGTGGTAAGAGAAGGTTGGAGTGGGGGTGGGGGCTGTTCCCACCACTCCCCTTGAAATTTCAAACATATAAAAAAACAAAAACAGGCCATGGACCCCTACCCCCTGGAAAACAAAATTATCCTTCATTTTGGGGGCACCCCCACCTCCCCTCCTTAGTAAAAATCTCTGGATCCCTGCATAGAATGAAGATGCCTTGGAGTTTTGTTCTGTGGATGAATTCATGAAGTCTTGCTCTAAAGTGGATCAAGTATGGCTTGTGTCTTAAGTCTTCTGCCTTAATGACCAAACATAAAATATTGACACTTTTCAAACACGGATAAGCATAAGTTAGCCTCGGGTAGTGTATATTGTACATTTAGGTAGAACATTTCCTTGATTTTGTATAATTTAATGAAGTTGAACATACATGCTACATACAGTACATCAAGTCACTCTTAGAATGAACCAACAAATGCCTTTTAAATTTGATTCAACAAATAAATACTTCAACTCCAAGCAAAATACACACACTTTTAATAAGCTTAATCATATTAAAAAATGTACACTTCAACTTTTCCCCACTCTGTTTAAAAGCCAACATGTCTGAGATTTGAAGAAAAGCCTCGAAAAGAACTCTATAAGTCGTCGATTATTTTGAAGAGAAATCTGTCTGTCTTTTTTAAATTTCTTCTTCATGTTTTTTTATTTATATACCCCAGTACAGTTTATAGATTCTAACAGTTCAAATATTTGATGTTCATCTTTTAATATAAAAGTGCAAGTCAATATTGGTGTTGTGTCAATATTAGTAGACATATTGTGTTTAACATAAAGAAAGAAAAGACTGACATTGTGCCAAAATCTTAATGCAATAAAAGATTGTGTTAATTTAAACAGGGCAAATGTGCACATTGTGACCGCTAGTTAAACCCATTTGTCTGTCTGATTTAAATTCAGAGGAAATTAGGTTTAAAGGAATTTGTATCTAATAAGTCACTGACAATGCTTTTAGGGTGAAAGTTCTCCAAGTCTGGTGTTTTTTTTTAGCCAAAAGTAAGTTATATTCATGCGCGGATCTAGGGGTCAAGTTTAATTTCTTAAATTTACATAGTAAAATTTAATACAAATAAGATGCCTCGGACCTCCCAAGCAAACTAAAATATCCCTTGGATCCCCCTGGAAATTTTTTTGGATCTGCACATGATATTTTAAAAAGTTCACTGTTCACTTGAGCAACAATGTTATTGTAGATTTTAAATATAAATATCCACATAAATTTGTGATAAGCATCTTTTGCAGATTTTAGAATCTCACTTTTGTTAATCAAACCATATGAAATCTAAATAAAAGTTTTGCATTTAATTGTGGTTTCATATTCTCGCAATTTGATACAAAACAAAGAAAAATTGCAGAATAAATTAAAATTAGGAATCATAAGCGACAATACGTTAACCGACCCCCACCTCCCTCCAAAAAATCAAAAAACAAAACGTAGCCAAAAACCCTTTAGTATCCTACTCTCTAACATCCTTAAGTTACGTACAATATAATTCAACTTTTCTCCGAACAGTCTTTCAGCAACCTTAACTTTCACAGATTATTATTTCTACTCTTACAAGAATTTTTGTGTATAATAACATTGCATTTCTGTTATATTCACTGAATCTTTCATGTTGTACCCTTAGAAGCTCTCCTACAGTGAGTGTGTGAATAAACTTCAGAGTTTTTTGAAAATGCTTCAAGTTCAGCTAAATTGCTTCCTTCAGACAAAAATGTTGTCCGCAAAGACCTTTGGCTTATGGCAACATTCATATCATCAAGTCCAAATTAAATCAGATGTTGGCCTTAATAAGCTCTTGCTGCAGAACTGTAGCTCCAAGAGATTAATTTGGGTTGTTGGACCATCAATATGAATTTCCTGTGGAGCTACAGTTCTGTAATTAGCCTAGCTCATACCTAACTGCAGAAATGTAGCTCCACAGGAATTTGGATAGACGATCCATTAACCTGAATTTTCCATGGAGCTACAATTCTGCAGCTAGATTATACTGGATCATAATGGATTTCAATTTCCCAAACTTTGTTCCTTAAAACCAGAAGTAAAAAAAAAACAACCCAAACTAGTGCATGTACATAAATGATAATCAACTGAAATGTTATCAATAATTTGCTGTTAGTTTTATCTCATTCAATTTATGAAAAATCATTTTATTTGTGGATTCTCTCAGGAATGAGGATGGAATATAAGTGAGCTAGGGCCAGTTTATACTGAGTTGATTTTCTATAATCTTTTAAAGAGCATACATTAGTTTACATGGTTGATATATGATAAGGCAGATTTGTGGTGCAAACTTATGAAATATTGACTTTAATTTAAAATTTCAATACAAGTACTTAAATGAAGTCAATATTTCATATTTGATATTAAGAACCAATTTTTTTTCCTTTGCTGAAATGTTCAGCTTGATTGTCAATACTCCTTTTAACAAAATGATATGCAATTATACTTCTTTAGGACCAAATTGCACTGACATGTGGGTGCCACACGGTAAATACCGGTTGTTTATTCGTCTGCCTGATTTGACGAAACTGTTAAAGCAAATATGAAAATTTCATTTACCAGTTGCTTTGAAATCTATAATTTTTATATATATGCATGCTTGTATTATGTTCATGAAATTTAGAGGAAGACTTAACTGAATATTTTTTTTATCTGGTTTGCATGTGTTTTTTGAGTTGCTCTGCATGGTATACCAATGCAGGTATATGATATAATAAATATGACATTGATACAAAAAAAAATGTTGATTCATATGACTGTGTATATTCAATGGTTGTCAGTATATTCCATTTTTAAATCATGCTTTAAAAAAAGATGAGTCTGGATTTTTAATTTTTTTTTTAGTGCTTTGTGATTCACAAAAAAAAATAATTGAATGATGAGTCTGGTTTTTGTTTTGTTTTAGGGTCATTATCCATCCGGAGCGAGCCCAGGTCCAGGTCATTACTCCGCACGGTCCTTCCATCCTCCGCATGGGAATAATTTCCACAGCAAATCTCCCCAGATCTATGAAAGCCGACCCAGAACCGCTGGACCGTACCTCAATGCTGACCAGCTTCCTCCCTCCCTCCCCTCCATCCACCATGGTCTGTATCACTCGTCCTGGGGGGAGGATGAAGACATGGGGTCAGGGGAGGGATCCAGACACTCGGAGGATAGGCTGAAATGGATTGATGCACTGAACAAATGGATTCCAGAACAGGTAGGGAGATTTTGATTTAAACAGTTCATTTTTTTACTACAAGTGTCATTAATTAAAATGGATTGATAAAGGATTGATAATATTAGATAATAAATTACACAAGTTATTAAATTAAAAAGTGAAATATTTGAAATTTCTTTTGCCAAACTTGAGTTGTCTCCCTTTGTGAGACACTCTCCTTTAAAATTGATTGATTAGATAAGGGATAACGCGGTTAAAAGAATCTTAATCTCTTTAATACCTGCAGTTTATCTTGTTATCCATGTAACGTTTCTTCATAATGAAACATGATTAATATGTCTTCATTGTGAGAAATATATTGTGAACTTGAGGGGAAACCGCATTGATTAGACCACAGGTGTGAAAGCTTGAAAACCGCGATTTCATGCAAAATTCTTATAGACATTTTGAGGTGTTCTGAGATAGGGTGAAACATGCTTACAGAGATTGATAGACAGGAAAAAGCACAATCATGCAAAAAAAAAAAATGAAAAGAGATTGATTTAGGCTTTAAGAAACAACAGCGTGGAAATCTTCTTTCATATTCATATAAACATTCAAATATTTGCTTTACCAACATAGCTTCCATGCACAATGTCGACGGGATTGACCCGCGTTGTGTAGCAACTGTTGTCATCTCGTAGGTTTCTGACAGCGTTCGACATTTTCTATGACACGTAATTTACTTCCAGACAGACAGATCTCCCCAAGACGAACAAAGAACATACTCCAAATTTGGGGGGGTCTTTGTCATAGAAAAAAAGAAGAAGAAAAGCTCAATGTTGAAATTTGATATACCTCCTCATCTTATGTAGTAAATCTCGTGTTAAGATTTTCTTTAATTTGATCTTTTTTCCCCCATTTTTTGTGTCTGTTTAAACTAGCTATATTTGAAAGTTTTCTTTCAATTGGCTTTTTATAATGAAGTCTTTTTCAAATATTTGCAGACTTTATTAATCTACAAATATTGCCTCTTTATTGTTCGAAGTAAAATGAGATTTTCCTTTTCCCAAGACTTTTTTTTCAATGGCATCTGTGCCATTCATTTTGATGTTGGTCCACTTGGAGAAACAACATTATATTTGATTTCAATGGGTTTTTAAATCAATATTAAACATATGTTTTACTTATCAAAGTCATTTCATTATTGAAGTGTTTGTTTAGAGATTTAAATGTATTGAAAAATATGAATAATATTTGAAAGAACTGAAATTTATTCCTCCAATTTTAAAGTTATTTACAAAGATTTATCAAAGCAAAATCTAATGGGCCAAAATAACCAAGATTTTTAGATACTTAAGATATTAAAAAATATTTTGTATCATCTGAAATTTAAATATTGAATATCATTTCCATCCATGATTTAAATTTTTAAAAATTTTAATTCTTTGCATACAATTACATACAAAAACGATATTTAAATATGTAAGAGGTTTTAACTTCAATTCACTAATCACAAATTGTGATCACAAGCAATTTTTTTTTCATCTTTAAACATAAATTATATATACTTTGAACAAACTACCTTATTAAATTCTTTCCTTTTTATTTATTCTAACATAAATAATAGAGAAATTTAATAAATAATTTTGTTTATTGAAAGTGCATGATTTAACTTAAATAATGGGGCACTTATTTCATCAAAACCTCGATCTCCCTTATTTCAAAAGTTGTGTCACGGCATTGTCAATTTCTTGAAGTAAATGGCATTAAATCAGAGTTTCAGTCCTCAATCCAATCACTTGTGTTGGCACACGGATTTCCTCTGTGTAATTTATTTTCTAAAGGATGGGAATTAAAAGTTTTGTTTAAATTACATTGTAGGAAATTTAAACACATAATGTCCCCTTTTTACTTTTCACAAAAGATTGTTAATTGCACAATTCAAGTAAGGAATTGCCAAGTTCAATCTGGGCAAATAAAAATATAAAAAGGATAAAAAAAAAAAAGCTTTGACTTTCGTTCATTAATATATATGAAGATTGGAAACGATTTAGCGAGATGTTTATCATTACAAAATCTGTCACTTTTCAAGAACGGCCCCATAGGCTTTGATTGAGGTGACAATGTAGCGATCAACTTCTTTTGTGTCGAAACATGAAAAGAAAGGAAATTAAAGTTTAGCCACATGACTTTAGTTGCTATATACAAAGGAGGTTTCAAGCAAATAAGAGACCTAAAAAACGGAAACCTCGGAAAAAAATTTTCTCCCAATGCTCTGGACACATGTAAAAGTATGGCTACAACTTCAACAAAGCCTGTTTGCATTGGGAATAAATACCAGAAGATGAAAGCGTGTGAACTGTACTATTTCAAATGACATCAGTACAATTCCATGGTTGCCAGATAGTGTTGAGGAATTATTGAAATTTTTTTTCTAATCCACGCAAATTTAAACAATTTTTTTTTTTTTGGTGTTTGTGTGCGCACACACACACCCGTTGAGGATGTGAAAGTTGCATGGATTAAGAAAGAATTTGTGAAGTTTCTTTCATGCTTGAAATAAAAAGAAATTGGTCCTTGGAGATAAATAGGAACAATTCAAACAATCCTCGGGCGAGAAAAGAGTCAAAATCGGCAGTAAGATATAGAGACTTGGGGGTAACTCGCATGATTTGTGTACAATTTAATTCTTTTTTCTTATGATACACTTAGAAATCTCTGGGAAATGAACATCTTTTACCAAGATGATAAGTGATATGTTCTTTTAAAAGCGCTCAATCAATCTCAATGAGAATTATCTGTAAAGTGCTGTGAAAAGCGGGACATGGAAAAAATTTCAATTGTTTGAATTTCGGATTTTAAATTCAAAATTGAAAGTGCCAGAGAATCTGATCTTATCAATGGATTAAGTGATTTAGGGAGATAGACTTTCTTTTATTTTATGCCATTTGTGAGAAAAAATATCAAAGTGAATATTATTGATTTTTCCAATGGTGATGAATAGGGAGCTGAAGGGGGATGTAATGTTGATTATAGAAAAAAGGAAAAAAATCGGCAAGGTTTTTTTTTATACCCTTCAATTTTGGGATGAAATTATTTTCATTGTTCAATTAAGAAATGGCCACCTGGCTATCAAGTTTAATTGTCTGGATATTTTCTTTGCAACCATTTATTGTTGGAATCATCAAACATGAAGTTTGTCGATAATTAATATATTTTACCTGCCACAAATGACAATTTCATTATTTTTTTGCCATATCAAAAACATTTAAAGAGATTTTTTGAGGATTTTTTATGCATGTTATGGAAATTGAAAATACTTTCCCAGTGCCGAAAATGAAATCACCAGCAATGGCAGCCAATGATTCATGGATGCCGAGCAAGAAAAAATCCCATGGAAGTAAAACCTCCCTCACTTCGTCCAAAGAAAATGTCTTCAATTCTTTTCCCCTGGACAAGATACAAGTGAGCGGACAGCAGATGCATACTCCAAGAGTCGGTAATGGCGATGATCGCCATGACTTCTCGAACTCATACAATATGGTGAAAAAATCGAACAGTGAGGGGCCAGGGAGTTTGACAACTGTGTCTTATGCTATTCCTCCGGTGAAGGAGGTTCTCTCCCTTCAAGGATTAAAAGAACTCATAAAAGGAGTCGGTTTCTCTAATATTCCCGTCCAGCACCCCGAAATGGTAAGGCAGGGCTATAGGAGACCATAGTGTCTCCTTTTTTTTTTTTGCATGCAAATTCAGCTTGAAATATAATAATCAGAAGTAATGAAAAAAAATTTACTGTATGTCTGAATTCCTATTTGGTATATGGGTTGATATTAATGAATGAAAGTACTTTCGAAAATTTACCAATCTTTAAATTCTTTTTGCCAATGGGTAGATTTTATGATAGAGGTTTTTTTGGTGCATGGAGTAGATGATTATTAGAAAATCAATAGGTCTTTTTATGCAACCATCATAAAGATGTTTGGTTAATAAGATTCTGCTATTGAATAAAGTACATGAAAAACGTATCATAAATTTGTTGATTTTAAAAATTGGTCAGGAAGACAAAGTTGAAAGATAAATGACTCAGAAAGAATATTTTTTTCAGACATCAGACCTTGTACAAAAAGTGAGTTCTTGTGTTTTAGTAGATTTTAAATTTTAATTTGCAAACATAATTTGTTTAAAGTTCAGGAAGTTCAAAAGTTTAAAACAATTTTAGCAACTCTGTAGTTTAAATGACCACTAATTCTATCTAGGTAAATTTAATCAAATAAATATAAGGGCCATTTTAAGAGGGAACATTGTACAATCACAACTTTGGTAGGACTTACAAAACTAGCTGCAATTGACCTCTGACCTTTTGACCAAAAATGATTTTTTGACTCCCAACACACATTATATGCTGACTAGGGGAAATTTAGGATCTTGATCGAAATCTGTAACTTTTAAAATCCTTGACAGGTACTAAAATTACATGGCCTCATTTTCCCTTATAGAGAGGGGATTAATTAACAAAAGGATTTTTAAATCTCAGTTTAATTAATTAATAAATTAATATCTGCTGACTTGATTATTAAAATGTTACACAATATGATTTAAACCAGTGAACAACCTAATGGATTTAAAAAAAAAAAAGTATAGATATACAAATGTAATCCATTAATTGCTTGCCTACAAGTGTATGGTCAACAACGATCAGATCTAAATTCACTTTACCAATCACAATTAGATGTATCAATAGATACTGTCACTGGCCATCAAGTACAAAATCATTTGCATTGTTTAATTATCAATTTACTTCCTCACCTTATGCAGTGAAAATACATAAAACTCCTCTTTGTCTTTTATCTGAGAACATAGGCGTTGGAACTGGAAGGTTGGGGGGGGGGGGGGTGGTTGCTAAGCGCATCCCTCCCTCCCTCCCTCTTAACATTTTAGCAAATTTAGACATTTAACTGTAACCATAATCCTTTTTTTTTGGCTTGTTAATATTTCTGTTAAGTCTAGCCCCCACCATTTTTGATTTGCCTCTGACAGCAATAGAGTATTTTGCTGTTTTGTGTCATTAATGACATGAAATCATGAATGACTTAAATTTGTTGTAATTCATATAGATATTAACCGTCATAAAATAAATGGTATCCAAAGGAATGCTTCTCGCAATTTTACACATATTCCATGACTATTTCATATGTAATTTACACTATTCTGAATAGATTAGAATTGCCTTGTTATGGGCAATTGATATTGGCTTACAGATCATGGAATAAAAGTCAGAATCTAAGCTATTATGAAGTATTTGCTTGGTTAAAGAATATACCGGTACTCACTGTCAATGTCTACATGTATAAGCTGTCAAAGACTTCATTTTCAGGCAGTGGGTGGTATTTATAATGCCATACATGCACAATTAATTTATTGGTGGTCATGCACAATATGAGCTCTTTGAGAGCTGCTTTTGAAGCTGTTGCTATGGTATCCACCTCCATGATTATAGATAGACAAAGAAAACTATGCCATTGGAGACTTTTGCTATTGAAGTTGCATTCATTATTAGTTAAAGAGTGTTTAATTTCCAAAAGCAAATAATAAGTACTAAGCAAATAATAAGTATATAGAGATTTCAGTCATGTAGGTGGCACATAGGTGTGAATAAAATTGACAAAAATTTATGCAAGCAGTCTTAAATTAGCAGATCTGTGTTAGCTGGTAACGGCCACACAGAGTCTTTGTTTAATATTGCTCTATATTGCTTAGAACAATGATATATGATATCTATTATCACAACAAAACATTGCTAACTGAAGAAATATGTGACGGCTGCAATTACTTATACTGAAGACCTTGGCCAGTGCATTTATTGGGTGCAGTATATGCCAGGTGTATTTGCGCTTCCATTTGCCACTTGAAAAAAAGAATTCGAAAAACTGATTGATCGAAACAAACCATGGGGTCTCCGTTAACTGTAACAATTCCAGATCACACACCTTTGTCGAAAAATGCACAGAATTGCGACCCTGCTGTGCATTTGTTCTTCAGCAGTATTTTTATTAGCCCTCACTCTATCTAGTCTATACATGGGTAAATAGAGGTGTTTGCTTTTTATTAACTGTGGAGAATGATCTGCATAGAGATATATAATGCCAAGATTGTCAGATGTCAATTCTAATGGTTTGTACTGTGTATTATGGGGTTGGTGTATTCTAGCACCTTCAGATGCTCTTATTGCCACGTCTTTCCCTCTATATACTTCTGACGCACTCTATAAAGAATTTGTCACTGGACAGCTTTTTTAGCTCACCTGAGCTGAAAGCTCAAGTGAGCTATTCTGATCACTTTTTGTCCGTCGTCCGTCTGTCCGTCCGTCCGTCCGTCTGTCCGTCCGTCTGTCTGTCCGTCTGTAAACTTTTTACATTTTGAACTTCTTCTCTAAAACCGCTTATCCAATTTCAACCAAATTTGGCACAAATCATCCTTATGGGAGGGCGAATATAAATTGCAGAAATAAAAGTCCGATCTGTATTCAAAGCGGAGAAAACCTTGAAACTGTAGAAAAAGGGGGGTGCATTTTTAAAAATCTTCTTCTCAAGAACTACTGATTCCAATTCAACGTAGTTTAGCATAAATTATCCTTATGGGAAGGAAAATATAAATTGCAAAAATTAAGGTCTAATTCTGTTTCAAATCTGAGTTATTACGAAAATAATAATAAAGGAAAGGCGTGTTTCAATCAGTTTAATAGCCTCGGATTCGGCATCCGGTAAAATGGGTAGACAAGACTTGGCCTGGGCAAAACAAAAGATGAGCAGTTATTAATCTGCCAATCTCATTAAAATTTCAGGATATTTGATGGACCAGTATATTTGTATTTGCTGTAAATATTGCTGCAAAATAATGCGTATTTGGAATTGACGATTGCCGATCTGCCCCGGCTTTTATTTTGCCACGGCCCGGTTTTGCTTACCCATTTTACCAAGACTCGTATTCCATTGTTCTTTGTTTAAAGCAGCCATGACATTATACGAAAAAGGGTCGATCTGACTATGATGAATTTGCTTGTTGTGCAACAGTTTGCGTATGAAGGGAAATTTTTGAAACATGAAAAATATATTGGTGCCGATTTTGTGAAGTAAATTGAGGCTAAATATTTCAATGCGTTGACAGTTTTCACACATGACGTTGATGTTAGCTTGTTCTGATTTTCGTTTCGTTTTCATTATTTATGCTTTGTAACCTGGAAACTGTCGTCTGTATTTCGTGATTTTTACGTATCAAATCAAACAGAGACTTCGGTAAATCAAACAGTTACGTTAACTGTTTACCTGCGCAAATTAAGCAAAATCTGATGTAGGAGTACTGAAATACAATTCATTCTATCGGTAATTCAGCATTATTTTTTGCGTAATGGTAGATTAATGCAATAGGTTTTTGTTGAAATGCTCGGCATTTTCTCTAGTTTATTCAGTTTAAATAGAGTTTGATATCGCTTACGGAAATATGTAGGTATATACATGTATATATATGATTCATTTCGAAAAAATAAATTGTGTTCTTTATTTGTTATACATGTAGTGCATGTTTCTTGTGTTTAATTGTTAACAATTTCTATTTACTAACCATTTTTGAGTGTTTGCTTCGAATTATAAGCAAGATACAGAGATTTGCTAACAATTGTATGTTTGTACACAGATCTTAAAAGCTAAAGATTAAATCAAAATACTGATAGTACTGAAAAGCGCTAACCCAGCTTCTGTATGTATATAACAGATATATGTATATAGCATTTCAGCTTCTGTATACGCACTATATTTCCTCATCACTGCATGACAGTCCCTGCAATGATGTATGTAAGCCCCGTACATTAATTTCACAATAACCCGTAAATTAGATTCACAATAGCCCGTGCAGTTATGTGCATAAACCCCTGAAACTGGTTCCCTAACCAGTTTAAATGATGTATACTTTTGCTTAAGGGGGCGGTTATTCGATGCACCGGAAGTTGAAGTCTAACGACAATTGAAGGACTGAGCTATGCTTAGCGCTTTAAAAAGTAAAACAATTGTCAATATTTATTACGAAAATTTTCAAAATCTGTTCTTCCAGAAACTAACTTATTGAGTTGTAAACTTAACCTTTTTAGCTCACCTGAGAATGGGGCCACAATGGGGGGGTCGAAGTTTAACAAATGAATATATAGAGTAAATCTTTAGAAATCCTCTTCTCAGAAACTAATCGGCCAGGAAAGCTGAAACTTGTGTGGAAGCATCCTCAGGTAGTGTAGATTCAAAGATGTGAAAATCATGACCCCTGGGGATATGGTGGGGCCACAATGGAGGGTCGAAGTTTAACATATGAATATAAAAAGTTAATCTTTAAAAATATTCTTCTCAGAAACTAATTGGCCAGGAAAGCTGACACTTGTGTGGATGCATCCTTATGTAGTGAAGATTCAAATTTGTGAAAATCATGACCCCCGGGGTTAGGTTTGGGCCACAATGGGAGATCGACGTTTTACATGGGAATATACACAGTTAATCTTTAAAAATCTTCTTCTCAGAAACTAATCAGTCAGGAAAGCTGACACTTGTGTGGATGCATCCTCAGGTAGTGTAAATTCAAAGTTGTAAAAATCATGACCCCCGGGGGTAGGGTTGGGCCACAATGGGGGATCGAAGTTTAACATAGGAATATATACAGTAAATCTTTAAAAATCTTCTTCTCAGTAACTAATTCGAAGGCAAAGCTGGAACTTGTCTGGAAGCATCCTCAGGTAGTGAAGATTTAAAGTTGTGAAAATCATGACCCCTGGGGGTAGGTTGGGGCCACAATGGGGGATTGAAGTTAAACATATGATAATATACAGTAAATCTTTAAAAATCTTCTTCTCAGAAACTAATTAGCCAGGAAAGCTAAAACTTGTGTGGAAGCATCCTCAGTTAGTGTAGATTCAAATTTGTGAAAAGCATGACCCCTGGGGGTAGGTTTGGGCCACAATGGGAGGTCGATGTTTTACATAGGAATAAACAGAGTCATCTTTAAAAATCTTCTTCTCAAAAACTAATCAGCCAGGAAAGCTGGAACTTGTGTGAAAGCATCCTCAGGTAGTGTAGATTCAAAGTTGTGAAAATAATGATCCCCAGGGGTAGGGTGGGGCCACAATGGGGGGGGGTCAAAGTTTAACAAAGGAATTTATAGGGTAAATCTTTAAAAATCTTCTCAGAAACTAATCAGCCAGATGATTCTTTATAATTGTTAAGACTTTGGCCCCAGGACAATTCTTTGGCCTCACGAGAAGGTTGAGAGTTTACTGTACGTTTATATCCCATATATAAACTATTGTTAGGGATCTTTTTGAGAACTGCAATACTCAACACATGATATGACTATAAAAATCATCCTGTTAGAAAAGGGACTAATGATTATAAACATAAGAATATCCAGGGGAAAATGGATTTTATTTATACAGGATTTACATGAATTACTGTATATTGTCCAGATAGTTTGTATTATGACTCCATTGAGCTGATTTTATCAAACCTATTGTTCCTCAGGTGAGCGATGTGGCCCATGGGCCTCTTGTTTATGTTTACAATAGATTGATTTAGTAACTATAATTATGCATAGACATTGAGATATTGGAATAATATAAAATCCCCAAACCTTGTTTACAAATATTATTAACGTTTATAACAACATTAGAAGGCACACACAGAAGGATGCATGGTACATCTTGTACCAATTTACATTTAATTTTAATTGTTCCTTTTAAACCCCCAAAATTTCCTGTTGTTCATCAATCTCAGTCACTCCTATACAATGGGATATAGTCTTGCCTTTCAATTGAGTATATATACCATTTTCAAAAGTTTTTGTTAAAGAGTTCTTAATTACATTGTACAAATAAGAGGAAAGATGTCATTCTTTTGAAGAATTTCATTTCTTCAGTACTCTCTTTCTTTTTCTTTTTTAGATATCTACAAAAATTAGGAATGATATCTCTGCTTTATTCTAAAAAAAAAAACTTGCTCGTTTTGAATAAAATTGAAAGCTTTTATCATACCGAAATGGCAGAGTTTGAAGCCAGTTTTTCTGCAATGGAGATAGTTCAACTTTGTCAAGAACTCAATTCTGTTACATATTTATTTAAGAAAATTAAATGTTCTCACTTGCGTAGAAATCTAAGTCATGATTGAGAAAGTCTTATGAACACGATTTCACTGTTTTCTATTTCTTTGGTGAGGGGTATTCTCTTTAACTTGCATTGTTGAGTATATAAAGCTGAGGAAACCCTATTCTCAACCCTGTAACAAGAGGTCAATATTGAGAAAGCTTTCCTCCAGATTGTTGACGCTACCCTGGAGGTGTGTACATAGTACTTATTATTGTCCCTATAGTGTTCACCTGTACCGTTACACCTTGGTGTTGTGTGACTATACCGGTACCTTTGGATTTCCAGCAGTCAACATTTTCAAGTTGTTTGTGCCCATGTGTGATGTTTGCGTGCTTTGGTCATGGCTATATTTAACAAGTTTTTGGATTTAAAAAACCCAATCTTTCTCAAAGTTGATCGAGTGGACTAGCTTTTATGATTAATGCAGAAAGGTTACTGTTTTGATTAATGACATTACAAAAGATAATGGTTGAAACATTAATTGGGAAAGATATAAATATACTTTCAACTAATAATGACCAGTTATTTCATAATTACATGTAATAGAGAGGCATAAAAATGATTTTGCACTGATTGAATATTAATTTGTCCACATGAGAAAATAAAAAAGACAGACATTTTTAGAAAAATTAATCATAAGTTGTCCCCCTTAGAATGTTTTTTTAAGAATCAGATATATGTACTGCAGTAACCTTCAAATATATGATAATCATATATAGATATATATTTTTAAGACACCATATTGAAATATTATTCTGTGATATTTCAAAAATATTTGTAAATTAGATGTTTAGTTTTCAATCAATTAACTGTATGGTTCAGTCTGATCTTTATTTTTAAAAAAACCTGACCTCATAGTTTTCTGATTACAGGTACATGTGTACTTGGATTTCAGGATTCTGACTACAAGTTTTGAAAATCTTAAAGACATTGTTAACATAATAAAGATTTAGATCCGAGTTTCCTGAATTCTTGAATTAATAGGATTCAAATGATGGTTTTCAAGCAACACACCTGTATTTAAGTATCAGTCTGGTATCCCCGATGAGAGTAACTTCTTTGCTATGAGAGCCTTATAGCTCTGTAAGCCCATTGTTTATTTGTTCTTG
The DNA here is from genome assembly GCF_025612915.1 of Magallana angulata. Taxonomy (NCBI): domain Eukaryota; kingdom Metazoa; phylum Mollusca; class Bivalvia; order Ostreida; family Ostreidae; genus Magallana; species Magallana angulata. The sequence continues at coordinate 30,087,773 of NC_069115.1, forward strand.
TTTTCAGAATCAGTCCAGAGCTGGTTACGTAAGCTTTGTAGGCAATGCACCCATGGTGGAAAAATTATTGAGAGAGGTAAAGCAAAACAAATTCAAGAGGCTGGCTACCCGGTATATACATATACTAGCTGTCACATCCAAACAAAAATCTCAAGGGACAATTTAATTGAAATTAGAACCTCCATCCGCTTCCTGGTTTTCAATATGTCTTGACTTTATCAAAAATCGGGAAGCTGATAGAAGTTCTGATTTTAATGAAATTGGTCAAGGGCCTAAATTAACCATGGGGAAAAAACGTAACATGTTTTTTATATTCCAATCTGTCCTTAAAATAATTGGTGAAGGGCTTTCTTAGAAGGGCTTTAATAACTGAGAAATTTATTTTCCTGGTAATACTTTCTTGTTTGTGTAATATAGAATAATGATTTTGCTGTGAGTTCAAAGTAACAAAAACCTTTGGTAGCTAGGAGTACTATCAGTTCTTTGATTAATTCTATTTTAATTGCATGTAATTCATGTGTGAGTCTCTTTTATTAACAAATAATATTAAAGTAACTAATAGATGTAAATTCTAATTTTTTCATAAGGTAAGTAATGTATTCCTCTTCTTAACTCGATCTCTTTTGGTAAAGAAAAAAATCTTTATTTCCTTAATCGAGTACCGATATTTGTATTCTTCAATGTAGCATGCAGCTTCTCAGAAAAATCGTGACTTTCTGTCGCAAGATGAACGCCATATTTGTGAACGATTCGAGCAGCACATGTTGAGTATGAAACTCCAGAATCAGTCGAAACATCATAGTCCCGAGCATGCTTTTGCTCGGAGACTGATGGTATGAGGGCACCAAACAATTAATTCACAACTTTTAGCATGATCTACAATTCTTTACCACACCATACCATGTGGATTTTTTGTCTGTTTTTATTTTCATTTTTTTTTTTTCATTTTTGGCACTTTTGGAATGGTTTTGAGAATATTTTTCACTTTTTTCATTTCATACATTTATAATGTTATAGATAGATTAACTTTCACATATTTTTCTTTTTATTAATTTTTTTTGCAGATTTTTATAAAGGCTTTATTTGCAAATAAGAATCTTTTTGCATGCTTTCAGAACCATATGCATGCATGCAATTTATATATACCGATATTTAAGTTGCGATTGAAAAAAAATAAATTGACATTGCATGAATGTTCTTTTTTTTTATATTGTAAGAGATTCTTTCAAAGCTTTCCTACTTGATCAAAAAAAAATTTAGATTTATTTTAGCAGCTGATTATTATAACATATTTTGTATGTAGACATGATATATTCTGTATTTTATTTTTAAATTTTTTTAATAGAAAAAAGCTTTAAGAATTCAGCCATCAAATCTGACAATTACCAATATTATACTAATCATCTTTCATTTGATTTGAAATTTTGATCATTGAAAGTCAGAAAGTTAACTCGTTAATAATACATAGATAATTTAATCAGAACCCAGTGAAAATAAATGATTCATTTCCACTGAAAATAAATTGAGGGCTTGAAACGCTATAACAGACATAATTATTATTTTTATCTCAGATCAGTTTATAAAACATGCACTTAATTGTTTACAAAAAACTGTCATATACCGCGGTAGTTTATGGGTACATTTTGTGTAATTTTTAGACACTAAAGAAGAGGGAAGCTTTGAGGCGAAGAAATGCGGAGATGTTAGAGCTACGGAAACAGAGGAAGGACTCCTCATCGCCTCACTCACCCGTGTCCGACAAAAGTAAGGCACATAGAGAGTCACATTGACATTTTAATGTCTTCAGAAACCAATAGACAATCTCCAATAAGTTCACTGACCATGAACCAACTCAAACAAACTCTTTTTTAATCAATAAATATGCATGTAATTTAAAGCATTTAAAGCTTTTGAATTAATTAGCAATGTTTGGGCAACAAGCAGTTTTTGCTAAATCAGGAATATTGCTAATATAAATACCATGCATAAATTCAGGATGACTGGCAGTGGGTTATGATGAAGGGAGAAAATTTGCATGATTGAATGTTTTTTTTTAATTTTTAACCTATACCTGGTATATACTATTAAAAGAACGTCAAATTGAAACCTAATTTTGCGTTTGTCTGATGAGAGACATAATGTTTACAAAGAATTATTAATTAAAAAAAGGAGGTATAACTAAATTTTATTTCTTGCGTTTAAAAAAAATATGTGGTTGCATGAATTTGGCATTTAGCTGTCAATTATTTACTTTCCTAAGTGTTTAACAATTAAAAATGCCTTTGTTGGGTATTAATTCCAAATAAAGCTTAAAATTAATACATGTAATATTTAACCAGCCATTTAAAGTTAAAAACCATTTATTGATCATTAAAGTCTGTTAAGAGAGAAATTTTAACAATACGGTATTATATATAATTCTTCATTAGAGGTTTCATACAGGTAATACCAGATGTTTCTTAATATTTTCAGGACTCAAAGTCAGGTTTAAGACCCCTGCTCTCTTCCCTAAGAAAACAGTACCCAACAAAGATCTCATCTCAATACCCAAGGAGTCCTGGGGGGCAGAGAAACCGGAGAGTGACCCGGATTCATCCAGACTGGATGGCTCCGAGTCGGATTCTCGTCTAAAGCAGGCAGAAGATGATCTGGAACTAAAAGGATCCGAATCCGGTAAAATATTTATATCAAGGAATCTTTTATTTATTTTTCACTTTTTACATTTTTTTTTAGGTATTTTAAGAATATATTTGCAGTCTAGTTTTTATGCTTTCATGTTACAATTAACTCTCTCTCTCTCTCTCTCTCTCATTTATACATGATATTGCATGTAATATGTAATATAATAACTTTCTTCAATTTATCAGAAAATAGCAAGAAAGGATCTAGTTCATCAGGTGACAAAGATGGCTCTGAAAAATCTTCTTCCCACCATAGTTCTGGTTCACTTCCACCTGTTGCCATGGAAACAACAAACAAGGATGCTGAAGATGAAGGTAGGTGTATAGTCCATGTTCTAATTTGTTTTTTCATATTTATCTAATTTACTCCCTGTTGACTCTTAAGTTCTTATTCTTTTCATTATTTTTGACTACTCTTATTTACTATTTTGAGGTAAGAATTCAAATATATTCTTATGTGAACCTAAAACCATATTTTATCCAATAAATGAAAAGAAGAAAATGATGCAGTGTTCGAGGAACCAAAATTACCAACACCTCAACCAGGTCTATCAGAACCAGAAGTTCCAGAGCCAGTGCAATCGCGTACTGAAACGGCTTCTGATAAATCGCTTGTTGAAGTAGAATCCCTAGATAATGAACCAGTTGAACCCAAAGGAGTTGAAAATGAACCAGTTGAAAAACTGGTTTTACCTGACCCCCTCCAAGATTCTGAGTCAGAATTAGACAGAGGTAGTTTATATGTTGTGTCCAGCACGATATATCTGTGTCACCACTGTTCAAATTCACCATCTACATGTGCAGTGTAATTTTGTTGTCACAGGTCATATTGGAACTAACTCGGTCACAATGTCAAGCATCCATTGTTGTGATTTTGAATATAATAAATGCGCATGGCCATAATCACATGCATGTATGTGTATGTTCTGTCCCATGCAAGCCAGCAAGTGTACATATAACAAATAATGTCACAGCAAACATATAGATCACTGAATATAAATGCATTATGATATATGTTATTATTAAAGTGTTATAAATTTTATTTGCAGTCACGGGCTATTTAGTTACTAAATCAGATGCTACATGATTATTTGTTGTCATTGTCTAAAATATCATTTGCGTGCTCTTATAAGCTCCAATTAAATCACTTAGGGTTAATGAACTAATTCACTCACTGCACTTCACATCTGATGTCACTTTACAAAATATTGTAATGTATGTGCATGATGTCATATTTGCTATATATATAATGAAACTAGATTTGTTACAAAGGGTATACATATATTCATCTTCATATTCTTTGATGAGCCAAGCCATAAGCCGCAATTTTCATTTCATTAATAATTAATATTTTTCAGCCATATGCTTCTTGTGTACCAGTAATTTTCTTTTGTAATCAATTACCATAAATTTGAAAGTGTGACGATCAGATCGATCAGTGTGAATACCGGCATCAGATAGCTCAGTTGGTAGAGCAGCTCACTAGAGATTCAGGGGGCCCGGGTTCAAATCCCAGTCTGGTCCCGTCATTATTTCTCCCATCCCGTTACATTTGGTGCGGTGATGAACCCCTGGAACTTACAGGTAAACTACTGCCAGGGGAAGAGCCTGGGGTAATCTTCGAGGATGAAGATCATTTAAGGGGGGAAGGAATGTGATGGTCAGACCAGTTCAAATACCAGCACCAGATAGCTCAGTTGATAGTGCACCTGTCTGTAGATTCAGGGTGCCCAGGTTCAAATCCCAGTCTGGTCCTTCATCATTTCTCCCATCCCGTTAGCAAAAAAATATGAGCTGCAATTTTTTTTCTAAAATTTTTACCATAGAGTTGTTTAAAGTTACTTGCAGAATTATTGTAACACATGTAACATATTTTTGGATTGAAATAAAATTCTGAAAAATAAAGGCTCAAATTGCTTGAAAAGCATTTACAGCTCTATTCATCCATCATTTGAAAAGAAAGATAACTCTTTGTACTGTATTAGTTTGGTCTTTATATATATCATATATATGGATTTCGGCAATGGTAGCTCTTTCAAGTGGTAGAGCTCCTGACTAGATTTGCAGGGGTTTAGGGTTCGATTCCCGGTCCAGCAATATATTTTTGATCATGCTCATTCCTTCTCTCCTATTACTGTTAACAGTACACTGTTATCCTGCAGGATCTACAAATTGATCTAATGTTTTAAAAATTACTAGAAACTAGATTATAAAGGAATATATTGTGGATGTATTAAAATTGTCTTTTAGCTTGAAGACAAGAAACTAAGTATTCTTTTTATCAAAGATAAAATTTCATAGTGACATTGAAAAAAAAAAGTGTCAATATGTTTTCTGTTTTTATCAGAGGCAATTATAGGAGGTGTGTCTGATGACATTCAGCTCTCTGATAGGAGTAAGTCTACCTGTCTGTATGTGTATTCATATATAAAATAATATAATATGTACTGTACAGTAACATTATATATGCTGACCAATATATTATAGTCTTCTTACCCAATTTACAACAGATTGTAACTATTTAATATTAATTAATGTCGGTAATATACAGATTAACAACTGTCTGAACATGACATAATTTTAATATATGCATGGAAATCCTTGTAATATGTGATAGTGTGATTAACACTAATTATGAATTAACAGATATAACAGTACATGGCTATATCTTTGTTGAATAGTAATAAATGTTGTAATACAGTACCTAATAATTGTTTTGTTCATGTACTGTAGAAACATATAATTTCGTTGGGTCAAAATTTCGTTGTTTTTAAACCAAACAAGATTTCGTTGGCATTTAATTTCGTCATATCGTAATCTTTTTGTATTCATTAATACCAGGGTTAAAAATTCGTCATGGATTTAATTTCGTTGATTTATATTGCCAACGAAAATAACGAAATTAAATCCTCAACGAATATTTCTGCTTCTACAGTATCTTGTATGTTAATAACATGTGTATTGCTTTCTTTATGTATTGTTTTCAGAGTTGCTCCCCTTGTTAGCACATTTTTTTTTTCTTTCAGATGGAAGTTATTACAGTCTTAAATTAATTTTAAAAGAAAGTTATCTTCATTTTCTTTCCGTAACAAAATTTAGAAAAGAAATGGAAATTCGTGTTAATTTTAAAATTTTGAATGAGCTCTCGGTGTTTGTTTATTCTAAAAAGATTTGCATCATAAAACTTTTTTCTATACTAATTATGTATAGTATGAGCTTAACAAAGAAACCTTGATTAAATTTTTTTTCTGAATTAGATCTAATATTTAATTTTTTTTTCTTTGCAGAATCAAAAAAAGTCAAGAAAGGTAATTACATACATACAAATATTAAGATGGTTTTTTATTCAATCCTATTAACAAGACCATATATTAATAGGAAAAAAGTAAACGTTTCTAAAACATTAATTATTTTAATGATTTTGTTTCAGCCTCTAGTAACAAGCTGACCGTGTCAAAGGTCAAGTCAGTGATGCAGACAGATAAAAAAGGCAGCAAATCTAAAACGAAAGTAGGCTCCAAGGTCAGCAGTCGCAAACTCAAAAACGGCAAGGGAGAATCAGGTATCTATATGCTCTATGTAGAACTTTTAGTTGTTAATGAATCATTTATGCAGTAATTTTTTGTATTGAATTTCAATTCACTCAAATTATTTTAAATTTCTTGTTATATTTTTAAAATTAAGATTTACTACTTTTGTACTTCTTTTAGAGCGATATAAGTGAAAGACTCTCAATTATATAAGAATTGAGATTTAGGTTAAGAGTCCTGTAGGAAAAAAAGTGTATGTGCACATAAAATGAATTTAATGAATTTTATTCCCATATGAACATAAAAATTTAAATATAAAAAGTTAATATGAGGCAAACATTTTTCTTTGTATATATTTAAATAAGTGTAATTGATTTCTGCCATCTTTAAACTCTTTTGAGAATGAATATGCTCCAAATTCTTCTTTCCTTCTGATGCTGCCTCTCAATGCTCTATTACTGAATTCAGTAAAAAAGAAATCTGACATGAGGGGGCCCACCCCCACCTCCTCTATCCCAAACACTCCGCGGCTGCCCGGAATCACCCAGATGGATCTAGGGGGAGGTAACTGCCCACGGTTTGCATGCAGCAGCTTTGCACCTGCAAATCCAAAATGTCCACCCATTGTTGCATGCTCTCAGTGTACATTTTGAACACATGCATATATGTATTTGCCACCAAATCATTTGATGGTGTTGTGTGTGGATTTCTTTTACAGGACACTGCTATATTAAAATTTTTTTTTTTTGAAAATTGCTTTCATTCTCACACGTGAATGTGTTGAAAAAACAATAATACACAAGTGATTCTGGTTTGTTTTAGGCTCATTGCATACAATATTAGAACATTCATTTGTTCTTGTGCAGGTTTTCTGAAAAGATATTTTGGATCCTTTGTTTGCTTTCATATTTTGTTTGAAAAGTCAATGAAAAGGTATTTGTACCCAAGGCTGATATTTTCAAAATCAACGACTGGTACTGTCCTTCAATTTTGTTTTGTTAATAAAATTTCAAATAAATCTATAGCTTAATTTGATTTTAAAAAATAAAAGGGTTTTTAAATTTAGATTTATGTATCTATATATACTTAGAGGTTTTTGATATCTGGCCTATCCACTCCGATAGCATGTTTACTCACTGCATCTCTTAAATGTGTGTTACTTTCTGTAGAACTATAGGATTATGCCAATGAAAATAGGATCCCCATCCAATTTTAGTTTCAAGTTCCTTGCTACGTGCATGCATGTATTGATTTCTTGATTCCTTTGTTATTGAGTGTGTGGTTTTACCTTTTGTTAAAATGGAACAGATTTGCCATTGCATATATTAAATAGAACCTCCAATTGTAAAATGTTTTCATAAGGAAGCATCAATATAATAGTGTTCATTTCACTTTAAATTTTGATATGAATGTTGATTTGAAAATACATCATCTTTGGCCATCTTTATAACAACACACAAGCACAACCACATCATTTTTACATCTTGATTTATCAATCTGTGCTTAGTTAAAAACAAAGGGGATATAACATTGTTACATGTTCAACGTTTCTCAAAATCTAGGCAATGCTTTAAGATTTCTAAAATTTACATTGAAACGTGAGTTGCACAACCTGTAAGACTACTATGTAAGCCTTTTTTATATTTAAAGAAGTAACATTCTACGTATGAATTAAAATATCTACCCCTTGTCTACCGAACATGTACATCTTCTCTTTTATGCAGTTTCTAATCTTCAATTCTAGTTTTTCCATAACCAACACACAAGTTCATGCATCCCTCATATTTTGCTTTTTTAGATGAAGAAGATGGAGATGAAAAAGGAGGAGGACGTGGAGGAAAAGAGGAAGATGGAGAGAAGGAAGAACCTCCAGTGGCCATCCCCATGATAGGGGATACAAAAACAGGACCCCTGTCTCTGATTGCTGGCCAAGATAATCATAGAAGGGAACCTGTCAAAAAGACCAGGGTAGGTAGAGAATCGTCCAGGCGTTAACTTTTGTCAATCCCTTTTACTTTTACACATGAGTACTTATAATGAATAAATTGCTTATATATGTATTTTTAACATGTGTTTGTATTATCTATCTAATATACTGTGTTGTTTCAAGAGATAAAAAAATTCAACTGAAATTTCAAAACTTCTTCATTTGACTAGTGAAAGTGTTTGCCAATTGTAAGGTTGTTTTTTCAAGAAATAACTAACGAGGAACAAGCAATTCACTTTCTCTTTCTCTCTTCCAATATTAACTTGTATGGTATGTATAATGCTACAAAATGTCATTCAAAACCCCTGTTATTTCTATGTGCTGCAAGAAGGATGATATAAATCTTCCTCGGTCTTTGTCGAAATCGGTTTTACAACAACAGAAACCCAATGAGCCAGATGATCAGGTAGCTTGGTATTTTGTGTTGTGTGATGACGGATCAATTCTGATGTGGAAACATAGCATGCTTCAATGTAACCAAAGTGCAAGCTCAATATGTTTTACTTAAGATTTTCAGCACTGTGTGATGTTTTAGATGCCTCATATTTGTTGATGACCTTGCCCCGTTCCCCCAAAATATAACAAGGATATGTTTTCTAACTGAATGCACCTCTGTTGTTATTTTGTGACAGTTTCCTCACACCATATTTTTTTGCAAAATAAACAAAGTTGTTGATGGGATGTTTCACTTTGGCAGAAATTTAATGTATTATTTCTGCCCATTTACTGACTTTATGTATGTATGATGGTTCCAGGAAAATGAACCTGAAGGGCAGATTTCCCAGACTCTGAAAGAGCTGAGGAATTTTACCCTAGCCCCTCCTCTTCCTGATTTCCAGGTAAGGCACCTGGTGTCTGAACTGAAATCCACTGCCACAAGAAGTGAATCTCAATCTAGGTGTTGGAAAACACAATAAGCACCCGGTCTTGGTTTGAGGCTTGGACTTCATCAGTTTACCTCAAAAGCACTGTCAGAAAAAAGCACAGTTATGGCAAAATCACAAAAGAAAGACACGAACATAAGATTTTTGTTTGAAGCTTAGATTCCATCAGTGGTCCTCAAAAGCACTGTCTAAAATGCAATCACGGTGCTGGTAAAACACAAAACAAACACACACACACACATTTTAAAGTATGTAGAAAAAAGTGCAATGAGTATGAAAAATGACTATCAAATGTAAAGTTGCATGGAATAACATAAGTTTAATATTTGATTCAAAGGCACGGCATTCACAATAATCTTTTCTCTAAATATCACACACTTAATGATATTCTTTATTCTTCAAACTCAGTAGGTTGTGTTTTGTTTCTGATCTCTACAAATAAACTTCTGTCTTTTGCTCATATATATATATATATATATATATATATATATATATATATATATATATATATATATATATATATATACACATATATCAATCTATGATTTCGATTCTTTATACATTGCAATCAATCCATTCTTTAAATAATGATCTAAAGAGAATTGAAATATGCCATTTTAAAACTGTAGACGAATGACCTATTATTGGACCAATTCTTATTTTTTTCACAGTCACAGCTCTCCGTGATATAGGTTTTCATTTGTTTTTGTATATTAGTACATTCAAACCACTTGGGTCAACTGACACACTTACAGAATTGCTGTCATCTTGTACACAATGACTGGTATGAGGTCACGGATTAATTTTAATCCCCATGTTTGTTTACAATTCTTCTCCAGTAAATTCCTTTAATTCAACGAAAGCGTCAAACAGATTTTAGCGGACAATATCGAACAAGACAGGTTTTGAAAAACTTCAATTGTTGTATATCTAAATCTCAAATATCGCAGTCGACTTCAAAGAATTCAAGCGTCATGAAGATCATAATGAATGACTTGATTTTTTTTCGCTTTTTCAATTAAATTCAATCGGACATTATGAATCTATTATCTTCCCCCTGTATTTGTTCAGCAACTGAAAATTGGGTAAATAAAAAATCTGAACTAACGCACAGTAAATGAATTTTTCAAATGACCCTCAATATTGGTTCTTTCCTTAGGGTTATTTTTCTTAATCATTGAATTTAATGTGGTTCCTGATGTAGAACGTTTTGGGATTTAATCTTATTGATAGTTGAACATTTGTGACAGATTAATTTAGATGCTTGTTAGAGTTTCAAACGACAAGTGGATTTGGGAAATCCTTGCTTGAAAATATTCTACAATATTAGGATTTTGTTTTCGTTTTATAATATACCCCCACAAAGTGAATGCCAATTTTTGATTCCTAATTCATTGCAATAAAATTAAGGTAAGTTATCTTAATTAAATGTGTTCCGTAAAATGTACATTTACTGCAGTTTATGCTAGTTAAATACAATATGTCAATTTGTACAACTTTTAAAGTTATGTATATGGTCTGTATGGGATCAATTTATCATTTTTATTTGCTAAGAATGATTATTCGAATTTTGAACACTGAGAATGCTGAATGTAGTTGGAGAACTTGATTGAGTATTCAGTACTTGAGAACATTATCGATGAAAAAATATTTGACAAAGCTTTTTAGACGGTATATAGAAGTACATACTGCCTTTGACACTAATGGGTTTTGGCAATAAATATTATACAAACTTTCATTCATCATATTTAGCAGATATATGTTTAGGAATCGTAACGGACCTTGTGGAAAGTTTTAAGAACAGGAAACTGAGGTGGACGTTGACGCACGAATGTTGTGACATTGTTTTATTTTAGAAATAAAAAAAAACCACTCAAATTAATTTAAAAAAAACCCACACTAAATATTTGCATATTGAGAAGTGTTACCGCAATTCGAGATGCACATAATTTTGTAGGTAAGTGCATCCGACGCTCTAGCCAAAAAGAGACAAGCCAATCGCAACCTAGAGAAAAAACGGGCACCCAAGCCCCCCTCACCCCCTCCTAGGCCCCCGACTCCACCAACCCCAGAACCAGAGAAACCTGCAACAGATATATCTACAGGTAAGTGTATAGAGGTTCATAATTCTTTGTATTGACAGGTAAAGGTTCTTTTGTGTGGGGGCAAATATGAAACTTTTCAAATATCAATCTCGTGTGATAATTGAAATCAAACAAAATAATAATAGTATTTTTTATGTTGAATGGAAATGATCGGGATATTCTGTAAGAGCGCTTTTATGTAAGGTTAAAAATATGAAATAGCTTGAAAAGATGAAAATGACAAGCAATTTTTTTGATAGACTATATTTCAAAATTCTTTTCTGAAATGATCTAGTTAGGATGTAAAGTTTACGCTAACAAATGTATAAAGATTATTGCAGGGGACTGAATTCCGATTTTGAAAGAGCAATAGTTTGTTCTTTATAGCAATTACAAATGCTCTGCTTCAGGTCAGAAAATTTGTTTTCATTTGTGGTCTAGTCGGGATAGATAAATTGATACTTTAAAAATATTTCTTCAGAGGACTAAATTTCGTAGTAAATGAAGCTGCGATTGTGCTCCCTTTTACAGCTATTACAAGTGCTTATCCTATATTGTCTAGTTGGGAAATTAAAGCCAATATACTTGAAAAGATTTCTTCTGTGGACTGAATTTTAAAGTGCATTTAAAATGTTAAAACAGAGTGGTTTTGACCCTCTTGACTGCTATTGAAAGTGCTCTGTGACAGCCAGGCAGTGGATGTAATTTTCTACTACTAATACGAGTGTTCTGGCCTGTCAGAGAATTATTTTTCCTAAATAGATGAATTGGGAAATAAGTTTAAAGTTTTTAAAATTCTTTGGAGGACTCATTATTGAAGTACATGTATATGTAACATTGAAGCAGTAGCTTTATAGTTAACTTCTTTACAGCGATCTCTCCTGTTTGTTTCAGGGCAGAAAATTCTTTTCCCCATTTGATCTAGATCTTTATTAGAAATATTGAAGGAAGAAGAAAAAAATTCGCATATTGCTTACTTGGAAAACAAAAATAAAGAAATGCTAAGAAACTTCAGCAGAGGTCTGAATTTCAAAGTACTTTTAAAGCAGTGGGTTTGAATGTTAATTTTTTTTTTTACAGCTATTGCAACTGCTCTGCCAACAGTTAACATCGAGGAGCCCCCACTGCCTGACCCTAGTCTTCTCACCTCTAAGCCCACCTCCCCAGTCAAGAACAACAGATCTCTCGCCTCCCCCATAAAACTGCAACAGCGGCTGATCAACAAGAGGAAATCCTTCAAGCGTGACACCTCGTATGAGGATGAACTGCGCAGACAGGAGCTACTAGAAAAGAGAAGGCAAAAACAGATGGAGCTGTTGGAGAAAATGAAATCAAGGCAGGGTAACATGAGCACGGAAGTGGAATATATTGATGGCGTACCTAGTTTTGATGATTGTAAGTGGTCTCTCCTTTGAAAAAAATGTCATTAAGATTTTTTCATTTGTAAAATTTGCAATTTTTTTTTTATATTTTTAAATGAAAATTAAGGTCAAGATCTAGTAAATGATTCCAGACTGTCTTTTTGGCGCTAGAACAATTATGACGTCATAATTGATTTGATGATTTTTCCCCCGTATTTTACGGCTTTAAAGGAATTATGTAGAAAATAAAACAATATTTTGACATTCTATATTTAATCACGGGAAAAGTAATGCCGGTACCTATATTCTATTTGACATCATTTAAAGAGGAGGTCAAGAGCTTGTATAATGCCGTTGTTGGAGAGACTGTAGGCATTCTAGATATATTTCATTAGTCAAAAATGGACAAAACTCTGATATTTGTTACTTTTATCTTTCATATTTCATAGAAAATGATTGTTTGAAATATGAATTTTCATTGCGTTTACCAAAAATTCAAGCCCCGGTACACCCTATTAAACAAAGATATTGTTATGAAGCATCATTAAAAGAGTTTATATCTTGAATTTCATAAACCTGTAGGCACCTTTCATCTACTAGATCTTGACCTTAAAAGCATACAGAATCTAAAAAGTAATACTGTATACAGGGAAATATTCGCCCCGTTTTATTTTCGCCCCTTTTGCTCTCGTTGTCAGAGGGCGAATTTAAGACTGGGCGAATTCTATGTTACAAATAATATATCTGTAAACACAATTGCAACTGGGCGAATTCAACACTGGGCGAAACCGTTTGCAAGTGTAGAAGAGCGAAAATAACAAGGGGCAAAAAATAACCCTGTATACAGTATATACATGTACCTTCCTGTTCAATTTTTGAAGGTTTTAAGCATTCTATAATTTTTAAGAGGGACAATGTATAATACAATTAACAGATATAACAGTTTAGTAATTACTGTACACTCAAGCTTTTATGAAAATGTTCTTAATTTTTAGCAGTGAATTCAAATACTTGATTATTTTTCAGATGGATTCTTGGCAAAATATTGTATTTTTAACAGAGGGATGTTGGAAATGTACAAAAGAACTTTCGAAGTGGTGAGATATCAAACATTTTATTCTTAGATCGACTAGCAAAGACCAATTATTTTGTATTATTTTGTATTAATCGTGTCATTTAAAAGAAATCGGAGTTATCCAAAATTTACTGTTGAAAATATAATTACAAATTTTTTAGATGGTATGTTGCCCTCAAAACGACCATCATGGTATTAAACTTTTGTCTGATTTTGAACTTTAGGTGGATGATGAATGTAAAGGCTGGTTGAATGGCATAGAAGCTATGATAGCTCTAAGAGGAGTCAACAACCGTCTGACGATGCAGGAGGAGGAGTATTTATACAGGGTGGGTGTGCACTCCTGTTGATTTCTGAACCAATCACATGTTTTATTGAATCTCTCTCAACCAAATAAAAAATTACACCCCACCTCGCCTCAACAGATAAAAGAAAACGGAACTCTTCAACAAATGAAAGAAAAAAACTATACAAAATGGAGCATACATATAGATTAGTGTGTGTTTCTTTTTCTCTGTAGATTTTGGAGGTATCCGGTTACAACATATCAAAAGGTGCTGACTTTAAACTTTTCTCTGTGTTAGCTGCCCTGTCACACAGAATTTCTGCTGTGGAGTAAGTGTTTTTAAAAAATTTCAAAAATACCTTATACAACACACATCTGTAAATAACTAAATAAACTACCACAGTTTTGGAGTTCATGAAACCTCAATTTTATAAAGGTCTCACAATCCATTATATAATAAATGTACTTTTTTACAGTGATTGGATGAAACTTCTCATTGACACAATGGACTTTCGAACTTTGGAAATGAAAACATTCATGTGCAAAGTAAGAATTTATCAAAACATGTTACACCTAATAAATGTTATCTGTTAAGTGTTAATGTATCACGTGTCAAATTTAGCTCAAAGCTAAAATGAGGATTATGTTAAAAAATAAGTAATATCTTGTTTATTCAATAGAGACGAAAAGACGCAAAATGATAAATTTAAAATAATTACTAAAAATGCTCTACATTCATTTATAAAACGTACATAAGTCAATATTCAGGTTCTCAGTTCACTTCAAAATTTGACAATTATAATGTGGGCAAAATTTGGAATTGTGATATCATTGCAGCAAAATTTAGTGCGTTTTTATTAATTTTTTTTTTGCAAAAAATCCTTGATAGATAACACTAACCTTTTTCGTGTCTTGATTCAGAATATTGTTCGTTCGGTTTTATATCTTATAATTGCTATTTTTTCACAGAGACTTTGGGAGTGCAATGTGGATAACGAAACCAACAGGATATCACTTGAACAGTTGTGTATTGAGCTCCGGGCGGGAGGAATAAGCGAGAAACACGAGAGAGAAGTTCGGGAGAAACTCGGACACCTGAAATCCTTGGATTTGCTAGACTTTCTGACCTACGTCCCTTTGTTCATTATGATCCACCAGTCTGTCGTGGATAATCCGCTCAACGATGTACGAGACAAATAGTGCTGACTAAATTTTTAAATTTTATTTTCTTTGTATTGTGCTCCAGATGTTTGGTGCTAGCTTTTCATGTACACTTTTATAATTTTTATGAAAAGTGCTGAACGAGAATTGACAAGTTTTACCCGGAGGAGACGACACTGTGATTGATATTTCAGTTTACAAATATATTAATTAGACTTATTTTCAAGTGTAGGTTAAAATATTGGTGTATAGAATATGTAAGCACGTTTGATTTAGAGTATTCATATTGATATAAAAAACTACCGAAAAATACAATTTTTTTGGCATGGTTTTATTTCAGGCAAATATTTCGATCAGATCTGAAGCAAAAACAATAACATAAGTCTTATATTCACAATTACTATGACATTATCGACAATCTGAACAAACAAACAACTAGTAAAATTCAATTCATCCCTATGAAATACGCTTTTGGAAAGGGTTATGCATATATTTGCATAAAGAAGTTTCGTACATATGTGGGTTCAATTTCTAGAAATATACTTAAAGTTATCAACATAAAAACGACTTACAAGGTGTTCCTTTAAAATGTAAGATTTTATTTTGTGGAAAACAAATTTAATGATGAAATTTTTTTAGCTGTCTACTCTAGTCCTTCAGAAAAGTTAATGACCTTAAGCCAATCATGTTGATTGCACTATTGTCAAACAAGATACTGAATAATAAAGGTAAAGTGTATCTATAGAAAAAGCAATTTCTGACTCTTTATATAAGCCACCAGCAAAATATATATATTTTTTATTTAGATTAATGTATGTTATAACTGAACTAAGACATACTAGTAACCAATAAAAGAGAAACCAGGTTTGGTTTCTACATCAAAATATTTACTGCATTTTGTTATTCTTCTACAAATGTATAATGGTATTATAAACCAATTGTCGAACAAACTCTGAAAAGATGAAAGAAGAGGAATGAAGCGTTGTTTACCGAGAGTTATCTTCTCTGGTTGGTCTATTACTTCATTCGATCACGTCGTATAATGAATTTTAATTCGATTCATTTTTTTTTAATTCATCTTGTCTTGCTTATGAAGAAGATTTTTAAAAATTCATTATATACTGTAAACTATACCTGTGTCTTCTTTCCTTGATTGACAAGTACATACATTTCATAGATTGTTAATAAACGTTTCTTCTTAAATATGAAATTTATCAAATTTGAACCAATTACAAATTCAAACATTTATCGCAATAGCAAAATCAAACGAAAATGATTTTGAAATACACAAAAGATGAGATGTTCAGTAATTTGACTCATAATTGTAGTCAAATTATCGCTATTATACTCGGAGACAATATCATGTTTTACGTAACTACTAGTGTGTAATTTTGAAATATGAATAAAAAATTGAAAAGAGTTATACAGAAATACAGAGTGTCTCATAATATATGATACCATTTTTATCTTTAAGTAACTTTTGATTAAATTTATTTATTAAACTATCAAATGTGTTTTCACAGATGTATATAATGTGAATGTTCACTCTACAATTCAGAAGCTTTTGACAAATTGGGCACTGTTTATGAAAACATAACTAATTCAAATGCTCAAAAATGACGTTCCTTTTTTCAATGACATCGTCAAGTCAATGAGTAAAGTTCATCTACACAGCCATTGTATGGATCCTGTTTTCTTAAATCTTCTCACTATTCAAAGAATCTGTTGCTCTTTAAGTTGTTGCTCAAGGGTATTCTTTTTGCATAATTCATAAAACTATTATATCTGGAGTCTGTATATATTTTGATAATACAGTTTTAAGACTGAAGATGAGTGCTCTATTATATTGTCTGATTCACTCCACCAGCGAAATAAAATGCAATTTTGTGACATGAAGTTTCTAAAAAAAAAAGCATTTTCCCCCGACTTGTTTTTTTTTTTTTTGTGTGGAAAAAACTTGAATGATAGAATTTTTTATTTGAGTCACAATTTACAAGTTTTGCCCAAATATTGTTTATTTTATACAAATTTCCACCTGTATCAAACAATCTGAAAAATAAAAGAAAAACCAACAGTCTGGAACACCAAGTTTTATTTTAAGAATAATCTAAGCTTAAAATTGGAAATGATAATTATGCAATGATGAAATTAACATAAACAATTAGTTTTTGATAAAAAAATTGTACATGTATGTATTATATGATTAAAGTTTTACGCACATAATCAAAATAATATGCAGCAGATATTTTAAACCTTAAGAGGGATAAACATATTAGGCTAAATTTTCATTTCTACTACATGTAGATATGAAAATTTTCCATGATAACAAAACAACATAGAATTTGTCAGTATAAATATACTAGCTAGTACATAGAGGTATGTTAAACCACTGTTTCGTAATTAAGTGAAAGAAAAATCTCCCAAGCGTTTGGCTGTAATGGTATTTATATTGTTTGTCCACAAGACTTCAGTAATTGCTAATCAATCCATTCATTGTCTGATGAGTTGTCTTCTTCCTCGCTTCCTTCGATCACTTTACGACGCATTTCAAATGCTCTGTTCATGATGGAATGGACGTCAAAGTTTCCATCTGGTGTCGACTTCTTGAAGATTCCTTTCCCATTTTCATTGACCTTACGTTTCATTATATCTGTGAATTTGTTACAGAGTTATTGTTTGTATTCAATATTTAACAACATGAAACAATATTATATGAAATATGCCATTTATTTACAATTTTCTTTAAAATGAATTGACATTCGGTAATTGTTATTTTCTTATTTAGTTATATCGATACCCTGTCAGTTAGTTTTCAAACCTTTTGAATAGTAACACATTAAAACATTACAAAAGGGTTACAGATAGAAAAAACAGTTTTGTATCACTATATATATTATTCGTTGATTTAAAATAACTTTTCGTAATTTCTTTTGTAACATCATAATAATAGGTACATACAAATTGAAAAAAAAACAACGTATTTATTACATTATATGCAAATTGAACTTACCTGGTATTCTGGAAAAAAAGTTTGAATTAAAACTACAGATCGAATTAGGACCATGTAACCCAACAAGTAGTTCTAAATTTTCAAAAGCAAATGATTTAGACACCTGCTTTTAACCTCACGTGATTAAGGTCCCACGAAATGCAAGTTAAACAACTGAGTTATAAATTTTGTAAACGATAACAAAATTCTAAGAAGTTTTGGGGGGATTTTAGACGAGCAAATTGTTTTCATAGAGTTTTTTTCAACTTTATTTTGAAGAAAAAGATAATGATCTTGTGCATATTTGCTTAGGAAATAATATAGTTCAAAATTTTAATTAATTATTAAATTATGTAAAAGCCTTAAATATATTTTCTAGATTACAGGCAATTATCCAGAAAATTCAGGCTTGAAAATTAACCTTTGATAAAAGCTGATAATTATATCTGCAAACTGTTGTAAAGATTTGTCTTACCATCCAAGTGACGCAGATCTGCATGTTAAAATATATTTTACATTACTAACTTTGGAATAAAGTAGGAAAGACAATCTCTAACCGGCTACTCTGTCGGAACTATATATTGTATCCAGTTAAAAATTCAGTAATCGGCTATTACTAAAAAATTAAAGTAATGAATATTTTAACAAAATTTAAAAAAAATGATTTTTTTCTCTTCTTTCGAGGCTATCTAAAGATGAAATGGAGTTCGTGCTCGTAGAGGATATTCGGTCAGTAAATAAAGTATATGTATTCAGAATTTTAAAAGAAAAGATAATAAAATTATGAACGACGTGTAAATGTCCAAAAAAGAAAGAAAATAACCTACGAACTCTTATATTATTTCATAATTTATATTTTATAAATTGTGTCAAAAAATTATTGAAATACGTAAAAAAAGAATAGGATCTCATAAACAATTCCGTTTACAAAAATAAGACGGTCCTATGTACTGAAACTGATAATTTATTTTATTATATGAAATATGTGAAATCTTATTCGTATAGATTGGTTTATCAAGAAACAAGTATTAGAGACAACGCTTAGTTTTTTTTTGGTAAAAAAAACAAAAAAAAAAACCAAAAAAAACTTACGAATGCCCCCTCGAATTTGTTCTAAAAAATTGCTACCACCGCCAACCAAACCTGACTGCCTCCGAGTGGATTTTCGTTTTAGGGACATCAAAAGAGCTGAGCTTGTCTGAACGGAAGAATTCTTATTATCAGATGCATTTGTTGTAACCATTTTTGTATTAATGGTTGGTGGTGGAGGTGCTTTGGGGGCTGATGGTATGGTTCGAATTGGTTCGGAGCTGATAGTAGAGGGAAAAGGTGGGAGCGGGAAGTCGTCCTCTTGTGTTTCAGGTAACGATTGAAGAATGGTGGACACCCGGGCAAACATCTTTTTAGATGGATACCGCCTTGGATAATCGTCCTCCGGAGAGAGAGGTGGCGGGGGAGGAGGTGGGAGATCGTTCCCGATAAGGCTGTAATGTGACTCAATGACTATGTCTGGGTTTCGGTTTGGTGGTGGCATACGAGACTTTGAAGTATTTATACTCCCAGAAGAGTATTTCTCCGCCATATTAGGCTGTGATGCATAGACGTTTTTTGATGATCACTATTTTCGATTTTATATTCATGTTTATTATTCCCACTGCTGGTATGGTTTGATACATCCTGAGTACACTGAGGCAATCTTGTGTCTTCCTGGTCATAAGGAACATTTTCTTGTTTTCTTTGGTTCACTCTTAAACTTAGCTGTTTGTTGATTGCCGCAGCTTGAATCTCAGTGGGATTCGCGTAATGTATAAACTCTACACCATGTTCCTTTCCCTTATACCTTTCTGCTTTGGTTTTCACTATACGTGGCTTTTTTCCTTGATTAGTTGGCTTGGGTTTCTGTTACGGAAGAAAAAGGATCTAAGATTTCCCAATGTAAATGACTTATGCCGACAAACTTTAAAAATTTGTTAAAAAAAAAAAAAAAAGGAACAGAAAAAGGGAATACAATTTAAGGTTTTTTAAAAACAAAGTTGAAGACAATTTAAAAACAAAATTCAATTGATAAGCTTTTTTGCATCTTTCCATATTAAAGAAATGTGTTTTTGGAACGTATCAAAAGACATCATTTTTTACGCATTTTCACACATGTATAAAAAAGGGTTAATTCTGATTGAAAGCTTTAATTTTTCTATCTGTTTAGTCCATTTTCATCACTTTCATTAACCTCAAAACCTGGATTTTTAAATTATCTTTCCAATTTCTTGTCGAAAAATTAAAGTTTTGAACTTACCTTTTTCTTCCTTGACTTTAATTCTAATTCGATCTTTTTGTTTTCCATATCCTTTTGAATGTCAAGGAACCACAACTCAAAGAAGTAACCTGGATCTGTGTAGAATTTTAAACTGTCTCTTCCATCATCCCTGCAAAACAAATATATGTATGATTTATGTTCTATGTTTATTTCGGGCAGCCCAGAAATCGCTATTTATTTCAAAATATTAGAAATTGTCTAGGACTGCTTCAAATGCCATGCTTACTAATGAGTTCGTAAATTAGAAAATCGTGAAAACTTAAAGAGATGATTATAAAAATAGTAGTATGTTTTTAATGCTTCAAAGAAATTTGATTACTTCTGACATAGAAGACCCGTGTTTACCTGTATTTGCTGAGTTTGTTGAGAGCTGGGGTTGGGTTACACTGACTGTAGGACTTCAGTGTACATCTAGGTATTGTAGATCTAGACACAACTTGCTGGTCGTAAATAGTGGAACTTTTGAACGGCTTCTTTAAATGTAATTCGTGAATGGATACTGCAAGAATATTAACCAAATCATGCATGCTTTTTATGAGTGAGAGGAAAAGTGATTACCGCTCATCCCATTCTTTAAAAAAAAGACCCTTCATAATGACCTCATAGAAGACAATGATATTTTTTGAGAGGAAAGGCGATTTCTTACCAATTTATTTTTGTGCTGTGCTAGATATATTGGATTCGTGTGAATTTAATTTGTAATTGGTTTGGTAAATCATCATTTATCATAAAAGCATTTTATGAGTTAAGAGATTTTTAAATCTCAGATACCAAGTGTTCCTGCTGTTGCATCCAGCCTCGTTACTTTCTCCTGGAGCTGGTCGATTCGACCCTGGAGATGTTGGGTCCGGTCGATGAACGTTTTGACCTCTATCGACATTTCGGTAAACATGTCCTCCGCGTGCTTGCTGAGGCTGCTCAGCTGAAGGATGATGTTACTAAGGGTGTGATTGGTGACGCATTCTAACTCATTCTTAATGCCCTTCTCTACCTTCACCCGACTGACGTTGATAGGTTCCAAACACCGCTGAATGAACGGCATTGTCACTTACTAAGTAAGTTCGATCTGGAAACGTTTATAGAATAAGACGAAGAACTAAAAGAATAGTGAAAACTTAAACTTTTTTTGATAGTTGTCATGAAGCAATGAGAAATGCACCAAAGAGTGGCAAAACCTCGCGAGTTTTACCAATTGCAAAGAGAAAAAGCATACCCTGACAAATATGCAGTGGATAGAGTGTAAGTCATCAAAGTAAATGTAATCAGCACATGAATATGCCATTAACTTTGTTTTAGTGAGAAGGAATGCTGGATGGCCGAGGTCATTGAGGCCATTTTTTGACAATATCAATCTCATTTAAAAGAAAGACTATGTTTAAAGTTAATTAAATGTTTTCTTTTCTTTACTGATTAAATGATATATTATCACTACATAAATTAAGTCTGAAATTTAAAGGTTGTTCTAAATTGTAATTTGTTAACCATCCATCCATCTTAAGATCTCGTTCTTATGATTCACTTTATCGTCTTCATTCTCTGCCACACAAACCCAAACCGATATTTGATACTTAACAACAATCAAATACCATGGCCTAGACATATGGAGTAATATCTAATCCTATTAGCAGAAAGAGAAGATTTGAGTCAAAATGTATGAAAGTTTTTGAAGAGCATACATTCTTTAGTTAATGTGTTGTCATATTTTAATTTTACGATACTGTGCGCAGTAAAATTCAATTCATGAATACATGTACCTTGTAAATTGTAAACAAGGAAATATTTTTATTCATTTTTATATTAGTCTAGCTTTCACAGCCACATATGTACATAATATATATCACATGAAATATGTTACTGTTTCCAAAATGTGAAAGGACATTTTTATACTAAGAGAGACAGATAGAGAGAAAAAGAAAGAAAGACAATTCATGTAATATGTTACATGTATAAATGTCTTGCGTTCAAATTCCAAATATCTGCAATATTTCAACAGTAAATATTTTTGACCTGCAATTCTATCAGTGATGATATTTTTTAGTGCTTCTCTGCTTAAATGAATTGTATTTTAGAATGTACTTGTATCGATATATTGTTTCACTAGAAGAATTATTAAGTAACGGTTTTCTATCTTATCTATATTCTTTTTTTCAAATTTTCCAAAGAGAATTGAATCTCTATTAAAACCAACATTTCTGCCCAGTTTTTCATTCAGCCATTCTTCAATAGCATGTCGGAGTTCTTAAACAAGCGGACATTCAATAATAAAAAAAAAGGTGACTGATAGTCTTATTGTCTCTCTTGCAAAATTTACATATCAATAATATTTATTTTGTGGAGGTGAATGTGATAGTTTTAAGGAAATATTCTATGTAATATTTTAAAACTGAAGTCACTGTAGCTTAAATTTTTGCTGTTCTAAAATGTAGCCAAATATACTTTTCCATTCAGTATTTGAGAATTTCCTTTCTGTCTATTCCTATTTTCTTATAAATGTAATATCAGACCGTTTATCATTTATCAGTTGCTTATACATAATCTTTACAGCCATTTTTGTCATTAAAATAAATACTATATACAGGGTTACTTACGTGTAATTTTTGCCTTTCTACACTTGCAAACAGTTTCGCCTTGTCAAGAGATACAATAGGAGACATTGGAATTCGCCCAGTCTTTAATTCGCCCACTGACAATGAGGGAGAAAGGGGCGAAAATAAAACGGGGCGAATATTCCTCTGTATACAGTAGATATACATGTAGTATTAGGAATGAGAGGCAGGGATTGCTTCACAACTCTTTTATTTTGTAAAATAAACAAGTGATTGTTTTATTGCATTTCTTAATCCTGTACATTCTAAATAGGTTATCTCAGACTTCTATACATTTTTGACATAATCAAAGGCGTGTACATTACCCTTTTCATCTATGCAATCATTAACAAATAGAATATCTAAATTATTAAAACTTTTAGAAAACACTGATCTTACACCAACGGTTATTCTAGAATCATACCATAATATGGTCACAATAAACATCTGAGACAGTTTCACATTTTGCAATGTATACCTTTGACCAACGTTGAAACATATCTATCCAAAAGCCGTTAGTTATTTTTACAGTTAGATTCTTAATAGACTCTATTCCAAATTTCCAAAGATTATCTACATCAATATTTAGTTCTGAGCTGCTTAGTAACTTTGTACAATTACTATTTGAATGTGAAATTCGTTGAACCCAAACTGCATCCAAGACAGTAATATAGCAAGTGTAATTGACCATTATTAAATCCCTATTTTCATACTCTTGAAGTGTTTTTTTTTAATTTGGGATTTTTCATATTCCACAAAAATGTACGATATATTTTCAAAGTCTTTTATACTTTCCATTTTAAGGGTTGGTAATGTAAGTATTAAAGGAGCACGATTTTGGTCAAAAATTATTTTCCCGATTTTAATGTTTACAATGCCTCTGTTAGGCATTTTTTAATAGGCAACCAAAATTTGAAAATCATTTGTTGAGTTACAAGCGAGTTACATAGCTAACAATTCTTTGCTTAGTAAACAAAGCTTTTGTTTACATTTATGTTGAATGTTGAAGTTAAAATTCCAGTTTTAGACCTAAAAACGAATGTGTTAAACGTTATGGAATCTCTTTACATGCTTAAAATGAATAAGAAGGACAAATCAGCTTAAAAAAGAGTTTTACTGCATGGTATATTGAACCTATGTAAAAAAAAAAAAACAGTGCACGGGCCTTGTTTACATTACAAAGACTTGTGAGCGCTGTATCTTGCTTATAACTCTACGACTGACACTCACATTTCATGATCACTTGGTCATTATAGAAATACATTCCTATTGTATTGTAAATAATAAAAATAGTAAAATTGAATTTGACCAAAATCGTGGCCGTGTCCCTTCAAATGATTAAGCTTTGGTATTTATAGTGTTTTTAACCTTCCAATTGGAGTAAGTTATCTACTTGTACAATGGTCCCTCTAATTGCATCCTGTTTAGCCTTATAGTTTTAATCAATCATTTCATATGAATTAATTGAAAATGTTATGCCAATAGCTCAAAATGTTTGTTATTCCAATCAAATTTTGATCTTGTTTGAGATTGTGATATTTTTTGTTCCTCGCCCTCAATTATAATACCTTATGATCTTTGTTATTTCGTATTAGAATACCAAGTATTTCTGCGCATAAAAGAAAATGATAGGGAGATATAGGATCACTAAATTTTAGCTGGTTTTCCGTTTGCATTTCCTTGTTGATAAAACTTGCATCTAAAATATGCGTTCGATGTAAAGAAAGTGGAGGATAGAAAGAAAATGAAAAACATATTTACCAAAAATTAATGTGTACCTCGATGCTGTATAATCGTGCACTCGACTGAATAGTAAAATATAAGGTCAAAAAACAAAACAAACAAAATAATTTTTAAAGGGGCATGGTCATGATTTTGGTCAAATTCTATTTTTCTGTTTTAATTATTTACAATGCTTTCGAAATGCATTTCGATTGACCAAATGAAATTGGAGATTCAGTAGTGAAGTTATAAGCAAGATACAGGGCTCACAATTCTTAGTCATGTAAACAAGGCTCGTGCCCTGTTTTTTTTTTTTTACATTAGTTCACATTATCGGTAAAAGTTCTTTTTCAAGCTGATTTTTCCATCTTCTGATTCAATCTAAGCATGAATAAACATATCTTAACGTTTACCACATTCATTTTTGGTCTAAAAATGGAGTTTTCACTTCAACGTTCTAAATGTAAACAAAAGCTTTGTTTACATAGCAAAGAATTGCAAGCACTGTTACACGCTTATAATTCAACGAATGACACTTAAATTTCGGTTGCCTATTAAAAATGCCTTACTGAAGCATTGTAAACATTAAAATCGGGAAAATAATTTTTGACCAAAATCGTGACCTTGCCCCTTTAAAAATGCAAAGGGAAAAAAAGGGTATTTCTAAAATTTTACCGTCAGTTATAAGCGAGATACTGGATTGCATTTAGTTGTTATGTAAACAAAGCACGTGCCCTTTTTTTAATCTTAGCCTCTAAAAAAGCTTTTTTCACCCCACCCCCCCCCCCCCCCAAAAAAAGAAAAGAAAAGGAAAGCAGAAGTTAATAAGCAATATTATTTTTTGTTATATTCTAGCTGCAAAAATAACAATTCTACATTACAGAATTTTGGATATTAAATTTACAGCTCATGTTGCTTTAAAAAACTTTTATTTAAAAATGATTTATCGATTCTATAATGTAACCTGTTAAATAAAATAAAAATGAGTAAGTTTACTCACATAGCAACTAGTACATGGAAAGGTTGTACACAAGGACAGTATAACATGTCATCCGTATTTTCACATTGATTTCCCCCCCTCCAAAATCTCAAAACTTCAAAATAAAAAAGTATGTTTAGTGTACACGAAGAATGTACGTTCATCACTTCTTAAGCGATTATTTTAAAGGTTGTGCGTATATAAATATAAAGTTGATGCGAGGAAGTTTTTTTTATCATTATCTTTCCTTAAAATGACCCGTGTTTGGACATTTTCCCGTATATACCTCATGATTAGTATATATACTTTGTGTCTTTTTTATAGTATAAATCAAATTACACCATTTCACAGATATGTAAACTTGAATATACGCAATACTGTAAATGTACAAACAGAAAACAGCGTAATAAGAAACATATTATTCATACCAGGAAACTCAATTCAGTACAATTATGTTACGACAGCACTACTACTTTTACAGCTATGAAAAACAATCTGAGACAAAATCTCACATATGAAAAATGTTTTTGGGGATAGATTATTTGAAATCAGTGTTAAGGCAGTGGTAAAAGCTTTGAACTACTTTACAACTATGGCGAGTTGTCTGCCTCAGGTGAGCATCTAGGAGCTCACTTGTACTCTCTCTCTCTCTCTCTCTCTCTCTCTCTCTCTCTCTCTCTCTCTCTCTCTCTCTCTCATAATCCTTGTCTCCCCCATGGAACTGCAGCAGTTGACTAACAAGCGAAAATCCCTCAAGCAAGACATCTCCTATATAGATGAGCTTGACATGCAGGAACAATTAAAGAAAAAAAAGGAGTAATGAGTATCATATTGATTGAGTGCCAATTTAATTTACAAGATACGACCTTGGCGAAAATTGTACTATAGTGTGCATGTTTTGGCAAACACATTGTCAAAGGTAACAGAAACGCTGAAATAAAATTTGAGAAACCCACAACTTAACTTTGTTTGAAGACCTTTTTTTTTATCCGGATAGCCACATATTCTTCTAGGAATATGATGTATATAAACTGTGTACATACTAGTAGTATGTCCATCAATGAAAATGTTCATTTCAACTTTAATAAGACAGGCCAAATTCACGAATGACATGGTTTTGAGTTTGGTTTGCGGCAGTGGATCTTGTGTGGTTCCCCAGCCTAGTGTCTTCTTGAAATCTACCCCTATAAAAAATGTCGGTCCAACGAGTAGCTTTACTATCGGTACAATGTACTAAACATCCTTCTATTAAGTGACATTAATATTTTAGCTCACCGTTGTAGTTGTATGAAGACCTTACTAAGAAATTAATCGTAATGTATAAATTGCTTTTCACATATCATTTTAACCAATTATTTTCAAGGGACCATCTCAGCGTTTAAGGACACCACGAGAGTAGTTTTTTTCCTACAATTTTTGTCTAAAACTACTGTTAAGCACGGTTATAAGGAAAATTAAGTCTTTGGATAAGAAACTGCATTTTTTAAAAAATGATGACGTTAAGGTGATGTCAATTCTCAGCAAAATTGATCATAAGCATGATGGGCATAGGATCCCTGGACTTAATATGAACGATTTAAGAATAAAAGTATAATAATTAACTAAAATTTATTCTATGTCTATGCTGGTCTAATTAGAAATGCAATGTTAATGTACATATTTTAACTTCTAACCACTTTTTGAAGAATTGCTATGGACTGTCTGACTTATGTATGAAGATATGCAGATACATTGTTGAATTCCAGATTCAATTTCTGAGATCAAACACCAATAGATACTGCATGATAAAAATAAAAAAGAAGCCAAAACAGAAACCATGACAAAGCAGGAAGAATCAGAATGATGTGTTCTCTCGTTCTACTTTCTATGCCTCTCTTGAACAATACTCTATGGCAATGAAAGTTGTGATTCATTTCCCTCTGTTGTCATAAACCATTGAAAACAAAACTCTATCTTATCTTAACCTAATTTAAGTACACAATAAGAAATTTTACACACTTTGTATCACGGCTATAGAACTAACACATTAAAGGGACATGATCAGAATTTTGGTCCAGTTCCATTTTTCTGTTTTTATTATTTACAATGCTTTAGGAATGCATTTCTAATGATCAAATGAAATTTGAGAGTCATACGAAGAGCTATAAGCGAGATAAAGGCCTCACATTTCTTTGTCATGTAAACAAGGCTCGTGCCCTGTGTTTGTTTACATAGGTTCAATATTCCAGTTAAAAATCTTTTTCAAGTTGATTATCTATCTTCTGATTCATTTCAAGGATATTTAAACAGTTTCTAGCGTTTAACACATTCATTTAAGATCTTAAACTGGAATTTTTACTTCAACATTCAGAATGTAAACAAAAGCTTTGTTTACAAAGAAAAGAATTTCAAGTCCTGTAGCTCGCTTATACCTCAACGATTGACACTCAAATTTTGTTTGCCTGTAAAATATGCCTTACTAAAGCATTGTAAACATTCAAATCGGAAATATAATTTTTGACCAAAATTGTGACCATAGAATTAGAATAGAGCTCTAATCTATGTAAGCTTATTAATTGTATGTGTATTTATCAATAAACTCAAGCTGTATATTTCAATTTAAAAAATCACTTATTGTGAAATACAACTATGTTTTTAAAATCAGTTTTAGTGTTGCAAATTCATCTGCGAAAGATTTTTAGTATCATTTTGATTCATGGAGATGAATACATTGCATGATTATGAAGCAAATCATGATGCATGATGCTATTTTGTGACATGATATCTAAAAAAAGCATTTTTCCCCGACTTGTTTTTTTTTTGTGTGGAAAAAACTTAAATGATAAAATTTTTATTTGAGTCACAATTTACAAGTTTTGCCCAAATATTGTTTATTTTATACAAATTTCCACCTGTATCAAACAATCTGAAAAATAAAAGAAAAACCAACAGTCTGGAACACCAAGTTTTATTTTAAGAATAATCTAAGCTTAAAATTGGAAATGATAATTATGCAATGATGAAATTAACATAAACAATTAGTTTTTGATAAAGAATTGTACATGTATGTATTACATGTATATGATTAAAGTTTTACGCACATAATCAAAATAATATGCAGCAGATATTTTAAACCTTAAGAGGGATAAACATATTAGGCTAAATTTTCATTTCTACTACATGTAGATATGAAAATTTTCCATGATAACAAAACAACATAAAATTTGTCAGTATAAATATACTAGCTAGTACATGTACATATAGGTATGTTAAACCACTGTTTCGTAATTAAGTGAAAGAGAGATCTCCCAGCGTTTGGCTGTAATGGTATTTATATTGCTTGTCCACAAGACTTTAGTTATTGCTAATCACTCCATTCATTTTCTGATAATTCGTCTTCTTCATCGCTATCTTCCACTTTACGACGCATTTCAAATGCTCTGTTCATGATGGAATGGATGTCAAAGTTTCCATCTGGTGTCGACTTTTTGAAGATTCCTTTCCCATTTTCATTGACCTTACGTTTCATTATATCTGTGAATTTGTTACAGAGTTATTGTTTGTATTCAAAATTTAACAACATGAAACAATATTATATGAAATATGCCATTTATTTACAATCTTCTTTAAAACATATTGCCATTCGGTTAATATTTTCTTGGTTAAATCAATAACCCCTCAGTTAATTTTCAATACCCCTTAAATGTTACAAACATTACAAATGGTACATATAGAAAAAAACCCTATTTGTATCATTACATATATCATTCGTGAATTTAAAATTGTAACATCAAAATGGTAGGTATATACAAATTGGAATGTTTTTATTACATTACATGCAAATTAAACTTACCTGGTATGCTAGAGAAAAAGTTTAAATCAAAACTACATATCGAATTAAAATCCTGTACCCCGAGCAGTAGTTCTAAATTTTCAAAAGCAATTGAAAATTTAGATGCCTGCTTTAAAAGTCATATGATAAAGGTCCCAGAAAAAGCAAGTTTAACAAGTAAACTATAAATTTTGTTAAAGATAACAAAATTTTG
Source organism: Magallana angulata (assembly GCF_025612915.1). Classification (NCBI taxonomy): domain Eukaryota; kingdom Metazoa; phylum Mollusca; class Bivalvia; order Ostreida; family Ostreidae; genus Magallana; species Magallana angulata. Next base: position 30,117,436 of record NC_069115.1, read on the forward strand.
AGAAGTTTACGGGGAGGGGGGATTTTAGACGAGCAAATTTCAGAGTTTTTTAAACTTAATTTTGAAGGTAATGATGTTGTGCATAACTTGTTTGGGAAAAATATAGTTAAATAAGTATTAAATTATGTGAAGGCCTTAAATATTTTCTAGATTACATGCAATTATGCAGAAAATTTACTTTAATAAAAGCTGATAGTTATATCTGCAAACAGTTGTAAAGATTTGTCTTACCATCCAAGTGACGCAGATCTGCATATGTTGAATTATATATTACATTACTAACTTTGGAATAAAGTAGGAATGACAATCTCTAACCGGCTACCCGGTCAGAACTATATACTGTAACCAGTTACAAATTCAATAATCGGCTAGTCATAAAAAAATTAAAGTAATGAATATTTTGAACAAATTAAAAAAATTATTTTTATTTCTTCTTTCGAGATTATCTAAAGATATATTGGAGTTCGTGCTCGTGGAGGATGTATTTGGTCAGTAAATATAGTATTCAGAATCTTAAATGAAAAGATAATAAAATTATGAACGACGTGTAAATGTCAAAAAAAAGAAGGAAAGAAAATAACATACGCACTCTTACATCATTTCATAATTTATATTCTATAAATTGTGTAAAAAATTATTGAATTACATAGAAAAAAGAATAGGATCTCACATATACAATTTCGTTTACAGATATAAGACGGTCCTATTTACTGAAACTGATAATTCATTTCCAATATATGAAGTATGTGAAATCTTATGCGAAAAAAAAATACAATAAATAAATAAATACAAAAAAACTTACGAATGCCCCCTCGAATTTGTTCTAAAAAATTGCTACCACCGCCAACCAAACCTGACTGCCTCCGAGTGGATTTTCGTTTTAGGGACATCAAAAGAGCTGAGCTTGTCTGAACGGAAGAATTCTTATTATCAGATGCATTTGTTGTAACCATTTTTGTATTAATAGTTGGTGGCGGAGGTGCTTTGGGGGCTGTTGGTATGGTTCGAATTGGTTCGGAGCTGATAGTCGAGGGAAAAGGTGGGAGCGGGAAGTCGTCCTGTTGTGTTTCAGGTGACGATTGAAGAGTGGTGGACACCCTGGCAATCTTCTTTTTAGATGGATACCGCCTTGGATAATCAACCTCCGGAGAGAGGGGTGGCGGGGGAGGAGGTGGGAGATCGTTTCCGATAAGGCTGTAATGTGACTCATTGACTATGTCAGGGTTTCGGCTTGGTGTCGGCATACGAGACTTTGAAGTATTTATACTCCCAGAAGAGTATTTCTCCGCCACATTAGGTTGTGATGATACCTGGCTGTGATGCATAGACTTTTTTTGATGATCACTATTCTCGATTTTATACTCATGTTTATTATTCCTAATGTTTGTATGGTTCGATACATCCCGAGTACACTGAGGCATTCTTGTGTCTTCCTGGCCATAAGGAACATTTTCTTGTTTTCTTTGGTTCACTCTTAAGCTTAGCTGTTTGTTGATTGCCGCAGCTTGAATCTCAGTGGGATTCGCGTAACGTATAAACTCTACACCATGTTCCTTTCCCTTATACCTTTCTGCTTTGGTTTTCACAATACGTGGCTTTTTTCCTTGATTAGTTGGCTTGGGTTTCTGTTACAAAAGATAAAAGGATACAAGATTTCACAATGTAAATGTGGAATGCCGACAAATTTTGTAAAACAAAAATGAACACAGAAAAATGGAATACAATTTAAGGTTTTTTGAAAACAAAGTTAAAGACAATTTAAAAACAAAATTCTATTGACTTTTTTTTGTGCATTATTCCACATTAAGGAAATGTGTTTTTGGAAAGTATAAAAAGACATCATTTTTTACGCATTATCACACATGTGTAAAAAAGGGTTATTTCTGGTTGAAAGCTTTATATTTTCTATCTGTTGAGTTCATTTTCATAACTTCCATTTAAGGGACTTAGACACGATTTGAGCTCAATTTTTTGAAAATTAATTTTTTCATTTTCAATGTCTGAAATGGTCAATATGGATTTTGTTAATGCTTTGTCAAAATTTGAAAGTCAAATATCGAGTTACAAGCAAGTTACAGAGGTTAGCCCTCTTTGTTTTGTAAACAAAGCTCTAGTCCTGTTATTGTTTACATATGTGTTGTATTGATATGTTTCAATCTAACGTTGCCTTTTGTTGTTAATAAAATCATTTATGAACACATTGAATCAGTTAATCTCGTTTCCACAAGTAATTTGTCAAAGAAATGGTACTTTCTTTACTTTACATATTTGTAAACTAATATAAGACTCGAGCTTTGTTTACATAACAACATCTTCTTTCTGCTGTATCTCACTTGTAACATGACTACTAACATTCAAATTTTGGTAAATCATTCAAAATACACAAGTAAACTATTTGATTCATAAATCTCAAAAATAAAATTTTCATCTGAAATCGTGTCTAGGTCCCTTTAACCTCAAAACCTGGATTTTCAAACTCTCTTTCAAATTTAAATTCACCGTAAACAACCCATAACGCGGGGGAGTCAACAAAAAGTAGGGGGGAGTCGATTCCAACGCATGGGGGAGTCAATTTTCTTCGCTTCGGAGACGGAAGGAATTTAGGTCACGCCTTTTGTAGGTATTTATAAGAAGTATTTCCAAAAAATATATACCGCACGGAAGACAGCGATAATCAAATTTTGTGTCGGTCATTGCTCCGAGTGCGCTATGCGTCTAGTAGTCTCAAACACTTCGAAACTATTTGACAGATTTCAAATTCACGGTGATCGGGTGATCAAAATATGCATGATTTGTAAAATATATGACTTGCTTTGGGTTACAGACAGTTGAAACAGTCGAACAAATGATGAACCTTGTAGGTGCAATAATCAAATCTTAACAAATCTTAGGAAAAAATGAATAATCAAGACATTTTCTGTTCAGATGTAACGGTAACGTAGGGGAGAGTCGATTTTCGGAAAACAGACCGCATGGGGGAGTAGAAAAATGAAATCCAATTCACTCTATCGGGAATGTTCAACTCATTTTTCCATAGTGAATAGCATTCAGACGAGGTCTATAAAAGTCGACTTCATCTAATAGATAAAATGGTTTTACTTATTCACTGATATTTAAGCAATAAAGACATGTACTACTCATGTTTTCCATTCAATTTCGTTTTTTTTTTCATTTTTATTTAAATGAATAAAAATAGAAAACATTAATTAAAAGGTATTTTCTTTCTATTTCTTTACAGATACGCGACTTATTGAAACGAACCACATGTGTTTGAACGTATTTGTAAACGTTTAATTGACTTTCAAGAACTACTTTTGAAACCATTGTTTAGCTGATCAAATTTTAAAAAATTATTTGAAGATCTATATTAATTTTTTTTACATCGGTCATTGATGTCTTTTTGTACTTTTAATGTTGAAATTGCGTGCGTTTTTTCTTTCCTGATTGAGCGATTTTACATTTGAGTAAAGCTACATGGAAAGCACGGACTATAAGTACTTACATGGGCTAAGTTCAAACTTCCAAGAGTAGCTATAGTTCTCATTACTATGGTTATCATCTTCATATACGTTAAATGGCTGTTACTTATGTGTAATGTTTTGACAGTAAATAAAAAATAAAATTCTTTCTTTAGTGAGTCATGCAGGATATGAAGATGGCGACATTGCAGAAAAGAAATACAGTCATACGTATTTTTTTCTGCAATGATTACTACCTTCGTTAACTGCATGAATCATTAAATAAATCATTTCATTGTTTATATTTAGATCTTTCTTTTAACAGGTTAATAAATTGATCGTTAACAAGTAAAACTAGCTAAATTACGGTCGATGTACATCTATACGCTATATTAAAGCAGCAGCCAAATCGTATTTAATTAGAAATTGAGTCTGACATCATCATGATCATTTCGTGCAGTGTGTGATTTTCCCTAGCTTGATGAAGATTTCGAGCTGTTGATAAACGAGGCGTATAGACTTCAGTCCTGTCAGTTTCTACAGATCTATGAATTACACAATCAATGCCTGTAAGAAATAGAGGACGGTACACTTGGTGCATGTAAATATTTAGTTATAGAAAAGAAGGAATGACAAATCTAGTCTCAAACCCGCTACCCCTCAGTACATAGCAGAACTGCAGGCACGTAGCGTCGGGGGGGGGGGGGGGCCTGCCCCCCCCCACACACTTTTTCTCGCACCAAATAATTTTCTTAAATTTACTTAGTATTGAATTATCATGGAGGTGCCCCCCCCCCCCCCACTTTTTTGGGAGTATGTAAAAAATTGGAATAAAAATGAGTTATAAGTTATAGATCTACGCCCCCTTGAATGATTGTCACCATCATACCCGTATACATAACCAAAAAAGCATTTTATTGTTCAGATAAGCACAGTTGATGACTGCATTATTTTGCGTACAATAGGATTACAAATATGGATAATTATATAATTCAACAGTCAAATATAAAATTATGATTTAACTACAGATGCTTCAATCAGCACAAAATGAAAAGCAGGCATTCTGTTCAAGTACAATCCATAGAAATACAACTATTTTGCAGACCCCCCCCCTCCCAATTTAACAAGTCAACGACGCCGCGACCTTACTAGATAATCATATTGACAAGAGCACCCACCAACCAGCCTTCAATAGCAAATACACACATGATATACAGATGACAAAAAAATACAGCATATTAAATTATATCCTCTGTATTACTAGTGTGCTTAATATGAATGAAAAAAAACGAGTTTTAAAGAAAACAACAAAAAAGCAACAAAAGACAAAACAAACAAGCACACACACGGGATAATGACAATACACAAAAGATAAATGGAGTTTTATGATTATTGTTGTGAACCTTATGTGCATGTGTTTGATATGGTTTGAGATACAAAAATCATAAGAAAAGAGAAAAAGTCAAGATATATCGTTTTATTTTAACGCATATTTTGCATTTTTAGCAATATTTTCTACTCCCCCATATGGTCTGTTTTCCGAAAATCGACTCTCCCCTACGCTACCGTTACATCTGAACAGAAAATGTCTTGATCACTCATTTTTTTCCTAAGGTTTGTTAAGATTTGATTATTGCACTTACAAGGTTGATCATTTGTTCGCCTGTTTCAACTGTCTGTATCCCAAAGTAAGTCATATATTTTACAAATCATGCATATTTTGATCACCCGATCATCGTGAATTTGAAATCTGTCAAATAGTTTCGAAGTGTTTGAGACTACTAGACGCATAGCGCACTCGGAGCAATGACCGACACAAAGTTTGATTATCGCTGTCTTCCGTGCGGTATATATTTTTTGGAAATACTTATAAATACCTACAAAAGGCGTGACCTAAATTCCTTCGGTCTTCGAAGCGAAGAAAATCGACTCCCCCTTGCGTTGGAATCGACTACCCCCCTACTTTTTGTCGACTCCCCCGCGTCAGGGGTTGTTTACGGTGTAAACTGTTGTCAAAAAAATAAAAGTTTTGGACTAACCTTTTTCTTTCTTGATTTTAATTCTAATTCGGTCTTTTTGTTTTCCATATCCTTTTGAATGTCAAGGAACCACAACTCAAAGAAGTAACCTGGATCTGTATAGAATTTTAAACTGTCTCTTCCATCATCCCTGCACATCAAATATATGTATAATTTATGTTCTATGTTTATTTTGGGGAGCCTAGTAATCGCATTTATTCCAAATTTTAGAAATTGTCTAAGACTACTTCAAATGCCATGCGCATTGATTTACTAATGAGTTCGTAACTTAAATAATCGTGAAAACTTAAAAAAGACAGAAGAAATATTTTTCAATTCATTAGATTGAATCTACAATTGTTAAAAATCCTCTCAGGAATTGAATTTAAAAATAATAAAAAAAAGTTCTAAGAAATTCGATCCATCTTATAGTTTATCTAACAAGAGAGGCTATATGTAACCAATCCACAAACGTTACAAATTCTTTAAAAATGATTATGAAAATACTAGTATGTTTTGAAGGCTTCAAAGAAATTTGATTACTCCTGACATAGAAGACTCGTGTTTACCTGTAGTGGCTGAGTTTGTTGAGAGCGGGGGTGGGGTTACACTGACTGTAGGTCTTCAGGATACATCTAGGTGTTGTAGATCTAGACACAACTTGCTGGTCGTAAATGGTGGAACTTCTGAACGGCTTCTTTAAATGTAATTCGTGAATGGATACTGCAAGAATATTAACTAAATCCTGCATGTTTTTTTATGAGTGAGAGGGGGAAAATACTACTCATCCCATTCTTAGAAAAAACTTATTAATGATCTAATAGAAAAAAAAATATTTTTGAAACGAAAGGCGATTTCTTGCCAATTCTTGCAAATTTTTATTATGCTGTGCTAGAAATAATGGAATCGTGTGCTTTTAATTCGTAATTGGTTTGAAAATCATCAGTTTTCAGTGGCAACAAAACAAGGTTTTCAACGAGTACTTGAAAGGTGAGATTGATAATTTTGAAGAGTTTAAATGATCTTATTTTACAACAAAACAGGTTTATGAGTAAGGAGCCTATAAAATCTCAGATACCAAGTGTTCCTGCTGTTGCATCCAGCCTCGTTACTTTCTCCTGGAGCTGGTCGATTCGACCCTGGAGATGTTGGGTCCGGTCGTTGAACGTTTTGACCTCTATCGACATCTCGGTAAACATGTCCTCCGCGTGCTTGCTGAGGCTGTTCAGCTGGAGGATGATGTTACTGAGGGTGTGATTGGTCACGCATTCTAACTCATTCTTAATGCCCTTCTCTACCTCCACCCGACTGACGTTGATAGGTTCCAAACACCGCTGAATGAACGGCATTGTCACTTACTAAGTTCGATCTGGAAACGTTTATAGAATAAGACGAAGAACTAAAAGAATAGTGAAAACTTAAACTTTTTTTGATAGTTGTATTGAAGCAATGAGAAATGCACCAAAGAGTGTCAAAACCTCGCGAGTTTTACCAATTGCATGGAGAAAAAGCATACCCTGACAAATATGCAGTGGATACAGTGTAAGTCATCAAAGTAAATATAATCAGCACATGAATATGCCATTAAGTATGTTTTGGTGAGAATGAATGCTGGATGGCCGAGGCCATTGAGGCCATTTTTGACAATATCAATCTCAATTAGAAGAAAGACTATGTTTAAAGTTAATTAAATGTTTTCAAGCTCAGGCTAAAAAAATGGATTCTTTTCTTAAATAATTAAATGATATATTATCACTACATAAATTATCTCTGAAATCTAAAGGTTGTTCTTAGTGGTAATTTGTTGACCACCCAACCATCTTAAGATCTCGTTCTTGTGATTCATTTTGTCGTCTTCATTCTCTGCCACACAAACCCAAACCAATATTTGATACTTAACGGCAATCAAATACCTAGGCCTAGACATATGGAGTAATATCTAATCCTATTAGCAGAAAGAGAAGATTTGAGTCAAAATGTATGAAAGTTTTTGAAGAGCATACATTCTTTAGTTAATGTGTTGTCATATTTTAATTTTACGATAATGTGCGCAGTAAAATTCAATTTATGAATACATGTACCTTGTAAATTGTAAACAAGGAAATATTTTTATTCAATTTTTTTTTGTCTAGCTTTCACAGCAACATATGTACATAATATATATCACATGAAATATTTTAATATTTCCAAAATGTGAAAGGACATTTTATATACTAAGAGAGACAGATAAGAAAGAAAGATAATTCATGTAATATGTTACATGTATAAATGTCTTGCGTTCAAATTCCAAATATCTGCAATTTTTCAACAGTAAATATTTTTGACCTGCAATTCTATCATGATGATATTTTTTAGTGATTCTCTGCTTAAATGAATTGTATTTTAGAATGTACTTGTATAGATGTTACATAAAAGTTTTAAAATTCAGAGAATTTAAAACTATCTATAACAGTTTTAAATTCTCTGAATTTTAAAACTTTAATGTAACATAGATATATTGTTTCACTAGAAGAATTATTAAGTAACGGTTTTCTATCTTATCTATATTCTTATTTTCAAATTTTCCAAAGAGAATTTAATCTCTATCAAAACCAACATTTCTGCCAGTTTTTCATTCAGCCATTCTTCAATAGCATGTCGGAGTTCTTTAACAAGCGGACATTCAATAAAAAAAAAAAAGGTGACTGATAGTCTTATTTCTCTCTTGCAAAATTTACATATCAATAATATTTATTTTGTGAAGGTGAATGTGATAGTTTTGAGGAAATATTCTATGTAATATTTTAAAACTAAAGCCACTGTAGCAAAGATTTTTGCTGTTCTAAAATGTTGCCAAATATACTTTTCCATTCAGTATTTGAGAATTTCCTTTCTGTCTATTACCATTTTCTTATAAATGTAATATCAGATCGTTTATCATTTATCAGTTGCTTATACAGCCATTTTTGTCATTAAAATAAATACTGTATACAGGGTTACTTTCGTTACGTGTAATTTTTGCCTTTCTACACTTGCAAACAGTTTCGCCTTGTCAAGAGATACAATAGGAGACATTGGAACTCGTCCAGTCTTTAATTCGCCCACTGACAATGAGGGCGAAAGGGGCGAAAATAAAACGGGGCGAATATTCCTCTGTATACAGTAGATATAGTATTAGGAATGAGAGGCAGGGGTGGCTTCACAACTCTTTTATTTTGTAAAATAAACAAGTGTTTGTTTTATTGCATTTCTTAATCCTGTACATTCTAAATACATGTAGGTTATCTCAGACTTCAATACATTTTTGACATAATCAAAGGCGTGTACATTACCCTTTTCATCTTGCAAACATTAACAAATAGAATATCTAAATCATTAAAACTTTTAGAAAACACTGATCTTACACCAACGGTTATTTTAGAATCATACCATAATATGGTCACAATAAACATCTGAGACAGTTTCACATTTTCCAATGTATACCTTTGACCAACGTTGAAACATATCTATCCAATGCAAAAGCCGTTAGTTGTTTTTACAGTTAGATTCTTTATATACTCTATTCCAAATTTCCAAAGATTATCTACATCAATATTTAGTTCTGAGCTGCTTAGTAACTTTGTACAATTTGCATTTGAATGTGAAATTCGTTGAACCCAAACTGCATTCAAGACAGTAATATAGCAAGTGTAATTGACCATTTTTAAATCCCTATTTTCATACTCTTGAAGTGCTTTTTTTTATTTGGGATTTTTTATATTCCACAAAAATGTACGATATATTTTCAGGGTTGGTAATGTAAGTATTAAAGGGGCATAGTCACGATTTTGGTCAAAAATTATTTTCCCGATTTTAATGTTTACAATGCCTATTGTATTGTAAATAATAAAAATAGTAAAATTGAATTTGACCAAAATCGTGGCCGTGTCTCTTTAAATGATTAAACCTTCCTATTGGAGTAAGTTATCTACTTGTACAACGGTCCCTCTAATTGCATCCTGTTTAGCCTTATAGTTTAAATCAATCATTTCATATGAATTAATTGAAAATTGTATGCCAATAGCTTAAAATGTTTGTTATTCCAATCAAATTTTGATCTTGTTTGAGATTGTGATATTTTTTATTCCTCGCCGTCAGTTATAATACCTTATGATCTTTGTTATTTCGTGTTAGAATACCAAGTATTTCTGCACATAAAAGAAAATGATAGGGAGATATAGGATCACTGAATTTTAGCTGGTTTTCCGTTTGTATTTCTTTGTTGATAAAACTTGCATCTAAAATATGCGTTCGATGTAAAGAAAGTGGAGGATAGAAAGAAAATGGAAAAACATATTTACCAAAAATTAATGTATACTTCGATGCTGTATCATCGTGCACTCGACTGAATAGTAAAATATTAGGTCAAAAAGCAAAACAAACAAAATAATTTTTAAAAATGCAAAGAAAAAAAAGGGGTATTTCTAAAATTTTACCGTCAGTTATGAGCGAGATACTGGATTGCATTTAGTTGTTATGTAAACAAAGCACGTGCCCTTATTTTTAATCTGGGCCTCCAAAAAAGCTTTTTGCACCCCCCCCCCCAAAAAAAAAAGAAAAGAAAAGAAAAGCAGAAGTTAATAAGCAGTATTATTTTTTGTTATATTCTAGCTGCAAAAATAACAATTCCACATTACAAAATTTTGGACATTAAATTTACAGCTCATGTTTAAACAACTTTTATTTAAAATGCTTTATCGATTCTATAACGTAACCTGTTAAATAAAATAAAAATGAGTAAGTTTACTCACTCGCAACCAGTAGATGGTAATGTTGTACACAAGGACAGTATACCATGTCATCCGTATTTTCACTTTGATTCCCCCCTCCAAAATCTCAAAATTTCAAAATGAAAAAGTATGTTTAGTTTACACGAAGAATGTACGCTCATCACTTGTTAAGCGATTTTTTTAAAAGTTGTGCGTATATAAATATAAAGTTGATGCAAGGAAGTTTTTCTTATCATTATCTTTCCCTAAAATGACCCGTGTTTGGACATTTTCCCGTCTATAGCACATGATAAGTATATATACTTTGTGTCTTTTTTATAGTATATATCAAATTACACCATATCACAGATAAGTAAACTTGAATATACGCAATACTGTAAATGTACAAACAGGAAACAGCGTAATAAGAAACACGTTATTCATACCAGGAAACTAAATTCAGTACAATTATGTTACGTCCGCACTACTATCTTTACAGCAATGAAAAACAACCTTATTTAAAAATGTGAGACAAAACCTCACAAATGAAAAATGTTTTAGAGGATATTTTATTTAAAATCAGTGATAAATCAGTGATAAAGCATTTTTCAAAGCTTTGAACTACTTTACAACTTTGGCGAGTGGTCTGCCTCAGGTGAGCATCTAGGAGCTCACCATTAAATACTAGATGCTTGTACTCTCTCTCTCTCTCTCTCTCTCTCTCTCTCTCTCTCTCTCTCTCTCTCTCTCTCTCTCATAATCCTTGCCTCCCCCATGAAACTGCAACAGTTGATCAAGAAGCGGAAATCCCTCAAGCAAGACATCTCCTATGTAGATGAATTTGACAGGCAGGAACTATGAAAAAAAATGAGTATCATATTGATTGAGTGCCAAATTCATTTACAAGGCACAACCTTGGCGATAACTGTACTATAGTGTGCATGTTTTGGTAAAACACATTGTCAAAGGTAACAGAAACACTGAAATAAAATTTGAGAAACCCACAACTTTGTTTGAAGACCTTTTTTATCCGCGGATAGCCGCCTATTCTTCTAGGAATATGATGTATATAAACTGTGTACATACTAGTAGTATGTCCATCAATGAAAACGTACATTTCAACTTTAATAAGACAGGCCAAATTCACGAATGACATGGTTTTGAGTTTGGTTTGCGGCAGTGGATCTTGTGTGGTTCACCAGCCTAGTGTCTTCTTGAAATCTATACCCCTATAAAAAATGTCGGTCCAACGTGTAGCTTTACTATCGGTACATAACAATGTACTAAACATCCTTCTATTAAGTGACATTAATATTTTAACTCACCGCTGTAGTTGTATGGAGACCGAACTAAGAAATAAATCGTAATGTATAAAGTGCTTTTCACATATCATTTTAACCAATTATTTTCAAGGGACCATCTCAGCGTTTAAGGACACAACGAGAATACTTTTTCCCCTACAATTTTCGTCTAAAACTACTGTTACGCACGGTTATAACGAAGATTAAGTCTTTGGATAAGAAACAGCATTTTAAAAAATAATAATGACATTGAGGTGATGTCAATTCTCAGCAAAATTGATCATAAGCATGATGGGCATAGGATCCCTGGACTTAATATGAACGATTTAAGAATAAAAATATAATAATTAACTAAAATTTATTCTATGTCTATGCTGGTCTAATAAGAAATGCAATGTTAATGTACATATTTTAACTTCTAACGACTTTTTTGAAGAATTGCTATGGACTGTCTGACTTATGTATGAAGATATGCAGATACATTGTTGAATTCCAGCTTCTTTTTCTGAGATCCAACACTAGTAGATACTGCATGTTAAAAATAAAAAAGAAGAAGCAAAAACAGAAACCATGACAAAGCAGGAAGGATCAGAATGATGTGTTCTCTCTTTCTACTTTCTATGCCTCTCTTAACCATTACTCTATAGCAATGAAAGTTGGGATTCATTTACCTCTGTTGTCACAAACCATTGAAAACAAAACTCTATCTTATCTTAACCTAATTTAAGTACACAATAAGAAATTTTACACACTTTGTAACACGGCTATAGAACTAACACATTAAAGGGACATGATCAGGATTTTGGTCCAGTTCCATTTTTCTGTTTTTATTATTTACAATGCTTTAGGAATGCATTTCTAATGATCAAATGAAATTTGAGAGTCATACGAAGAGCTATAAGCGAGATAAAGGCCTCACATTTCTTTGTCATGTAAACAAGGCTCGTGCCCTGTGTTTGTTTACATAGGTTCAATATTCCAGTTAAAAATCTTTTTCAAGTTGATTATCTATCTTCTGATTCATTTCAAGGATATTTAAACAGTTTCTAGCGTTTAACACATTCATTTAAGATCTTAAACTGGAATTTTACTTCAACATTCAGAATGTAAACAAAAGCTTTGTTTACAAAGAAAAGAATTTCAAGTCCTGTAGCTCGCTTATACCTCAACGATTGACACTCAAATTTTGTATGCCTGTAAAATATGCCTTACTAAAGCATTGTAAACATTCAAATCGGAAATATAATTTTTGACCAAAATTGTGACCATAGAATAGAATAGAGCTCTAATCTATGTAAGCTTATTAATTGTATGTGTATTTATCAATAAACTCAAGCTGTATATTTCAATTTAAAAAATCACTTATTGTGAAATACAACTTTGTTTTTAAAATCAGTTTTAGTGTTGCAAATTCATCTGCGAAAGATTTTTAGTATCATTTTGATTCATGGAGATGAATACATTGCATGATTATGAAGCAAGGATAAGAAACCATAACATGTCTAAGAAAACAGAATCTTGTATAAATGGCTTTGAAATAAGCAGTATTATTTTTAATAAATTCTAACGATACTTTAGTGAAAATAAAACCCTGTTTATGCAGAAGACATATAATTAAACTTTTATTTATAATAAAATGGGATTGGATGTACCGATTTAATTTTGCTTAATTATTTAACCCTGTTTAAGCAGAAGATATAATTAAACTTTTATTTATAATAAAATGGGATTGGATGTACCGATTTAATTTTGCTTAATTATTTATTTTTAATATTTTTCCAATCATATTGAAAGTACAATGTCAGTTATAAAGCAAGCGTTTTAATTTGGTTAGTGGGAATTTTCCCTTGATATATCTTATATATGTAACATAGCAGATGTTTTACACTAACTTTTTACTAATACAATTTATTGATAAAATGAAAGGAGGGTCTGTATCTACTATTCTACTTTATTGGTGAATAACTGCTTATAACAATCACATGACTGATTTGCCGATAAGGTTAAAAGATTTTGAATTATTTTAGGATGTTGTTGGCTCATTCCATATCTTGATTGAGTAAAGTCATTTTATAAAATCGACATTAACATTCCGATTTTTTTTTTGTATCTATAGATTTGGTATATGTGAATTCCATTTTTTTTTGTAGAGGTTTCTATTCTAACATTTATTTAGAAATTCACTCTAACATTACGGGCAATATTTTAGTAATGAACAAATTGTATGTTAATTCGTTTCGATTAAAAAGTGTACCACTTTACTATAAAATAGAGTCCTTAAACCATTATAAGGTCAAGACTAATTTCTAAAATTGTTTCCTCTAAATACTGCATGGTAGAAAGGTTTGTGATATAGAGGGTGTGATAATTGATGACAACTTTTGTCACATCCATAGAGGTAGCATCAAATTTAAATTTAAATAATAGTTCATTTCATTTTAATAGAATTCAAGTTATATAATACATGTAACTTCTTTTATAACGCTCCAGTTGGATTTTTAAAAAAATTTGTTGCTCATTTCAAAAGAATAACTCTGTAAGACACCCTTGTTGCACACAAAATAAATAAATAAACAGGTTTCAAAATAAAGCAAAGTTTATTGCATACATGTACATCAAGAGAAAAAGCTAGTACTATGATGTTTTCATTCTTCTGGTTTTCTCTAACAAGCCAAATAAGCCCCAACATAAAGACACAATTACACTGGAATCATGGAAAGCACTTTCTCTGTATGTATGTAAATAAAGTGAACATGCAATGTATAATACACACAACCGCATTTTGTCAGGCCTTTCCTGCAGGCACGGAAATTTTTTTTCCGAGCTCTGACGGAAAGGCCCGAGAAGCTGCGATTGCAATACACAGTGGGGCCTCTTTTATTACAATAGTAACAAAAATCACTTTGTTATCACACCTGAACTGAATTTCCATTTCCATGTAAACTAAAATTACATAACATATGCAAATTCTTGGTGTTGTATTATCTTGCTGAAATAATAATCAAACGTAATACACACAAGCCCCAATGCTCTAACAGTACGTTAAATTGGCTGCAATTGAAAAAGTAATATAACTCGATAAATATATTTTAAAGAAATTCAATGAAAATTTATTCATTGTTGAATTGCAGTATTGTTAGGTCCAACAATACAGGATAACAATGAAACCTAATCATAAACGGGAAACAACTCTTGTACTACAATGCTAAAAGAAATTTGATACTTGAATCGACAAACTGCTCATGCGTACAATCATACATGGATAACGTTTTGTTTCTATATATGTATTCATGTAGGAATAATAATAGTTGAAAGAAAAAAAAATCTACAGAACTGAGCTGTCAACAAACAATATGGCTTCAAACACTCAGAATTTTCTCTCGAGAGGAGAAATTAAAGGTAAAAGGGGGAACTACATGTGTAACTTGGATGAAGTGCTAAATATATTACATGTAAGATGAAATCTCGTTTGGTTGTTTATATATACTGTATAAACATGGATGTCCGCTTGACATCAATTGTTCTTCCTAACTTGTAGAAAAGACATGTGGCGAAAATTTAAAGCAAGACATTCCCTTCTCCCTGAATCTTAACCTGTTATAACATCCCCTCTATCCTTCCAAAAAATTTTTTAAAATAAATGTTAGGGAAATATTTCTGAATTATATGTATTTGTAATATCATAGTCAGGTGAAAAATTTTTGGGATACACAACAGAGGGATTAATTGTATTGTAATAAACCTGAATATGAATTCAAATAAAAATATTGAGATATAAATAGACACTATCATGCTTATCACTGAGTAATATGGAGAAAATACATGAAGGTTTTACACATATTTTACATGAGGAAAAAATATATGTACAGGAACAATAAAAGTTAATAAATACTCTATTACAAAGTTGAAAGTTTAAAATTACAATGATGAAAGCAGTACATTCAATGCAAAGTTTACAGTCAGCAAACCCTTAAGCTTTCCCTTCTTCAGTTTTTGAGGTAGTCTTGTCTTACATTAAAAGTAAAAGCTCACTTTCAGAGATCTAAATTTTTGGGTCTACAGTCTCTTTCAGAATTTCCAGTCATAGTATGCTGTTACAATGAAAGTACTATTCCTAACAAATCTAAAAACGAAAAAGGGAAAGGAAATTCAGTTGAAAGAAACAGTTGATGATAAACAATTTTTAAAAAAAATTATTTCCTTTTGGCATTTAATATCAATGTTCAACTTTTTAATGCTGCTGTTTTTATTAAACCAAAGGAATCAAACATTAATGTTGACCAAGTTCAAGTCTCCTGTTATGAGATTCAACATCAACTCTAAACAAAAATTAAAGTAAAAGCAATACAGAAACAATAACCGTGAATGCAAGAACAACAATCATAATGATATTTCCTCCCTTTCCTCTTCCATTGCCAATATTACTCTACGACAACTGAAAATATTGCACGTGTAAACTTTGACTTTAAACATTACATGTAGAGTTATTTACAGAAATCACCTTTTTTTAAAACACGGGAACCATAACTATGCTAAATTACTTTAAAAAAATAATTATAAACACCCTAATGAAATAAAATTACTATTCAAGGAAGACAACTGTGGGTTTTATCAATTCTTTGCAAACACAGCAGCACTTTAGTAAATATTTTGGTTTTTAGATATGAAATAATCAAATGATCAGATGATATTAACAGGGCTAAAAAATTTATCTAGTTTTCCAATTACATGTAGTATAGTTTTTGCTAATTTTTCCTTCCAATATTTCTGTGAGTATTTTCAAAGAAAACATTATTGTTGCATAACAAAATTATTAAGTTTAATATGCTATGGTTTTGCAAATGGGTAAATGTTGATATATGTATAAAATAGATGACATCAAGTTTTGATCATTTTTCAGTGTGATTAACAAAATTGTATGATATTAATGCTAAGAAATCAGCCTATGTATATATATATATATATATATGGAAATTCTTTATGAAGCACTTTCATCTGTTGTAAAAGAATTGTACAATGCCACCTTAAACCTTGCATTCATCTATTTAAAAAATATAGATTCTTGTGCAAAAAGCTGTCTAGCAAGCATTTCGTACCCTGTTCTCTTTACAATGTCATATTGATATATAACAAACCAGAGTAATTTATGAAGGCATAACAAATCCTTATCACATCCTCAAATATTATGCAGTTATTTTAAAACTGTTTTTAAGTGAGAGACATAGAATAGAATAGGGTAAGGTATCTTGGTGTTAAAACATGATCATTTTTACACTATTTAAGTAGACTTTTCAGAATGGTATAATGGGAGTACAAGTAAATGAAAAATAGTGAGTCATTATTCATTCTCAAATATGCCAAACATATTGTTGAATTGTTAAATAATTTTGACCCAGTTTGAAGGAACAGTGTCTTGTGAGGATGCCTGAATGACTTTTGTTGTTATAAAGCCGTTTTCTTTGATTGGTTAGTGGGGTTCTATTCCTTGAATACAATCTATATAAAAAGGATACCTGTCTATCATTTTGATATCATATTGTCCAATAATATGAAAGTGTATATCACTATATCAATACATCTTGGTTGTTCTATAAAACATACACTGGATACAAAACTTGATGTAGTTTTTTTACTCCCAGTCAAAGCCAGACATTGGGCGGCATCTTTGAATGGTGATCATGCTTCAAGTCGACTGTCACAGAAATACAGTCGACGAGAGATCTCCCAAGCGTTTGGCTATATGGTTTACACAGTATTTGTCCACAAGACTTCAGTTAATGCTGATCAATCCCATTCATCGTCTGATGAGCCGTCTTCCTCCTCACTTTCTTCTATCACTTTACGACGCATTTCAAATGCTCTGTTCATGATGGAATGAACGTCAAAATTGCCGCCTGGTGTTGACTTGTCTGATCGTTCTTTCTCTTTCTCCTCCACTTTACGTAGTTTTTCTTTGTCTGTAAATTGAATTCACAGTGTTAATACATCTAAGAATATTGCTAAACTGACAAATATACATTGTATATTATATTCAATCTACATGTTTTTTTTTTTTTAATTTCAATTCCTTAAAATAAAACATATGACAGCATCAAGTAATCCGTTTTTCTATTATCCATGTATCAAAAAAGAAACACGACTTCCTTTGTTTTACAAAAAAATGAAATAGACTGCCAGCAATGGCCCCCAACAGTGACTAAGATAAAATACTTACGAGTTCCCAGTCGAATCTGTGCCAGCAAATTGCTTCTTTCGTCCACCACAGCTGGCTGCTTGGGAGTGGGTTTCAATTTTGGAGAAGACATAATCGCTGACCCAATGGAGCTAGATTGGCCAGAGCCAGTTGAAGAATTATCATCTACTCCATTTGTCATGGACATAGGGGGTGGGGGAGGGGGAGGGGGTGGCGGGGCCATCCCTGAATGCACTGGGGGTGGAGGCGGAGGTGGGGGTAGATTTTGCTCAGGGCTCAGAGGTGGGGGAGGAGGAGGGGGTAGCAGGTCCACCTCTTGTCTCGCAGGCGACGGTCGGTGAGTGGTGGGCACTCGGGTAATTTCAGGACTAGGTTGGTACCGCCTTGGATCTTCGTCCTCTGGTAGAGGAGGCGGTGGGGGTGGCGGTGGTAGACTGTCCCTCTGGGGACTGTGATGTGGTAAATTAGCCAGGTGAGGAGGTGGTGCTGGTGGTGGCTGATTTGGCCGCATGATATTACTACCGATACTGCTGGAAGAGCCTCTATTATCCGCCACGCGGTTGTGTGGTGAAAACTGGTTTTGGTGCATGCTTGGAGGATGGTGGTTACCAGTCTGCACAAAATGGTTGTTATTCTCATTGTTTGTATGACGCGACACATCCTGAGAATACTGAGACTGAGGCCCATTAGCAGGCCTTGTGGCCTTCTGGTCGTAATGGGCATTTTCTTGTCTTCTTTGATTCACTTCCAAGCTTTCTGGTCGCGGTTGGCTGTTGCTCTGAGCTCGAAGCTTAGCAGGATCCGCGTAATCTGAGAACTCCACTCCATGTTTCATATCCTGAAACTTCTGCGCTTTGGGTTCCACTTTTCGTGGCTTTTTCCTCTGTTCTCCAACTTTTTGGGGCCTCTGTTAGGATGAATAATATACATAAATGAAAGTTCACACAAAGTTGCTGACAGTTGAAGACAACATTAAACATTAGCATGAAATCATTAATTATCTTTTTTAATTGATGAAAAAGACCAAAGTGTGAAAATCAGGAAGTCTGGTCAAAAAAGATGAGTGATTTTAACAAAGTTTTTTTCTCTCTAAATATCCTTATGAAGGAAACATGCTTTTTAACATAATTCAAATAAAGAATTTAAGGTTCCTATTTGATGCATCAGGGATGTCACTGCTTTTTTGCTACAAACTTCCTGTCCTTTTAAATTAGGAAACTTATCAATACAAATAATGAATTTTAATCATAAAAGTTTAGTAAGTTAATAATGGGGTTGGAGGACTGGACCCCCCGTGACCCCCCCCCCCCCCCCCCAGATCCGCACTTGAGTTTAGTACCTACCTTTTTCTTCCTTGCTTTTAATTCTGTCTTCTTAGTTTCGATATCTTTCTGGATGTCTTGGAACCATAACTCAAAGAAGTAGCCTGGATCTGTGTAGAACTTTACACTGTCTCGTCCATCTTCCCTGTTAAACAAACAGAGCTTTATGTTAATGTGGACAGAATATGGGATTTGCAAAAGATATACCTTATACATTTCATTAAAAGATTTTGTAATACTGTATACAGGGTTATTTTTGCCCTGTGTAATTTTTGCCCTGTGTAAATTTCGCCCTTCCACACCTGCTAACATTATGCCCTGTCTTGAATTCACCCAGACACAGATATTTTTTTTGCAGATGGATAATTTGAGACATTGAATTTTGCCCAGTCTTACTACATTCGCCCACAGACGACGGCGAAAGGGGCGAAAATAAATTGGGGGCAAATATTTCCCTGTATACAGTAATTGTTTTATTTCTACTTCTATTGGTACTGTAAAACACTTGACATATTAATGGAAATTTAACATGCAAATATTTAGATTACAACATCACAATTTAAAAAAAAAAGAAAAGAAAATAAGAGAGGGTGAGAAATCCACTACAGTGTTTCATAAATTCATGACTAATAAATAAGAACTAAACAATCATAGATAAGGAATTAAAGTGGCTCATTTTTGTGCATTTAGAGGAACTCCTAATCCATAAATCTACAATCTCTAGAAATTATGAAACAATCTTTTATTCTCAGTATTTATGCAAGCTAATCCACAAAATTCTGTCCCTTTTAACCTTTAAAATGTCGACAATGCATGAAAAAGGGTTAAAAAAAACCCTCAAATTTTAACAGAATTTCAATGGACTTTTTAAGCTAAAATGAGAAAAATTATAAAAATCTTGATCAATCCCCATGTCTAAGATGGTTTTGTGTGTGAAATTCTCGATCCCTTCAGCATATTTTAACAATAGACGGTGTTGTGCATGAAGTACCTGTAGGGGTTGAGTTTGGTGAGAGCGGGGGTGGGGTCACAATGACTGTAGGCCTTCAGTATACATCTGGGTATTGTAGATCTAGACACCACTTGCTGGTCGTGTTGGGTGGAGCTCTTGAAGGGCTTCCTCAGGTGTAACTCGTGAATGGACACTGTCAGAAACAGAAGTTGTCAGTACAAACAATTCAATAGTTATAATCATGAGAAAATACTATTGATCCCTCTGTTTTTTATATAATTTATTTGTCATTCATAAAGTTTGACATTCAATGTCTAAATATGGTGTTTATTAAATGTATATTCTATACACATGTTACCAGACACAAATATCAGTACATGTACATCAATGTGAATTTGGATGGCAACTACCAATCAGCTTTAAAAATGTTCAGTTAAAATCTAAAAACATAAATGTTTATTTTAAAATTAAGGTTTAATTTCCCTTAATACACGGCCAATTGTGGCTTAGATGTATTTCATGTGAAAAGAGAACTCTTTTTTTAAAAATCAATTTTACTTGAAATTTTCGTGAAAAGTTCACCCAATTGTCATATTGAGCATATGACTTATAAATTTATTTTTTTATGCGATATTTTATTTTTTTTATGCTATATATCACAAACTCTTTATTAAAAAGGATTTTGTGAGGTAAAATTGACATGAGTGCTTCTACATGAAAAAATTCACATGGAAATCATATGATACACAATTATTTTTCTGTAGTATAGATAATCTTGCAGAGATATGACCATTATTCTTTCAGAAATATGCGACTTCAGTCGATTTAGGTCACCAGGTATGATGATTTGTATGCATGCCAATCATAATTTAATACAATTCATCTGAAAAGTTATTATCCTTTAAACAAACTTTTGTAAGGCTGCAATGAGGGTTGATAAACGTTCAACAGCAAGTCTGTATGAACTTAATATGTTAACATACTGTAAACATATTACATTTGGCTGTGTATTCTATGTAGCGTTTTTGGCGGAATGCGCTTTCCATTAAATCAAGTACATGACTAAATGCCACGCATTTATGTATAAGATTAGTCACATTCAGGAATACGCTAATTCAAATCCACGCCAACTTGTTCAAAAACTATTTACCGCCAAATATCATACACGCCAAACATAATACGTTTACAGTATTCCTAATTTTCAGTTAACTCCCAGCATACCGAGTTCTCCGGCTGCATCCAGCCTCGTAACTTTCTCCTGGAGCTGGTCGATTCGACCCTGGAGATGTTGAGTCCGGTCAGTGAACGTCTTGACCTCTATCGACAGCTCGGTAAACATGTCCTCCGCATGCTTGCTGAGGCTGCTCAACTGAAGGATGATGTTACTTAAGGTGTGATTGGTCACGCATTCTAACTCATTCTTAATGCCCTTCTCTACCTCCACCCGACTGACGTTGATGGGTTCCAAACACCGCTGAATGAACGGCATGGTCTGCTGCTCAGCTCAAGCTAGAAATAGAATAGAAGGGAAATTGAGAAAATGTTAAAAATATAAAAAACATATAGGTGGCCATCTAATTGAGGACATTGGGGCAGATAAGATTCTATTCTACTGTGTGCTATTTCAAAATCAAGACGTCACAATTTACAACAAAAATTTACCCAAATTGACTCACAAGAGAAGTTACATGTAGATGATATTGTTTTCGTATTTTATCAATGATTTCAGTTGACAAACAACAAAGATAATTCTAATATTCCTTCCTGATTTAAATCCTAAATCAAGATATATACATTGATTAAAAAAAAAACCCCCAAAAAACCAAAAAAAAAAAACCACTTGAGAACTAACATTCATTAAACACAGTTCACATCTATAGTTACTGTACTATTTGTACTCATATATACACTGTGCATTCAAGTCTAATTGAGGAACAACAGAAATAAGGAAGTACAAATTTTCAAGACAAAATCAACTAGAAATCCTTTTGATTAGGGATTGTTTTTTTCCTGCTTTCTTGTATTTTTTTCAACAATGAAAAGGAAATGCTTTTTAAAAAAAAACACACTTAAAATATACAGCACTTAAATTAAATATATCATTGTGATTTGTGAAAGCACGATTCCCGTTTTCTTCCTTACAATCTACCAAGATGCATAAAGTCTAATACTTGCCATATAATATGTTCAATAAATAAATTCAATTTGTATGCAATGGTATTACATGTAACTCAGTCTTAATGAGTAAGAATAAACAATTTGGGCACATATTCTCTTTTCATACTTTGCTTATGTATACAAAGCAGCAAATTCGAAAATTGTTAATAATTATAAAAGTAAAGAAATGTATTTCAACAGTGCACTGTAGATACTTGGAAGATTTACAAAAGACCACAAGACATGTACAAGTATTATCATCTGATATCCATTTACCACGCCATTTTCTTTTTTATCAAAATTCAATTATAAGCAATAGACTTTATTACTGCGGAAAGCCATTGCAAAAAGCCAGCTAGATGAAAAATATAATGATGTAAATGGAAACTATAATGCAGAAACAATTAGATTTATTTTTTAGCGATGAACAGCCAGGAGAAATCAGGGTGCCTATTAAATACTGCATAATGGATTCAGTGCCTGAATGAAATTAGAGCTTCCTGATACACACAACATACTAGCTAGAGGGAATATTAGGTTAGCTTATACTCTCTAATTAGATTTTTAATCCAATTAAAGCTCCATTCTCTGGCCATATGGATAGGTTTATTGTGTTTCTCCATCTCCATAAAGTAAGAACCAGAGAGCCAAGTGTTTGCTGATTGAAACTTAAGGTAAACATAGCATGCTCGCATACAGTCCCCCCCCAACCCAACACCCAAATAATATACAAATGCTGGGGGGGGGGGGGGGGTGGGTGGTGAGTTGAATATACCCCCCCCCCCAACATAAAAAAGAAGGGAGGTTGGATATAGTTTATAGTGGGGGTTTATACTAGCTGCAAAGTAAATTTCAAATCTCAAAACGTAATGTCTTTTTAAAGTTTTACATCTGATTCAAACTAAGGAATGCTAATAGATATGATTTGAGCAAGATAACAGGAATTTCAGTGTTAGATCAACAAAATTTTCATGCACCATTTGTTTTAATTTACCTAAGGACATGTTGTCAATGAGAAATTCAGCCAGATCCTTAACAGAAATTTTAACTCGTTATTGTAAATAAAATCTTACAGCTGCCTTGTTATGGTCAACTTTTGAACTGAAGACATATCATCAAACCACTGTTACAGTATGAAGTAATCATAATATACCATGCGCCTACTTCCTGTTTCAAATAGAGATACTTACACGAATGACTCACCCTGTCAATTTGAAGCCGGAGCAATTTACACACAGCAATTTAAACAGCCCGATTCAAGATGGTGAATACACAATACACACCTGAATGTTCAAAACGGGGAGAGGGTGTAACTTGCACGTAGTTATCACAGTTTGAAACTGACAGTTTAAATATTACAACTTCCTAGAATGCACACAAAATCCTCTTTAAATAGGGTCATTACATACATGATAAAATTTTTCCTTTTGCAAAGGCCATGTTAACTATTTCCTAGTTTAAATTCAGGTATAAAACTATTTCAATGAGAACTAATGAAACCTGTCTAAATTTTTAGCATTTTGATATTGATCTTTAAACACACACACCCAGTATCCTACTTAATAATAAGTTGATATGTTCCATGTATTTAAATGAATTTACCCTATTTTTTCCCCTAATAAAAGAGAAAATTTGCATTATAACTTCATTTACACATTACCATCGAGTACTTTTAATATGTAATTATTTCAAAATTAATGATACAGTTAAACATGTATGTATCTTAAAGTATTAGTATGATCATTTTTATCATTTGTATGTGTACATATCAGATAAGTATTTTTTGCACAAATATTTGCATCAATGTTACAAGATAAAGTGATAAAAGTTTGAAAACTTCATTGGTTCCATAGTTTTGTACAAATCTACTGAACAATTTGATTAACACAGATTTTAGGTTTCAGATTTAGGGCACCAGGAAGAAAATACATGGGTTCATCTTTATCTATTCCTTATTTTTTCTATAAACTGAAATTCTTCTTCTGCCATGCTATAAAATACAATTTTTTTTAAATCATGCACAATTTACAATCAGATTAAGCTTAAAGTTTGCATGGAGTCAATATTAGATTACAAACTGTAAAAAAAATAAACAGTTTACGTAATTCAATACATATTCAGGTTTTGATTATCATACATTCCCATACAAATTGAATGCATAATTCAATTAAGATGTATTATAGACTCTCTTACTATAGCTGTAAAGAACGAATTTTCAACTAATCTCATTCTCCCTTCTCCAAAAATAACTGCAACAGCTTTACATACATGCAGCCAAGCATATCATTTTGAAAACTGCCAGCACAAATAGCAGTGACTGTAATGTATTTAGTAATAGAGTCTATATACAGATTAGACATGCCGGTTCCTGGACAGATTTCACCCACATCCTAAAGAATGTACATACATGTACTACATAGCCAACTGGTGATGAATAATCCACACTGTCACTCCATGACTTACAAAATATGTACTAGTACTTGAAATCGTGATCTAGATGCTTAAGTGTAGTACCTACATTTCCACTTGAATGAACGCGCACACATGAATTTGTTTCTGATGGGAAAAAAAAAAATGTCAGTGTGCATGTCATCTGATTAAAATTTTAACTGATTTCCTCCTCTTCAAACATACTACTTTGATCTATTAATGTACATTATAAGTAATTTTTCTCTGCTTTTAAAAATGGGGGTCTGTGACTTTTGAATTAGTAAAAATCATTGATGTTTGATTAGTTAGAAAAATCTAGCATGAGTGTATATATGTATAATATGATAAATAAACTATGAAGTGAAATAAATTAATTTGTTCAATTTCCATCTTTTGTACATGTACATTTAATTATTATTTATTGTTTAGTTTTTTTTACTTTTACAATCATAAACATTCTCCTTTTTTTTTCCTTGGGAAGGGGGGTGGGGGTGGGGCAAGGGCAATTAATGGAGGTAAAGTACAGGTTCATTTGGGGAAATAAAATCCGTAACATTATCAGGGGAAAGGACTGAAACTTGGACCTCCATTGGGCGGAGAAAAATCAACAACTCTAGTATACAGATCTGATTCAAGAGTAAATCAAATGACACATTTACAGACGAAACGGAACTGAATTATACCCTCGCATGTTCATGCAGTAAACTAAGTAATAAGGAACTTAATATTTATAAACATTTTCAATTGCACCAATCTAAATACAGGAATTTAAGGTTTAATTTATTTATCAGATAAGGAAACAAATCGTTTGTAGTACATGTACAATAAATTACTTCTTCAGAAAAAGCTGCTTTTATACATGCAGCTATGAATTTAAACCTTAAGACTGTAGAAATGGAATTAAGACTCTACAATAACACTGCCTTCAAGGTGTCTAATGAACCAAATGGTCAGTGTGTAGTTTATGTAGTACAAAAATACATATATTTCGAGAGTTTATTGATAACAACAAATTTGACATTATATAATGTAATGTTGTTTAGTCACTTTTTTGCATGTCTTTTTTAAACTAACATGAAAATAGCTATATTGCATGTATTACTAAATATATGTATAATTATATAGTACATGTGGACTTCAATATTTGGAAAATCCACAACATGAAAATCACAGATGTTCAATCTTTGATTTAACCAATTTATCTCAAATCTTCTGATATATATCTTTTTTTTCTTCTCAGTTTAAGATAACAAGGTGGGACTGTACATGGAGTTAAACATGCTACATAAAAATTGTTTCATCAAACATTAGCATGAATGTATAACTTTGTTGTAACTAGAAGATTATTGATATATAGCATAGATCTTTTCTTCCTTATACTAGTATCACTGAGAGTCATATATATTTGCAGGTAACAGTTCAACAGCCGACCAACACTGATTTTCTAAATTTGGAGACTAAAAACTTTAATGATCAGATATAAACCAAAACTGTTTTTTTTCCTTGAAACATTTTTAGTTACAAATACCCCCCCCCCCCCCCCCACGATATGAATGAAATTGGATTCAAACCCAGGGCTAACTGCACAACTAGGCATGTGATAACATAAATTAATTAATTAATTTTCTTCATCAATCATGTGCACACTCACCCAAAATTATCTTGATTGATTTGTTGTGGGCAGCCAGTAAAAAGTCATTTGAACAATTTTTTTTTATTTTAAAACAAAGACCAGCTAGAAAACAAAAAAATTACACCTTCATTGATGTTTAAATGAGCATAATTAAGTGTAAGGCTAACCATTTATATAAATTGTCATTACTTTCATTAAGTCAATCTAAATTCAAAGCACAAGTCTACTGAACTCATGCAGGACCTTTTATATCTGCTGAGAGGAAGACTGATAAACATACCCGAGTGGTGCATGTTAAGTGTGTATGATTGTAATGATGTTGATTATGTTTAAAAATATCATCTCATCTGGTGGAAGTACACTCCAAAAATAAGAACCTATTTTTGCCTTAGGTCAACTATTTTAAATTTAATATGTTTGCCATAGAGATCGAGCTACAGTTCTGCACCATATATGAATTCTACTATATCATGTATATTCTGTCCTAATTAAGATATCCTCGATTTACATTTTGCTTATAATTTCTCCATAATATTTATAAATACCTCAGCTATGGTTCAACTGATGTTCATCCAAAAGTATACTAAAATTTCCAAGGTTTCTCCTTTGAAACGCCCCCTCTAGCTTATAAATAAGGTTTCAATACTATGTCAAAGTAGATAGTCTACAGAAAATTTGCATGCAATAGATATTTAAAGTACTCGGATGATAACATTGAAAAATTTTGTGAGGTATTCCAAGTGACTTGCGAATGGAATAACAACGTCAACATTTCCCATTATAAATCTCCCTAAGATATCTGTTTTTGGTTCCTGTGATTTTTTTCCCAAGTGAAAATTGATAACATGTCAATGAAGATATCTTTGATACTTTCCCTTTCATCGATTTCAATTGTACTTCGTTCACATCTTCTGTATATTTAACAAAATTGTCCAAATGTGACAGAAACAATAACTTGGGCCAGACAATAGAAAACCTTTTTCTCATTTTTTGACTGACACTTACACCTCAAATGTACGTGAACCGTGAAGATCAATTGACAAACTGCAGTACTATACAGTAAAACTCTAGACTGTTCAGTGTAATTCATTCATGCTAAGCATCTTTCGAGCAATTTTAATTTTGGGAAACCTGGTATTTGACAACTGCTGCTTTGCATCAAAAATGTACTTACAGGCCCCTACTGTCATATACTGTTTTTACAGTTATCAGTTTACATGCCATGGCATATGACCCATAAGTAAATGTGGGTGAAAACTACAATTAGGAAATGAATAATCAACGGATAAAGATTTTTGGTCTTTAAATTTAATACAACATGAAATCTAAAGCAATAATAAATATTTTAGGAGTTCAGGATATAAATGAAAGTCCTGAAGAGAGAAAATCAGGGGCACACCCTTGAATACGGGTGAAAGTTCGTGTGCGATATTACACAGAAACACCAAGAGGTGTGCATGAAAAAAATTCTGCATATATCTTTACCTGTCTGTACTTTATGGGGTTGTCAAGCCATCACAAGGCTGCATGAATGGGTCTATCATCTTCTCTACATTACGGGAAGTCAACAGAAAATGGCGATGTCTCGAGATTTCTCGTTTGGCTGACGAGATTTGTCTCACCGGAAGTTAAGTGCGTGATTTGAAAGTATGTCAACCAAACGTTGAAATGCATTGTATCCAGAATTACGATAGCGATTCTTCTGACGGAGAAGACGAAAAGCAAGAAACAACAGATGATTTGACAGCTCACCTTAAGCCCCTCGATCCAGATAAAAAGTCAATTACCACGATTGCTCTAAATGCTGCCCCTGTTATTGCGACAAAGGCAAGTTTGGGTATATGAAAAGTTATCTTGAATTTTCTCAGTTGTTTTGAACATTATAGTTGGCGGTACATTTTCATACTCATACCCTTGATTGTTACATTTATTCATGTTAAAACGAATAAAAATGTTGTAGTATTGAATAAAGTAGTCATGTAATGGTAATGTATTTTGTAATGCATTGGGAATATTTTACTCTAACTCAGTGCTGATCAAAACTGATATAAGAAAGAAGATGTTTATAATATGATACTTAATTTCTTCTTTTTTTCAGGAAGAAATTGAACAAAAAAGACACATTGGTCATTCTGTCAAGGAAGTGACATACAACCCAAAGTATGATGAATTATATGCACCACAGGTATGTTGACCAACAGTAGAGGCCCCCTGTAAGATCACACTGTAACCTTTTATCATCAAAGTGCTTTTGAACATATGTTTATACATAAACAGCTATTAAATCGTAAATTTGTTTTATAAACATTAACAGATAATTACTATAGAATTAAAATATAAGCACATAAATTTATGTTCGACAAGCTGTATTTTTACCCTTTGGTTTTATAATTTCATGTTTCAAATAGAAAAACATTTATTATCATTCAGAATAAATGTACCTCTAAAGTTATATTATTAATAGGGAGTGAAGAAAATGTTAGCAAATTCTATTTCTTTTTTGTATAAGGTGGGGCCTGCCAATCCATACAAAACTCGACAGATGTCTGCTGTTCGTAACACGCTGTCAGGTTTTGCCGAGGCAGCTCATGTCAGCAACTTTGAGTTTGAGAACCAGAGAAGAACATTCCATAGCTATGGTACGTAGACAGTGTATAACCAGTCACTTATGTCCAAAAGTTGCAGTCAGTGTCTTCAGTGAAACCATTTTCAAATCAATTCATCCTAATCAGTTTAACATGAATGTATGTTGGACACAGTAACTTTAGTGTACAGTAACACCTATTTATCAATTCAACATCTTAAAGTGTAAGGCTAATATTCATTTCTCATTTGTGAACATATAGAACCTCCAGTAAAAATGGTGTCCTTTTGTTTAAGTCCTGTGAAAAGGGTGTCCCTTTGTTAAAGTAATGTTTATCACTTATTATGTAACACTTATTTCTATATTAATTTCTTATACATCAATGTTGTGGAATTTTTCACTTTAGGATATGCTATGGATCCCTCTGAGGGTAACAGTGTAGTGTCAGAACCTGTACTGGTTGGAGACGAAGTTGCCAAGGAGGAAAATAAAGGTAATGCTGTGTGATTACTGTTTCACTTGCTCGTGTCAAAAACTCTGCTATATTTATAGGTGTTTGTACTGCACTTAGCTGTTCTAGTGAATAAATTGGGATTAGAGATAAATATCGTATAATTATGATTATTGTAGAAGCACAAATACTCATTGAGGATTTAATATCATTATATTCATTGGCAGTATAAATCAACGAAATTAACTCCATGAAGAATTTTCGACCCAGCTATCATGATCAATAAAAACAGAGTAGATACATGATACATTTTAGAGCTTACGATAAGACAAAATTAAATGCCAACAAAATTTTATTTGGTTAAAAGGTAACGAAATATTAACCCAACGTAAACATGTGCTTCTACATTATACACATAGTAGTTTCAGATGTATTTGGCATTCCTACCAGTTCTGGCTAATAGTGTAACCCTTTAGCATAATCAATTGAGTGCTTGATTTGCTTGTGAGAGGACCTGGGTTCAAATCCCAGTAGAGGCAGTGCAGTATTAGTCTCTGCTACATAATGATTTGCTGTTTATCTTCTTTCAGGTAAAACTGTGTTTGAGTCAGCAAAAAAGAGACCAGAAGACAAGAGAAAGAGGTTACGCAATGATAACCCGGGAGACATTGAAGGATATCTTGGACCCTGGGGCAAATTTATTGACGAAAAGACAGTCATGAAACCCAATGAAGTATGTCAGAGTAAATTAATTTATTTATTTAATTTAAACATATTTTATTGATATTCAAATGGATTGGATAACGGGCATAGCCTATGAAAACTCTGACAGTGAATTCTAAAAGTATGTATATTTGCAGAATTTATGTTATTCAAATGTCTTTAATTTGGGAGTTGTTTATTCTGTGTCAATTCTCTTTTTATTAAAGGAAGAGAAAAAAGAACTGGATGAAATTCTTGCCAAAAGAAGCAAATCCTCTAAACAAACAGAAGAAAAGACAGCTGACGAAAAAACAACTCTACACAGTAAGAAAACCAAACATTCTGAATTTAATGAGCATAACTTTTAAAATCAATTAAGGTAAGGTTTGCGGTTACAGGGAGATAACTCACACATTTTCATTGTGACGTTACACCAACTACCTTTTATTTCAGTTATGACGTCAACATTTATATGACGTCATAATTGATTTCAGTTTTTTTTATTTCGCGTTTTTTTTTAGTTTCAATGAAAAAATAAGAGAACACAAGCATTTTATCAATTTCCACGAAAACGAAATCCGCATCATATGGTTTTGAATAGTGTTTTAGAAACATCAGATTACACATATTCTAAGATACGTTTTTCCTGAAATCGGTGGACTTGGAAAGGTTTCAAATAAGATGTTTTCGTTTACATAAGAGTAGTCCAAAATTAAGACTTTTGTTGCATTTTATTCTATTTTTAGATAGTTCATCAGAAATTAATAAAAGTGAATCATGATATTAATAGTGATATTATTTTCGAACATTTTAAGCATAAATAACCCCCATAATAGTAACATATAAAATGTACATATTTTCACGAAATTGTTTACATTTCATCAAAATGAAAATTGGAAATCATGAACTTTGACCTTTTGTAGTTATAAAACGGGACGGGCAAAATTCATTTGAATTTCATGAGAAAAAAGACTTTAGTATAGTGAACAAAATGGTATGTAACTTTGGTACAACCTCTAAAAAATGCAAGCCGCAAAACTTACCTTAACAAACATTTTACAATGAAATTTTTTTTCAGCAATTTATTTTATTGAAGATTAAAAGTTTCTAGAAATAGCCACATACATTTATTGAGAAAGAAGCAAATAAACACAATTCAAAGTTTTAACATTTATTGACTGTTTATATCTTTTCTGTTTTACTTTTCTAGTTAAGGATGCCTACGATTACCAAGGGAGATCATTCTTGCACATCCCACAGGATGTGGGCGTCAACCTTAAGTCGGATGAACCACCAGAGAAGTGCTTCCTGCCCAAGAAACAGATTCACACCTGGACTGGGCACACAAAGGGGGTGTCAGCCATCCGCTGGTTCCCCCGCTCTGCTCATCTTTTACTCTCTTGTAGCATGGACTGCAAAATTAAGGTAATTTTTGTACCCTGATGTGTATACTGTGGAATCATTAGAACTTATGGTGGCTCAATTTTTGGGGTATTCATGGGTAGCCTTCCCCCACGAATTTACATCCTCGACGCAAATAAATTTTGAAAGAGTTGGTTTTCTTTTTGAAACTGAAAACCAACGCATCCACGAAATTATATCCCCAAAAATCAGCAAAAAACCTACAATCCACGAATATTGGCCCCCAGGAAATTAAATGATTCCACAGTACTGGTCCAGAATAAAAGTTCAATTTAAACTTTTCATACATGCAATAGATATTGGATGGACTGCAGAATTAAGGCAATTTATATACTCTGTTATTTATGCATTTTAGCCTCAGTGAAAAAGTTTAAATAAAACTTCATAATATTTTTAATCATCATGCAAAAGAAAGAAGTCATTTGAAGCAGGGAGACAATAGAAATGAAACAGTTACTTTCATATGTAGACCATCATTTTAACAAAGAGGATAATGGGGTATGAACACATGATCTAAAATGAAATTACCAAGTTTTATTTATTCACAGATTGTTTGCAACAATGCTAAAGATTTATTGATGTGGTAGACTTTAATTTCCTGTATGATGATTGAATGAATGAGGCTACCCTCAGAAATATCTGGTTTCAGTGCTGCAGAAACCGTTTGGAAATAATGCAGAAACTTAAGGCTACTTAAAGTTTCTGAAAAGTTTCAGCACAGAAACTTCCAAGGTTTATTAGGTTTCCACAGCCTAAGCCGTCCAGGAATTCAAATGGTTTCCCCAACGGAAACTTACTGAAACTTGGAAGTTTCTGCATAGTTTCAACCTCTATATACAATTGGGATACATATTGGTTACAAAGGGCCTGACATTTATCTACCTTTTCTTTGTGTAGATCTGGGAGGTGTACAACGACCGGCGCTGTGTGCGGACCTACAGCGGTCACAAACAGGCCGTGAGGGACATAACCTTCAACAACTCGGGCACAGAGTTCCTCAGCTGTGGCTACGACAGGTACATCAAACTCTGGGACACTGAGACAGGTAAGGAAATTTCAAAAATATTCACTTTCTGACTGCCTTGTTTTAAAATATCTTACTCAATTATTCATTTTTGTTACTTTTATCCATAGATTTCTTGACAGGATTGAATATATGAATTTATATTTATTTCATAGAAATGGTTTGAAAATGCATTATTTTACACATTTTCTCTTGATTTTCATGATACTTTTGAACAGGTTAGTATACAGTTTGTTAAAAAAAAGTTAATTTTGTTTAGAGTGACTTATAAGTATGTTTTTGCAGTCAGGTTTATGGCTTTGTGTTTTTTTTCCATCACATCTAGATATTATTTTAAAGAGTTTCAGTCTAGATTTTACATTGCTGGTGTGTCCACTTATGAATGAGAAAGTCCTTCAGTCACCACTTTATGTTGTTTGATCATTGTAGGTGAATGCAAGTCTCGCTTCACGAGTCGGAAGGTGCCGTATTGCATCAAGTATCACCCGGAGGAAGACAAACAGCATTTATTTGTCGCTGGAACCTCAGACAAGAAAATCGTCTGTGTAAGTGATCTAATTCATGCAAATTCCTTCATTCAGCACTTTCATAATGTAATCAATATTCATAATGTACATGTAATGCTGACAATTTATAATCTTACCACCCCTTGGGCCTCATTGGTAATGCTAAAAAGACAAAATTTTAAAAACTCTTCATATCTTATTGACATAAAGTATAATTTAAACACAACGGTAATTTTCTATTTAAGAAAAATAAGTATTATCTTTTTGTGCTGTGTACTGGGTGCTGTAATTTCTTTGAATTGATCTTCTGGTGAATTCAAACCTTAAACCCTGTGTGAATACCAGTATAAAGAAAATTAGAATGAATGAGTGCTTATTTTTATGTGGTTTTTCGCTGACAGTGGGACATTCGGTCGGGTGAGATTGTACAGGAGTATGACAGACATCTCGGCGCCGTGAACACCATCACCTTCGTGGATCATAACCGGCGATTCGTGTCCACTTCAGATGACAAGAGTCTCAGGGTGTGGGAATGGTAGGTGGCCAGGTGATAAAAATTTTTTAAAGGGCTAGTTTCTTCTTAGCTTTTGTACAATGTCATTTGTATTTTCAACTGTCTAGAAGTAAACAAGACAGATAACTCCTGGTGCTATTAGTTAAAAAATATGGCACATTTTTTTAACATATGTGTAAAAATTGTTATTTGTTCAACTTATTCCAATGCTTTAAGATCAAGATTCAGTGAATGAAAGGGGCCTATATGTTTATTAAGTTGAGATATATAGCATCATTTGAAGAATTTAATCTCAAAACTCATAAACCTGTAGGCTTTTAACATTTACTTGATTTTGACCATAAAGAACTTTGATAGAAGATTTCGATAAAATGATATGTACATGTATTACTTTAATCTGACCCAAATATGCATCTAAAGTGATATTGGACAGGTGAGGTTTTTATCCAAACAAGTGCATTTATGATCAGAAGACACACATGCTTGAATTAAATGATGAATTGAGGTAAAACTGTTTATTGAAAGATGATCTTACTTTAGTAATGCAGAAGATGGCAATGTTATTTTTCAGGGATATTCCTGTGGATTTCAAATACATAGCTGATCCTAGCATGCATTCATGTCCAGCTGTGCAGCTCTCACCAAATGGTAAAAATAAAACCCTAATATAAACAGTAGAAAAGAAAAGAAATCAGAACCCGTTAACATGTAACATTTCATATGAGAATTTTTTAAAAGAAACCAAGATGATTTACGGCAATGACAAAAGCTTGCTGTAGCTTTATTTTACTGTATTTTTATATCTTTGGATTGTAGGTAAATGGTTGGCTTGTCAGTCCATGGACAATAAGATCATCATCTTCAACGTACTGAACAGGTTCAAATACATGAGGAAAAAGACATTTACAGGCCACATGGTATGTACATGTATATTGTTATCTGTCAAACACAATATCATAAGAAGTGACTAGATTCAGCAAGTTACATACTGTAAACGTAATATATTTGGCGTGTACGATATTTGGCGGAAATTAGTTTTTGAACAAGTTGGCCTAGATTTGAAATAGTGTGTTCCTGAACGTGACTATTCTTTTACATATATGTATTGCATTTAGCGATGTACTTGATTTAGCGCAAGCTGCATTCTGCCAAAAGCGCTAAATAGAACACACAGCCAAATGTAATACGTTTACAGTAATCCAAGAAACAAAGAGAAATCCACACTGATGTTGCTTTCTCTAAAAGGTTTTAACTTATCTACTTACACTGCTGACAAAGAGATGTTTCTAATTATTTCAGGTTGCGGGTTATGCCTGTGGAGTGGATTTCTCACCTGACATGAGGTACGAAGCCATAGACCAAGTGTCTTCAGTCATTGAACAATAATTATTTTAAATTGTAATAATGTTAGGGGATGTAAATATTTCATTTTAAAAAAAAATAAAAAATAAATTTATTCATTTTATTGCGCACTGTATGTGGGGATTTGCAGAACTGATATTCATGAGATAGAGAGATAAATCATACAAACTTTCAGATCGATAACAATTCACTATTCATTTTGGTTTGGCCTATTTTTTATTACAGTTACTTAATTTCTGGAGATGCTGATGGCAAAGTGTATGTGTGGGACTGGAAAACAACAAAACTGTACAACAAATTCAAGGCGCACGATGACGTGTGTGTAGGCGTGCTGTGGCACCCCCACGAAACCTCAAAAGTGGCCACATGTGGCTGGGACGGGGTCATCAAGTACTGGGACTGAGGGGAGAGTAGAAATACATTTTTTAATGTGAAAGTGAATTCTGGATTCAAGGAACAGATGAGCAGCAGCAGCTTACTAAAGTAGGAGCATCGGTGTGCAATGAAATCACATGATGCATTATGCTTCTTGAGGCAAAAAGTAACATTGGAATCATGGTTGATTAAAAAGTATCACTTTGGATATTATCATTGTGTCCTGGTTTTGCTCACTAAGCACACAGAAGTAGTTTTCAACAGAGGCAAATTTTGTTGGATTCAGTATGAAACATTTTCATGTAAATCAGTTTTTTGAACATATGGAAAATATAATTAATGCAACCAATTGTCAAGTCCTTTACAAGACATAACCAGTCAATGCAGATCAAATTCTTATTAGAACATTATAACTGATTAGCTGATAATGAAATAATTGCCTGTGTCTCATAGGGCTTTTAGGGAGTTGCTGTATATAGGGACACAGAACAAATGGTGGTTGACATATAATATCGGATTGATTTCACATTTTATGACCTTGTCTTTCAGTAACTCTATATATACATGTACATTCATTTGGAACCCATCAGTGCTTTTTTTTTTATCATCTCATAATTCACTCAATCATCTAGAATAAAGGAGTTTTCTAAAGGAGGTATTTCTGTACTTTTTATGTCATGGTAAAACAACTTTCACAAAAATATCAATATCTGGATTTTGCCAAAAAAAAAAACCCAACCAAAACAAAACCACTTAGGAAACTTGAAATAACAGGTTAATTAGTGCACTGTTAATTACCAACAAACATTAGAAACTGGTATATATACCCCGGTTTTCCTTGTTTAAACAATAAGTTTCACACTTAACCTGTTCACCACTCCATTGAACAAATTTTTAATTCAATCTTGATTTTTAAAAATATTTTTGTCGGTTTTCGGCAAAATTTAAATGAACAACAAGACTCTGGGTTACACAAAGAAATTTTTATCAGGGAAGCCAAACAAACTTTTTAATATTGCGTTCATAAAATATCCACATTAAGATTAATAAAGGGAATATAGCAGATCAAACAAAAATAAATTTACTGCTTTCCATGAAAACACACAGACCCAATAATTTTACATATACTAATAGATTAAGCTAGAAGTCGATTATATTAGCGAAGTTTTATAAAAATTGATATTGATAACCATCGCTTTCCTTGATTTGTTAACCAAAAGAAACTTCAAATGAAACCCGTAAATGTCATCTTGATGTGAAGTAATGATAATCAGATGAACTTTTTGTATAAAATGATGAAATCATGAACTTTGGTTAAAATACGTGCAAGATGAAGTATTATTTATCAAATTGATACAGTTTAACTGTCAGTGCCCGCGGACAGAATTATTTTTCTTTGTAAAAATTTTGCGCTCATCATACACATAGTTCTACCGTTGGTAGACAAAAGGTGCTGTTGGTAAAATTAACTACCAACGGCATGTCATTGGTACCAATGTTTTTGTCAATTGTATATTATTCTGTGACGGCAAAAACTGAGACATTAGTTTTGAGAAAGCTTTTCCCCCCTTTAACTATGATGATTAGGGTGCAATTTATGATGAAAATGTTGTTGTTATATATAAATTAGAAAGTAAAAAGATGTTTCTTGGTTGACATGTTTACAAAACTGTAATCAATATTACGAACGTTTCCATTGGACTCCTGTGGGTATAACATTGGTAAACGCGCCGGGTTTATTGTTACAACAGGTACCATCGTCATCTAATTGCGCCAACGGTAAATTGACATGTTTATATACAAGTTTTACACGGTTGGCCAACAGACGCACGCGTCCACTTACCGGTACCACAGGGACTTGTGTAGAAAAAAAAATTCGTTAAAATAGTGTGTAACTGAGGATTTCCTACGAGATATTCACTTTGTTAATGGGTTTTTTTTACACAAGTCTCTGTGGTACCGGTACACACACATACAATAGTGGACAAAACGCATATATTTAGCTACTGCACTGTATTTAAACATGGATTATAGCCTATATCTCATCTGTAGTGTCTTTGTTGATAAAGAAAAAAACAACCCAATCGATAGTTTGTAATGGCAATATTCCAATCGCGTTTTAAACTGACTTCAGCGAATTTCTACTTTCATTTTCGTCAATTTCAGAAAATGAACGGGAAACATTTGGAAGGATCCTTTTGGGAAATATTCTCAACATAGAATTGGAACAGATTATATACAAAATGCTACGATAAAGATTTGACACAAGTACACATAGATTGATTATGGGATGAGATATAAAATAATAGTTTTTTACTTTATAATTTAAAAATACTGGATGTAAAGGAAGAAATATTTTGCCCCCTTGAAGACCTCTCAGACATGAAAATATTATGTAACTTGCTGATTAACAGTAGTCAGACAACTGTTTTGTAAATGGTGGAGTCTTATTAAGAGGTAAGTTAAAAACGTTGAATTAATTTAAGCTTTATTTCTATGAACAAAGGTTAACATTTTTCATGCAGTTTGTGATAAAAACCCCGACAAAACAGCTGTGGGGATATTCGAAGGTCGTTTGGAAATTATTGAGCCACTCGCAACCAACATTTGAGTGTCATTCGTCGAGTAATGAGCGAGTTACAGAGCTTGCAATTTTTTGCTACGTAAACAAAGCTTTTGTTTACATTTTAATCGTTGAAGTGAAAATTCTTGTGTTAGACGTACATAAAATAAATGTTAGAAACTGTTTCTTTATACTTAAAATGAAAAGGAAGATAATAGACAAATCAACTCGAAAAAGATTTTTTACTGGTATATACATACATGTGGACCAAAATGTAAACATTTCTTAAACTGATTTGTTTATGGAAAAACACTGATCGAAACTGCTGTCAAAAGATACAAAAACATTAAATATGAGATTTTACGTGTTTTGTACGCAATTGCTTGTACAGAACAATCATTTTGTTTTAAAATCACGTAAAACTGTGCAGCTGCAGACATAAATTGCAGATTTTAAAAATCCGAAAAATATAGGTGGTCATTGGGGTCCACTCTACAAGCATTTGATGAGGAAAAGGTTGAACCTTGCACATTTATAATGATGAAGCATTGTCTCGAAATAAGGTACCCTATTTTTATCGGGCGGCCTCTATTTTTAGAACAAGAAATACATCTAGTCTATACTTAGAACTCCTGTGTCTATGAAGGCAAATATACGTTATATTTTAATAGAAAAAACTATGTCTTTAAACCAATCTGTGTGGAATGCGACAGACATCTCTACACCAGCCCAAAGTTTGTTTTTTCAGTTCTATATGTATAAATTAGAGTAAATCAAGCAGAGTCCTGGCTGTAGGCAGGCAAATCGCCAATGTTACTATAAATAGCACAACTTCAAAAGAAAACAAAAAATTAAACAGCGTCAAAGTAAAAGCTTCGG
Organism: Magallana angulata; assembly: GCF_025612915.1. Taxonomy (NCBI): domain Eukaryota; kingdom Metazoa; phylum Mollusca; class Bivalvia; order Ostreida; family Ostreidae; genus Magallana; species Magallana angulata. The sequence goes on from NC_069115.1 coordinate 30,156,009, forward strand.
CTATACCAAGTAGTTACACAAAGAGTCACGTTTTGTCAAAAGTGTTGGCATTTTGTTTCTTTTTTATTTGATTTCGAGAGAATTGTCTATCTTTTTTAGTTTAACAAGACCATGCATTTTGGACACATGCAATGCGCATGAATTTCTATGAACTACTTTGCTGCGCGTTGAAGAAAAGGGGATTGACTATATAACGCTTGTTGCAAAATTCAAGGCAGCAACTGTTGAACTTTTTTCTATTAGACAGACATATTTTGTTTATAGCCGCTCACAAAATTTGGTTGCTTTCTGACGATTTGCTCACAATAAAAGCATGAGAGAGAGAGAGAGAGAGAGAGAGAGAGAGAGAGAGAGAGAGATATTTATTTTCAGATTTTACTACACAATATGCATAAAGACACTCCAAAAGTGCCCAGCTTTCAGTACTTCAGTACTTTGATTAGAAGTAGAATAGGGGTCCAAGAAATGATTGGTTTTAATAAAAAAAATATGTTAATTTTTCAGTGAAAATTTAACTTCAATGTACCTTCGTAGGCAAATATATCTCGTACTAACTGATAAGAATAGGGTACTTTAATTTGAGGCACAGCTATGCCTACAACTTAAATAGGCAAGCTTCAACCTCAATTTTCTTTAAATTTGTTTAATATAAGCCTGCAGCTGCTCGGTTAAATGCGATTATTAAAGGCATTGTTTTGTTTTTATATGCATAATTTGCATACAAACCATACATGTAAAACCATACAAAACAACATGTAAAACCTCATATTTATTGATGTTTAGAAGGCTCATGTAAACTTTTTAAAAATAAAATTTGTTTAATGTCTGTCGTCGTCATTGTTGTTGTCATCTTCTTCTCCAGAACGAACCATACCATAATGGGGGGGGGGGGGGGGGGTGAATTTTTACATGAGAGTATTTAGAGGACTATCTTTAAAGATCTGCTTCTCAAAAACCATTTGGCCAGAAAATGTGTAACTTGTGTTGAAGCATCCCCATATTGTGTATATTCAAATTTATTCAAATCACGATCCCCTGGGGTAGGATGGGGACACAATGGAGGGGGGGGGGGTTCTTCTCAAAAACCATTTGACCGGAAAAAACTGTAACTTGTGTAGAAGAATCTTCAGGATACTTAATTTGAAATCACTTATGCTATTCAAAATTTTCCATTCACTACGAACCCATTTTGTGACGTAAAGTCTAATACAGTTTATAAATGACGCCAATGACGTACTGTAAGGGTACAAGCGGAGTCTGCGTAATTACATGAATAGGAAATAGGAAATAAAAATGATATAAAAATGTGAATAGTTTTATTGACATTCAATTGAAATATAGCATTATATAAATATAAGTGACAAGGAATCATTCTTTGAATATTATAAGGTGATCATGCATATACGGTTTGAAGTGATCAAATCAAAAGACCTTCGGGCTTTATTGGACTAGATAACCCCGACCGTAATTGACCACCTTATAATATTCAAAGAATGATTAATTATTCCATTTATATAATATCCTTATATATATGTATAATCTTCATACATTTCATTTGTTATCATATGAGGAAACAAGCTTATTTTTTAAAGGGGGGAACCACCAAATATTGGTGATGTTTTGTTTAATTCTTTAGGAATGAATATTCAGCTCGAATTTCATAAGAAAAATAAGGAGCTCCTTTTATAAATATGAATTAACTTCTATTGCAAGAAAATTGATGAATTCATTTACAAATCAAAATATGAATTTAAATATAAGTTATTTAACCTTCCAATCTTTATTCTTATATATGTAATTTGATAAAAATTGACAGAAATTAGGCTCCGGCCCTGTTTTTGTTTACATAGGTTCAATATACCAGTAAAAATCTTTTTCAAGCTGATTTGTCTATCTTCTTATTTATTTTAAGCATGAATAAAAAGTTCCCTACGTTTAACACATTCATTTTAGGTCTAACTTTTTTACTTTTTACTTCAGCATTCAAAATGTAAACAAAATCTTTGTAAACATAGTAAATCATTGTAAACTCTTATTACTCAATGAATAACACTCAAATTTTGGCTGCCTATTAAAAATGCCTTACTGAAGCATTGTAAACATGAATTTGGAAAAATAGTATTTGACCAAATTTGTGACCATGTCCCTTTACAGCAATTCATGCATTGTGATAATAAATAAGTAAAAGAATTAAGATAATATTGTATTCAAACAACTGTAACAATGTGTCGTGTGTATGTGTAAGTTAGTGTAAAGATGTACATATATATGCAAAAAGAGCATAATATTATATAAACAATGAATATTGTTGTATATAACTAATTGACATTACACTGTTTATTTATCGCTTGTGCGGGTGTATGTGTAAAATGTACATACATGTACATAATACATACATACATACACACACACGTTTAAAAAAAAAAGGAATGTATAAGCAATGACTTGTAATAAATGTTTCGTAGATTTTCAATGGAAGGAAAAAACGTTCCATGCCCTACAAAGAAACAAGATGGAAATCTGTGTGGATGTCCTCTATTTCCTCAATTCAATTTGTGTCCAATATGTGGCGTGCAAGTAGATCAGACACTATTTAAAACAGGTAAACAGACATTTGCTTTTGATGAAAATAGAAATTAGATTATTTCTTAAGCAACAAAAGCTAAATTGATGTTCAAATCTTTTTTCTGAAAAATCAATTATTTCGTAAATTACAACTGAAACACAAAGCATGGTAGCCATGCAAATGTTTGATATGTTGAACTTCAAATAAGATTGATAAAAACGTAAATATACTTTTACAAAAAATATATAGTTGAATTTTTATTTCAGATAAAACCCAATCATCATTTATAATGCAAATATGCTTTTAAGGACGTTTTTTACTCAGGGTTTGAGTCCTCAAATTCGGATTGCTATAGAGTTGAATGTCATGAGTAAAATTTGTTTTAAACACATAAAGTATTATCGAAATGAATAATTATTGACACAACATTCGATAGTTTTACTTTATTATTGAATTAAGCTTAAACAAAATTAGACTTTAAGCAAAACAGAGGAATTTTGGACAAAATTTTTCAAATTTTGTTTTTTACTGAAATATTACTAGTTTTGGCTGTACTATAATATTAAGAGTTAAGATTTGATTTGTTAGTCAATATAATTTGGCATATTTTCTGTAGGTTTTATCTCACTTTTTCATTTCGATAATCGTATATGACACACACTACAAAAATATTGAAAAATGCTTAAAAACGATAAAAGATATCATATCTCAAAAATCTGATCGTTGACCTAATATAAGTTATATACCAGCAGAATAAGATCAAAGTAATTAGTTAAATACTTTAAATGTTTTAGTATTATCACATTCAATTTTTTGTTAAATTGAATAAAAATAGAAAGGGATTTGAAAATTTGATAGAGGAAATTCGGACTGGAATATTTATAAAAATTGTCAATAAAAGCTTAATGCTTTGTATCTATTTAGTGCCACTGCCATTCATAAACTGTATTTCATTTTTAAAAGTGTTTAGCCATTTGTATTATTTTTACAATTAAGAAAATCTCAATCGCAGTATAAAATTTTTAGTGATTTTTCTTAAATCATAAAAATATATTCAATGGCATTAACTCCTAAAGTAGGTCATTGACCTATTTTTTTAACTGAACAATACACTACAATTAAAGGTCTATAACACACAATAGATGGTTTTTCATCATCATCAGTTTAATTTTTTTTTCAATCTGAGTAAACGTAATCCTTAATGAAAATTATTTAAATAATGTAATATACAATGTATTTACGCATGTGTCAGCTAAACATACAGTAAGATTGTTAATACCATTCTGTGATAAAATTCTGTATATGAATATGTCTATTCAAGGAACATTTATCAAATTTTCAGAAGAGCATTTAAACAGCGATGGAGATACAAGCTCTAGCATCAAATCAGAGAGTGGAAATCCTGTGACTCAGAGTGAAGATCTTCCATCAAACAGATGTACAGAAACAACAGACAGAAATGAAAATGAACAAGCTGAAAAAAGTAAAGTAGATAAAATAGAAAATCAGGTGAAAGATACCAAAGCTAAAGAAGATAACAATGCAGAAGGTTTAGAAAGTGAAGGAAGAGGGGGAGAAAGAAAGGAAGGAGGAGAAAACGGAAACCGAAAACGTAAAAAAGAAGAGGAGGATAAAGGTGGAGGATCAAAAAGTAAAGAGATTAAAAAAGAAAGTGGTAAGGATACAGATGAGAAGGTAGATATAAAAGATAAAGACCATGAAAAAACGAGGGAAAGCATTGGAGAAAAAAAGGAAACAATGGGAGGAAGAAATGAAAAAGAATGTACAAAAGATGATGGATTGGGAGGAGGAACAGAAAAATATGACAAAGCTAGTGAGAAAGATAGAAAATGTGATGGAGATGGAAACAATACAGAAAAGAATAAGGAAAAGAAAGACGAAGTTGAAAGGAAGAAGAGAGATTTGGAAAATGGAAAATTAGAAGATGGAGATTGTCAGCAGGAGGAAGGACAAGGCATTGATTCTGACCAATTGTTGAGATCCTCTGCAGAAGGAGCATCTTCCACCAAGGATATGGTTGTCAGCCAAGAGTATACAGTTCAAAACCAGAACCCTGGTCAAAAGGCGCAGACTTCAGATGTAACTGGTAAACACTCTGGTAGTTCCGAAGAAAATCAAACAAAAAAGGTATCATATGACTATTCTTTATTTTAAAACCCTTTTTATCAAATGAAATTGTGTAAATTGCTTTTTATATAGAATATTTAATTTTAACATTTTTAAAACAATTTCTTTATAGACAGTGAGAGTTTCTTTTCATGCCTTCCTAGCACCAACTGTTAATTTCAATCCAAAGAATGATGAACTTTATGTTGTATTTGGTCCTAAACGGGATGATTGGAATCCCAAAAAGGAAGGACTTATGAAGTTTATCGGAACAAAGAAGTATTTTATAATTTTTTAATTTCATCTTTTTAATTATCAAATGAAGATAGAGAAAACTTATTTTGATTTAATTAAATTCAAATCATTCTCTCTAGATTTGTAATAAGCATTTCATTTATTTGCTTAGTGGGAGGTTAATAACAGAGAACAACTTTGTTATTTATTAAACATTGTTATCATATTTGTCAACAACTGTATTGAATCAAATACATTTTATTTACTAAAAGACAATTGTTAATAACACAATTTTAATAACTTTAATGCATGCATTTAATTCTACCTTTACATTTCGTAAAATTGAGTATACATGCATGAAGATACATAAAAACTTTTGATTCCAAATATTCAAATTCAATTAAAAAAACACCATATATATAATATGATTCTCATGAAAAATATTAGCCTTATGATTCATTTATTATACCCCACGAAGTGAAGTTGCAAGAGGTATAATGTATTTACTGGACCGTCAGTCTTTCAGTGAGTCCGTCCGTCAGCCCTGTTTTTTTTTAACTTAGACTTTTTGCCTCATATTGAATATAGTAATAAACAGTTTGTAAGCATAACTGCTCTTAAACCGCTGCATGGAAGACAATGCCAACATCTATGGATTGTCATTCAATGGAAATTGGAGATAATCTTAAAACATTGAACTAATGCAAACATTTATAAATCAATCTCCTGTAATTTATCATTGAGAATTTATGTGCTAGAATTGGTTAAAATTACACCACTTTATATGCTCTCTGCACTGGAGGTTTTTTTTTTAGGCCAAATATTATATAGGAAATCCCACAAAATCTTTTTTGGGATTAAAAGCCTAAACTGTAACTCATAAAAACATTTAGGTTTAAACCTCACATTTCTGATCCAGGAAGTTTTCAAAAAAATCCATGGGGTTTTATATGGAATATTTTACTCAACATTTAATCCAAAAAGGGTGAAATTTTTAACATCAAGTATCTCAAAAACTATGAAACATGTTTCTATATTCTTCAAAGCTTTACTTGTATAGAATAACCCCCACTAACAGTTTGGTACTAAACAAAAGTAGAAGTGTCTATTCCTAAGATGTCAGTTCCACTGTTTTTGACACAACACAACCCCCCTCCCCAGAAAAAAAATTAATAAGATAAGTTAATTGTAGCACTAAACTGTATTTTCTTTACTCTATCTTCATTGAATCAATTTTAAGGTTCGTCAAAAACCGTATCAGGTGAAAACTAAATGACTTGTTGAAATATTCTAACCTGTAGTATGGGGAAGTACTTGTTGAATATCCTTAGATGATGCGCATTATAACTGGAACCATATTTTGTATGTGAATTGTTTCTACTTAATTGTATCTGTATTCCGAAGGCTCCTTGTTGTTTCTGGACACACTGCTTATCTTGAAATATTAATTGCTCAACCAGCAACTAATGTCGCAGCGTCAACGTCAATTTTTTCCAACCTTTTACATGTCTGCCTTTGAGAATCGAGAACACGTGGTTTTAACATCATATTCAAATACTAGTAGTCTGATAATAGATACATATATATGTATCCATCCACGTAACAGAATTTTGTTACCCAAGGTTTTTTTTTTTAAGATTTCTTTTATTCGATATGATTGATAATTTGCATGTCATATTGTATATGAACAAACAGTTAATGAGTTTCCAACAACTTATAATCCACAGACTAAAATAAAAGATACTGGACATATGCATAACATTTATTTGGTCCAAGTACTGAATCCTAGACAATTTTAGATTCTGGTTCTAGATTCTTTAAACGACAAAAATCCTTACCCGTCCTATTATGTCCTATTGCTTAATTTAAATAACTCTCAAATTATTTTGTATTTTCTCGGACAGGAATGATTATAGTACTTTTTGTACCATTGATGTTTGACTATGTAATGTGTAAATTAATAAATCTTATTAGATTTTATACAAAATTAAGACTTGAGAGAGACCCTAGGTAACATTTGCAATTGTAAACAATATACTCTGTTTATTGATATATTTTTAAAGAGTGCATGTCAATATAATATACTTTGACACTCAGTTTGATAAATTCACGCTGATAGCGTAGTTAGTTTTTTCCGTGCATGGACTTAGAATGTACGTATCGTAAATGTACCGACCGTAAGATATTCTTTTGATAATGTTTCACATTTGATCACCTCTTTTCTATATTAGCTCATTCTTTCTTCTGTAAAATGAAGCAGATAATTCCTGTTTAATTGATGCCTTTCATTGGCAAGCAGATATGGATTGATATAAATTGTATTGTAAATATAACTTTCTTAATGGAAAACAATAGTTTCAGAAATTCTTAGCGTTTACAATCCTTTACACTTGATATTATTTGTTGCAGAAATAAGAAGGATAAAAATGGAATTCAAGTGTTTGCAGAAGTAGAACTGGAAAAAGATCTTCTAAAAAACGATGGTCTGTCTTACAGATACTGCTTTTTCAGGAAAGGAAGTAAATCTCCAGAAAATGAGTTTCTTTTTCGACATTACTACCCTTATAACAACGGTTTTCGAAAGTTGACAATTCCAGCAGGCCTAGGTAATTGGGATTTGAAAATATCCATGATATAGTAAATAAATTGATTATGGAATGTTCATGTTTTAAACATTTGTTGATTCTATAAATATCATATAATTATATACATAGTATTTACATACGTGTATATAATTAGAAGTAGACCATACCATTCTACTAATGTTGTCAGCATCATCTTGAGGATCTGTAAATTTATGAAAGAATTTTTTATGTTTTTGACCCCCCCCCCAAAAAAAAAACACCCCCAAGAAACAAACCACCAAATCATATATGTGTTTTTTACTTTATTTTTAGATGTCAATTGTATTGATTACATTGTTTTTGGGAAGCTTTATTTTTATGTATTGACACACTTTTATTTATATTCTTTTTACATTTCAAATGATTATCCAACATTCCTGGATATAACAAAACAGCTGCTTTATGACTGCTCTATAAATATCATACTTATATTGTAGATTCTTATCAACAGTTCGATGGGTTCATCTATGCAAAGAAAGTAGGATTTGTAGTCAATTTTTTCAAAGACACACTTGGAATGTCAAATTCAAATATGATTGAAGTAATGAAAAAAGATGGCATATATGCATTAAAACAATACCTACCAAATATTTGCGGTGTTTTGAAAAATCCGAACCAAGACCCTTCAACAATCTTTACCAAAATGACAGAATATATTGAAGTTTTTCAAGGCGGTGTAAAAGATCATTTCTTGATACACAGACAACAAGTTGGACATGGAATATGGCAAGAGGTTGATTGTTTTCGACATTACTCTATCTTATCCTTCAAAATACATCAACACTGCAGTTTATAGCGTAAAAGTCAAATGCTCTTAAAACGATCATGGGAGAAAATACTACACGTTCAAATTTAAAATAAATATATGATTTGACCTACTATCTTCATTGATTTAAATTTCCATCTGAAATAATTTAAAATTACATGCTTCAGTTTGTCATGGAAGATCATTTGAGAAATGCCATTGAAGCACTAGACAGTCAGGAAAATAAAATGGATGAAAATGGAAGACTGCTGAAAGCCCTGATGATAGTCAAACTTCTTGAAGACCTGAAGTTTCACATGGATGTTCTTCTTTTAAGAACAGTAGAAATTCTCCATCATTCTCTTTTGCTCTCACCAGATACAGACAATAATCAGTGCTCACAGCTTGACTTTTTGGAAACTTGCTTAGAACCATCAACGAGAGAGTAATGTTCTTTTTTCTTCTTTTTTTAAATCAGGAAATTACGTTGTAATAAATTAATAGAAGTTAGAGGTGTCTAGTATTGATTAATCATCTATCTAAGTTTATGGTTTGTGTTGTGGAGGTAAATATCTATGAAATTGTTAATAGCATAATATATCAAGGAAGTTTCATCTTTATTTTATAATACACAAAAAAGTATTCGAAACTGGAATCAATTTTTTTAAACAAATACTAAGCACTATTCTCAGTAATATGCATGGGGCAATATTTTTAGAAAAATATTAAAGCAGTCTTGGTCATTTAGAAATATTTGTTTATGCTATATATATATATATATATATATATATATATATATATATATATATATATATATATATATATATATATATATATTTATCAACATACATTTAAGAGGTTTATGTCACACCATGAGTTTCTCTTTATGAATTTTGCGGCGATTCTATGCTCTTTACTTTTCATTTCAGGAAGATTAGAAGGTGTTTAATTACATTTCTAAAGGCGTCGGCAAGGAAAACAGAATTTCCAACGGAAAGAAACCCTTCATGGATGATGTGTTTGCCCATTGTTCATTTCCTTGGGGGATCTTTACATCCATTTGCGGAGCTTGACTATGCAAAATTTGAAGATAAAACAAAAGAATGGTGGTTAGCTCGTGATTTTGAACAAGAAAAAGAGGAATTAAAAACTCATAAATGGTTAAGGTAATTTGACATTTAAAAAAAGAGTGTGATTATGTTTCCCTTTTACATGTTGGAGAGTAATGTTGCTACGAACAATTTATTAGATGGTTTGCATTCAGCACATTTACCAAATCTTGTCTTACCAATTATTGAATCATAAGAATGATATAAAAGTAACTCTTTCTTGTATAGATAAAATGTAACTGTTGAACTCTTTTATTGATAAACCTATTTCTATCTTTTTTGGGGTGTTGGGTATAACGTCCATTAGGGGACAAGAACACAAAAGCTAAAACATATTTTCATTTTCTTCTGTTGTGGAAATTTGTAGACCCCCTTCAGACCTCATGAAGTGGATGAAACCAATTTTCAAGTTAGATACAAAAACACAAAGATCTTTCATGGCATGCCTGAAATTAGATGATCTAGATATGGTTATGAGTGAGGAAAACATTTTGATAGAAATCAAATTGGCAACTTTGCATCATTACTTCGAAAACTGTTACCACCAAGAGGTAAGGTTGATGTTAGGGTTCAATTAGTTAGTCTTATAGATCGCTTAAAATTTTTATCATACAACACACACTACATGTATGACTGAACTCCTCTTATATCGACAATGTTAAAAACTTTAGAAACTCATATGAATGGGATAATATCTCTAAAACTTTGAGAGTTAATGTTTATAAAGAAATATAGAAATGTATAGATTAAATCTTGGGTATTTTTCATGCACACACAGAGAGAGAGAGAGAGAGAGAGAGAGAGAGAGAGAGAGTTGTACAAGCCTCATAATGATAATTACACATTACTTTGTTTTTTAATGTGTAATTTTTGTTATTGTTTTACCATAAACTATTTACCCTTGTCTGTTTCTTTTAATTTCCCCTTAAGAAGCACTGCATTATTTAATGATGGTCGGTATATTTTGCCTATCACAACTAAATTAATAAATGTAATCTCAATTTTGAAACAGAGAGTAGATAATTCAGTGATGTGAATTAACCTTTATTGATTCAAGTTCCAGTATCGTACTTTTACAATGTTTTATAGTTATTTATAGTTTTTTGACAAAAAAAGGCATTACCACCATTGTTTAATTGTTATGATGTTCTTTACATTTTTAGATGGACAAGCTGCAAAACTGCATAAAGACTGTCTTTGGAATACTTAAAGGACAACTAAATCAGTTATCTGTGGTATCCAAGAGGTATGAAAAAAATCTGAAGAACTTAAGGAAGCAAGGGCAATCTTCATAATGATTTTTTTGTAACTCGTTTTTACCACTTTTAGAGATTGGAATGAGGTCAATGACAAATTTAAGATTCAAGAGGCAAAGTGCGTGGCAATTCTGTCAACTGGAATTACCAGGCGTATGAGGGACAAGAGAACTTTAGTTTCTCTCTTTCATTCTCACATGTTATCGCTTGCTGTGTTGGAAACACTAAGCAAAGAGTCTGATGAAGTGAAGTCTCTGTTGCAAAGATCAATACTTATTCTTGACGAGTTTTTATTCGAACTTGGAAGGGACTTCTCGGTAGGTATTGACAAGATAGATGTAAAAAGGCATTTTTGGAATTTTGTTTTTATTGAAAAGAAAAGAAATCTGATTTTGAATTTTGTATATGTATTGTAGATCTATGATTTTGCACTATCAGTTTTGAACTGTATAGAGAAAAATGAGTTATCAGTTGAGTTTGAAAGAAAATGTCTGAAGTATGCTAGAGAAAAGTTTGAAACAGTGAGTATTTAATGATAAACTTTTAGGTTTTAATGTTTATAATTGGATAAAACATATTTGACAATCCAAAATGTGATAATGTAAAAACGTTTCTCTTTCTATGAATAATCTGATAATTTTCTTACATATATTCCAGCTCTAATTTGTATTATAAAGTTTATCAGAATTATCAAATTTAACATAAAGGTGTGGCAAAAGCCTACAGAAATCATTATACTGTGATTCAAGATAAAGTCAGATAATAATTGAATGAAAATCTCGATTTTGATAGATGGGTACACATCTCCGATTAGAATTCTTTAGTAAATCTGCGGAGGAATTTCAGAATGAGTCTCTGAAAAACATGATGCAAGAAGTTGTCATGGAAAATATAAGTGAAATCCTACAGGTAACTATGACGCTAAGTAAGGTTAAGGGCTGGATGTTCGTGGCTATTTGTAGGATGTATCGATCTCTTTTAATAGAAAAGCTTTGTATAAAGCTATAAGAAAATACTTGAATTAAAAAACAAACTTCAATTCCTTTATAAAATAATAGTTTAAGCTTAACAAATTATAACGAGGTTTTTAAGGGAGATCTGATGGGTAACTTGTTTACTACCCATCCTTCTTAATGACCAAATTTTAACGCTAAATTATTTACCAAATGCAAATGAGACACCATTTTTATCAATTAGATACTGTAGCTGTTAATGATTGTAAAACAAAATGTGTGTATAGTTTTTAAAGACACCCCTTAACTGGCCCCGAATCCCAAAAAGTAAAATTTCACCATTCGAGTGCATATCTTTGATACACAATGCGTATAATTTCTTTACATAACATTTTCCGGTTTAATGTTGAAAAAATAACCCCCATGACAACATATAAAGGAGTCTATATTGGAACCTTTAAGGGGCATGGTCACGATTTTGGTCAAATTTTATTTTTCTGTTTATATTATTTGCAATGCTTTAGGAATGCATTTCTAATGATCAAATGAAATTATCTTTTTAAAGCTGGTTTGTCTATCTAAATATTCATTTTAAGCATAAAAAACAGTTCCTAACGATTAACACATTCATTTTAGGTCTAAAACCGGAATTTTCACTTCAACATTCAAAATGTAAACAAACGCTTTGTTAACAAAGCGAAGAATTGCAAGCTCTGTTATTCGCTTATAACTCATCGAATGACACTCAAATTTTGGTTGCCTATTAAAAATGGCTTACTGAAGCATTGTAAACATTAAAATCGAAAAGATAATTTTTGACCAAAATCGAAAATATTTTCAATTCTAGTATAAAAAGTAATGTTAAATGCGCTGTACATTTTGACGCATGTTTTTCTTTTAACTTGGAACTAGGATACATATGTGTTGAAATTAGAGTATATCCTAAATTCATCCCTAATATAATGTGACTTTTGAGCGCAGTGAAAAAATGATTCTTGGTCTTATAACCTCCTAAATATAAAAAGAAAAAAAATACGCCTACTTGGAAAAATACATGCACCCTAATCTTGAAAACAGAGAAGTTTCACAAATATATGTATATGATATTATACTCTGGATGTCAATCAATTGCAGATTTGCCAATCGGTTATTTGTAACTTATTTTGACTGATTAATCATTTTGAAAATATAGAAATTTTTAAATATGATATATTATCGATATTTTTTTCAAGTTTTCAAGATTGATTGTCTTAAAAGGCTATGCATAAAAATGATCAACAAAGATTGGTTAAAGTTTAACGAGATATTGATTTGGCATTTAAATTATTTTGGGTCATAATTATCTACATAATATTGACTAATGCATTGTTTGATAGTTGAAATTTGCTGAACACATTATTTCATTTTTGAGTTTGGGGCAAATTTTAGTCTGGGCAAAAATAAGTCTAGTATGATAATTCCTTATTGTTGTAAATCATTGACAAACTGTATTAGTTATATGTATTTTGTTGACCAAGGATAACTGTTATTGTGTAGATGTCTTTTGTAACTATTTACATTTAATCAGAGTCTCACTCTACAAATGTCTTATAGTGATCATTCTGTCCAATTCTGCTGATCATGTTAAGATATATGTTTAAAAGATGTGACCCCTGTCCTTGGAGTCATCCAACCACAATGACCAAATATCTTCAAAACCATGCATCCCATATATATTTGTTCTTAATGTCTAATTAAGCATCAAATGTTATGTAGGCCAATATTTTATGGGATTTTTTTATCCGCATTAAACAGGAAAATACCAACTGAAAAATCGTTAAAACACCACTTAACCATTTATATTCTTGTTTCTAATATATCCAGATTTGATGGAGATGGAAGATAAATATTAAATTAAAACCATCTATTGTTAATAAGTTTAACTTGAATATTAGTTATTGATCCCTTAGGGAGAAAATTAAACTTCAAAGTGTAAAAATCCAAAGCGTAAATTTTCTTTAAAGGAAATTAATATTTTTACCAGTTTATAGAATTTTTTAGACCACAAACCAAATTAGTTTTAAAGGTGTTAATGTAAGTTTTTGTCCCTATTTCAAGAAAAAACGCCCTTTTATTTAAAAGTTTAAAAATCCCCAAGATGAAAGATTACGGGGAATATGCGGTCATCTTGTACATTTGAGGTTAAAATGTAAACATTTATAGAACTGGATCGTTTACGCCCGAAACTGACCAAAATTGTTGCCAAAAGATATACAAGCAATAAGTATGAGATTCTGCATGTTGTTTTACATGTAAATTATGCATACAAGAACAGGTCAATGCCTTTTCAATATTTTAAAACAGCTGTCGAACTGCGCAGCTACAGACTTATTTTGAAGACTCAATAATTTGAAAAATATGAAGGAATTAATTGGTGTCCTCTCTACAACCATTTGTTGAGAAACAACAATACATTCTTATCCTCAAATGTACAAGATAGCCGCACATCCCCTTTAGTACAATATGAAGCCCTATTACACGTCAACACCCCAAATCAAAAGTTGATTTGCCTGCTGTGTAAAACGTAAAAGGAATTATGGTAACTAGGGGTTTTTAAAGACATTTTTTAGCATCTAATTAACCCCTACGTTGAAAATTAAAATTCAGAAACCTAATTTCACATCTTTAAGACAACCCCATTCATATTTCAAGAGATACTTTGTTTATTGTGAAATTTTGAGAACCATGATTTCCTTAGAAATAAACGTCATGTTTAGCATCATTGACCCCCTGGATGAAAATAAATTAAAATAAATAAAAATAAATAAAAAGTAACCCCCATATATATTTCAAAAGATGATTTGTCTATTTAGAATTTTTTTTTTGCAACCCCCCCCCCCCCCCCCAAAACATAATTTTTTGTTGCCTCCGACCCCCAGGATAGAAAAACATTTTGAAACCTGATTGCACATTAACATGATACCAGATCATATTCTAGTAGATCATTTGGCTACTGCAATAAATGTTGATGTTTTTAAAACCAGGCTTTTTGTAAAACACAAAAGACGTCATTTCTCAGCCACTTAATGGCCCCCAAGGATAAAATTAAAATTTTCGTAACCTTATTGCGCATCTTAAAGACACCCAAATCATACTGTTATTCCAAGAGATGATTTGTCTACTGTTGAAATTGTAAGAGGAGTTTAGGAAACCGGGTCTTTTAAAAAGACGTCATTTTTACCAATTATTTGACCCCCAGGACTAGAAAAATCAAAGTATCATTTAATTTGGGAATGCCTCATTATTAAATATTCTTGCACTTTTTTAGTAGTCTTTTTAGGTCAAAGATATTTATTAAGAATCTACAATTATTTAATACTATGTTGATACTAGTGCAAATCCATTTTGTCTACAAGGTTCGTTCTCAAAATACTTGTGTTTCTGTGAATGGTTTCAAATCTCTTAAGTTTTTATTCTAAAGGTCTGAAATACAATGTAAACAAATACGAAAAACTTAACAGTTTGAACACTTTCTTGCAGAAATGGTCTGTTATCTTTTATCTATTAATTGGATTATGTACAAAGCTTTTTCTCTATTATTAAGCATCTTAGATATAAACTAAGTACATATGTAGAATAAAAAGGAAGGAGTCCACAAAGAATATGAAAACCTTGACTCCTAAACTCCAGTGTTGTGCAAAAGATTTATTGCTATGATCTGTAATTAAAAATTATATTATAGTATATAGACTAGCTTACAAATTAAATGCTTCAGTTCTTATTGTTTATCGCAATGTACTTTTTTGATAATAAAGTAGAAATTGTTCCGAATATTTATTTACTCCATGCTAATAGGAAATCTATGTGAAATGAATTGTACGATGAAAAAGATCTTTAAACCCGATTTTCTTTATGCTCCTTTTATCCCTACCATAAAATTGGCACTATTGTATATGTAATTCTTTTAATAAGTTTCGGTGCATTGAATTTTTTTTTTCGACATTTTTCGATATCTCGATATTTCGATATTTGTAAATTTCGGAAAAAAAAAGTTAATCATCGTGGATCATTTGTTTTTTAATTTTTGTTGTTAATATCTTGTATTGTCCCTATTCTACCTGAATTTAAATTACAGATTGACAAGTTGTAACTGAACTGTCTACAGGTCTTTTTTACTATATTTTTAGGACCCGAAAAGTTATACCTTTTTAATGGATGGCTTTTTGTATTTGGATAGTAATTCGGAATTACTGTCAAAATTATTTTCACAACTGTGGTATATGAATTTGAATGCATCGATAGAATTATCGGATAATGAAATCATATACCGGGCATTGTCTTCCTCCATTTACCCAAAGTGTGTAGAAGCATTTAGTAAGTATCGCGATTTATCGCCTTTTCTTGATTTCTAATTGGAATGGTAAAAACAATTTTGCTTTGCTTAACTTGCATTTTTACACTTGCTTTTCCTTGTTATTTTAATTCCCATAATATTTTTTTTACATAATTTGTTGAAATTTTACATATTGTTTTTTTCAGTTTTGGAAAAAGTTGTTATTGCAGGCATGGATCAATCTGCTCGACGTTATCTATCTAGATCTGTAACACTAATGGGATTATTGTTTCAAAACCTTCTCAGGAATACAGTGGAAATTAAAATGCTGGAGTTAATTACTGCAAAGAAGGATACATTTCTTGCAGTTGCACAAGTATTTGAGAAGTACAAGGAAACAAGTCTTCCTTTGACATCATCGGCATTGAAAAATATTGTTTTGTGCCGAGAAAAAGATTTAAAAAGGTTACAGGAGGTTATAACTACTGTTCAGAAACTGCAGTTTTTCTTCAAAGAAATAAGTGAAAGTAAGTAAACAAATACAACTGCCGTCTTTCAAAATGATTTCAAAGAACTATGTATGATATAAGTTGAATTTGGCCCCCATAATTCGCCATTTTGTAAAGTGTTTCGAATACAATAAAATGTTATGTTATATTTTAGAAGAGTTGATGTTAAATATATTTTTCACCTAATTATTTGATTTATTTGCACTCACTGGCATTATATGACGTCAGAAATGACGCTATCTCTATAATTTAATCAAAATTAGTCCAAAATTGACATCTTTTTATGAATGGGAAATAGAGCGCATGCTTGAACAAGGAAAACTTTTTGTCACTAATTAGTCTTGGCTAGATACATCTCTGGTTAAAATACTTTGTTTGCTCAAGCATGCGCTCTATGTTTTATAAAAGAAAAGCTACTTAAAAACAAGCTGTTTTATGCTAAAAATGCCATAATGGCGGGAAAAGGTTGTCTTTACGATGTCATAT
Organism: Magallana angulata; assembly: GCF_025612915.1. Taxonomy (NCBI): domain Eukaryota; kingdom Metazoa; phylum Mollusca; class Bivalvia; order Ostreida; family Ostreidae; genus Magallana; species Magallana angulata. The sequence goes on from NC_069115.1 coordinate 30,172,930, forward strand.
TTCTAAACTGTGGGCAGTTGAATCAAAATGAACATTATGTAAAAACATCACATATATATCTGTACAAAGAAAAAGAATTACAGTCAAATGATGATGTTCATTTTAGGGGGCCATTTTAGGCCAATATCGTATATAGTCCTTATATGAAAGTTAGCTGTTTTAAAAAATATGCAGGTATAATATGATAGTTTTATCCTGCCAAAAATATGATTCTCAGGAATTAAACTTTGGAAAGGAATTTTTGTATGATAATTCTTGAAATAAATAATCCACGAAAAAGTCCTATTATTTACATTGAAAAAATTCTTTCATTTTTTTAAAGCAACATCGTCAACCTTTATATTTATTCAATATCGTGTACAATTAGGATACGTTTTCACTTAAATGAAATAGGCAACATTTAAATATACATAAACCAAAAAATAAAAAATAAATAACAGCTTATACTTAAGTGTAATTGGTTAATATCATTATGATATTGGGGCAGTCAAATTTTATTTTTCTCTTTTTGTTGTTCTTAACAATGTTTTATAAATGCATTTCTAAAGGTAATTCAAAATGAGTGCCTGTCGTAGAGTTATTAGCAAGATTCAGAGCTCATAATTCTTTGAAATGTAAACAAAGCTCATGCCATGTTTTTGTCAACATTGGTTTAATATACCGTTTAAAGTTTATTTAAGCTGATTGTTCTATCTGTTAATTCGTTTTGAACCTTGTTTCATTCATTTCAAGCCTTTACTTGGAATTTTCTTGCAAACATTCAGGATGTACTTGTAAACAAAAACATGACTTGAGCTTTGTTTACATTACACATCTGTATCTCGCTTGTATAATTCAGTGACTGGAACTCTAATTTTAGTTGGCTTTAAGAAATGCAATTAAGCATTATAAAAATTAAAAAATAGGAAAAATAAGTTTTGACCAAATTTTTTACAATATCCCTTTAAGATGTATAATGTTTTACTTTGATTTGAAACAAATCATATTAACATACGTCATTTTTGTTGCACAGTTACTCTGACAATATTTCTAATTAATCTTTGTTTACCCAATTTCTAGTTTTTAAACATTCTTGTTTTGTGCTGAGAAAATCAAAGTACTGAAGTACTGAGAGCTGGGCTTTTTTTGTGTGTCTTTATGCATATTGTGTAGTAAAGACTGAAAATCTATCTCTCTCTCTCTCTCTCTCTCTCTCTCTCTCTCTCTCTCTCTCTCATGCTTTTAATGTCGGCAAAGCGTCAAAGAGCGACTAAATTTTGTAAGCGGCTATAAACAAAAATATGTCTGACTAGTAAAAAAAAGTTCAACAGTTGCTGCCTTGAATTTTGCAATAAGCGTTATACATTCAATCCCCATTTCTTCAACGCGCAGCAAAGTAGTTCATGGAAATTAATGCGCATTGTATGTGTCCCAAATGCATAGTCTTGTTTTTAAAACACGTTATTAATAAGAAAACTAATAAAAGATAGACACTTCTCTCGAGATAAAGAAAAAGAAGCAAAATGCCAACACTTTTGTCAAAACGAATCTTTGTGTAACTATTTGGTATAGCAGAAGCTTTTACTTTGACGCTGTTTGGTTTTTTGTTTACTTTTTAAGTTGTGCTATTTATAGTAACATTGGCGATTTGCCTGCCTACAGCCAGGACTCTACTTTTAGCAGAGCCCGGCTAAAAATCATGCAACGCAGTCTAATATCGTTATTTTTCATGTATAACGCAAGTTTTGCAGGTTGTAGGTTTGTAGATTGTTCGTGTATTTTCATTGTTTTAAATTTTAAAGTATTCACTTCATCAAACGTGTTCTGGAATTTTTTAAAAGACAAATAAAAAAACTATATAGATTTACCTGCTGAATTAAAGGAATCAGCATTTTGTTATCAGGCTTTTTAACTTTTAATGATCTTAAATCTTTTCCCGAATTTAATGTGTATTCCTCTAACAAATAACTTTTTGTAGACAGCAGGATTAGAATAATGGAAATTGACGAAAGAACATTGGAAAATTGGAGATCGTTGGTAATCGGAGAGGTTTGTGCTATTCCAGAAGAAAGCGGAGGGTTTGCTGAATACCAGCCAAATGTTGTTTTGTTCATCGATTTACTTTCAAAATTGGATTTCATTGTAAAAAATATGTTTTGCTACAATGAAAGTAAAACATTCCATACAATTATGAAAAACATCTCTAAATTGCACAGGA